>NW_022196159.1:0-701540 GCF_008641045.1 Pistacia vera | reverse complement strand
ATTTCATTCAAATTTTTTCGGAGTATTTTGCGCGTAGAGGAACTGAGGAAGAAGAAACTGCGCGATGGGGAGTTAGGGATTTTTTTGCCCTTTTCAGTGTTGGGTTGGTTTTGCTTGCGGTCCGATTGGACCGACGGTCCATCACTGTTCATCCGGTCCATTAACGGGTCAAAACGGGCTATTGCATTATACCGGTTTTTATGTTGACTCGAGCCGGACACATGACCGGTTCATGGTCCAACCGGTTGGACCGGCCGGTCCGATTCGGCTTTTAAAACAGTGGAAAACACCTGATCTCATTTCGACCTTGATCTGCGGAATTGTCTTGCACCATATGTACTGAGATTGTTCGGGAGACATGGTCCAAGCCCAGTTAGAAGTAGAAGTAATTTGTTAAATATGATTCAGTCATGGTAGAGAAGAAAAACAATGCACACTACTACACTTAAAATAAACCCTTGATTATGTACCCAATTCATAATTTTGTGGGGTAACTTTTGCAGCTTAACATCATCTATAAAATTAAAACAAAAATTAACATCCATGATGGAATCAAATTAGGAAATGGGGGGGAAAGAAACTTGTATTGTAGAGTCTAAATAAAAGTAATGGTACAAACTTTCTACTCATATAGCCATCCAAAGTTGTAATCTAACATCTCCAGAAGCAAGAATCAAAATGAGCCCTGCTCCTACTTTTGAATTGATACAAAACGCGCGAAAAATTACTGTAGAGAACAACCCTACTCCGCGCATGTGAAACAAGAAGAAGCATAATAAACATAGAAAGATGACTTTTGATGATTGAGACCAACTATCTACTCACACTTGATGGACCTATATATGTGGCGGACAAAAAGCAAGGCGGCGCGGAAGCCTACAGTTCCAAGCATGAGGAAGAAACCATAGCAGATACAAGCCATGTAGCCGAAGAAAAATGATGTTTGCATGAAGCCAGACATATCTGAGCGAGCAAAGTAGTAATACAGGCAATAGGCGTAGATAAAGAGGCCAGTTGATCCACCGCATAGGAAAGATCTGTAAAAAAATCATACATAAAGATCAGTTTGAATAAACTTTCATAGCTCCAAGCATACAAGGACAGAATTCAACTAACAAAATCTCCTAATTCAAGGTAAATCAAATATGCTTCACCAAACCAACACAACCAGAGCTTCTGTTCTTAAAAGGCATTAAAGTGCTAAAAAAATTAATAAAACCACTTCTTCCAGATTTCAAATTCTCCAAGAGACTTCCTTATTGCTTACAAATTTGAGAAGCAAATAAAAATCACACAGATAATTCCAAGTTGTTATACCACTTCAATTATAATCCATAAGCACAATATGAAATCATGTAAATATATTTGAAGAAAGAAAAAAATCACTGATATTACTAAATTTGAGCAATAAATTAAAGTAGTTCTTTGATGGTTAAGGGTAGGATATTAAGAAAGTGTAGTATCTAATTTTATGCAAAGAATGAGAATTCACACAAATTAATAAATGGTAACCACACGGAAATTCAATTCACATGCCTATACTTGGCAAATAACCAAATCAAATGCCTAACCATAGTCACATACCTCCACCACCACTCATGGTCCTCAGCAGCCAGTTGGAAATAGGTCAACGCAACCGTAATGAAAGCAGTGACTATCAATAGAATAATAAAGACGATAAACAAGATGCTGTATATAGTGTAAATCCTGTGACCCCATACACTGGCAAATATATAGTAAAGTTCGATGTAAATAGCACTGAATGGAAGAAACCCAGCCATTGCCATCTGTGGAATTGCCCCTCGGTACCATGGCAATGGTGGAATCTCTCTGGGATATTTGGTAGTGCGGCAAGGAGCTTGGAATTCAGCCTTGCTATTTTTCCCTGCTATTCCACCCAACACCAACAAAGGTGAAGTAACGAGAGTCCAAATAAGAACTATCACCACTATTGTGCCAAATGGAAGAGCAGCTGTAGCAGTGTAAGCAATTGCAACAGTATTTAAAAAGCAGAACATAAGGAACAATGGTCCACAGAAGAGACATCCAGTCAACAACAGATTTCTAACCTGCCAAGTCAGAAAAATCAAACGTATAAGAAATGAAAAACAGTAACTTAGGATCAGATCAAAACCTAAATGCCAGCAAAGAACATCAATAAGCACATACCCAGTTTGTTCCTTCCAATTGACAATAGAAGGAGGCAGCTGTATAGCCGGCAATTCCTGACGTGAGGGCATATATGACAACCAATGCAGTAAAGAGAGCCCCTCTGTTGTAAGGATAAAATACTCCAACTAGTGCAAGCAGGAAGATGAACACAGTACTGCCAATGCATTTATGAAAACAACTCAAAAACACATTTAATGAAATAAAAAGAAATAAATTACTTCCTAGAGAATCAAGTTTTAGTGCTTTGGATAACTAAATGAGCAAGTTACTTACAGAGTGAATAGTTGGCTACCAGAACCAAGTGAAGCCGCAAATAGAGACTTGTATTTGGGGTATCTGAATACATCTCCATGAATGTATTTCCATCCAGTCTCCTCCTGGTCTTCCGCTGCTTCTTCATCATGGGCATACCTTTCAAAGAGTAATATAAAAAAAGTTTAACAATAAACAAATCAAAGCAAAATCAAAAACCCTACCAAAGTAGACATGTACATCCAAACTTTGAGATAACACAAAGGTAATTCTTACTTGACAAAGTCATTCTTGAGGACTCGCATGAGAATTGTGGCAAGAAACCCAGTTAGCAGGAGAACTGTCACACATGAATTTATAATAGAAAACCAATGGATCTCCAAATGATGAGGCAACGACGATGACTGAGAGTACTTGTCCATCCTCTTCTCAAATGGGATGTTTGTTTCCTTCCATTTCACAGTATATAAAAATTCTACTTCTACTTCTTGGTCCTCAGTAAGATCAGCAAGGGTATTTGGGTCAGTGCGGACATTAATTTCAATCACACGGTCCTTGTTGTAAGAGATATCAAAGTGAATATGCTTGAAAAGGTAATATTTGTACTCGCTAGGTTCTTTCCCTTCCTTGTCAACCTTCCCGATGAAACCCCAAATGGGTAAGTCATCATAGTACATCTGGAAGTAGTAATCCTTCTTGACAGCAGATCGAAACCGAGCAACCTCCTCCTTTGTGAGTTTTTTCTTGCACACAACTTCAGAATCTTTATCACGTAAGAAGTCAAGCTGGTAGGGAGCACTGACTAATCGATCTCCATTCAACACTTCACCAAGAGCTTCCTTCTTCTCTTTCAGATGATCTGCAAAAGGTAGGGTAAAACCCAAATTTTCCATGACAAAATCTCACAAATATATCAAAGAAAAACTCCAGATAAATAATTGCAAACCTGGCAAGCAAAAGGGAAGATCAAAATATCGATAGGTTTCACTGCAGCCAAAAAAAACAAAACAAGTTAAACCAATAATGCTTCACCATTAAACTTCAAATGAATCTCCAAAAGAAAAGTCACTTTATCGTGCAAAGCTAAAGAATGCAAAAGCATCACACAAGGTCACTGATTTGCAAAATGAAACAGTAACGATAGACACAAACCCAGTAACATCAGCTGGATTTTCAATAGGTAATCTTGAAATTATCAAGCCTCATAATATAAATAAATTTCTTTAATTGATCATATAAGAAGTCAGTTCAACATATAACATGCACAGAACAATTTTATTCTACAAAAACATATTAATCAATAAGCTTGAGATTTTAAAACAAACAACAAAATTCTACAAAACCAGAACCGTCATATATTGGTACTGACTAGTGAAATGAACCAGTAACGTTAATAGGATTCTCAATACTTTAATCATGAAATTAGATAATTTCCTCTCCCAAAATAAATAAATAAATAAATTTATCTTAACATGCATTATTACAAAACAAAATTCCCAATTTTTCACGAGTTCACTATCTGATCACAAAAACGAAAACGAGATCTGCCTCTAAGCTCCAAAAACCACACAAATCAAACCCACATTGTCTCGATTCTTCATTTCACCGACAAAATGAAACACCAATACATCAAATTTCATCAGATCCAGCAACAACAAGACCAAATCAAGTAAAATAAAAACGAATTTCAAATCAGATTTCAGTAACATTACAACTTACCTGGGATTGTGAAAAGGCCCGACCTTGTTAGCATAAAGAGGGACTTGTTCTCCTTCTTTGTACCGGTGATCCGATGCGTCCGACCTCACCGGATCAAATCCACAAACCACCAAAGTGGCGATGACCAGCACCGCCAAAATCGTCCTCTCCATTTTTGTTTTGGTTTCTCTCGAAATAGGGATCGGGATCGAGCTTGAGCTTAGGGATAAGGAAAGAGGAAACCGAGAATTGAATTCGCTTTTTATGGGCGATGAAACGACAGCGTTTTTAGAAACTCTGATTTTGATGCGCTGCCCATAGACAATTTTGATTTTACACCTAATTTATTTTATTTATTTTTATTTTTTTGGCCTTTTACGTTTTCGGTCGGGTCAGGTTTGATGACGTGGTGACTTTTGATTGGTTGGAGTTGTGAGAATTTGGAGATTTAGTGGGTTCGCAGTCAACGCTCGAGCAAGATCTAAAATTTCCAGTCCAGACTCCAGATCTCAAGTCCTAAAAGGGTTTGCTTAAAGATTTTTTTGACACGTGAGGTATGCTCCATGTGGTAATGGTGGAACCGACCTAAACTGGGAAAAAGTTTTTTATACAAACGGATGCACGTTTAATCGATCAACGAGGATATGTTATGTAATTTCTTTAATAATAGTCTTAATTTCAGGAAATCTCAAGGGTGAAAATGTAATTTCCTTAATAATAGTCTATAGTAATAATAGTTTATGGGGTTTTAGTCCGGGAGTACAATGTTATTTTCAGGAAATATCAGGGTCGAAAATTAATTTTTCTATTAATCATCTTAAATAGATAAACAATAATATTACAGTGATAAATCCTTCTCCTTAACTTTCTTTTACGATATATCAGTTTGTAATTAGTCCGTTCGTAATAGATTTCGTCTAATTAAATATAAATTGATCAATTACGAACTACCACGTCAGTTTTTGTGAAAGAAAAGAACATTGTTAGATCTATTTTTATTTAAACGGATTATGCCTTTGAGGGGTTCTAATTTCTAATCAGAAATCAATCAGGGAGTAGAATGTTACTTTTACGAAATATCAGGTGCGAAATTTCGCCTAATCATATTCTTAATGGATAAAGTATTAATGGAGTTCATATTTTCCTGGTCCAAAAAGACAAAACGCAAGACGAAGGCGGTGCCGTGAAGCTAAAAGGAAGGGAAAGTGAAATTCGGTTGCAGAAGGAAAGAATGTCAGATCCGTACGGGAGAGTGAAGGGAGGGAGGCTGAGCTTCAAAGACGGAAGTCTCGCCACTCGCAAATCCATCGAGAAGAAGAAAAAGAAGAAGAAGCACAAGAAAGATGATGAATCTCAGCCGTCCACCGCCGTCGATGGGTCTGATAACACAAACAACGAGGCAGGACAAACCTACACTATCGACGCTGCTAAAAACATGAAGTACGACGAGCTCTTCCCCGTCGAGACCAAAAAGTTCGGTTACGATCCTAAAGCCAACGTTAAAACCGTCGAAGACGCTCTCGATGATCGCGTCAAGAAGAAGGCTGATCGTTACTGTAAATGAAACGAAACGAAACTCGCTCTCTGTATGTTCTAAAACAACACTGTTTTTGTCTTTTAAGCGTTTTATTCTTAAAAAGTATTTTTAACCTAGAAGTTCTAATCTATGAATTGTAGTTTATGCTTTCTTGCGAGCTCGAAAGAAGTGAAGAGAAACTAATTTTTGAGAATCTTGTTGTTTCTCTGTTTTTTAGCTTTTCAGTGCTTCAAATTTTAGGGCTTTGTATAGAACTGCAATGTTTGAGTTTCTATCTGTTGTGAGCTTCTCAATTTGCATATTACCGCACTGTGTCAGTTCTTGTTTAAAGAATTTCTGAAATTTGAAGAATTAGGTGATGTTCTGAAGGGTTAGTGTATTGGAAATTGGGGTTTAGGCATCGTTGAATCAGTTCTGATTTCAATTTTCTAGCCTCTTCCTGCATTAGAATTTCGTTATGGTCTTGTTCCCAACGGGCAGATAATTCTGTGACTTTAATTTACTTTCATAGGTTGCTGACTAGCATTAAAGTTTTGACCTCTTCAAAATACTTTACCAACTTAGCTGACATACTTGATATCTCAATCACAGCCAGTACATCTCTAGCCATACTGCTAGGGGGACTTTAAAGAGATGCTTTATGGATTGTAGAAAAAATGAAGATAAGTAATTGGGGGTAGGTTTTAACTCTTTACTACAAGTTGGTGCTGGTGGGTGTCAGGTGTCCCCATGAAGTTTGTTGCAGTATTAGTCATGGTTGGGAAGATTATCCTAAGTCATAGACTTCCAATGTTTGAAATAGGACTGGCTTGTAATTTTAGAAATTTCTGAATCAGTATACAAGGGAGATTTAGTTAACATTGTTGGGTACATCTAATGGTGTGCAGTTTCAGAAATTATTTTCTGAAGCAGCATATAAGGTAACTCATTTTGAAACTTTGTCAGTGCATTACTAGCTTGTCTTAAAGTTTGGTTACTTATAGTAACTTTTTGAATTTATTGAGTTGTGATATTGTGCTTGACTTCATGGGTTGTACGACTATTGGAGTTATGGGAAAATGAAGAAATGTCTAGAGCGTATTATTTGCTTAATGTGGACTATATTCCAAGGAACTCAGAAAGCATGTGTTGGTAAATATCATGATATTGCCATATTATCCAATATCATTCAACTCAGAGGCTTTCATGTGGATGAAAGAGATTTGCCTTACATGGTTTAGACTAGTGTTAAATTGGCTCTAAGTTTTGGTCTTTAAGAGTAATAAGTGGTGTCCATCTCTGTGGAGGGGGTTCTCATTTTTTCTGAAGCTAGTCTTTATATACCTATTTGTGCTGATTAGAATCATGGATGACTGAATTTCATTTTTTCTTCTGATGTAGGAGCATCCATCCCTAGGAGGAAACAATCTGTTGGAATTATGGAAGTACTTGATTCTATTACTGTCATTTTCTTTTACCCTTAATTACTTTGTCTTCGATATTGGTATTTTACCAATTTGTCAAATCTTGAACATGTTTTTCGTTAGGCTGCTATTGGATATCTTTGTGATGGCTGATGTCGTACTTTAATGGTTGTTATGTTGTATCTTGGCCATGGAAATCAATTTTAGAAGTATACACATTAAATAGGATTATGTTGGGCTTGATAGGTTGCTTATATTTGGATTATACTTAATAAAAAATCCTTGAAATTATTAGAAATTTTTGTGGCGGCTTTTATAATGAATATCTCTATGACGTTATTTGATGTATCAATTGGTATGGACATGTCAAAACAACTTCTACATACAATCCTAAACTATTATGTGTCATCTTTAACAACATTGAAGATGGTTTCTTCTATAGTCAATTGCATTAACATTTATCATGTCAGCTTGTTGTTGGCCTTTGCACCTCTTTTGGATCATCAAATCTATGCAACAAGCAATAACTATTCATCAATGTGCTATAAATAAATGTTTCTGATTGCAAACCTTTTTGGATATAATGCTTACTACCTTGGTAGCAATATTCAGTTCTTCATTAACGGGCAGAAAGATTGCTCAAATATCGCAGCTATTAATTTCCCACAAAATTGACTTCAGTTACAGCTTCTCATTCTGAAAGAGCCTTGACTGTTGGATTCATTGCTGGTCTCATGTTTCAATCTTCTTCCAAACCAGACATGCCAATTTCAACAACAATTTTGCAGCCTGGTTCATGTGAAAGAGTTTCCAAATTGAACTCACTTCAGCCTAAAATGCTTCTTTTCTCCTCAATATATATTTCCTAGTCTCTTCACGGTGGCCACCCTTCCATCAACTAAAACACCCTGCTTAGATGCTTCACACCGGAAATCATATATGCAAAGCTTCAGTGAAATTGAGATCAAATCCTTAGAAATCAACTTTTGGAACAGTAATTAGTAATTAGTTCTAGTGTTGCTTTCTTTTGATTGATGGATATTCTTGATAAGCTTTGGTCAATGTAAAACTTATCAAAACAAATTTACCTTTGGTTGGATCAAGAAAATTTCAATACCTTGAGATCTTTGGCACGACATTATCAAATTATTCTACCATACTGCTTCAGATATTCTCATTAGAGAATTCTTCAAATTTGATGACAATAGGAATCAGGAATCGACTTTGAAAAATGGGAAAAGCTCTAAAATTATATTAAAAAAATTCTACCATATTCAAAGATACTGAAAGTATATTTCCTTATACAAGAAAGAAGAATTCTCCTGATGTACAACAAGACTAAGATGAGATTCCTATGCTACGTTATCAAACAAAGCGAGGAAGTAGGAACATATCCCTCAAATACATGATACGAGCAAATTTTCATCCTTGATAATGAAAAACTGAAATACAACTATGTATGGAAAACGAAAATCATACTTCATAAGTCACCAACAACATGAATTTAATTCGAGTGAAAACAGATTGTGCGAGCGGATACGGGTTGGAACTTCTAAGGCTATGATTGCATTAGGTGCTTCAGAGCCTCTGATGCAGAAGGATATGTCCTAAGATTTACTTCAAGCAAATAAGCAACGAAGTCAATGAAGCCTGGTCCCCCATCAGCAATCAGTAACATAATGACATTTTTGTGGTATCAGGTATTCAAGTCTGTTGGTTTCCATAAAAATAGAAGACTACAACATGCAATCACTACTAAAGAATTTCAGTAAACAGAATATGCCACAGATATATCTAACTTGTCAAGACATGCACTGTAGAAGGACAACAAGTATTTGATGATTGACGAAAATACAGTGGGAAAACAATGATATAATAGTATTTGAGCAAACACCAAGTAGGATGTTAAAGTTCTAGCTTCATGCTTTGAAAGAACTTGGGTAAATGAGCATTTAAACAAACAAAAGATGTCTATTTCCTCAATGGCTATCTTAAAATTTTCCTTCAGGGTTAAACACCTAGCGGCAGATATTTGCAAAAACAATCAAGTGTCATCTTTACCTCATGGCATTAGACTCTCAGAATATCCAGAGCTCATTGCAAAAATAAGAGTTAAAAATAATTAGAGGAACAAGAATTCAGGTGACCAATAACAAATTGAAATAAGCAAAAAAAGGTAAAAATAATATAAAGGGTTATATATGTCAAGATTTATGATCGCAAGGTGGAACATATAAAGATACCAAAACGGCCTGTGGGTACTTATAGAGGTCAAGACTAGAAGACCAGATCATAGGCTGCAAGCCTGCAAACCTCTCTGACTCATTAATTCCACCAAACCATGACCTTCCTCCATCTTCCCCACCTTGCAAAGCCCACTTATCATTGTAGTAAACGTCACCACATCAGGCTGCGGACCACTTTGATTCATCAATTCAAACAACCCATTAGCTTCCTCCATCTTCCCCACCTTGCAAAGCCCACTTATCATTGTAGTAAACGTCACCACATCAGGTTGCAAACCTCTCAGACTCATCAATTCCAACAACCCATTTGCTTCCTCCATCTTCGCCTCCTTGCAAAGCTCACTTATCATTATGGTATGCGTCACCACATCAGGTTGCAAACCACTTTGGCTCATCAATTCCAACAACCCATTAGCTTCCTCCATCTTCCCCTCCTTGCAAAGCCAATTTATCATTGTATTAAAAGTCACAACATTAGGCTGCAAACCTCTTTGAATCATAAATTCCAACAACCCATTGGCTTTCTCTATCTTCCCCTCCTTACAAAACCCATTTACCATTGTAGTAAATGTTACCACATCAGGCTGCAAACCTCTTTGACTCATCAATTCCAACAACCCATTTGCTTCCTCTGTCTTCCCCTCCTTGCAAAGCTTGCTTATCATTGTATTAAAATTCACCACATCAGGCTGCAGACCTCTTTGACTCATCAATTCCAAAAACCCATTAGCTTCCTCCGTCTTCCCATCCTCGCAAAGCCCATTTATCATTGTATTAAACGTCACCACATTAGGATGCAAACCTCTTTGACTCATCAATTCCAACAACCCATTAGCTTCCTCCATCTTCCCCTCCTTGCAAAGCCCATTTATCATTGTATTAAAAGTCACCACATTAGGCTGCAAACCTCTTTGACTCATCAATTCCAACAACCCATTAGCTTCCTCCATCTTCCCCTCCTTGCAAAGCCCATTTATCATTGTATTAAAAGTCACCACATTAGGCTGCAAACCTCTTTGACTCATCAATTCCAACAACCCATTAGCTTCCTCCGTCTTCCTCTCCTTGCAAAGCCCATCATCTTATATAAACGTAACAACATTAGGCTGCAAACCTCTTTGAATCATCAATTCCAAAAACCCATTAGCTCCTCCGTCCTCCCCACCTTGCAAAGCCCATTTATCATTGTAGTAAATGTCACAACATTAGGCTGCAAACTCTTTGATTCATCAATTCCAACAACCCATTAGCTTCCTCCATCCTCCCCTCCGCAAAGCCCATTATCATTGTATAATGTCACCACATTAGGCTACAAACCTCTTATATCATCATTTCCACAACCCATTAGCTTCCTCTATCCTTCCCTCCTTGCAAAGCCCTTTTATCTGTAGTAAACGTAACCACATTAGCGCAAACCTCTTTGACATCAATTCCAAAAACCCATAACTTCCCCCGTCTACCCTCCTTGCAAAGCACGCTTACATTGTAGTAAATGTCACCACATCATGCAAACCTCTTTGAATCATCAATTCCAAAATCCTAAGCTTCCCTTGTCTTCCCCTCCTTGCAAAGCTCTTATGATTGTAGTAAACGCACCACATTAGGCTCAAACCTCTTTGAATCATCAATTCCAACAACCCATTAGCTTCCTCCATCTTTCTCTCCTTGCAAAACCCATTTACATTGAATTAAAAGTCCCACATTAGGCTGCAAACCTTGATCCCCCATCTCAAAAAACAAACTCTCAGCCTCCTCCAAATTTCCCACAAAACACCAACCAAATTAGAGAGGTACAAACAACCACATTTGGCTTACTCCTCTACTCTTCATTTCCAAAAACAATTCTTTCGCCTCATCTACCAACCCATCTTTGCAAAGACCACGATAATAATACCATACAAACAATATTAGGACTGACCCCAAATGCAACCATTTTCTTGAACAACTCCATAGCCTCCAAACTCCTATTCCAAACACAAACCTTTAATCAAAGAACTAAAAGTCACAGCATCTGGGTTAAAACCCCACCTCAAAACTCTCCAAAAACAACAAAACCATCACAAACTCGACCCACATTACAAAAACAATTAATCAAAATATTTAATGTAATTAAATCGGCTAAACCCCATTGAATCCAGTCGTTTGTAAAGCAAAATAACGTCTTCATAAACTTCTTCTTAGCAAGAGTCCACACACCGGTTAATGATGAAATCGGTGGTTTGGGTTGCATATGAATCATTAAACAAAAAATAGAGTGTGTCAGCCAGAGTGATATTACCTTGTTTACAGTCTTTTCGAAGGAAATACGTCAAGCCTCGCAGCATCTTAACGTTAATACTGAATCTGTATATCAAGCCTAGCTACATCTTCAACGTTATATACTGAATCTTGTATATCAAGCCTTGCTACATCTTCAGCATTATATACTGAATCTTGTGGTATGTTAGTCACTTTACATGAATTTGTGAATAAAGATGAGATTTTGGTTTCAGAATGTTATGCCTAAAAATATAAGGGCGGACGTTAGACCCTTTAGCCTGCAATAGTTAGATCATTGGAATAACCACCGTCTGCGTCTGTCAGGATAGTGGGCGTGCGTCAGACTAGTCGGAGGCTGTGTGTCTCCCACGTGTACAATCCCTGCTCTAAATGTGCAAATCACTCTGGAAGGTGGGCAATGTGACATAAAGAAGGATTTGTACGGATAATCCCACCAACTTGCAGATTTAGTGATCATTGCCTCAAGGCATCTGACTATAAATGGGGAATTCATCTCTCATTAAAGGGATTCGCACATTTTACGCTTGATTAATTACTCTCTTCAGAATTCTTAGCAATTGATACCTTGTAATACCATTGTAAAGTCAGTTAGCTAACAGCGACCTGACCCCTATCATCAATACAAACATTAGTAGACGTAGGACTTGCTACCTTAGCATCCGAACCACTTTAAAAACTGTCTCTATTGCATTTACTACCTTTTATCCATTATATTCACGTGTGTCTTCTGAGTCCATACAGCATCTCACACGTGCATTTCGTTGGTGCAAAATCACGCATCAACAGTTTGACGCTAGAAGGAGGGGCCTTGATTTAGTGTTTATCCTTCATCAGGAGAGTCTCCAACTTACCGGTCCTACAGCAACATATGGCTCGCCAACCAGAACATGAGCAAACCAACCAGGGCACCCAGGGTTCCCCCCCAAGTTCAGGGGGATACTTCTTCCAAAAAGCCTTCAGTCCCGCAGAATGCTGTGGGAGATATCCCGTCAAGCTCACAGCTTGACCCCGCTATAAGGAGCTACCTGGAGACGTTTGACAATACTCTCTAGACGATCAACCAAAGGTTGGACCATTTGGACCAAGGCGCGCCATCCAAGTCAACTGCGGCGGTACAACCGCCAAAAACGCCTGCAGGTCACGCGAAAGCGTGGCAAAGGGAAATAGCCCATGCCGCGAGCACTGTAGCGCGAAGGCGAAAGGGTAAGCAATTGGCAAAAAGCAAGCCCACAGGCTCCAAAGGACCAGGAAACACCGACCGCGTCCCAAGTAGAATACCAGTCTTGCTGAGACTCGGTGAGAAGACATAGCCTGAGCTGTCCCACGCCACGTCGCAGGTATGCACCCATAAAAGTGCTGGACGGGTCGATTCTTATCACCGTCAGCAAGCCAATCCTGGTCGCCACCGTGCGAGTGGGTCACACACTTCGCGGGGCTATTCTTACCACCGCGAAGGTCGTGAGAATACCCCGCACCTCTCATCGCCATCGCCATCGCACGCCTCTAGTCAGCGTGTGTCGAAAGTAGCTGGAACCGCCAGCTGAGGCGAAGAAGAGCCCGACCTCCAGGCATTCCTCAATCGTAACCACGAGAATCTAACTAGCGTGGGTGAAAGCAACCCCCAAGCGGCTCCGTTGCCACTGCAGCGAGCTCTAGACAGGCTAAGGGCACAGCAAAATGAGCAGGGACAAGTCGCATCTGCGTCCCCCTTCTCTTCTGAAGTGTTAGCCACTCCACTCCCACCAGGATTCAGGATGCCTGACATACGGGCGTTTGATGGAAACTCCAATCTGTAAGATCATCTGTATGAATTTAACGACCTGATGGAGCTTCACCAGGTCTCAGACTTGGCAAAATGCCGCTGTCTAGTAGTGACATTGACCTCCCATGCCAAACGATGGTTCAGGTTGCTCCCAGTAGGGTCAGTCAGTTCGTGGCCTCAGATGAGCATGACATTCCTAAGGCATTGAAAACTGGCATTTTCAAGTGAATCGAAAGTTTTCAATGCCTTTGAGCTACTTTAGCAACATAAGGCAAGAAAGGGACGAATCCCTCCAGTCTTACATTGACCGTTTCCACAGGGAACTCAACAAAGTGGCTCATACTCCCGAAGAGTCTGTTCGGACTCTCATCATAGCTGGGGTTCGTCCGCAAACCGACCTGTGAAAAGAATTACAAGCTGAGGATGATGTTTCTCTCACAGGATTCTACAACCTTGCGGAGAAGTACATCTAAATAGAAAATTCTTTGGCGGCACTACGCCGTCGTAACCCCGGTGCATCAAGCAGTATGTCTGGTCGGGGGGAAAGTAGAAGAGCTGATCGCAGAGGAGACGCTGACGATCAGCGAAAAGGGAAGAAGCCCCGCTACGAGCACAAGAAATCCTATGCTCCTGTTCCTCGTTGCGACCGCGACTACGACAGAGTTTAGTATACTCCACTAAATATGTCTGTATCGGCCATTCTTGACAAATCCGAGGAGGCCAGTCTGCTCGGTGAGCCAGAACCTATGAAAACTCCTACGACAGCCAAGAATAATAAAAAATATTGTCGCTTCCATCGGGACAACGGGCACCATACAGATGAATGTCGAGCTCTAAAGCAAGCAATCGAAGAGCTCATCAAGAAAGGGCACTTCAAGGAGTATATTGATGACTCCGCTCCTGCAAAAGAGAATAGCCAAGAAGAACAAGGAAGAAAGCGTCGTGATCGCAGAGGGTATGGCAGCATTAACATAATCTTTGGAGGACCGCACCTCGCAGGAAACACGCGGGGTGGGCAGGAAAGATACGCTCACGAAGCTCATCACAACCTGATCAGGGTGATGAGCACGTCGCAGCGACCACAAAAGGCTCGAAAGGAAGAGCCGATCGCTTTCTACGAGAAGGAGGCAGCTCGTTTGCATCATCTTCACGACGATGCCCTTGTGATCACACCCTTAATAGGGCGCCATAATGTCTGCAGAATGCTCGTGGACAACGAAAGCATTGTGAACATTTTGTTCCAGACCGCTTTCGAAAGAATGAACTTGGACGAGGCCGATCTAAAGCCCGCCTCGATCCCTCTTTATGGCTTTACAGGGGACCACCTGATCCCCAAAGGAACAATCCAGCTCCTAATCACGTTGGGTGACTACAACGAGGTGACTAGGGTTATTGAATTCCTGGTCGTGGACTGCCCATCGACCTTCAATGGAATCTTGGGGCGACCTCTATTGAGAAGCTTCAAGGCAATCACTTTCATATACCATCTCAAGATGAAGTTCGCAACTCCAACAGGGATAGGGGAAGTGAGCGGATCGCAAAGCGCATCTCGTGACTGCTACATAAAAGCAGTGCAGATGGCATGTAAAGGAAAGGGCATTTCGCAATGTGTGCCCCGCTAGGCTATGACAATCAGCAGGATCGAGCCACAGCCTGGCCCAGTAGAGGACAATATAGATCCTCGAATCTAGGAAATCCCTCCCAACGGCCCGATTGAGGATTTGTTCGAGGTATCGGTTGATCCAAAAGAGCCAAGCCGAGTGTTAAGAATTGGAAGCTGTCTCAATCCCCAGGTCGCGGCCGAGCCGATAAACTTCCTGATTGAGAACATCGATGTGTTTGCCTGGTCGCATGCAGATATGGTTGGGATCAGCTTGGACATCATTTGCCATGCGCTAAACATCGACACGAAGCCAAGCCAGCTTGCCAGAAAAGAAGAGCAATGGATCCGGAGCGGTATGCCGCCTTGAAATTAGAAGTGGACAACCTCCTCCGAAATGGGTTCGTCCGAGAGGCACTTTACCTAACCTGGGTTTCCAACCCGGTTCTGGTAAAAAAGCCAAATGGCAAGTGGCGAACTTGCGTCGACTTCAGCGACCTCAATAAGACCTGCCTTAAAGACAGCTTCCTTCTGCCAAGAATTGACCAGCTCGTGGATGCCACCTCGGGACACAAGCTGCTTAGTTTCATGGATGCATACTCGGGATACAATCAAATTCTGATGTATGGGCCGGACGAGGAGCATATGTCCTTCATTACAGACCGGGGGCTGTATTGTTATAAAGTTATGCCTTTCGGCCTCAAGAACGTTGGCGCGACCTACCAGTGATTGGTTAACCTAATGTTCTCTGACCAGATCGGAAGAACAATGGAGGTCTATGTGGATGACATGCTAGTCAAATCCCAGGTTGCCTTAAGGCACATTGCGCATCTCGCTGAGATGTTTGACATCCTCCGGCTGTACAGAATGAAACTGAATCCTCTCAAGTGTTCATTCGGGGTATCGTCAGGAAAGTTCCTGGAGTACATTGTTAACCAGCGGGGGATAGAAATAAACCCCGAGAAGATTCAAGCTCTGCTCGATATAGATAGCTCGACCAGCAAAAAGCAGGTCATGTGTCTTAACAGGCGAATATCAGGACTTAGTAGCTTCATATCAAGATTAACAGATCGCTGCTTGCCCTTTTTCAATGTTCTAAAGGCCAACAAGAAGTTCGAATGGCACCCGAGTGCGAACAGGCGTTCCAAAGCATAAAGGAACATCTCGGGAAACCACCTCTCCTGTCCAAGCCTTTTCCACAAGAAATCCTGCTTCTGTACTTGTCCGTTTCTCAGTTCACGGCTAGTGCAGCTCTGATTCGGGAAGAAGAAAAGGCGTAATGGCCAATGTATTATGCGAGCAAGCGCTTGACGGATGCCGAGATGTGGTAACCAGAAATAGAGCGATTAGCCTATGCCCTACTGATCGCCTCCAGAAAGTTGCGACCTTACTTCCACACCCATACTATCCATGTGATGACTAATTACCCACTCATGGAAGTCCTTCAAAAGCCAGATGCATCGGGTAAATTGCTTAAATGGGCCATATAATTAAGCCAGTTCGATCTTAAGTATAAGCCGAGATCGACCATAAAAGGGCAGGTAGTTGCTGACTTTATCTCAGAATTTTCCTATCTTCCGAGTGAGCAACAACATAGCAAAGTCATTCAGGAAGATATTTAGAACCTGTCGACCTGGAACCTCTACGTCGACGGGTCATTGAACAGGAAAAGGGCTGGTGCCGACCTCCTTTTTTTAAGCCCCGAAGGGGCTCACATTCACGACATTCTTCGGTTCGGATTTAAGGCGACCAATAACGAGGCTGAGTATGAAGCTCTGCTCGCCGGGTTGAGGTTGGCCAGAGAAATGGGCGTAACCGTGATCAGTGTGTACAGCGATTCCATGCTGGTCGTCAACCAAATTTTGGGGGAATATCAAGCCAAGGAAGAGAACATGGTTCGTTATCTGAAAAAAGCCAAGGCCGCACTCGAGCCGTTCAAACATTTTGAAATCACTCAGATTCCTAGAGGCAACAATTTTGTGGCCGACACTTTGGCAAGGATAGCCTCGTCGGTGGACTCAGAGGCACCAGATAGTATTCCTGTTCGGCTCGTTGAAACCCCAGTATCAGCCCGATCGAACATGCCGTGAATGAGACTCGTTCTGACTCCTGGATGACTCCCATTGTTCAGTACCTCAAGGATAGGACCTTGCTGGACGACAAGGTCGAGGCAAGGGTCCTGCGAACAAGATCTGCTCGCTACACCCTCATCGGGGATTTTCTTTACAGAAGAGGATTTAGTGCCCCTCTCCTTCGATGTGTAACCAGCGAAGAAGCAGACTACATAATGAGGGAAATTCATGAAGGGATCTGCGGTAATCACACCGCCGCACGATCTCTTGCAAACAAGGTCGTTCGTCAAGGGTACTATTGGCCCCGAATTTAAGATGACGCTTACGACTTTGTCAAGAGGTGTGATAAGTGTCAGCGGTTCGCAAGCATACCGCGAGCTCCTTCCCACGAACTGATAACTATGACTAGCCCCTGACCATTTTCCATGTGGGGGATCGATCTCATTGGCCGCTTGCCGATTGGAAAAGGGGGAGTCAAATATGCTGTGGTTGCGGTAGATTACTTCACCAAATAGGTAGAAGCCGAACCGCTAGCCGCGATCACGACCAGAAAGCTGAAGGACTTCGCTTTCAGGAATATTGTGTGCCGTTTTGGAATTCCTCACACCCTCATTTCAGATAATGGAAAACAGTTCGACAATGAGGAATTCAAACAGTTTTGTGACGAGCTGGGCATCCATAAGAAATTCGCCTCTGTGGCAAGACCGCAAGCAAATGACCAAGTTGAAGCTGTCAATAAAACCATCAAGCACACTCTGAAGGCAAAACTTGGAACAGTTAAGGGGAATTAGGCCGACGACCTCCCCGAAGTCCTATGGGCATACTGAACAACTCCAAGAACCTCCACCTCGGAAACACCCTTTTCGCTGGCATACGGGAGCGAAGCAATGATTCCCATCGAGGTGGGAACTGGTTCGCTTCGGAGAGACTTGTACAATGAGTCCGATAACGAATCACTCATAAGGGCAAGCCTGGACCTTATTGAAGAACATCGCAACAAAGCTTCGCTAACGATAGCAGCCTATCAGCAACGCACGAAGAAGTTATTCGATTCAAAGGTCAGGCGAAGAGACTTCCAGGTCGGCGACCTGGTGTTAAAAGAAGTTCTCCTCGGAACTAGAGAACCAAGTGCGGGAGTTTTAAGGCCGAACTGGGAAGGTCTGTACAGCATTGATAAAGTAATCAGACCGGGGACTTATCATCTTAAAATGCTAAACGGTTCCAAGGTACCTCGGGCCTGGAATGCTGAACATCTTCGGCCATACTATCAGTAATTCTGAACTCAGCTTCCCTTGTAAATTAATTTCTGATTTTTGTAAGTCATTTCTTTGTAAAGTTTTTATCTTGAGCGTTTGTAAACAATCTCCATGTATGATCCTTTTCGTGCGAATAAGTTATGTTATCTTTGACTCAATAAATGTAAACGATAAGAAAGAACTCATGTATGATAAAGCGAACAGAAAATTGTAAAGGCAAAAATGTATTTCATTACTATGGAGTACAGCAGGAAATAAGACATGATTACAAGACCTAATCAAGCCCCTACGGGGCCGACCTCTTTGTCCTAAGGCTGGTCGGCTGGGGGTTTATCCGTGGCGTGTCCCGAACTCTCTGGTCGAGAGGCCGCTGCTTCATCATCCTCCCGTGCCATGGACATGAGTGTTTCCTGCCAGTCTGGCGGGAGGTCAGACATGTCAAGGAGAGGATTCTTTGGTCTCAAGGCATAAATAGAGTCGATTACCCAGTCAGCAGCCTTCTCCTTGAGCTCCTCTGTCAAGGAAGCAACTTTCCCTTGACTCTCCTGAAGTTCAACTTCAAGAACTTGCCTTAGATTCTCAGAGGTCTCTCTCTCATTTTCTGCTCGCGCGACCTGCAAGGAGGTCGCCTTTAGCTCCTGGTCCTTCTCCCCGGCCAGTCTGGAGAACCTGGATGCGGTCCTCTATAACTCCTTTATCTCCTCTCCCTGCTTCTCAAGCTGCACATTCTGGAAATCCACCGTGCGAAGAGCCGCATTTCTTTCATTCAAATAACTGTTCGCCGATTCGAGAGACAGGTTTCTCTCTGCTTCGACAGCTTCTAAGTTTCGCTTAAGCACTGCGTTCTCCTTTTTCAGGGTAGCACCTCCCTTCGTGGCTCCCAGTTGTACTTTTTCCATGGAAATCTCATGGAAAGAAGAACCTACAAACAAAAGAAGAAAGAGTTAGTTAACTGAAAGAAGCTAAGTTAAGCCCTCACCGAGGATAGTTCGCTCACCTTGCTTAAATGCTGGATCGATGTGGACATTAGGTCCAAGTCGCTGGAACTTGTGAACTGCTCGAAAGATTCCGAGAGTCCGCATTCTAGCAGGGCATACACCATCGGTTGCAGGAACTCCGGCAGGTTCCCCAGCGAGTCCAACACTGGGGGACCCTTCTTCACGGCCTCAGCAGTCGTCGTGTCATCCATAGTGGCCTTGCTCGACTTGCTTACGTCCGGTCGCGACCTCTTCAGCTGCTCGCCTTCAGATTCAGTCTTCGATTCCTCGGCCTGAATCTGCTTCCTCTTTTTTCGCTGAGCCATGGTTTTCATCCTTAGCCGAGCAGGCGACGGTTGGGCGACCTTCGTGGTTTGCGTTAGTGCATCCTCTGTCGGCTGTGGTTGGGACATCCCGGAAGGTCGCGCCGTTTGTCTCGGGGTTATGCCTTCAACCTGGGTGGCTGTTCGTGCAACTTTGGCTGCCTTAGCTTTCTTTGTCCGATGAAAGTTGATGTTCCTTCGACGAGGTTGCTCTGGTTCCTTTGGTGGCATGGTTGTTGCTGAATGCAAGGCAAGGTTAGTAAAGGCATTCTGTTTCACGACCAGGAAAAGAATCAGTTAGTGAAACTTACATGGTAGAGGCTCTAATGACGCGCTGGCGTTAAAGAAACTGTACTTTCGCAAATTCGTGGTTGTCACAATTGTTCTCACGTTGCGCTTGTCCTCAGGAAGGGAGCCGAACTGCAAGATTCTTCTTTTGTCGTGGAGCAGCCTGATTTCAGTTGTCTTGTTAACTGTCAAGAAAAGAAAATCAGGTCGTTAGAGCGAACACGCTTCAAGCGCAATGAGTTTGCCAAAAGCAAAACAGAAATACAAATAAAGAGAAAGAAGCCTACTCGGATCCTGGAAGTGGCAATGGCCGTCGTAACGAAAGAAGAAAAACTTCATTTCGTAGGCCCCTGCGTTGTTGGGATAACTGTGTATCCCGTCGACAATGGTAGGTCGCCTGGACAAGTAGTACGAATCCTTGTCCTTGCTCTTCTTCAGATAATATGAGCAGCAGAGCTCCAAGGCTGTCAGCTCATCCAGTCAATTTTCCCGGCACACGATGTACATTGCAACAGCAATGATGTATGCGTTCGGGGTCAGCTGCATCGGTGCAACCCCAAAGTGGTCCAAAAATGACCTAATGAAAGGGTGTAGGGGGATAAGTCCTCCACCCTTGATAATCTCCTCGGAGATCGCGACCAGGCCTTTTGCTGGATATCGCGACGAATGCGTCAGGTCGTGGAATACATCCACTTAGATGCCGAATTGGCTTATTACCTTCTCAAGTTCTTCCTCGGTGAGTACCGAGAAAACCTCAAGAGGGATGCTAGGAGCACCATGCGGGGACGAGCTGGTTCCCTACTCAAGTCTGGTATCTGAGAGGTCCATTTTGCCAGTCTGCAACAGCGATAAGCAGAGGGATTATTTGGTCTCCGTACGCTATATCGTACGATGACATGGGAGGAAATAAACTCCCTAAACCCTAAATAAATACCCTAGCAACATGGTTTGAGCAGCCATTCGCGGCTCGAACCCGGCACTAACGACTAGTCTCCGATGGGTTACCGGAAGACTGACGCCATTAACTCATGGAAAAAATGAGAGGATAGCAAGAAAACTCTTACCTAATGGCGGCTCGAACCCGACACTAACGACTAGTATCCGATGGGTTACCGGAAGACTGATGCCATTAACTCATGGAAAAAATGAGAGGATAGCAAGAAAACTCTTACTTCTTGGAGTATGACGACGGTGTCTGCTTCAGATGCCGGAAAAATGCAAGTCTGGACGACAAAGGTTCTTGGCCTGCGAAGATCTTTTGTTCTCTGTGAAAAAGGCTTTGGTAACATTGCCTGAGAACGATTTGTGGTTTTTATAGCGCGTGGATCGACATTTGGATTTCCCAGAATCAAAACGACGTTCGAGCTGTAAAGGTTTCTTACCGTTGATCTTGGCCACATGTCACTCATCAGCGAGGAAGGGTGAGTGAAACGACTAGATGAAGTCAAACTTTCATCTTTCCAGTTGAGAAGCTTAAACGACGGCCATATCTCCCTCAGAGCATTAATTGCGTCTCAAATCTTCATTTAATGCTTTGATAAGGTGCACCGTTCCAACGCATATTGCATTTAATGTCCTGATAAAGCACACTGTTTAAGCATGCAAGGCATTAAATGTGATTTGCTGACATTCACCACGCAAGGGGCACATCTGTCAGCGTAGGGATGGCTTCATTAAATGCCTTTTGGTTACCAGAATAAACGGGCAACGTCAGACGAAACCAGGTCGCTCGTCCTTGAGCATGCGAGGTCGCGCTCATGCAAATGCCGCTCCGACCTACTTTCAAACAGATTAAAGTTTTCAAAAATCATCTTGTCACGGCACGACCTGTAGTTTCCAAGGTTCAATCCTCAAACCTTAAAAACTAGGGGGCTTCTGTTATGCCTAAAAATATAAGGGCTGACGTCAGGACCCTTTAGCCCGCAATAGTCAGATCATTGGAACAACCACCGTCTGCGTCTGTCAGGATAGTGGGCGCACGTCAGGCTAGTTAGGAGGCTGTGGTGCTCCCACGTGTACAATCCCTGCTCTAAATCGCGCAAATCACTCTGGAAGGTGGGCAATGTGACATAAAGAAGGATTTGCACGGATAATCCCACCAACTTGCAGATTTAGTGATCATTGCCTCAAGGCATCTGACTATAAATGGGGAATTCATCTCTCATTAAAGGGATTCGCACATTTTACGCTTGATTAATTACTCTCTTCAGAATTCTTAGCAATTGATACCTTGTAATACCATTGTAAAGTCAGTTAGCTAACAGCGACCTGACCCCTATCATCAATACAAACATCAGTGGACGTAGGACTTGCTACCTTAGCATCCGAACCACTTTAAAAACTGTCTCCATTGCATTTACTACCTTTTATCCATTATATTCACATGTGTCTTCTAAGTCCATACAGCATCTCACACATGCATTTCGTTGGTGCAAAATCACGCATCAACACAGAAAGAGAAGAAAAACGACGAAGAAAGGTTTTGGAGGCCATTTGGGTAGCGGCGTTTGTGAATTATCTAGGGTTCAAAGTGGTTGAGTTTTATGTGGGTTTACACTTTACGTACAAATAATACAATCTCACCGGAAATGAGAGTGGGATAAAATGTTTTTATTCGAAGAGTAATGCTACCGTCACCGAAAATAGTGCATCGAATTTGTGCATCAAATAATGTGATAAAATTCTGACCATCCATTAATTATAATTGAATATTAATCAACAATCAGAATTTTGCCACGTCATTCGGTGCACAGATTCGATGCTCTACTTTCGGTGGCTGTATTATTTATATTATCTAAAACTTGTAGGGTACAAATGTAATCATCCAAACACATGTTAAAAGAAACAAAATTATAATAAAAATTGAGTTATTTGCTCATATTTCAATAGACCTCGCAAAACAGGTCTGGACCCGTGGGTTGGACTGTATCTGGGTAAAAAATATAGGGTACGGGTCCAATTTATTAAACCCGTTTTTTGAGACCCGTACCCGGCCCAAATACACATGGTTTATACAGTGAACCCGCGGGCACCCGTATTTGCACTACTGAATTTTGAATCCCTAACAGTAACCCCTAATTTTATCACGCATTCAGCCATTCACGCAGCAGTCATGCCTCTCACTCTTAGTCTCATCTCATCTCTGATCTCTCACATCTCTGAACTCTCACTCTCATCTCATCTCATCTCATCTCTGATCTCTCACTCTCTGATTCTCAGTAACTTTATCGCGGCCGCATCTCAATCTCTCATCATTCTTCTTCGTCTGAAGTTCAACTCCCTGTCTCGGTGTCTCCATCTTCAATTAATAGTCAGTTCGTCACTCGTCGGCTGGTAATGAATCCCTAACCCCTAATTTTGTGTGTTTATTTTGGTTTTTTTTTTGACAGATTTTGTGTTTTCTTTTCCAGGTGGAATACACTCTGGAAGCCGTCCGTAAGGGGAACGCCGCAGTTGGAGTACGTGGAACCGATATCGTCGTCCTCGGCGTTGAGAAGAAATCCACCGCTAAGCTCTAAGACTTCAGGTAGTTTATATACATAAGCTAAGTTCCGCTTTTGTTTACTAGAATTAGTGATCGTGCTGAGCTGATGTTATTTTAAGTGTTGTGATTTGGATTATGAATTGATTATGTTAGTTGAAATTGTGACATTTACCATTCTCAAATATTGAATCTTACTAGTACGAATTTGAACGTTTGTGAGCTATAATTTTGAACCTTTACATGTTTAAAGTGAACTAAAAATTTTGCAGTTTCTGTTAACTCTTTCTGTTGAGAGTTGAGTTTGGATTTAAATAAGTATTGGAGAAGTCGCATGTGAGAATTCTTGAACTTTTAAATTTCCAGTGTAGTCGTTAGGTTTAATGGTTTATTGTGATATGAATTTCTTTTGAGCAAATGAAGATATGTGCCAAAAAGTTGTTTTTCAAGGTAGAAGTTGACTCATGCATTCTTATTAAAATGCCTAAGTTTAAACACATTGCCGGGATGAGACATTATACCATAAGAGGTTGAAGATGTGCATTGCTTTATGATTAGATTGATTTGAAGGTATAGTTTGTGATATTGATGCCATTAAATTCAATTATTTCGCCATCTTTCTTTTTCTCTTCTTTTTATTCAATGAATGGAAAAAAAACAGTCATGCTATGTATGCCTAGTACAGCTTATATACATTTGGAGATATATAGTTTTGACAGTATTATAGTCAAATCTTTACATCAATCATCTTTTGGTTAAGATTCTTTTAAGAGTAATAATAATGATAAGAAGAGATTAATTTTTTAAAAGTTAGGGCATTGGTATATCATATAGTTTAGAAAAGTAGAGAACTTTACAAGACACCAAAAGGCATCAAAGATTAAATAATGGGAAATGAAACCCACAAACAACAGGCAAAAATGGAGTTTGAAAAAGAGAATAAAAAGAATTGCAGTGGGCGGTGGAGAGATAGATTTAAGTCCAAGTAAAAATGGGTGGTGGTGGTGGGGGAGCTTTTACTTTTTCATAGCAAAGTTAGAAACACATACAGGATCTGTCTTTTGTTGTCTACAAGTGTGTTTTGGTTTCTGTTTCTTAATTCAAAGCTCAGTTTTATTTATGGAAATTAGGAAACAAAAAGTAGTATTCTCAATTCTTTTATTTGTATTCCCTAGCTATGTTCTCAAATAAAAGTAGTATTCTCAATAATGCAATTACCAAATCTTGTTGTGGTGAATGATATAGTTTGAAGGTAACATGTTAACATAATATTTCATATATTTTATTATTACATTTATTAATATTTGTAGTTGATCATTGTTTTGTAGATGATGAGGTGAATGATGATTCGGATGATGATCTTGATGTGCCATCGAGACGTGGAATCAAGAGACTCTATCACGCCATTGTAGGATGAACATTTGTTGTCCTAAGAATGTTTTTTGTGAATATTGGATTATGTATTTGTTATTTTAGTTGGTATTTATAGTTTATTGACTTATTTTGTTTTGTTTATGTTATGTGTAATTGTGTATTAGTGATTTGTATTTGTTTATTTTGGTTGGTATTTGTAGTTTTGTATTATATGTTATTGTTTGTTTGTTTATGTGTTATTTGTTATTTTGATTCCTATTTGTTATATTCTAAATGAATTGAATTTAGAGTAGTTGATTTAGGGGGTGTAAATGTAAAAAATTAAACTGCAAGAATTTGGGGGTGTAACTGTCATAATTGAAAACTATTAGGGGTGCAATAAAAACTAAAATCTGGAGGGAGAAAAAATGGGTCCACCCTTACCCGTATAGGGTAGGGCACGGGTCCAACATTTGGACCCGTATATCTCGACGTAAGGACCTATACCCATTTGACCCAGACCGTACCCGACTCACCCACCCTTTTGCCAGGTCTATATTTCAACCTACAATGTTTTCATAATTGCCTTTTTGTTTATTTTTTAGGTTATTTAAATTTGTTTTTCATAGGTTAATTTAATCACTTTTGTTAGAAGAAAAATATAAAATCTATATATTTATATAATGCTGAAGCAGACTGTTTCTTTTGACGCCACGTATGATTGCTATATGATCGCCATGTAGGATGTCATTAATTGGTCCAGTGTTTGCTGTTTATTGGGCTTGCTATAAAGGGATTATTCACATGCATTCAATACAAATTTTCACATTCTTCTTTTAATTTGAGATCTTTCACATTCCTCTTTTAATTTGATAATATAATGCTGAAGCAGACTACTTCTTCTGACGCCACGTAGGATTGCTATATGATCACCGTGTAGGATGTCATTAATTGGTTCACGTGTTTGCTGTTTATTGGGCTTGCTATAATAGGGGTTATTCACATGCATTCAATTAATGTATTATACAAATCTTTCACATTCCTCTTTTAATTTGAGATTTCACATTCCTCTTTAATTTAATAAATTACTAATGATTCGCTTGTGTGTTATTGATTTCCATGAATATTAAGAGATTGCTATAATAGAATATTCACATGCATTCAATACAAATCTTTTACATTCCTCTTTTAATTTGAGATCTTTCACATTTCTCTTTTAATTTGAAAGATACAACATATCTTTTCACATTCATTAAATTCAATAATACACTTTATTAATCCATTAATATTCAACATTCATTTATGCATATTAATTATTATTATATTAATATTAATATTTTTGTACCCCCTTCACATTCAATTAATATTATTAATATTAATATATCTTTACCCCTCAATTCAATAAACAAAAATATCAAACTAATAACAAAAATGTTTTCATAAACGTATTATCATTTAACATTTAATATAAATCTGAAAATTTAAAACTCATCCAATAACAATAAAAATTTAAATCAAAACCATAACCAAAAAATGCAAACATTTACTAAAAAATATCAAAAGTCATATTAATTAGCAATAATCCAATAAATTGAACTCACACGAACTTTGTTGTAATCATTAATTATCATATAATATTACTTAATGACATCTAAAGTTATATAGAGTAGAGAATTCAACAATCCATACACCTTCAAATATTTCTTTCATTTCACACAGATACCATTAACAAATGGAAGACAAAAGACCAACTATTGTCAATCCAAAATCCAAACAAACAAAAGCATGCGGTAAATAACATCAGCTGATTACTCTTATATTCCTTCTACATATCTACTTTTACATGTCCATTTTTGATTTTTAGCAGGTCAAGCCAGAACGTCAGATGGTTCGCCTGAACTGGAAGGTATTCTACAAAACCTTAAAGTCACGCTGGACAAACACAACACTGCCAGAGTGATGAATAGAGATATAATGAATGCTTTGTTAGAAATAACAGGCTCAACCATACATGTAATATTCGATTTACGGACGTGAATCCCTGATTATTGCTAAAGAAATGGAACTTGGTATTCCTCAAGGAAAAAATAGAAATATAAGATAAACTGTTCTATTATCAATAAAATCTATAAAAGATTCACAGTAATTGTTCCCACTGAATGATGATACCAGAAGCTAATATAATACTGTTTATTCTACCGTTAATGCATATTCTACATTACTATTTTACACCTTTTAATCCATTTCTTAAAGATTCCATTTCATTGTATAACTTAATGGGTTGGATTTAAATTTTAAAAGTTTTTAATTAAGTAGTGAATAAGTTTCTCAACAATTGAACTTAAACTTATTCTATATGTGTTGAATGATTCATTCTTTGTATAATTCAATGACTTAGATTTAAATATTGATTTTTTTTATATGTTCCTTAAAATGACATGAGAACTAACAATCTATAGTTTTTTTTTGCTCAGAATGATCAAATTGTCTTTTTGCGGATTGGCTATATGGCAATATGTGGGATGGTTCCAGTCCGGGTTTGGAGGGTGTTGAGAGATGGAGTTTAAGTGGGAATTGTCAACAAGGCTGATTTGTAGGCAGTTTGTGGGAAGTCAAAGTCATGTGTGATGTTTCGAAGGAGAAGTTTTGGAGTTTAGTGTTCATCTTCGAGGAAGGTTGTTTCTCGAGTTGAATCTGAGGTTGTCTCTGTGGGGAAGAAGAGTCAGGGCATGTGAGGTTCAGATGTCTATTTCAAGATTCTTGATTGTGTTAGCCTTGGCCTTGCTAGGCGGAGGGTATGTTTGTGAAGAATTCAAATGTTTATTGGAAATTTGATGGCGGTGTTTGATTGTTTTGTGATTTAATTGAATTGGGATTCCTGTAGGCTAATGAGGTTGTTTTTGAAGCCATTGTGAATGATTCTAACAGGTTTCATTTTTTTTTTGTTTCCTTCTCATTATTTTCTTATGATATGTTAGACTAAGGCGTGAACTTATGATGTTTGTATTGTGAGATGCAGCCCTTTGTATAACACAAGAGTTGTGCTAGAAAACTAGATGAAACGTAAGATCAATTGAGGAGTGAGTAACTTCTATTGCTACTGGCAGTGCTTTTGGAACCAGCATGGTTATGGTGATGGCATTCTAACTCTGTTAATGTCTGGCATTATTTCTTTCATACATTACATATATTTTCCATGTGAAGTTATAGATTGATTATGGTACACAGCATAATGGTATGGTTTTGTCATAGATCTCCATCAAATTGGATATGATATGTTTTAGCCACTGCACAAGTATTAGCTTCCAAGAATTGCACAACTTTCTCTTACTTATTCACTTTAATGCATATACAGTATGTGTTTATGTGTGTGCATGTGCATATGTGTGGTGTGTGTGATGGGATAATGAGTAACATCCTTTTAATTGTTTTTTTTTTCTTTTTTATCATAAAGAACTTGATTAGTTCTCAAAACCAACAGCTAACATGATGGAAAGCAGATACCATATTCGAAAGGTAATCTTTTCTTTTATAGAGTAAAAAATTGATGATTATGTGCCATCTTAGTGTAATCTTAAAAGCACTTACTCTTTAAGTTTTCTTAATGTCTAAATGCAGTTAAATTTTTTTTTTCTTGGTGCTTTTATGCAACCAGACTAAATTTAGTAACCCATTATTTTCTTTGAGTATAAACTCAAATTCTTGCAGAAAGAGTTTTTCAAATAGAAATTTTTAAGTTTTTAGTCAACTTTTGCGTAGAACTAAGTTTGGATTAAAACATATGTGGATGTTTGACAAATTCTTGGAATTCATATTCATGTTTGGCTAATTGACTAACCTCTTGACTTGAGGACGAACTAAGCTCAGCATCAAGCTCTTTGGAGATCAATGATGCCTGTTTCATTACAGTTTTTTCATTCATATTTTCATACAGTATTTACATGGGAAAACAAGAAGAGAAAATGGGCCAAAAAAAAAATACCTGACTGAGTTACTATGACGGCGAGAGAGGCGGGGACAACGGGCAAGATCTTGGGCAGGAGGAGAAGCAGATTGCGATGAAAGAGCCTGGCTTGGCCGACAAAAATGGCGAAACGAGGAAGAAGAAGGTGAAAGGGTAATAGGTGACGTTGACGACTAATAGTGGAAGACAACAACCGTGGGCGACAACAACGGCGGAGGTTGATCGGGATTGTCAATTTTGGGTGGGGTTCTTTTTTTAATTTTGGGATTTGGTTGATATGGGGTAAAATCGTGTTTTAGTTTTTTACAATGGGGGAATTTGTGAAATTTTAAACTATTATGCTTAATAAATGCAGTTTTATTACCCCCCAAAGATTGAAAACCCTTTGAGTTACCCTCTATATCGAGCACAAATTGGCTCGCGAGTAGGGATGAGACACGAGTCGAGTAGCTCTCACTCGAGAGCTACTCGAGCTCGGCTCGTCGCAAACTCAAGCTCGACCGAAACCAGTCGAGTCAAGCTCGAGCTGAGCTCGAGTAGCTCATGAACAGTAGAGAGCCGAGTTCGATCTGGGCTGAGCTCGGCTCGTCGTGCTCACAAGCTAAACGAGCTTAGGGGCCAATTTGTAAGATTTCAAAAGTTGTTTTATTTTTAAGTTGTCAAAATTACAAACACACCCATGACCATTCACAGAAAAAAATGAAAACTCATTTGGGATTTTCATTCAACCCTAAGTCCTAACTCTCCACTGCCATTCATCGTAAATCACACTCAAGAGTCACGCCGCGTTGTGGACAACTTCTCCAGTGCCATTCGCTGTCATCGACTCATCTAGTCACCATCATCTCTGTAGACCAGTGATTTCGTTCCAGCCTTCCAGATAAGAATCTTATGTTAGTCTTTGGATACCTTCATCTTTATGTCACATTAATGGCAGTGAAGTGAGTTATCTTCTCTTACTTCATCTTTATGTCTACAACAAAAATTTGCTCTGTCAGTTTGCGTTTGCGTTATCTTCTCTTACTCATCCATTAATGGCAGATTGCGTTTGTCCTTTTATGAACTTTAATATTTAAGTTATGATTTTTTAGCTTCTAGGTTGTAGCTCTTGCATATAGTTGTTTAGTGATTTTTGCTCTGTTAGAGCATTTATGAATGTAATGAATGGATTTTATTTTAGTTTCCATTTGAATCACAAATCCAAATCCAAATCCAAAGTCCAAACAAAGGTTTCCTATGTCAACAAGCAAAGCATGTTTACTTAAATAAAATAGTTTCATCTGATATGGGCAGGCTTGTTTTTAAAAACAAACATGATTGTCTCTGTTAATTCCAAGCCTTACAACCTCACAACATGATGACGGACTAGCGCAGTGGACAATGACCACCCTCTAGTTGGTCAAGCAAAAAGTTCACGGGAACAATTGGAATTAGTCTTGCAAGCTAAGTTTGATCACTGTAAATTCTGAATAGTGAATTGGAGTTGCTAGTTTGGTTATCAGCTATAATTTCATTAATCGTCCCATAATAACTAAAGGATTGTTGGCTTTATGTTGAATGTCCAGTATTTGTGGTTGGGTAATGTAATGTGATTTTATACATTTTGAAGTAAGAAACTTATGTTTTAGTCTTTTGTTACACATTTGTTTACTAATCCAAAATATGCAATTATTCTTGTACTTTAATCTTCAAAATTAGTAGATAGGTTTTATTCTTTCTTCCATTATAGGCATGGAAGGCTCATCTAGTAGCCGACCCACGTTGATTGACTCAAGTTCACCAGTTCAAACCCCAGGAAGTAATTCGGATCCAACTGTAAGTGCAAGTGCAACTTGTGGTACTAGTCCAGCTATTGAAGAAGAAAATGATGATGTTGATAACCCATTCCAAAGGAAGAAAAGAGTGAAGACATCTCCTGTATGGGCAGAATTTAGAGAGGTTCTTCAACCCGATAATACGAAGAAGGTAGAATGCATCCATTGTAAGGCCAAATTGTCCATGAATGCAAGTGGAAGCACAACTTAGTTTGACATTTGAAGGGGTGTCTAAGGCTAAGGGTTTTCAGTAATCAACAACAACAGTTGAACTTTCCAGCTACAGATACAATGGCAGTAGGTAGTGGGCTGCCTCCTCTTATAGGTGGGAAGTTTGAGATGGCTCGAATGAAGGAACTAGTAGCGCAATGGGTGCTTATGCATGAGCACCCATTCAGCGTTGTCGAACAAGAGGGTTTTAATAATTTGCTAAGATATGCGAGTCCTAGTTGGGAAAAAATATCACGCTTCACAACTAAAAATGATTGTATGAAGGTGTATGAAATAGAAAAGAAGAAGTTGAAGGCTGTTTTGAAGAATTTTGATAGAATTAGTTTGACTACTGATCTGTGGAATTCAAGTAATCAGAAACTTGAGTACATGGTTGTGACGGGACATTGGATAGATACTAATTGGAGGTTGAACAAACATGTGCTCAGTTTTGTTCGCTTAAAGCCTCCTCGTGGTGGTGTCCAGATTACTGATAGCATATTTAACTGTTTGCGGGAATGGGGAATTGAGAACAAAGTCTTCACGATATCAGTTGATAATGCATCCAGTAATGACTTGGCAATCAAGGTTCTAAAGGAAAACTTTTCTCTAACCAAGAAGCTTCTTTGCGGGGGAAAGTTGTTTCATGTTAGGTGTTGCACCCACATATTAAATATAATGGTGCAAGATGGTCTTAGTCAGATTAGGCACATTATCAAAGATGTCCGTGATAGTGTCTACTACATCAATCAATCGGAGAGTAGACCACAAATCTTTTCAGAAATTGTGCAGTAATTACAGTTGTCTCACAGAAAGTTGATATTGGATTGTAAAACGAGGTGGAACTCAACTTATGAGATGCTGGCAAGACCAGCATTTCCCTTTTTTCCCTTGAGGAAGATTGGGATAAAATACAGAAAGTTTGTGAAATTTTGAAGGTTTTCAATGTTACCACTAACATCATTTCAGGGTCTGAATATCTAACATCAAATAAATTTCTTGCCGAGCTTTGTAAGGTGAAAGTTTTGTTGGATAAACATGTTGAGGATGAAAATGAATTTTTGAGGACCATGGTGACGAAGATGAAAGGGAAATTTTATAAATATTGGGGGGAGTGCAATTTGTTGATAGCTATAGCTGTTGTTTTGGACCCTAGGTGCAAAATGAGAGTGTTGGACATGCTTTCCCCAAGATTTATGGTGATCTTGACGCACGGGTTCATTCTACAACAGTTCGGGATGCCTTGTACGAGTTGTACTGGGAATATGTGGCCGCTATTCAATCATCTGCTGATCAACATATGCCTGCAACTAGACAGGGTAGGGGGAACGGGAACGAGAACGGGAGTGGGAGTGGGAGTGGGAGTAGGAGTGGGACGAATGTAGATGATGACTCTTCTGGTTGGTCGGATTTAATGAATTATTTGGACGTAATTGAAACTGTTGCCCCGGAAAAATCGGAGTTGTATTCCTATTTCGAAGAGCCATGTTATAAGTGTCAGGTGGATTATGAGGAGTTCGATGCCTTAAAGTGGTGGCAAGCAAATAGTTTGAAATATCCAGTGTTATGTAAGGTGGCTCGTGATATACTTGCCGTTCCTATTAGCTCGGTAGCTTCAGAGGCTACCTTTAGTGCGGGAAGTAGAGTTATTGACAATTATCAATCTCGACTGTCTCCGGATACAATGAAAGCACTACTATGTGGAGGTGATTAGTGTCGTAGTCTCCTAGGACTAACGAAGATTGATGAAGTAAGTTCAATTAACAAATAAATTATTACTGTTTTTATGTCTCGTTTATTTTGAATATTATTTTCTTTTACTCTAACATTAAACTTTCTGATTTTTTCTTATATATGTTTTAGACGGATGAAGAACCACTGGAGATTACCCTTCCTATCTCTTCATTTGAAGGGATTGAGTAGATTATTTGACCCTCGAACATATATCCGCAGGTTCGTAAATATATAGCCCTTTTGTAGTTTTTTTAATTTCTATGCAGAGAACTTGGTTATTCAATATAGATATTCAGATTATTTAGTATTGTTGTGTTGATTTTGATTTGGGGAATGGTGATTGTTGTGTTGATTTTGATTTGGTGAATTGCAAACATTTGACTTGCAAACTATTTGCTTCCTTTGTATTTACACTTTGCAGGTGGGAGCGTGGGAGGCCTGGCTTTGGGTGGCTTTTGTGCCTTTCTTCTACTTTGGGTGGCTTTTGTGCCTTTCTTCTACTTTGGGTGGCTTTGGGTTTTTCTCTCCTGGTCTACTCGGATTTTGCTGTCACAAAGTCTATATTTCTTAAATTAGTTTCTGATCTTTTGTCTTTGTATATAACTTCATGGAGTATACTTTTGTGTTTGTATATAGCTTCATGTGTTTGGACATAGGTACATAGCTTCATGGAGTGCACTTTTGGTTTGTATATAGCTTCATGTGTTTGTACAATTGTAATGCATATTTCATCCGACAACTTTACACTTGTCATTTCATTTTATGTTTTAGAAGATTGTTGGTGTTGGAAATTGAAGATTGTGTTGAATTATGGGCGAAATTTGTATTTATCTAAGTACAATGTTGACAAAATTTCCTTGAATTAGGTTTCTTAGACAGATTCATAGGTGGGGTATTGTATTGTATGTAGATGGGTGAAACCGTGGAACTGTGGGAAGATTAAAAATTACAACTGTACTCTGTCTTGAGCTCGATAAGGCTCGAGCTCGAGCTCGATAAGGCTCGAGCTCGAGCTCGAGTTCACCTTCACACTCACGAGCTCAAGCTTGAACACAAATATTGAAGCTCAACTAAGAGCTCGAGCTGGCTACTGTTCATCACGAGCCGAGCTCGAGTACTGAGATACTCGGCTCAACTCGACTTATATACATCCCTACGCATGAGCAGTCGACTCGATTAAGCTCAAGTCAAGCTCTTGATGAGCTTTTGTCGAGCCAGCTCGTAAGCGGCTTGATTCGTATAACAGTCCTATTTACATACAATCCTAAACTACCATCTTTAACAACATTGAAGATGGTTTGTTCTACGGTCAATTGCATAACATTTATCATGCCAGCTTCTTGTTGGCTTTTGAACAGGAAACGAAGAAAACAACTTCAAACATTCATAGCAACTTTCATCTACGACTACGAAACATGTGGATCAAGAAAACTTCAATACCTTGATATCTGTGGCACGTCATTATCAAATTATTCTACCATACTACTTCAGATATCCTCATTAGAGAATTATACAAATTTTATGGCATTAGAAATCTTAAACATGCTCTGCATCATTGGAACATAAATCAGCAATCAACTTTGAAAAATAGGAAAAGCTCTAAAATTATATTAAAAATTTCTACCATATTCAAAGATACTGAAAATACATTTCCTCATACAAGAAAGAAGAATTCTCCTGATGTACAACAAGACGTGATGAGATTCCTATACTACCTTATCAAACAAAGCGAGGAAGTAGGAACATATCCCTCAAATACATGATACGAACAAATTTACATTCTTGATAATGAAAAACTGAAATACAACTTTTATGGGAAAGGAAAATCATACTTCATAAGTCTCCAACAACATGAATTAATTCGAGCAAATACAGATGGTGTGAGCTGATATGGGTTGGAACTTCTAAGGCTATGATTGCATTAGGTGCTTCAGAGCCTCAGATGCAGAAGGATATGTCCTAAGATTTACTTCAAGCAAATGAGCAACGAAGTCATTGAAGCCCTGGTCCCCCATCAGCAATCAGTGACATAATGACATTTTTGTGGTATCAGGTATTCAAGTCTGTTGGTTTCCAGAAAAATAGAAGACTACAACATGCAATCACNACAAAATTTCACTTGGTCAATCGACACTGCATACAAGTGCACATTGTAGGGTCATTTCAGATCGATAATTGGAAACTTTTTTAGATTCCCTCTGTTGAAGAAATGGAAATCCAACTACCATTTCCGCAGTGGATTGAATAATATTGATAGGGAAAGTTTTAGGACCCTTTTAATGAAGACCATCTAGATATATAGTAAATCATAAAATGATTCAATTTAAGTAAAAAGTACAAATGCTCCTGGGTCTCCTTCGTTGAAGCAAACAAAGATTTAATGGCAATAATCCTCCGAGGTTCGATTGAATAACATTAAATATTCCTAATATTTTTAAAACAAGAGGGTAATTTAGTAAATATTTATTAACTCGTAATAATATATTTTATAATAATTTATTGAGAGTTTACAAACAATAGAGATTCTTGTTATTATATCAAATTTCAATAAGTTTATAGTTTTTAACTTTATAATAAATTATAAATTATAACATATTTCTACCTATTCGTTTATTAATTATCAATTAAGCATATTATATAAAACAAAATCATATGTTGTGATTTCATATATTTTTTTAGCTAATCTCTGGCTCTTTGTGGTTCATTGAATATCCTATAAGTCTAATGGGTCAAATAAGTTACAAATGTGCTAGGCTTAGACGACTACTTTGTAGGATTCGAACACAAGATCTCTGGATAATCTACCCAAATGGCTAAAATATTGTCATCCAACCATAAGGCTAGTGATTTGATTATAGAAATCTTATTGAACAAAAATTGTGATATTCTTCCTTCATTGATAATAGTTTTGCTTTTTTTGAAAAGTATTATGATAGTCTTAAAAAAAAAAAGGGTTTCAGATTAATTAATGTTTAATGAAGGGAATTAAGAGTAATGTTACATTTCTTAAATAAAGAAAGGCCAAATTAAAATATGAACAAGCAGCTAGGTAATCGTTCACTGAGTTGCACTTGCATTGCATGTGGAATACATTGTATCATGTGTTGTGGTTGTTAAAGAACAATAACATGCAACTAATATATTATTAATTATGAGTAAACGACTTTTTCCCACCCAAGGTTTGCCTTAACGACACTTTTTTATCCAAAAAATTTCAAAATACCACTTTTTCACCTAAAATTAATATTTCGTTATTACCCACAGCCGATTCTTGCGACGAAACTTCTCTCCGTCACCACCATTTGAATCTTCAGTCTCCTCTCTACAAAACCTCTCTCACTCCAGCACCTGATTTCTCACTAATTTTTTACTATCATAAAGCTAGAATTTTCTATTCTTAGCTAATTTTCAGTTGATTTCACGGCGAATATTTAATCAATGACCATCATTCGATCCACTAGCCTTTACTTTACAAAACCTCTCTAATCTTGGCTCCTAGTAACTCGTCAAACGTTAATTGAGAAAGTGAAGTGTGTTTTCGGTATTAGTAGAATATAAACTTTGGATTAAAAAAATGGTATTTTAATTATATAGGGCGGAACCCATTTTGCTTTTTATTTATTTTTTATGTTTAATTAATTAATTTGGTTTTGAAGGGTGGAAATGGATTCAATTCAAGACGCCAATCTCTCCTTTATATGCGTATAGAAAGTAGAAACAAGACATAATAATTAAGTTGGTACTGATTTCACTTTGAATTTTTTTCCGCAAATTAATGAGCTTTCCAATTTTCAATGTCTCATTTATGCCACCAAATTAGGCAGCCACCCACTTCATCAAACCAACCTTTAATTAAGAGATTAAAACATCTAATTAATTACTTAAAACTTTTTAGTAACTTGTAAATTAGTTAACCCAATTGAATTAATCATCATTTATCAACTAATTACTCTTTAATGATGTCATTTTGCTTGTGCTTTACTTTTAAGTTTTTTCTTATAATTTAATTAAAGAAATAAACAAAGAAAAAGTCCACGGATATTCATAGTATCAAATCAGAGAGTTGGTTATATTAGCAGTACCGTAGTTTTATCAAATTTAGGGTGACAAAAGAAATGAGATTTGACTAAGAGAAGATCCTCTATGATTTCTTCAACAAACAATTTGACATGACACATCAGAGACTTGTAAGGTTGAACGGATTTAACATTAGGCCATATTAGTCCAACTATGTATTTCTTAATAATATAAAATTACTAATAACCCCCTAATAAAGTTCTATTAAATAAAATTTCAAAAATATCAACCAAACCCAGGCCTAAAGCCCGGGTAGGCCCAGGTTTGTAAAACTCGGGCTTGCTATTTTAAAATGCACCCCGAGGTCGGAGTTTCTACATCCCTAACCAGAAGAATTTTATTCGACAACCCATTTTACATCTCAATAACATTATAAGACATTCTTCCAAGAAAATGTATAAGTAAAGAAGTGATATTTTGAGTTCGAGTCCCCTCAAGCATTCATAGAGATGGTTATTAGGGTTCTTATCCGATTGATAGTTTCAGAACCTTAAGAGATTAGTTAAAATGCGTGTAAATTAATTTAAATACCTCGATGATAAAAAATAAAATAAAAAAGCACAGTTATGATTGAAGTGGACAAGGTGGAATAGAATAAAAGGGTATGGGAAGGCTGGCAAAAGAATAATACAAGAGAGAAAAAACATAAAACATGCTTCCCACATCAACCCCCTCTTAGTATATCTTGTCTTCACTCTTCCACCTTTTTATTTATTTCTCTTCAATTTTTTGCTACTTTATCCCACCCCCCATGTGCTTTACAGTTGTTTTTTTCATCTTTTTTTTTTTTCTTTTTTAAATTTACACTTTTGTCTTAAATAGTGATAGAATTTTGTTTATTTTCTATTAATTAATTGTTTTATGCTTGTTGCATTTGATTTAATATTTTTTCCATCTTTTTGCATGTATTGGGCTGCCTTTGTTTCATTTTAATAATACCATACTTTTTAAATTAATTTCAACTATACTTTTTATTGTCTTCAGTACAGGATGCTAAGGAAAAAAACATTGGACACTAATATTCAGGTTTAGTTAATCTTATATTACTCAACTTGAGGTTGATTTTTTCAATATTGCTCAAGAACGAGATATATAAAAGTTGAATCATTCTTGTAATTTTTCAAACTTTTCTTTGTAATTTCTAGCTTCCAGATTTGGACGCTGGAAAATTATTAATTAAACCATTGCTATAATTGTTGTGTTTGCTTTCTTTTTTTTTTCTTTTTTTTTTTTTTTTATGTATTTGCGCTATAACTCGTACTTAGGCTCAAAACTTAACTTAATTTGCATTTGAAATATATTATTTGTGTGATTGATATAATAAATAGATTAATCCTCATAAACTGTTAATCGTGTCATAAACGGGTTTGCAAATTGAGAACCTTTAACACGAACCCGACACAATTAATAAATAGGTTGCGTTTTCTAACATAAATACTACTAATGTCAAACTCTAACAACATTTAAACTGTGTGGTGTTGCTATATATATATATAACCGAAATTCATATAATTTAATACAAAATAAGTATACTGATGTTTGATGGAAAAAAGTACAACGAAAATGAAAAAATAAAATCGAGAATTGATGAAAAAAATTATTTATAAAATTGGAAGTAGAAAGTATTATTTTGGGTACACATAAAATGGGTCTCACCCTTTCTGTAAATTGGTTACATCATCACTAGGGGTGTATACGAGCCGAGCCGAGCCGAGTATCTCGGTACTCGAGCTCGGCTCGTGATGAACAGTATCGAGCTCGAGCTTGAGCTCGAGCTCAACCGAGCTTCAAAACTCGAGCTCGAGCTCGAGCTCGAGAGTGGGAAGGAGTACTCGAGCTCGAGCTTGAGCTCGGTTAACCGAGCTCAAACGAGCTCGAGCCTGATCGAGCTCGATCGAGCTCGGTAAATCGAGCTCAAACGAGCTCGGTTAATCGAGCTCGAGACAGACTGCTACTGTAATTTTAAATCTTGAGACAGACTGCAATTGTAATTTGAAATCTTCCTGCAGTTCCAACTTCCAACTTCCACTTCCACCTATCTACATACAATTCTACATACAATTGTATATACAATACAATATCCCACCTATAAATCTGTCTAAGAAACCTAATTCAAGCAAATTTTGTCAACATTGTACTTAGATAAATGCAAATTTCGCCCATAATTTAACACAATCTTCAATTTCCAACACCAACAATCTTCCAAAACATAAAATGAAATGACAAGTTTAAAGTAGTTGGATGAAATATGCATTATGGTACCAGAAAAAGGATTCAGTGGATGGGGACTAAATTCGTCGGCAATCCCCTCTTTCGATCTGAAATGACGCGAGGGGATATTAAGCAATAAGCAACTTTTAGTGTACCAAATGCTTTTGAAGATGTGATTAATTAAATAAATTTATTAAAATAAAAAATAATTAATTCGTCAAGTAAATAATAATATAAACAATTAAATATTTGTTTTCATTAATAGCTAAATATCTAGTATATTAATTTAGAAAAATATTGCGTTTATAATTTAATCTCACAACCTTCTCTTACAACCCAAAAGTGTCAACAGATTGACACTGTCACTTCAGCTCCCACTAAAGATGTATACGAGTCGAGCCGAGTATCTTGGTACCCGACCTTGGTTCATGATGAACAATGACGAGCTTGAGCTCGAGCCAAGCTTGGTCGAGCTTCAATATTAGTGTTCGAGCTCGAGCTCGCGAGTTGTAAGGTGCACTTGAGCTCGAGCTCGAGCTCGATGGCTGCTCGTGAACCAGAAAGAAGCTATAAATCTGAAGGCAAAGTTCGCCCATAATTCAACACAATCTTCCATTTCCAACACCAACAATCTTCCAAAACAACAATGAAATGACAAGTTTAAAGTTCTTGGATGAAATAAGCATTACAATTGTCTGATATATTTGTTGGATGTACATATGTAATATGCATTTCTTGCACAAACACAAGTGCACAACTACAAAAGGGTAGACACTAGACAGTACACTCCATGAAGCTCTGTACAAACACATGAAGCTATATACAAACACAAAAGTATACTCCATGAAGCCATGTGCCTCCATGAAGCTATATACAAAAACAAAAGTATACTCCATGAAGCTATATACAAAGACAACAGAGCAAAAAACTAAAGCAAGAAATATAGACTATGAGACAGCAAAATCCGAGAACACCAAGAGAGAAATACCCAAAGCCACCCAAAGTCGGGCCTCTCACCTGGAAATATTGTAAATGCAAAGTGTAAATACAAAGGAAGCAAATAGTTTGCAAGCCAGGCCTTTCACCAAATCAAAATCAACACAGCAATCACCATTCACCAAATCAAAATCAACACAGCAACATCACAATATCCCTCGTAACAACAATCACCATTCACCACTAAATCATCATAGCAATCACACTTCTAACATTACTTGCAATTCACCATTAAAACAAACAAATCAATAAACTAATAAAACCTTTAATGACATGTGAAGCACTGAAAAAAACTATATATTTACAAACCTACGAATATATGTTAGAGGGTCAAACAATCTACTCAATCCCTTTAGATGAAGAGATAGGAAGGGTAATCTCTAGTGGTTCCTCATCCGTCTAAAACACATATAGGAAAAAATCATAAAGTTTAAGGTTAGAGTAAAAGAAAAGTATATTCTAAATAAATGAGACATAAAACATTAATAATTAAGGGTTAACTGAACTTACTTCGTCAATCTTCTTTAGTCTGAGGAGATTGCGACACCAATCACCTCCACATAGTAGTGCTTACACTGTGTCCAGAGATAGTCAAGATCGGTAATTGTCAATAACTCTACTTCCTGCACTAAAGGTATCCTCCAAAGCCATTGTAGTAATAGGAACGACAAATATATCACGAGCCACCTTACATAACACTGGATATTTAAAACTATTTGCTTGCCACCACTTTAAAGCATCGAACGCCTCATGATCCACCTGACACTTATAACATGGCTCTTCCAAATAGGAATCTAACACCAATTTTTCCAGGGAAACAGTTTCAATTACGCCCATATAATTCATTAAATCCGACCAACCAAAAGAGTCATCATCCGCATTCGTCCCACTCCCACTCCCCCTAACCTGCCTAGTTGGAGGCATATGTCGAACGACAGATGATTGACTTTCAACCACATATTCCCTGTACAACTCGTATAAGGCATCCCCCCCCCCCCCCCCCCAAATTTTTATCAAATTTCCCTTTCATCTTCCTCGCCATGGTCCTCGCAAATTTATTTTCATCCTTAGCATGTTTATCCAACAAAACTTTCACCTTACAAAGCTCGGCAAGAAATCTATTTGATGTTGGATATTCAGACCCTAAAATGATGTTAGTGGCAACATTGAAAACCTTCAAAATTTCACAAACTCTTTATTTTATCCCAATCTTCATCAAGGGGACAAGAAGTGAAATGATGGTCTCTTTCAAAGTATCTTGGAAACACCCATTGGAATTTTAGTGCAGTTGCCAACATCTCATAAGTTGAGTTCCACCTCGTTTTACAATCCAATATCAACTTTCTGTGAGGCAACTGCAATTGTTGCATAATTTCTAAAAAGATTTTTAGTCTACTCTCCGATTGATTGATGTAGTAGACACTATCACAGACGTCTTTGATAATGTGCTAATCTGATTAAGACCATCTTGCACCATTATATTTATATGTGGGCGCAACACCTAACATGAAAGAACTTTCCCCTGCAAAGAAGCTTCTTGGTTACAGAAAAGTTTTCCTTCAAAACCTTGATTGCCATGTCATTAGTGGACGGATTATCAACTGATATCATGAAGACTTTGTTCTCAATTCCCTATTCCCACAAACAATTAAGCATGCTATCAGTAATCTAGACACCACCGCGAGGAGGCGGTAAACGAACAAAATTGAGCACACGTTTGCTCAACCTCCAACTAGGATCTATCCAATGCCCCGTCACAACCATGTACTCAAGTTTCTGATTACTTGAATTCCACATATCGGTAGTCAAACTAATTCTATAACTATTCTTCAAAATAGCCTTCAACCTCTTTTTTTCCATTTCATACACCTTCTAACAATCATTTTTACTTGTGAAGCGTGATATTTTTTCCCAACCAGGCATCCCATATTTTAGCAAATTATTAAAACCCTTTTACTCGACAACTTTGAATGGGTGCTCATGTATAAGCATCCATTGTGCTACTAGTTCCCTCATCCGAGCCATCTCAAACTTCCCACCTATAAGAGGAGGCAGCGAACTACCTACCGCCATTGCATCTGCAGCTAAAAAGTTCAACTGTTGTTGTTGATTATTAAAAACCCTTCGCCTTATACACCCTTTCAAATGTCTAGCAAATTGTGTAGTGCTTCTAGTTACATTAATGGACAATTTGGCCTTACAATGGATGCATTCTATCTTATTCATATTGTCGGGTTGAAGAACCTCTCTAAATTATGCCCATACAGGAGATGTCTTCGCTCTTTTCTTCCTTTGGAATGGGTTATCAACATCATCATTTTCTTCTTGAACAGTCGGACTAGTAGCACAAGTTGCACCTATAAGAGGAGGTAGCGAACTACCTACCGCCATTGCATCTAAAGCTGGAAAGTTCAACTGTTGTTGTTGATTATTAAAAACCCCTTCGCCTTATACACCCCTTCAAATGTCTAGCAAATTGTGTAGTGCTTCCAGTTACATTAATGTACAATTTGGCCTTACAACAGATCTATTCCGTCTTCTTCGTATTGTCGGGTTGAGGAACCTCTCTAAATTATGCCCATACAGGAGATGTCTTCGCACTTTTCTTCCTTTGGAATGGGTTATCAACATCATCATTTTCTTCTTGAACAGCCGGACTAGTACCACAAGTTGCACTTACAGTTGGATTTAGAGTACTTGTTGGGGTTCGAACTAGAGAACTTGAGTCAATCAATGTGGGTCGGCTACTAGATGAACCTTCCATACTTATAATGGAAGAATAAAGCAACTATTTGAATTTGTATGAAATATAAAAATTAAGCAACTATATATGTAATTGAATGCATTTCAACCTATTAAAGTACAAGAATAATGTGAGTGTAACATGATTGATAGGAAACCCGATTGTTTCCACTTCCAGAATTCAATGACTAATGCAAATTTGATTTTTCCAAATCTAAACCAGCCAAGTAGATTACACTAAATCAGTAGACTTACAATTTCCCCTAAACCCAAACTTTCAACTCCAACACAAAGATGACGCAAAACCAAACAAAATAAAACTGCAAGTCTGTAACCAAAATCATCCAAAATGACATAACAATGAAAAAGCATCCAAAATCCAAAATTTCAACTCCAGCACAAAGATAATGCAAAACTAAAACTGCAACTTACAAAAAAAAAAAAAAATTGTAACACCCCACTTGAGGTACGTAGTTAAGATTTGATGAATGGTTCGAATGTTTATCGATTTATCTTTAGTTGAGTCTGCATGTTGTTAATACTGTTTGGTTTATCCTTGGATGAAAAGGTGTATTGGTTTGGTTGAGTGTTTTTCTTGAAGGTTAGTATGACTCGGCGAAATTTTAGGGTTACAGTCTTCGCCGGGGCGAAGAAGATTTGTCGCCGCGGCGATGAGGGAGTGCTTCAACCCGGGTGGCCTCTGTGAGTTTTCGCCGAGGCGAAGAAAATAGCTTCGCCGCGGCGAAGACTCGGCTGAATGTTCCCCTTGAGTTTTTGAGATTTCTTTCTTTTGAGACTCAATGACCATTCTACCCCTTTTTAGCAGGAAAAGTGGGGAGTGAATTGTAAGGAAAATTCATGGAGAATAGTTTGATTGGGGTTGTGTTTGCAAAGAATGAAAGGTCTTAAATGGAATTTCAAAGAGTGAGTAAGGGTATTTTGGGAAAGAGTGGAGAAAAATATGTGATATTAAGGGTTAGCTTTAGAAACCCCTTCATTTTGTTTTCTCACCACCGCCTCTTTCATCCCCTATTTCTCTCAATTTTTCATCCAAGATTCCAAGGATTCTTGAAGAGCTTTTGACTAGAATTTGTTACAAATTGATCCTAAGTACTAAAAGGTAAGATTCCTTACTCTAGAAGCAAATTTTCATTTGTTGAAAGAATGGGATCCTTATTAAGTTTTGTATTGAAGGTTAAGAGAAAGTGTTAAGCCATCAAGAGTGGAGAGTTTAAGTGGGTTCTACTTGTGTCCAAGGTAAGTAAATTCATCTAAGTTGTGATTTACTTGATTGAATGATGTGTAGAGAGTTTTAGATCTATGATTAATGCTTGAATTGTTTATGTTGAAATGAGTTGATGAATTCATGAATGGGTTCAATGTTGTTACATGAAGGATTTTCCACCATGAGGAGGGTGGATTGTGTTGTGAAATTGTGGTAGAAGTATGGGTAGAATTAGAAGTAATTGAGAGGAATTTTTGAAGTGTGTTTCTCTTTGCAGGATGTGTGATGATTTAAAGGAGTTGAACTCCAATTTTGGATGGTTAAGAAAGAAATATGATTAAAGTTAGAATAGAGTTTATGTATGCACACATATTGTTTGATGAAATGCCTAAAAGAAGCATAAGTAGAATTAGAGAACCTTACCTTATGCGATGTAGCATATTTGCATGTCATGAATGCATATAAGGAAGATTTTAGGCATGAGTCATCCATATGCATATGTTTAATTGAGTAATTACATAAGAAAGAAATATGAGAAATGAGAAAGAAACACTCTATGAATAGAGATAAAGAAAAGAACAAATTCTCTTAGAGTAAAGAGAAAGAAAGAACTAGCACTAGAAGATAAAATGATTCTTAAGTGCTATAGAAAAGAAAAGAAACTAGGTTGTGCGATGGGGAACTCGTGAGTATAGAGTTACCCTCATGTAAACCGTTATGAGAAAGAACGGTCTCCGCCATGAGAGAGCGGAATGCGTGTAAATCGCTATGAGAAGGAGCGATCTCCGCCATGAGAGAGCGGAATGCATGTGATCCGTTATGAGAAAGACGGACTCCGCCATGAGAGAGCGGAATACATGTAAACCACTATGAGAGAGAGAGCGGTTTCCGCCATGAGAAAGGCGGAATGAGATTGAGAAAAAGAAAAGAATAGAAAGAAAAGAAAAGAAAGAAAAATGAGAATTTGAATTAGAATTTTGATAAGAATACAAAGAGAATTGATGAGTAATGCACGGGGATGATAGCGTAAGAGACTGTTTTACTTACTGGGCATCTTTGTGCTCACTCTGTTGTTTTCTTTGTTGTACAGGAAATAGGTGAGGACTTGGTCGGATGGACGTTGGCAAGCGGGGAGACTTGGCTTCACTGTCCCTTGTTTCATTTTGTTTTGAAAGTCCTTGTACATATGATGTTTTGTTTTGTAAAGAATGTGATTATTAAGTAAAGAAAAATTTTAGGCCCAACCTGTTTTTGATAAATATGCTATCTTTTTGTTAATCGATATTACGAATTTGGTAGAAAGAAAGTAGTTGTTACTTTCTTTCTACCAAATGCATTTAAACTCACTTAACAACCGAACATGGGTCAAGATCAGGAGCTTTAGCACGATGGAGACGACGATGACAGCGAATGGCAACGAAGAAGTCATCAGCTACGGCGGCGTGACTGATTTACGAATATGGTTTTTAGTTGTGAATGGGATGTTTGGGTATTTTAGAGCTAAGGAAGCAACTGGAGAGTGGAGATGACCGTGATGGTGTATAGCAGTAGTAGAGTTGTTGTCGACGACGACATAGGGGAGAGATTTGATTTCCGATGTTAGGGACTTAAGATTCACTTCACAATGAAAAATCCCAAATCAGTTTGGGTTTATGTCTAAAGTGTGAATGGGTGTTGTTTGTCATTTTTACAACTTGAAAATAAAATGAAGTTTAAAATCTTGCAAATTGGCCCTCTGAGCTCACTAAAGCTCACGAGTCGAGCTTCACCCAGATTGAACTAGACTTAATCCCCTTCACGAGCCACTTGGCTTCGAGTCGAGTTCAAGTTTTTGACGAGCCGAGCTCGAGTAGTTCGCAAACTACTCGACTTGTGTCTCATCCCTAGCTCCCACTATACCAAAGGCACTATTAGAAATGAACGGTTTTTCCCTTCTAAAGGAACAATCATTCCTTCATAAGGAACGACCATCCTTGCATAAGAAATGATTGTTCCTTAGGGAACAACCAAAGGTTTGGGCTGTGTTTATTTCATTAATTTTAGTATTTTTGAAAAAGTTGAGTTGGGTTGTTATTATGAGGATAAGATTTGAAAATTAACAAAAACACCCCCTACAATAAAACATTGAAAATTAGCAAAAACACCTCCATCCACCCATTAAATGTCGGCAGCCGGCACAACCACTAGAGAGTGGTCAGAAGTCACCATAATGGCATACAACCAGCTGGATTTGGCCAGTTCTACGTCGATTTGGCATTTTTTGGCTAAATCCACCATGGATATGACCGAAAAAGGCCAGATCTGGCCAAATATCTGGCCGAAAAAGGCCAGATCGGTGCACAACAAGCCAGATCCAGTCAATCATGCGCCATTATGACGACTTCTGACCACCCTCCGGCAATGGTGGTTGGCTGCCTGCATTTAATGAGTGGATGGGGGTATTTTTGTTAATTTTTAATGTTTTATTGTAGCAGATGTTTAGCTAATTAAAAAATCTAGGGGGTTTAAAAATAGTTTAATATAATAGGATTGGATTTTGAGAATAGGTAAACAAATATGTATTTTATGTAGGATAGGGAAACAAACGCAGCCTTGGTTGTTCCTTAAGGAACAACCATTCCTTTTGAAAGGAATGATTTTCCCAATGGTCGGTTATAATAAGAGAATAGTCATTCGTTATAAAAGGAATGGTTCCATTCCTTTTGAAAGGAATGACTTTTCCTAATGATCGTTCATAATAAGGGAACAATCTGTTCCCTTATTATGAACGACCATTAGGAATGATTGTTCTTCATTTATGAACGGTCATTTATTTGATTGTTCCTTCATAAGGAACGACCATTCCTTTATAAGGAACGATCATAGTTCCTTTATAAGGAACCATCATTCTTTATGAAGGAACGATCGTTTCTTTGGTCTAGTCAAAATCATTTTGACATGAAAGCGCCGACTTAGCTGCCACGTTGGGGCTTGTAAGAGAAGTTTGTGAGAAAATATTGTTGACATGGCATTACTCATTAATTTAACTTTGATTACAAATATATAGGTAAATATTCAAAAATAATTTGATTTAAACTTATTTAGTAACTAGACATGGGGCCCGTGTGTTGCGCGGGTATGTTTATTCAATGTTTTTGAAATAGATTGTAAACAAATTTATTCTAACAAAATAAACTAATAAGATTAAGACATAATAATTGTTAAATTACACAAATTTTAAAGTAAATATAAATTTTATATATATACAAAGTTGTGTTAAGATAATATTAATAATTGTACCTGTATAATTATTAATATCAATTATAGGTAGATGTCATTAATCATTCATCCAACTTGAGAAGATCACCTAGATATTATATGGTCTAATTATATTTTCAGGATCATCACCTTGTACAATTGATATTATTTTTGTATACATGTCTTTGATATTCGATGTCAGTATTTTGTAGTGAATCGTGTATGATATTTAAGATAACTTGAATATTATTAAGATCAATTATTTAAACTTAAAATTTATACTAACTTTCCGCAATTTCTGTAACTTATATTCATTTTCAAGTTGCGTTGCACAGATATGTTTATTATATTTTTTTTTTTTTACATTATTATTGGTTTATTTGTCTTTTACTATATATTTTTATATTGAAGTTCATTTTATATTAAATTGATAATTAAAAAATCAATAAATAAAATATCCATAAATTGAACTCAAAGTCTATATCATCATGGTTCTTCTCAAATATGTCATCATTTGAAATCTGCAATCAAAGTTTAAAACTTTGTCAAGAAACGCAAAAAAATTTGCAAGATAATCCACTAGGTATTATTGATAAGTCTATAAATCAATTAAAGAAAAATAAACCTTGTTGAAAAATGTGAACTTTTAAGCAAGAGACTTGTAGAGCCAAAGGAAAAAACTGATTTTGATTGTTGAGAGTCAAAGGAAAAATTGATTTTGATTGTTGAGAAGATAAAATGAATTATTTATATTATTATTATTTTAGAAATTAAAAAAAATTGAGAATGTTGAAAAGAGAACTCGCATAGAAAGCAACAACAACTCCAACAGTATAATCGAAAGGCAACTTAATTGAAGCATTGAAGAAGCCATGAAGATAAGGGTCCTGTGGCACAAATCTATTTGCTGCAATTAGAATTGACCACCACTTATAGCCAAAAAAGCATTTGATGATAGCATCCTAAAGAAAGACGATAATTGTAAAGCCCACAAATCCCACAAATCAAGCAACAAAATCAATCCAAAAATCAACAAAAAGAGATAGAACAAATACAATTAAAACTATATATCAATATTTGTTTTCCTTTGTCATCACTAAAATTGAATTTGTTTTATATGTCTGATGATAAAATGAATGGTTCGGCAGTAGGTCTTTAGTTATCCTAATTTATCATATAATATATCAAATTAAAGTCATATCTTTCTAGTTTTCAGAGATTCATACCGCTCATCAATTGAATTTTTATTGAGCAAGTTATGACTAATTTACTCTAATTATTCAGTGGAAATCGAGAAATAAGGGAAATCAAAATGTGTGTGATAATAAAAGGAATGGCTTGATAGTAGGGCTAAAGTTATCCAAATTAAGTGTATAATATATCAAATTAAAGCCATGTCTATCTAGTTTTTAAAGATTCAAACCTCTCATCAATTGGATTTTTATTGAGCAAGTTATGGTCAATTTACTACTGATTGTTCAGTCAAAACTGAAATGTGTGTGATGATAAAAATGAATGATTTGGAAGTAGGGCTACAGTTATCAAAATTAAGCATATAATATATAAAATTAAAACCCTATCTGTCTAGTTCTAAGATTCAAACCTCTACTCAATTGGATTTTTATTGAGAAAGTTATGGTCAATTTACTACTGTCTGTTAAGTGGAAACTGAAATGTGTGTGATGATGAAAGGAATAGTTCGAAAGTGAGGCTACGGTTATCCAAATTAAGCGTATAATATATAAATTAAAGCATTGTATATCTAGTTTCTAAAGATTCAATCCTCTCATCAATTAGAGTTTTATTGAGCAAGTTATGATTAATTTATTACTGATTATTCAGTGGAAACCGAAATACATGTGTTAAATAAATGAAATTAGTTATAGTCAGCAACAACGTCTTTTCACGATATATGTATGTAACATAAAAAGACATTAACAAAAAGAGATAGAACAATTACAATTAAAACTACATATCAATATTTGTTTTCCTTTAAGGATAATAATAATGGTTCTGCATATTATAAATGGTTTACTAAAGCTACATGATTCGGCAACAAACATCAGATGATATTTGTGATACAAATAAAATTTATTATATCTAGCAACAACTGTTTTCGATAAATGTGTGTAACATAAAAAAATTATCGATAAAAAGAGATAGAACAAATACAATTAAAACTACATATCAATATTTGTTTTCCTTTGTCATCACTAAAATTGAATTGGTTTTATGTTTGTGATGATAAAATGAATGGTTCAGCTGCAGGTCTATAGTTATCCAAATTCATCGTAAAATATATCAAATTAAATCTCTATCTTTCTATTTTCCAAAGATTCAAACCACTCATTAATTGAATTTTTATTGAGTAAGTTATGGCCAATTTGCTACTAATTTTTCAGTGGAAATTGAGAAACAGGGGAAATTGAAATGTGTGTGATGATAAAAGAAATGGTTTAGAAATGGGGTTACAATTATCCAAATTAAGTGTATAATACACCAAATTGAAGCCCTATTTGTCTAGTTTCTAAAGATTCAAACCTCTCATCAATTGAAGTTTTATTGAGCAAATTATGGTCAATTTATTACTAACTGTTTAGTAAAAACTGAAATGTGTGTGATGATAAAAGGAATGGTTTAAAAGTGGGGCTAAAGTTATCTAAATTAAGTTTATAATATATCAAATTAAAGTCATATCTGTCTAGTTTTCAAAGATTCAAACCGCTAATCAATTAGATATTTATTGAGCAAGTTATAACTAATTTACTACTGACTGTTTAGTGGAAATTGAGAAACAGGGGAAACCAAAATGTGTGTGATTATAAAAGGAATGGTTCGGAAGTAGGTCTATAGTTATCCAAATTAAGCATATAATATATCAATTTAAAGCCATGTTTATCTAGTTTCTAAATATGCAAACCTCTCATCAATTTGATTTTTTTTGAGCAAGTTATGGTCAATTTACTATTGACTGTTCAGTGGAAGTCGAAATGTGAGTAATGATGAAAGGAATGGTTCGACAGTGGGCCTACAGTTATCCAAATCAAGGGTATACTATATCAAATTAAAGCACTATCTGTCTAGTTTGTAAAGATTTAATCCTCCCATCAATTGGATTTTTATTGAGTAAGTTATGGTTAATTTACTATTGATTATTCAGTGGAAACCGAAATGCATGTGATGATAAAATGAATGGTTTACTTGACCCAAATTTAAGGGATTATCATATTAGAATTGATAAGAAATATTTCAAATAACACCTATTAATTGGAAAACAGAATCAGCCAAAATTAATTCATTTAACATATATACTCGCACATCAGCAGGACATAAACAATTAATCATTCATATAACAAATTAAAATACACGAATTTTTTTACCAAAAACATATTCAACACAAATGAACTGTTTCTACTAATATAGATATGACACATACTCACAGTTCGGCTGACAATAGGATCATCCTCTATTTGATCTTAGTAAAGTACATGAACATTTCCTTGAAAACAATTATAACAAAATTTAATCGATCTTTATGTTAGATTGTCAAGGAAAAATTATTCATTCGTATAACAACTATTACCTGAAAACAAAATCAACAAAAGTTAATTAATCTTCATATTAAAATTGTTAAGGAATACACTTACCATTCGGTAGGACTAACACAATTAATCATTCAAATAGATTGACCAAACAAAAACAATCATTCAACCAAATAATAACCATTAAAATAGTTACGAAATATACTTACAATTTCGTATTAAAATAGTGAGAAGATATACTTACAGTTCAGAAGAACGAATTAAAATAATAACTCATTTGACAATGGCAATCGGACATCTTTCCTTTATTCCATGCCAATTCATGAATCTTTGATCCCTAAACAACAACAAAAACATAAATAAATAAATAATCATTGATTAACAAAATCATGAAAAACAGACGTATTATTGACACAAACTAACATGACCTATAAACAATTAACAAAGGACCAGATGTATTGTTGACACCAACTAACATATTGCGATAATACACAACTGAACATACGCCCTTTTTATAACCCCTTATTTCTTTCGAATGCTAATACAATTAAATACGAATTGAATACGAAAAAAGGTTTACAATGTCAATCCAATGCACCTATATAATTATTAATAAACATGTATACTTTTACTACCAATGTAATGCACCTATGTAATCCAATCTTTATGTCTATTTATTTAGACTTTGGAATACTAATGTAGCAATTAATATTGTCTACATCACCACCAATAAAATTCAACCACATGGCAATCGCAAATCCAAGGTGTCATTATGGTTAGACCTTTAGAATATCAATGCAATACACATGTATTATTATTATTATTATTATTATTATTATTATTATTATTATTACATATTTTATTTTTTTAATTAATTAATAATTATAGATGGAGCAATAAATATCAATCCAACGTGTCAAGATAGAGCAATTGATTGGCTTGTCAATCCAAAGTGTCAAAATGGATCAATTCTAAAGTTTTTAAAATGTGTCACGTGACGATCAATAATATATATATATATATGATCTATTGATCTTGTATGGTCAATTAGTACACTAAACACGTTAGAGTAATAAATAATATCGACTCCAAGTAAAATCATTTCTAATTCCGTACAATTTTACAAAATTATTTGATTTGCCGAACCCATCCTTAATGGACTTAATTACCTTAAAAAAAAATATATATATATATGATCTATTGATCTTGTATGGTCAATTAGTACACTAAACATGTTAGAGTAATAAATAATATCAACTCCAAGTAAAATCATTTCTAATTCTGTACAATTTTACAAAATTATTTGATTTGCCGAACCCATCCTTAATGGACTTAATTACCCTAAAATAATTAGGGTTGAGTGTAATTAAGTGCCTATGGACAACGTATATAGTGATGGTAATGACTGTTACATTTTGAGGAGAGAGGATTCAGGGAAAATGAATTTCATTATACTACCAAGAAGGTTACAATCTACTACTGTACAATACTCTTTTATAAACTCAACTGCAGTAACAAACTCAAGTAACAGTCTAACTAACTTCAGCTAACTATAGTTAAACTAATTTTTAAATTAACTCTAGTTAACTATTCAATTCTGAGTTGGAAGCTGCTTGCTAGAGTAAGCTTCAATACCCCCCCCCCCCCCCCCTCCCCCCAAGTTGGTGAGTGATAATAGTTAAACACTTCCAACTTGGACAGAAAATGATGATGCAATTGACTACCAAGGGCTTTGGTGAGAATGTCTACTCTCTACTCATTGCTGGGAACATGCTTGGTAGTAATGATGCCGGCTTGAATCTTCTCACGTACAAGATGACAGTCAATATCAAATGTTTGGTGTGCTCGTGGAACATGGGATTGGAGGCAATATGCAATGCAGATTGATTGTCACAGAATAGGGGAACAAGAGAAGAATGACGATAACCCAGTTCTAATAGTAACTGCACGATCCACACAATTTCACAAACTGCAGAGACCATTGCCCTATATTCAGCCTCTAAAGAAGACCTTGAAACAATGACCTATTTCTTAGATTTCCAAGACAAAAGAGAATGTCCCAAAAAAACACAAAAGCCAATAATAGATCTTCTGGTAAGCAAGCAAGAGGCCCAATCTGAATCACAATAGGCAGTGAGATTCAAAGAGCCATCAGATGGAAAAAAACAAACTTAAACCAGGAGCAGATTTTATATACTTTACAATCTTCAAAGCTGCCTGCATATGAGAATGTTTAGGAGCATGCATAAATTGACTCAATAAGTTGACAGAATAGCATAAATCTGGTCTAGTCATGCATAGGTAAAGAAGCTTTCATATAAGCTGCTGGTAAACAGAAGCATCAGCCAATAAAGTGTCGCTAATAATGCCAAACTATTTATCATAATCTGAGGAAGTGAACTTCAAACGTTGGCTAAGAGGTGTACTGGAAGGTCTAGCACCTGATAACCCTATTGTAGAAATCAATTCCAAGGCATACTTGCGTTGGGAAAAAGTGATACCTTTGTTGGATCTTGCAATTTCCAAACCAAGAAAGTACCTGAGTAAACCCAAGTCGTTGAGGTTCAAATTTGCTTGAAGTAATTATTTGGCAACATCAATGAGGGTTGGACTGCTTCCAGTGATGACTATGTCATCAACATACACTAGCACCATCACAACGTGAGTTTCATGCTTTTTAGTGAACAATGAATAGTCTAATTTGGATTGAGTAAAACCACCTTGAATTAAGGCAGAAGTTAGTTTGAAATTCCAAGCCCTAGAAGCCTGTTTCAAACCATATAATGACTTGTGGAGTCTGCATGCAACATTCTTGTTTGTTGGTTTAGTAAAACCTTGAGGCAAAGACATATATTTCTTTAGTTAAATCACCTTGCAAAAAAGCATTGTCAATATCAAGATGATATAAAGGCCAATCGTGAATAGAAGCTATGGACAAGATGATTCTTACTGTCACTATTTTAACCACAGGGGAAAATGTTTCCTCATAATCAATACCTGTTTGTTGTGTGTAGCCCTTAGCTACCAACCTAGCTTTGTACCTTTCTAAAGTACCATCAGCATTGAATTTCAGCTTATACACCCATTTGCATCCAATTGGATTCTTGCCAGGAGGCAAAGGAGCAAATGACCAAGTGTGATTGTCCTCTAATGCATGTATCTCCTTTGACATAGCTTCAACCCAATTTGGATCTTTGGAAGCTTGGGAAAAGCTGGTAGGTTCAGTTAAAGTGGATAATTTGCTAAGGCAGACTTGATATTTGGGTGACAAATGAGAATAGGTGACACAATTCGAGATGGGATACTAGACACAATGAGTTTGTAAGGTAGAAGGTATAGTGGGACAGTGAAATCAGTAGTCCAGATAGGTGGATTTGTATGTCTATTTGATCTTCTTAAGGGGGCAGAAATAGGGTGCATTAAGGCTATAGATTCAGGAGAGGAATTTGGACTTAATGTGTTATGGTCAGTAGAAGAGTGTTGTATAGACTGTGATGGATTAGGTGAAGGATTAGGACTCATAACTGATTCTATGTTGGAATGTAAAAAGAATTTTCATCCAAAAATGAATCTAAAGGAAAAATGGACATATTTAGGACTGACCACTTAAAGGGAAAAATATTTTCGTAAAAGATAACATCCCTAGTGACTTGGACAGCATGAGTTTGCAGATTATAAAGTAAGTAACCTTTTTTATCCAAAGAATAACCTACAAAAACAAAGGGAATAGACGTAGGAGAAAATTTGTCTTTTGGTGTAAGGATAGTAGAATAAGTGAGGCAACCAAAAACCCTTAAATGAAGTAAGGATGGGGGCTTGTTAAAAAGTTTCTCAAATGGTGAAATACCCTCTGAGACAGAGGATGGTATTCTGTTTATTAAATATACTGCAATGTGCACACAATATCCCCAAAGTGAATCTGGCAAATGAGACTGAAATTTTAAGGCTCTAGCCACCTGCAAAATATGTATGTGCTTCCTTTCCACAACACCATTTTGTTGTGGAGAGTAAGCACATGAACTTTGGTGTTGAATGCCTAAGTTTAACAACAGCTCTTTACAATTTTTATTGTAAATTCCAGACCATTATCAGATCTGATGCATTTTGTGTAATGGAAAATTGATTTTTAATCATGGTGAAAAAATGCTTGATTATTTGAAACACATCATATTTGAATTGCATCAAATGTAGCCATGTTACTCTAGTACAATCATCCACAATTGTGAGAAAGAACCTAGCATTACCATAGGTAGGTACTTTATAAGGACCCCAAACATCTAGGTGCAAAAGATCAAAGGGATGTTGTGAAATGCTTTGACTTAAAGGAAATGGTATTCTAGCTTGTTTTGCTAATGGACAAACTGAACAGTGTGAATTAACATCAATTGGCAAAGCTTTATTAATCTGTCTAAGAATAAGATTTGGTACATGACCTAGTCTTTGATGCCAAATATGAAAATCAGATAGTAAACTAGAAGATATAGATCTTGAGCTGGAATCTGAAACCTTATTCACTACTGCATTATAAATTGTGCTTGAAGAAAGAATTTTGGCAAGTGCATGAATATCAAGATTATGTGACAAGTGTTGTGCAAGAGAAAACATGAAAATACAAGCCTTGGAATTTTTTATCAATCCCCTTCAACTTGCCACTCCAGAGGTCCTGGATTAAGCAAAAATCAGGGTAAAATGTGACTACACAATTATGTGATGAAGTGAATTTTGAAACTAAAAACAGATTGTATTTAAAATCAGGCAAATGTAAAACATGATCAAGAGTAATTTTGTCATCCAATTGTACAGAACCAGTGTGCCTAATCCTAGTTTTGGTTCCATTTGGTAGACCAACAAAGACATTTGGGTTGCATTCCATATCAATAGGAGAGATTAGGCTAGATAATCTACTGGTCATATGGTCAGTTGCCCCTAAATCTATTATCCATCTATCATTTTCATGTAAGCAGGATAAGAGTGAAGTTGTGTTACTTGCTATATTGGTTGAAGCTAACATATTTTCTTTTCCAATGAGCTGGAGAAGTTGAGAATACTGCTCAGCTGAAAGACTATTTCCAAGAGAACCTTTGGTTGAATCTGTAGGAGTGTTAGAGGCAGGAACAGAAGTTGCTTGCACAGTAGGTTACGCAGATTGCACTTAATTTGCTGATGATATGTTCTTAGAGCCAGTCATTTTCCCTTTATAATCTGCAAGGTAGCCATGGATTTTGTAACAAGTATCACGTTTATGTCCTGGTAAGTGACAGAAGTCACATTCTATGTAAGGCTTCTTGCCCTTATATTTTGGGTTGTGATTTTTCCCCTTCTGAGTGTTTTGAGCACATAGAGCAGTGGTCACATCTATGCCAATATTGTTTGTTCCTGGCAAAATCCTTTGGCTTTCATCTTGGCTAACAACTGAGTAAGCTTGCTTCACTGATGATAATGGTGACATCAATAATATCTGACTTCTTACCATAGAGTAAGTGTCATTGAGCCCTATCAAGAATTGCAGCAATTTTTGTTGATTCAGATGATCTAGATAAGCTTTGGCAACTACACTATCTGGAGGTGGTAGGCTAACCAATGAACTCAATTCATCCCACAAGGATTTCAACCTATTATAATAGATTGCAACTGACATATTTCCTTGTGTCAAGTTAACTATTTCCCTCTGTATTCCATAAATTCTAGTTCCACTAATTTTGTGGTACTACTCTTGGAGATCCTACCACACCTGATGTGCACTAGTGGAATAAACTATTCCAGTGAAAATCTTTTTTGATACTGTATTGAAAATTCAGGCTAAAACTAATGAATTACATCTCTCCCACTGTGTACCTAGGGTTATATCTACTGGTTTCTTGCATGTACCATCAACAAATCCCAATTTATTTTTGGCTCTAAGTGATACTGTCATAGCCCTACTCCAGATACCATAATTTTTCGGTCCTGTGAGTTGCTTTATACAATATTGAACCTGGAGTATCTGACGAGTGGATATACAGTGGAGAGTTTGAATCCATAAGATTCACTGTCATTTCACTACTAGGGTTCATCTTTTGCTATAATTTCTTCTAAAATAGTGCAAAAGAAATAGATCTTATAACAAAGCTCGTAAAGTAAGTTCAGATGAATTTGTTGAACTGACCTAGATCAAGTAAAATCAAGTGATTGAACATTTAACAGATTGAGCTAATAGATTGAACTGACCATTAGAAGAGTTGAGCTAAGCTGATTATTAGTGAAGCAACAACTGGAATCTTTAAATTTGGCTTATAGAGATCGTCGAATTTGAAGCAGATTTTTTAGCTCTATCAAACACATCAACAGAATCGAATACGGTCCAAGAAGAATATGACAAATCTCCTGCTGTAGATTCAAGAAATAAAGCCCGTAGCTCTGATACCATATTACATTTTGAGGAGAAAGGATTCAGGGAAAATGAATTTCATTATATTGCCAAGAAGGTTACAATCGACTACTGTACAATACTTTTTTATACAAACTCAACTGCAGTAACTAACTCAAGTAACAGTCTAACTAACTTCAGCTAACTATAGTTAAACTAATCTTTAAACCAACTCTAGTTAACTATTCAATGTTGAGCTGGAAGCTGCTTGCTAGAGTGAAGTTACTGAAGCTTCAATAATGACCAAAACTTACCAGTTACCACCAACACAGGCAAAAACTAGAATATTGATCTCACAAACTAAATTGTAACTGACAGGGACTAGAAATTACAAAACCAAATCTACAAGACTAAAGGGTATTTATACCAAACCTTAGGGAAAGAAATGTTAGTAATCCCTTTTATTTATTACGGGAAATTTTTTATGCTCCTGAATCAAGGGAGATTATTTAATCTAGTTTACCAATGATAAAGATTTTGTTATTTCTCTTCAATCAATATCAGGATTAGGCCAAGACAAATATTTCGATTTAGTTAATTTCAAAATAAATTAATCGTACTTTTTGTCCGTACAATATAAAATTTTAGTCATACTTCTGTCTCCTTTTATCAAAATTTTAATAGAATTAGTGTATATATAATTTTTTTTTTTTTTCGTGTTTGGACAAATTTATGTATATTTTAATTAATTCTTCTGAGACCCTGAAACTATTGACCAAGTAAGAGTTTCAGTGACTATCCTTATTAAGTATTAACAACTGAAGAAAGACTCGAACTCATAATCTCTTGAGTAATATATTCAAAAGTCTCTATTGAACGACTCAATCAACTAGAGGTAGTTTGCATATATAATTTCTTCAACAAATAACATAAATCTCAGCTTTCAAAAAAACATAATAATAAATAAAAGAGGCCGTCTTGAATGATGCAAATTGTAAGACTTCGGTTATATAAAATGACGTTGTAGTTGAATTGATTTTATAAACCTTGTAGTTCACCAAATTTATTGACCAGAAACATGAAGAAGACAGAAGACTCAGAAATTGATATTCATGCGTGTCACACTGATGCTCTTGCAGTTGGAACTTGGAGTTTGCTGAATCCTAAGCGCTGTTCTTTCTTAATCTAATACATGGTTATGTGGATATTTTAAAGCTTATTTACAATAACCTGTTTGTTTCAATAATAAAATAAAATTTGGAAACAAACAATTTACTTGGTTATGTGGATTTGCTTTCGTTAAAGGGCATATAAATTGGTATTTTATTTACATTTAATTTTTTCGTAGACAAATGAATTTATTGTGACATTGTCTTTATTGGGGATAATGAATATTCTAAGGTCTTCATTTTTTTTATTTTTTTATTTTTTAATGATCGAGGGTGTTCGGATCAGTTTACGCGCATCTTAACTAATTTTTTAAACTTTTGAACTATCAGTCAGATAAAAACTCTAATGACTACCGTTATTAGTAATCGAGAAGAGATTCAAACCCAAAACCTCTTAAATAATATACCCAAAAATCTCTATTGAACTGTTCGATCACCAGAAGTAATTAAGGTCACATAAAGTCTATCCTTTTACTTGTGGAGGAGTCTCATCTTCATTTACGTCTCTTTAGGAGAGCCCTAAGCTAAGAATAGGACTGCCGAAGAATAACATTATTTCTTGTCAACTTTACTATGTTCTTATTAATTTTAAATATGAGTGATTTTATTTAAGTTTCATCCAATATGTTTGACGTTATATATATATATATATATATATAATGTATCCTGCTACGAACGTTTTGTGTACTAGAGTCTATTCAAAGTGTATAATTAACCGATGGAAAACAAGTTAACAAATTGTCAATTGATCCCCGTTCGAACATGTCTAGAATAATATATGTATTAAACATGTCATCTAATGAAATTTTATATGAGTTTTGACTCTCTCTTTTTTTCTCTTGTTTGACCTTATATTCAATGTAACTGATGGCTAATAGATTTGATATTTAATTTTCTCTTGACTGATGGCTAATAGACTTGATATTTAATTTAATTTAATTTTATATTTCTATTAACTTATGAGAAATGCTAACCTTACAAAGAGAAATACAAAGGGGGTATACAAAGATAAATCTTGTCCTTAATCTTCATGATTGTCTCTCTCACTCTCTCTCTTTTTTCCTTCTTTTAAGGACAGAATCTATCTTTATATGCCCCTCTTTGCATTTCTCTTTGTAAGACTAGTATTTCTCATCACTTATATATCACGTCAATGGCTTTATTGTTGGAATGTATAAGTCAATGGCTTTTTTTGTTGGAATTGTGGACCACTTCCAAGTGTTGTATAATTTCTTTAAGGGTCTAGTTAGAAGTTTTTTATTTTTTTTATTGGTTTTAAGGAGTTTTTAATTAGACTAGTTTTGAGGTGTTCTAAAACTATTATTTGCTAGATTTTTTATGCACTAGTTTTGACTGACTCAAAAACCCCTCAAAACCAGTGTAGTGTATTTTTAAAAGGTTTATAAAACATCTCAAATCGAAGTGTTTTGGTTGGTTTTAAAATTTTATTCCACAAATACTCTATCCACTACAAAACTATCTCAATTATATCCAACAAAAAATTTTAACCATATTATGCCCGTCTTCAACCATATTAAATATAAAATAATGTTAAACAATCATAAAAAAAAAAAAATTAAAATCCCGTTTCTAGATGTTTTCTTAGAGAAGTAGAGCTATAATTTTTCAGTCATTTCAGATGCTACAAAAAATGGCGAAAAATGATAAGAAGACTTTATCACATTTGAAGTTATAAAATGCTAATAAGTAGAAAACTAATAAAGAACTCTTACCTTGTAATTGAAAAAACAAAACTCCTAAGTACTGGTTGAAGTTTGAGTATTTTTATAGGCATATATGTAAATTTATCATTTTAAAAAACTATCAGAACCGTTGGACAATAAACTCTCAAGCACAGGTTGAGTGTTTTAAAAACTGTTATTAAAAACCCATCAAAACTGCTACGCTAGTTTATCTTTAAAACCCTTATCAAGAAACTCTCAAGCAGACTCTAAGTAATTAACTTCGTAATTGGGTTTTGGCTTAGGAAAATAGATTCTTATAATACTGTATTAGGTTTTCTTCTTTAAATCTTATATATAAACTTATTTTTCTCTTGTATGAGTGTGATAACAAACTATAGGCAAATGCATTATTGTAATGAGAGTTATGAGACGGTATTCTAATAATACTGACTCTGTTGAACATAATATGTTTATCTGTTGAAATATGATAAATCACAAGTGTTTTTTCTTTTTTTTTCTATTTACTAGTTTGATATTTGTAATTGTTTACTTGTTTGATACGGTATTACTTTATATTGTTTCATTTCTTTGTCCTGCTTACTAAGCCACGAGCAGCCGACTTCTCAGTCTTTATAACTTAATTGTAAATTGATTTAATTCGAATCATTAGCTCTGGTTTTTTTTTTTTTNTAAGGGGAAAGGAGTTGATATTAGGAGGTCTTATTGTCTTTGTTATTTTTTTTTATTTTTTTTTTGTTTATAGTGATAGAGTTCTTTTTGTTAAAGGTACGTTCAATATTTCCAAGTGTCAGATGTGTTTTGGAAATGGTTTTTCTTCTCGTTATTGTAGTTTGTTTTTTTTTTTGTTTTTTTTCTTTTAATAAGTTGGGGATATATTTAGAAAATTATTTTATTCCATAAATTTTATTTGAAAAGGATGTTATAAAGAAATGTAATGGCACTCAACTAATCCCTCCTACCCATTGTAATTTTTTTCTTCATTAAGTCTCAATCCACATCAAAATTTATCATATAAATTTAATGAAAACATATTTAAATAGGTCTACGACTACAGTATATATATAATTATTGAATCTTTTTCTATTTCTCTCGTTTCTCTTAATCTAATTAAGAATTGGTTTTCTTTTTCAAAGTTTCTCATTCTTCTTTTTAGAAATAGAATGTTTTTTATGACTCATTTGTTTCTTTTGCCACTTTCTGGGAAATTTTTGTTCTTCTTTTTAAAATTCTTAAAACTATAAAAGATTTAATTTTCCATTTTCCTTTTTTTTTTTTTTTTTGAATTCTTGCAAAACGGGTTAAAAAAATGAAAGTCACTTTCATAGAGAACCAAAATGAAGTTTAGTTTCTATTCCCCAGGCCCTTGAAAAACAAAAATCACTTTCTTATCCTTTTATTTTTTCAAGGAATCCTTATGAAAGGATATATATACTGTTATGAAATCTTTTTCTATTTCTCTCTATCTAAGTAATTGAATTGACTTTCTTTTTGAAAGTTTTTATTATTCTTCCTTTTAGAAATGGAATGCTTTTGATGATTGATTTGTTTGTTTCTTTTGTAATTTTTCAAAAAAAAAAAAAATTGTTCTTCCTTCTAAAATTCTTAAAACTTTAAAATACTTAGTTTTTCATTTTCGATTTTTTTTTTTTAAATTCTTGCAAAACGGGTTAAAAAATGAAAGTTACTTCGGGAGAGAACCAAAATAAAGTTTAATTTCCATTCCCTAGGCCCTTGAAAAACAAAAATCACTTTCTTATCTTTTTATTTTTTTCAACGAATCCTTATGAAAGGATATATATATCGTTATCAAATCTTTTTCTATTTCTCTCGATCTAATTAATTAAATTGACTTTCTTTTTGAAAGTTTTTTTTATTCTTCCTTCTAGAAAGCGAATGCTTTTGATGACAGATTTGTTTGTTTCTTTTGTAATTTTTCAAAAAAAAATTTGTTCTTCCTTTTAAAATTCTTAAAATTACAAATTAGTTTTCCATTTTCGAATTTTTTTTTTAAATTCTTGCAAAACGGGTTAAAAAATGAAAGTTGCTTCCAGAGAGAACCAAAATGAAGTTCAATTTCCATTCCCCAGGCCCTTGAAAAACAAAAATCACTTTCTTATCCTTTTATTTTTTTCAACGAATCCTTATGAAAGGATATATATACCGTTATCAAATCTTTTTCTATTTCTCTCGATCTAACTAAGTGAATTGACTTTCTTTTTGAAAGTTTTTTTATTCTTCCTTTTAGAAATCGAATGCTTTTGATGACTGATTTGTTTGTTTCTTTTGTAATTTTTCAAAAAAAAAAAAATTTGTTCTTCCTTTTAAAATTCTTAAAACTATAAAATAATTAGTTTTCCATTTTCGATTTTTTTTTTAAATTCTTGCAAAACGGGTTAAAAAATGAAAGTTGCTTCCAGAGAGAACCAAAATGAAGTTCAATTTCCATTCCCCAGGCCCTTGAAAAACAAAAATCACTTTCTTATCCTTTTATTTTTTTCAACGAATCCTTATGAAAGGATATATATACCGTTATCAAATCTTTTTCTATTTCTCTCTATCTAACTAATTGAATTGACTTTCTTTTTGAAAGTTTTTTTATTCTTCCTTTTAGAAATCGAATGCTTTTGATGACTGATTTGTTTGTTTCTTTTGTAATTTTTCAAAAAAAAAAAAATTTGTTCTTCCTTTTAAAATTCTTAAAACTATAAAATAATTAGTTTTCCATTTTCGATTTTTTTTTTAAATTCTTGCAAAACGGGTTAAAAAATGAAAGTTGCTTCCAGAGAGAACCAAAATGAAGTTCAATTTCCATTCCTCAGGCCCTTGAAAAACAAAAATCACTTTCTTATCCTTTTATTTTTTTCAACGAATCCTTATGAAAAGATATATATATACCGTTATCAAATCTTTTTCTATTTCTCTCAATCTAACTAATTGAATTGACTTTCTTTTTCAAAGTTTTTTTATTCTTCCTTCTAGAAATCGAATGCTTATGATGACTGATTTGTTTGTTTCTTTTGTAATTTTTCAAAAAAAAAATTGTTCTTCCTTTTAAAATTCTTAAAACTATAAAATACTTAGATTTTCATTTTCGATTTTTTTTTTTCTAAATTCTTGCAAAATGGGTTAAAAAATGAAAGTTGCTTCCAGAGAGAACCAAAATGAAATTCAATTTCCATTCCCCAGGCCCTTGAAAAACAAAAATCACTTTCTTATCCTTTTATTTTTTTCCAATGAATACTTATGAAAGGACATAAATACCGTTATTGAATCTTTTTCTATTTCTCTCATTTCTTTCCGTCGAACTAATCGAATTGGCTTTCTTTTTAAAAATTTTTTTTCCTTTTAGAAATCGAATGCTTATGATGACCCATTTATTTGTTTCTTGCCACTTTTCAGAAATTTTTTTTTTTTTTTTTAATTCTTAAAACTATAAAAAGATTTAGTTTCCATTCCTCAAACTATTAAAAAACAAAATTCACTTTTGCTGATGCAAATTTCCACACTGGGTAGAATGCCGAGACAAAGACACACGTCAACCAGAGGTTCTTGGTTGACTCCAGGGAGAACCGAGTAAGAGGGGTCCATGATTCTTAGGAATCGGCAAAAAAGGGCACAAGTGATTGGAATTAGAGTTGAGCCGTGAAAGGGTTTATCGAGTGAATTGTCTTGGTTCTAGCTTACGCACACCTTAATTAATCCCCAAGGTCTCTTGAATATCCTACAAACCCAAAGGACTAGGTAAGTCACATTGTGGGGAAACTACAATGTGGTAGGTGGCCCCAATATTTGAACACAAGAAGTCATGGAAGAGAGCAAACCTCCTTGACCACCAGACCAACCCCTTAAGATCGATTTAAGGTTTTTCAATGTAAAGTATTTTGGAAAAAAAAAAAATTGCAATAGGGTTAAGTGAGTATAAAAACCCACTTAATCCTAGGGTTGCTGTGATTATTGATTCTTCCTCGTGTTGCCGTCCATACCATTCCCTTACTAGAGAAGGAATAGAAAAACCCTAACCCTAATTACAAAGAAAACAATCAATCTAGCAATTGAAGTTTTCTTGATCCTTCGGTGTCTTTGTGTCGATGAGTTCGTGCAATCCTACGCTTAGATTAATTTGTGGAAGAACGAAATTTAAGTGAAGGAGTCTCCAACGGTAGTAAGCTTCAAAACCTTGTATGGTTGCTATGTTTATTTAATCAAATACATATAATCAAAACCCTGATTTTGGGTTCATAGGAAATTAGGATTAAAATTTTTGTTGTATATTCCAATGTGTAATCCCAAATTTCCTTACAAGTAAAGGTGTTAATTGAAAAAAAAAATAAAAAAATTAGGAGTTGAATGACACGGTAAATATCTACTTTGTTGACTCCTAAGTATTGTTATGGAGGTGATATCATAGTTAGAATGCAACTAAACACCTATATTCCATTAAAGCTAAAACAAATCCTGATGTTCATGATGTTTGTTGTGCTTGGAGTTGGAGTTGGAGAATATCATGTAGGAATGCCACTAGTTGCGCTGTCCAACTTTTAAGGCTACTATATTATATAGTAAATCGTTTTTTAACCCTTATCTAATTGATCTTCATCCTCCATGGCTAAGTACATATCTTCTATAATTGAAAAATAAAATCTCTTTAAATCCCCTAAAAAAAAAAAAAAAACTGAATTAGGTTTTTTTTTTAACACCTTTTTTCCCCTAATTTCTAATTTCAATTTATTTTCTCTTCTTCAAATTCAAATTCATCATGTTATGTTTTCTATAGTTTTAGTATTATATTTCTATTAAATAAAAAAAATATTTAAAATAAAACAAAAGGTTTAATGATTATGAAAATTTAGTTTATGAAAGATTAAATATTAAAATTAAAAAAAATGTAAAAAATAGAGTATGAGTGTATCTAGATATTATAATGTTATTTCTAATAATTTAAATAAAGGTTAAATATGTCAAAACAAAAAAATAAATATATACTTTGTTGACTCATAAGTGTTGTTATGGAGGTGATATCATAGTTAGGATGCAAATAAACACCTCTATTCAATTAAAGCTAAAAACAAATAAATAAAGATAAATTGACAAACACTTCACAATTTTTACTTACAAACACGACGTGATAGTTCGCATTTAGTCAGGCGAGACCTATTGTTGGACAGACATGACCCATTATGAGTTGATATATCGCGTTTGTGAGAGAAAATTAGGGAGAATGGTTTGTCAATATAGTATTACCGAAAACAAATCTTGATGTTCATGATGTTTGCTGGGTTTAGAGTTGGTGTAGGAGTGCCACTAATTGCACAGTCCAACTTTTAAGGCAACATTATATTTTTAACCCCTACCTAATTGATCTTGGTCCTCCATGGCTAGGTACATCTCTTCTATAATTAAAAAATAAAATCTCTTTAAATCTCATTTAACACTGAAAATAAACACTCCAATTTCAAACTTAATTAGGTTTTTTATTTTATACATCTTTCTTAAATCAAACTGAATTAGGTTTTTTCTTTACACTTTTTTTCCCTACTTTCTAATTTCAATTTATTTGCTCTTCTTCAAATTCATATTCATCTTTATGTTTTCCATAATTTTAGTATTATATTTTCATCAAATAATTAAATATTTAAAATGAAAACAAAGGTTTAATTGATTATGAAATTTAGGGTTATGGTTTATGTAAGATTAATGTTAAAATTAAAAAAAAAAAAAATATATATATATATATATATATATATATCTATTATCTATATATATATAGAAAAAAATAAAAATAATGAAATCAAAAAAAAAAAAAAAAAAAAAAAAAAAAAAAAAAGATAATATATATATCGATATTAGTGTATTTAGAAATTATAATGTTATTTCTAGTAATTTAAATAAAGGTTAAATTTGTCCAAAAAAAAAAATTAAAAATGGGGGTGAAGACCAATTAGGTGGTGACTAAAAACACTACCCTATTATATAAGGGGTGTGTTGAGCAGATAGGTATGGTGCATTTCACAAATACTGTTATCCGTAATTTTCTTAAACCCGGTTTGGGCTGGGCCGACCATCCCAAGGTGAGGGTAAACAAAATCAGTTTTAGGTAAGAAAACAAACTCCTTTATTTAAGCCCATTAATTCTTTAATACTTGTAATTATAAGTTTTTTGTTCATGCGAAATTACTTAAATAGCCCTTCAATATATTGGAAATTTTTAAGAGTTTGTTTGCCCTGAGCTTATAAAATTTCTAGTGCTTATAAGGTAATTTGAGCTTATAAGCATTTGAAATTTAAATAGTTACGTGTTTGATTAAAGTACTTATAAGTAAATGATAAGTAGTTGACGTATTTTGTAAAATGTGGTATATAAGTATATTTTATTGTTAAAATGACTAAAAAATGTACTACATTATTTTATCAAATAATGAATTATATTAACTCAATTTTTCACTATAATATTATGAAAATATGTTTCAATTTTATTACAATATAATTTAATTTTAGAATTAAATAAACAAATACTTTATAGATAAATATTTTATTAAAAAATGATATGAATAATTTTTAGATTTTTTATACAAAATAAATTAATGAACAAATCCAATGAATTATAATTATATTCAAAAAAATAAATGATAAAATTTTAAAATTAAATAAGGGTAATGCAATAATATACTTGGCTAAAGTAGTTTATAAGAAGAGCCAAAAAAAAGTAGGTTCTCCCCAACAATTTTATTTTTTTATTTGTGGAGAGGAGGGTTTATAAACGAAACTTACAAACTCAAAAAAGTTATAAACAGAAAAATCAGTTTGATTTTAAAGCTTATAAACTGATTCGGACAAACACCCTCTAATACTTGTCCCTTTCTAATCTCAAGTTTTAATTTTAACTGATTACAGATATCAAACCAATAAAATAAAGAAACATAAGCTCAAGATAAAATGATTCAAAAACGAATGTGAACAATGATCCGAGCTTCATTCATTACACATGGCGTATTGCTCCAAGTAGGGCTGCAAACGAATCGAACAGTTTGCGAACGTTCGTTGTTCGTTCGATTATTGTTCGATAATGTTTGCGAACAGTTCAATATTCGTTCGATAATATGTTTAATCGAGTTCGAGCAGAGGTTATTCGTTCGATTATGTTCGTAAACACTATACGTTCGACTGATCCATCCGTTCGCGAACAATCGTTCGATTATTCGTTTGTTTATGTTCGAAAAACATTTTATGCATTATTATAATTAAATTTTTTTTTATATTTTTATATTATGTTTGATTTAGTTTGGATGAATTTTTTTTAATGGTAATCAATAATAAAATATTATGATGCTTTTGTTTTTCTTATATATATAATATGTTTGAATTTTTTTTTTTCCAAATGTCATTAATAATTAAATATATAAGTATATGACATTTTAATTAAAAAGTAATAAATTATTATGATACATAGCACGACAAATTTAATAACATAATATATTATATAATCAAGTAATATATAATATAGTAAATCCAATAACATACTACCTTTATATTTTTCTAAATGTAATCAATAATTAAATATTATAAGATAGCATTTCAATTAATAAATAATAAATATAGTATAATAAATTGATAAACATAAAATATTGTATAATCAAGTGATGTATAACATAACAAATTTAATAATATAATAGCTTAATTAAACCTAAATTAATCACACATTTGTATTGATCATATATTACAATAAACCCTCATACCACTATGAATTTATAGGTGTTGATACAAAATATACATATAGACAGTAATGATAATATATATATATAACAAATTAATCACACATATGTATTGATCATATATTACAACAGACTTTCATTCCACTATAAATTTATGGGTGTTGATACAAAATATATATGTAAACATTTAAAATATTTATGATAATTTATGTAATGATAATAAATATATGATAACCTATAATTTTGGTAATTTCATAACATATTTAACCTATGATTAATATATGTATGATAATAATTTTGTATATACACAATTACACATTATATATAACAAATTAATCACATATATGTATTGATCATATATTATAATAGACCCTCATTTCACTATGAATTTATGGGTGTTGATACAAAATATATATGTAAACATTTAAAACATTTACGATAATTTATGTAATGATAATAAATAAATGATAATCTATAATTTTGGTAATTTCATAACATATTAAACATATTTAATTTATGATTAATATATGTATGATAATAATTTTGTACATACTATATAGTGGCATGTTCACTCCTTGGAATCCTTTTGGTTGTGCTGTAATGTCTATGCAAAATGCAAATTCCTTTTGTTTGTATCATGTTTGATATGGAACTAAATTTGTTTTGAACGATTTATTGTTCTGTTTAATTTATTTTGAAGTTTTATTATTTATGATGGTTATTTATTTTAATTTACTGAGTTTTTATTGATTTATTTAAAATATAAATATAGATAGAGAGTTGGTTTATTTTCAAATGTTGAATTAAATGTGTATGAATTATAAATTGTTGCATATTTGTTTTTTAGAGCAAAAATTAGAAAGTTGGTGTATATTTTTTATTCGAACAGGTATTCGAACGAGTTATTCGAACAGGTATTTATGAGTTACTTGAACGAGTTAGTCGAACAAGTTAGTCGAACGAACACGAACGAGCTTTTTGTTAATCAAACGAACACGAACACACATCATGTGTTCGTTCGAACACGAACAATCGAACATGCTTATTGAATGATTTTCGAACGGGTATATTCATTCATGTTCGGTTCGATTGCAAACCTAGCTCCAAGTCCAGTTTAATTTAATTGATAAAAGAGGAGAAATAACTGACATATTGATAAGTTAATTAATTTGATAAAGAGGAAAAAAAAGAATTAAATAAGTAATTCTTTAACATTCAATCAACAAAAAACCATTTTCTATGATATCCAAAGGTTTTTGTGAATGAATTTAACGGGTATTAATTGATAGATATTTTACTATGTATATAATTTTTTGCGCATCTTGACTAATATTTAAGATCTATTGAACATTTTATAAACTCAATGGCGTAAATAACCTAACACCTTGCCGACCAAAAAAGTCTTTTGAAGAACTTCACAATTCCACTCCTTAGGCAAGAATGGGCAAAGTTCAAGAAGAATTTCAATTTTAGTTATGAAATAAATTAACGGGAGTTTGTGAAAAATAAAGCCTCGACTGGATAATTGATACTTACACAATGGTCTTTTTACCAATTTTATGTTTAAAATATAAATTTAATTTTAGAAAAAAATAATAATAATAGGTGCTCTTTTGGGAATCATATTTGAGTATTCAAATTTTATTTTTATTAAGTAATACTATGTATATAAAATTAAATTACTAATGTCATTGATTACGATTAATATCACATTTAATTATAATAAAGCTTGAGTAAACGACTTTTTCCCACCTAAATAATGATTTAATGACACTTTTTTTACGACTTTTAAAATGTCATTTCTTGATCATCATTCACCAAAACCCCTCAAACCCTATTCCCGCTAACCCTGTCAATTACCAGCAATCGAGTGATTAAGGTTTGCACAACCGTCTCTCTTAAGTCAAATTTCAATCAATTTTAACCATTAAAATCCAACCTTCTACCACCCTCATCGACCTCTCTTTTTCAAAACCCCCAATAGTTTGAACTGAGTTTGCTCCCTGTTCATCATCAAAATATAAATTTAAGTAGTAAAGTGGTATTTTAAAATTCAGTGAGTTAAAAAATGTAATTAAATCATTATTTGTGTGAGAAAAAGTCGTTAACTCAATAAAGTTTGCATCAATGTGGCATTTATGCATATGCAAATATGCAATCACCTCAAATTTTATTTATATAAAATTATTCATAAGTGTTATACAATAAACTTTACATTAAAAAAAAAAAAAAAAAAAGAGTAAACAACTTTTTCCCACCCAAGGTTTGTCTAAATGACCATTTCTTACCTAAAAAGTTTCAAAATATCACTTTCCCTCTCAAAGTTAATATTTTGTTACTATTCAAAGCCGATTCTGATAACAAAAATTCTCTTCACACTATCATTTGAATCTTTGGTCTCCTCTCTACGAAACCCCTCTCACTCCATCACCTGATTTCTCGTCAATTGCTGGCTATTGCAAAGCTAGGGTTTCGTATTTTTAGTTGAATTCTGGTTGATTCCGGCGATAAATATTCAATCAGTCACCACCATTGGATCCACCTTCCTCTACTCTATAAATCTCCTCTTACCTTGGCTCCTAGTAACTTGCCGATCACTGGTTGAGAGAGCGAAATATATTTTGGGTATTTAACAAGATATAAACATTGGATGCATTGGGTGGAAAAGTAGTATTTTAGAACTTTTTGGACGCGAAAATGTCATTAAGGCAAACCTCGGGGTCATTTGCTCTAAAAAAATCATCAAATAAGATCGTTGGCAGCACTTCACTTGAGAAATTTCTTTAAACCCAAATAATTTTTTTTTGGGTTATTTTATTAGAAGTCAATAAATATGTATTAAATTATTTTCCTATTATTTATTTTCTTCAATAGATTTTTTTTTTATTTAATCATATTTTAGCAAAAAAATGTCGTATAAAATAATATAGTTGGCTTTTATGACTTGGATAAATAAATAAATATGGGTTTGCGGTTTGCCTATATTTAGCAAAAAAAAAAAAAAAAAAAGGGGAGAAAGACAGAAGAAGCTCTAAGTTGGATGGCAGATGCAGGGACGGGAACGAAGAGGAGAAAAATGGGTGAAAGAAAAGAAGCTAATAATTCCAAGAAATCAGCAGCAACAAAATGGCCAAATATCAAACCCAAACTAAACCTTCAAATTCATCGTCTCAAAGACACAGATCTCTTCACTGTACGTTTTTCTTTCTTCTTTTTTCATATTAGTTTGTCCACCGTTTCGGTTCCTTCTTTCTAATGTATTATCTTTTGGCTAGATTAATGTGGTAATCTTTGTTGTAATCAATTTTTGTAATTGAAGGGATAATAGAAAATATTATCATAAATCACGACAAAACTTAGGTGAGTATCTTAGTTTGATGAATTAAATAAATAGTTGACTATAGTGTTGTCGTTTGTGTGGAACAAAAATTCAACGCAGGCTTATCCGAAAGGGATTGTTTAACCAACTATTGAATTCTTTTATATTTCTTTTCGAAAATCATGTGGGAAAAATAATAATAATAAGTTAGGCGTCCCATGAGCCAAGACCTGAAGCCAATTACGAAGCCATGGCTACTTCTTTATTAACTCTTCAATATAAACATGCGTGCCAATTTTGAAATCGTTCACACTGGACATGTAATAGGGTTATTTTATTTTTAATAATATATATGAATTACATTAGAGTAAAAGAATCTTTTTTCATCCAAAAAATTTTAAAATATCACTTCTTCATAAAAAATTTATATCCTATTAATATTTAAAATATATTTTATTTTCTCAGTCGATGTTCAACAAGTTACTAAAAGTCAAGGTAAGAGAGATTTTATAAAGTAAAATTTAATAAATCAAATCGTGATGACCGATTAAATATTTGTTATCATAATCAGTCGAAAATCAGTTAAGAATAAAAATCCTTAGTTTTACAGTAGACGATAATCAATAAAAAATTAGATATTAGAGTGAGAGAGATTTTATAAAGAAGAGGCTAGAGGTTCAAGTTGTAGTGATAAAAAAAAATTTTATCGTCGAAATCAGATTTAGATAGTTACGGAATATATACTTTGTATAGGAAAATGACATTTTGAAAATTTTCGGATCAAAAAATGCCATTAAGGCAAACCTGGGAGGGAAAAAGTCGGTTACTCGTTAAGTTAATATAAAAGTTCAATTGGGTGGCATTACTGATGGCCACGTGTTTTGTTTTCTAGCACAAGTAATTTAGATTTATATCAGCTTTCACTTTCGTTAATTAATTATGGTGTTGAATTTCTAACTTAATTTCATAATTTCATTCAATAATTGATGATTAAGGAAATTGAATAGCGAATTAATTTGATTTTTTCAGCTTTCACTTTCGTTAATTAATTATGTTGTTGAATTTCTAACTCGTGTTTAGCACTTTTCCCTATGCTATATTTATAATGGAGTCATTTTATAAGTACTGTTCTCATATTCACTGTAACTTTGACCAAGACTAATAATTGTAACCACTCATGTAGGTGATGAAACGACCAGCATTAATTATATGTTTTTTTTTTTTAAATAATCGAGGTGTTTGGATAGGTTTATCTGTCCTTCGATTAATTCTTTGATATCTTAAAACTATCGATCGAATATAACTCAAGAGATCATACATGTTAGGTCCTTCTCTTATTCTATATCTTTAAGGAGATTCGAACTTAAAAGACGATGTTAGATCTCCTCTTCGTTTCTTTATAGGATAGCCTCGACTACTATGCCCATTTTGCATAAAGAGAAAATCTAAAATTACTTATATTAATTTGTCATATGGAGTATGCTTTATTCAAGGAGTAATTTGTGAGAAGTAATTTTAAGTTTTGTAAGGTTTGAACATCCCATGATTTTGTGCATAAATTGAAGGAGCAAATTGATAGAAATATATATAGAATGAATTGAAAGCCTGAAATGGAGGTTCATGTTCCTGGTTTGAAATAAAAAAGATGAGTCAAAATAAGATCACATGCATGAAAACGCTCATCATCATCTTCTTCTTCTTTTCTTTCAATCACAAACGTTATTCACTGTTACCTTAAATTTCAACCCAATCCCAAACTTTTGTTGACAGCCAAACAGTGAAAAGTCTTCTTTTCAAACTCCTTGAAGTGACATATGCAGCTGATTCTATGGGTAAATGCCATGAAAATACACCTGCAAACACATTAGTCATTGGAGTCAAATCGATTATCCCAAGACCAATTTCGATTATTTCTTGAGCTTAATTGGTAAATATTATACTTGTTTTTGACTATCAAACAGTTAAACATTGAACAGCATATATAATAGAAAGCTTTAGGCTCCATTCAGAGCACCACCTTCATTCTCACTGTGCTTTCAATTCGAGTTAGGTTTCAGTTAAAGCTCTTTGCCCCATCTGATAATCCAACTGTTACAGGATCATTCTTAATTTGTCGTCTACTACTGTTACAATTCCATCCATTGGTTAGGAAGATGTCAATGTTCCAGGGTTTCTTTCTCTTGATTTTATATTCCATTTTTTAGGTCGATTTGGAATGAAAAGCGAAAAGTATATATATATATATATAAGAGCCGAGTCGGCTGCATGGTTGGAGCTTATTGAAGTTGGCTATGGAGTGTGGTGGGCATGATAGAGCCATGCAATTTCAATGCGATCGATCAAATCAATCGTCAGATATGAGGTGGCAATGATCAGTCGGTGACAGCTAATACGTATTGGTAAAGTAAGAATGTTATACAGGGCAACAATTGAAAATTGGAAAAAGATTTTTGATTGTGTCATCCTGCTCAAGGATTTGAGACACCCATCAAAAACAAAGGATTGAGCCAACACCATTGCATTTCGGGGTCATCCTCCAAGAATTTCTCAACTGGCTTATCACTCCTTGCCACTTCATTCAATTCCTTAGTCAAAACCAATTTAAAGTGATTTTTCTGTACATTTTTGTTTCATTTTCAAAACCCCTATCAAGGGTTTAAGATATTTTTGTTGGTTTGAATTTAATTAACAGAATTATATAAATATAAACAGTTTTCAAAGACGCAACTGAGAATGGCATAGTGATTACGTGATATTGATGAAACTGAGACACCAAATTGATTTTACTTTAACAATTGAAGGTAGAAAAGAGCGTCATTGTGTGTATAATTTTCTTCAACACAAGACACGTTGCTCAAGAGGGCGGTACCGAATCCCATTGACTGGTTCACTTTTTCTCTGAGCTTGCTTGCTGTCTTTGCCTATTTAAAAACACACCAACCCATTTCACTCTTTGCTCCAAAACTTCTTTGTAGAGTTTCTGAACTAATAATTATTTGATTGATTATGGGAAAGTCACTTGGTTCTGACAAAAATGGACTCAAGAAAGGTCCATGGACTGCTGAGGAAGATCAGAAACTTGTTGATTATATTCAGAATCATGGCCATGGCAAATGGAGAACCCTTCCCAAGAATGCCGGTATTGTTTTTATTATTACATTCATTTCTCCATTTTTTTTCCTCTTTTCTGGGTTTTGTTATAATACATTAATGGGTTGCTCATTTCTTTGTTATAGGGCTCAAAAGATGTGGAAAGAGTTGCAGGCTTCGGTGGACAAACTATTTGAGACCTGATATCAAGAGAGGGAAGTTTTCAGTCGAAGAAGAAGAAATCATTATACAATTGCATAAAGTTTTGGGAAACAAGTGAGTACATTCTATTTTTCATTCTTGTGGATAATTGTTTCATACTTTATTGTATAAAATTTCTCATGTTTTTTACTCTTTTGTAGGTGGTCTGCAATTGCTTCTCACTTACCTGGAAGAACTGATAACGAAATCAAGAACTATTGGAACACTCACATCAAAAAGAAACTTTTGAGAATGGGAATTGATCCAGTCACTCATAGCCCTCGCCTTGATCTTCTTGAACTATCTTCATTTCTTAGTTCAACTCTCTGCAATCCATCCCAAGTCAATGCTTCGAACTTTCTCGGTCTAGGACCGTTTTTCAATCCAGAGTTTCTGAATTTAGCCACCACCCTCTTATCTTGCCAAAACAGAGATCAGGAATTTAGCCCTCAAAATGTTCAAGGAAACCTCAACCAAATACAATCCTTTCACCAAAATCTGCTTCAGTGCCCTGTTCAAACCTACACAAAGCCAGAAAGTGACTCAAGTCCTCAATTTCTGAATGAATCCCAACTCTTGCAAGCCAATTTGGAACAAATTTCTCAAGACCCCAATAGCTTTAGTTGGCAAAATTGTCCACCAAACTTTATTCAGGATAATACAGAGTGTTTCAATATGCCAAAAGAATATACTCAAACACCAAACTATGGCTATCAGCACAGTTACGGTACTAGTCAATCCAACAGGATTGACCCTCTATCCCAAAACCAAGCAATTCTTTCCGACATTAATGGTGGCAAAATCCCAAATATGAGCTTTGGTTCGCTTCTATCTACGCCTTCCTCTAGCTCGACTCAGTTGAATTCATCATCTACAACGTATGTCAATGGTAGCACTGAAGATGAGAGGGACAGTTACTGCAGCAACGTGTTGTTTGACAGCTTGGATGCCATTGGACTTTTGTAAAACAACATATGTCAAATTTGAGATTCAAACTTAATGTAACTGTACAATCTCTGTATTAACTTTTATGAGTATTTAGTAATTGAAAGAGAAGAAGAAGAAAACACGCATCAAATTTGAATAATTAAAGCTGAAGTCGTCAAGAGACTCTGTGCACAGATCTTATTAGCACTACAAAATGTAGGAAAAAAACTATCACAAAGTTCTTCAAGCATCCCTTCAAAATCATCTGCAAAATTGTGCACTTACATTTAAATAATCTCAATCTGAAGCCCCTAGAATATAGATCAACAAAAAAACTGCAAAAAAATTTCTGCATCTAGAAAATGAAACTTACTGAAAGAATACACATACTAAAACTGGGCCACTTCTCTGCGGCCTTGTTATATTATCAAGAAAAATTGAGTCACTAACAGCTTTATCATGAACTTCATTAGACCCTTTCTTGTCACCTTCCGCTCCTTTCATTTTCAAAGTTGCTTCAAACGGATAAGAATAGTATAGACCTGCATAGTCTGGAGATGGCTCAATCACCTTTGAATCAAAGTTATAGAAGCTTGCCGAGATAAATCCGTTAGTTTGTACGAAACCACTTCCATATTTCATTTTGTCTAGAATCTTATCTATCATTATCGAAGTCCTAGAGTCTTTCCCTGAAGGAAGATCATTCATTCTTATCCCAACCATATCAAGAGCAGAACTATTTTGGATAATCTTGTCTACAATTTGACTGAAGTAGCTATAGTTAACTTGCTTAAGATGAATAAATCGGAAATTTTTCCAGTTGCACATTGCTTTCATGAGTCCTGTCCCTGTTATCTGTGAGGGTTCTGATAGAATTAATCTCTTCAACCCAGTTGCCCTACAACAAAGCAATAAGTAAAATAAGAGAGAGTCACAAAAGCAGCATAGTCTAATTAAAACAAGACTACAATTGCTAACCTTTCAGCAATGTAAAGGAGATGGTCATCTGAAATTTCCATATCTCCAGGAATCTCAATGGTTTCAACAGACGATCTCCAATGCTCCAAATAAATTCCTCGCCCACCCTGGTCCTCAAATATGCTCTTTTAACAGTTTCATTGTTGATACATTAAGTTTTTGAAGAGGATGCTTAATGACACCCAAATCAAACGTACTTTCTGTCCAACATAAGACCTGCCAACAGCCTAATTACCATGACTGGCACACTCTGGTGACAATTTATTCAGTTCAGCAATAAGCAACTATAACAAACAATTTATCGATAACCTCCCCTGTAACTAATATTACATGGGAATTCATTCAATTAAAGAAAATCCCCATACTAATAAGTTTCATTACGAGATCGAATTTCAACCCAAACAGATTCAATTTTCGGGTGTTTTTTAAACCTAATTTCATGGTGGGTTTTCTTAAATAGGCAATTAGAACAATGCTCAGGCTAAGTTGATTTCTACAGTAGTAATAAATTGGGCAGACGTATAGTACAAGGAAACGATGACAAACCAATTGCCTGGAGATTTATGATTTTTGTGAGTGATTAAAAGAAAACTAAATTATTAATTCCTTATTCAATCCAACGACCTCATATGAATATCACTTAAAAGACGAGTGTAAATTTTAAACTTAATATTAATAACCTTCCAAATATTCATATAAATATCATTAAAATAGTATCAGATTATACCTTTTATAAGTTATATATGGATATTTAATTTTTAAATAATTTAAGTTAAATTAATGTACTTTATTAATTATCTAGTTTAACGATTTGTTTGAGACTCTTGGATATATTATTTAAGAAATTTTGAATTTAAATTCTTATAACTATTAATAAGGGTTTGAATTTTCTAGGGTTTAACTTCTAAGGTTAGGTTTAAAAGGAATAGCTGGCCAGACACCCCATACCAAATATATGTATAATACGTGTCATATTCTAATTAGTGATGCACGTAACGTATCTTTCTTCCTTTCACGCAAATCAAGCGTGTATGTACAAACTGTAAATCTTCGCTCTCGTTCTCGAGAAAAACGGGGGGTTACTGTTTTATCAATTAGCTCTGTTTCTCTTTCTCATGCAGACCACATGGCTTTGGAATTCTTAGCCAAATGGGATTCCATTTAGTTTTAGGATTTCCTATTATTTGCTGCATCACTTTCCTCTCTCTTCCTCTTGTGCATCGTTACTGACGGCTTTTTCAGGTGGATTTTATATCTGTACGCATGCGTATATGTTAAATTTGCAATTTAACAACCGTGTTCTGAAATTATTACATAATCTGAAGTTTTATGGTGTAATTTGATTACTGTATCACTGAGTTTCTGATTTTCAATTCGTCACTCATCATTGAACTGGTTAAAATTTGGAGATTGAAAAGCAGTTTTATTGAATAGACTCAAGTTTAGGATTTTTATTGTTTGTTATTTCTAGACTTGGAACTAGAAACGTATGCAATCAAAAAATTGTTCTTCAACTGTAAGAGTTTCTGTATCTCATTGTCTGAAACAATGAATAATGTAGCTATGGTTCAAGATTAGGAGTGCACTAGACAAAAATCATTAAGTTGATAATTGATAAGCTGCAATTGTAGCTCTACTTAGATAATAGCGCCTTGCAGATATGTAAGATAGAATTGTTTTTTGCATAAATTTAATAGCTCTTTAAGGACGAAGCGACAAGCAATATGTCTGCATTCAAATTCTGTGTGATACAGAGAGAGATTTTTAGGGATATGAGCCAAGAGAGGCTTATTGTTTTGGCTTTGGAATGGGGTTAAATGTGGGGTGAAACAATGGATTTTTTTTTTTTTTTAATTTCATCCAATGTTGTGAAAAAAGTTGTGGGTTTTTAACAAGATATGGTGATGTTGGTAGAAATTTGTGGTGTGTTCGACAATAATATGTAACTCTTGTCTTTTGCAGATCGACAAAATTTAGCAGAAGAAGATTTGTGGTGAGATAATGGAAGAATCCTCAAGAAGATGGGAGGATTTAGATACTCATATTCTCAAGAAAATATTTTCCTTCAGTGACTCGCCTGGTAATATTTTAAGAGTGTGTCACTCGTGGCGATTATGCTGTTTTGATATTTTGTTTTGGGAGCACAATGTGCTTGATTTGAGTCCTCTAGTGGCTGCTCCGGGAAAAGTTGATTCATTTTCTGGAAGATCATTCAGACTTCGGCGTTTGATTCCTAAAAATGTCAGTTCAATGGCAGGCTTTAAGCATATAGATAATAAATTGATGAAGCTATTAGAGAGTATACTGTACGGTAAAGATGTGTTTGGCATTTCTTTGGAGCATTGGAGATTGTCCATAAGGAGTCTTTTCATTCCAAAAGATCTCGAGATATCAAACCAGCATCTCCTTTACATTGCAGAAAGGTATTTTATTCAAGATTCTTTCTTTATTTTAAAATATTTAGATTAATTAGTACCTTATTCTCTTTAGTGGAAATCATATGACAGAACACCAAGACTTGAAAGTTTAACTGTACTTGGGACATCAAGAATAACGAGCGGAGGTTTTGCAAATGCAGTTTGTAATTGGAAACATGTTAAACACATAATTCTTGGTCATATCACCAGTAGTCAATGCTTTACTTATATCTTAGAAGAGATTGGCAGAGTCTGCCGTGAACTTAGAACACTAAATGTACGTGGGCGCCTCCGTTTTCAGGCAAGTACAGCATATGATGTAAGTAAGAATCTGCCAGACGTGGAAAGACAGAAGTTCGAAGTTGCTTTCTTAATTAGAAAGGTTATGAATCTTTTCTTGTCCAACTGCCCTAAGCTGGAGAAGATTCTTTTTGATGATTGTTTTATAGATTACGATTTTACCGATTTACTTGAATGGAGTCGTTTGAGTTTCGCCATAAAATTTGATCAAAGGGAAAAGACAGGCGGTGGCATTTTGCAGCTGGAAATAAAGGCATTGAACAGGGCACTGAATCTTATTTACTGGACAAGTTTAAACTATGGATGGATGAACAACCGCCATGGATGGAACTTCATTCGTGGGCTATATTTACACAAATTAGCTAGTTTTCCAGCTCGAAGGGCCCCTGCTTCAGGTAATCCAGTGTCAGTTTCATCTTCCTTTTCTCAACATACATTGTTCATTCTATTGTAGTAAATATTTACATCATGTTAGCTCATATTCACCTCTTATATCTTAATGCTTGCTGATGACCAGTTGATGTTTTTATGTAGTTGAAAAAGCAAATAAATTATCACTCGTACAACCATCAAATTTCACTAAAGAAAGAGACAAAGAAACAATTACATAAAGATCTTGTCTGAGATTCAAGATGTATCGGCACGAAAGTACTCTCTTGATCAAAAATATCTAAGCTGAAGCTATGATTCTCTCTAATTCATTCAGTAGAAGCACAAGATTGCGTGGGTACTTCATTTGCATCATTATCCTCCAGTATACTGTTTAGCAGTAGCATTAGTTTTATATCCGTGTGATTGTAGTTTTCTCGTGTTTGAATCTTGTCAAAACATGTTGGAAGGTTTTAAAGTTGTTGACTTGACAATTCCAAGAGCACCCCTTATATAACTCAAATTAAGCTCATTAATTTCCCAGAAAATCTTCCGCCAGCAGCAAAATTGCCATGAATGGCATACTGAGGAAACATTACAAGACAAGTCAGAAAGGGAAACACCATTGAATATTGTCATATACTCCCATCTTCTCAAGTCCTCTGCTCATCTTGCTAACGTCATATGGAGATATATATTCCAAAATTGTAGGGGAAAATGCTATTTACAAAATATCATGGGTGGAGAATGTTATTTCCCATTCATTAAAAGTAATTTTAACAATTAAATTAAATTACATTTTCCCCTAATTTATATAGATTAACAATTTGTCTCCATCAGGATGTCATTTTCCGCTTGATGACCCTAACGTCACGGGGCTCTAGGAGGCCTCTGTTCATCTTCTTCATAACAATTCGATTTTCTGTGTACATTTTGCAATAACTGAACTTTGTAAATATAATGTCTCAGATATTGTTTAGAGTAGGTAGCTTAACCAAAACTCAATCAAAATCAGAAGTTACTCCCTTGAGTTTGGATTACCATCTTGTAGCGCGCACAACACGCTTTTTCCAGTCAAGTCCATTGAGAATCTCAAGTTCCACAATCATATCCGTTTTTGCCTTTTAACAACTTCAATCTTTCAAGAAACAAACAGTAATAGTAAATGAAATACACTCATATTGATTTTACCACAAATTCAAGGACCTGAAGATTCTAGCACATTAAGCAACAGTTAACATTAACAAACAAAGTATGTGAAAAATCCAACTCTTAAAATCATGGGTTCTTTGAAATTAAAGCAAGATATGGTACGAACGATCAAAATTGTCACATTGAGAGTTGTGCAATCAACATAAGATAATCTTTTAAGTCTCACGAATTTATCAAAAACTAACAAACTTGAAATAAATGGAATAAAACAAATGAATTAGTAGTTCAGTTCTCTAATTTTCTTGGGCCATTTATTTTAGTTGCTTGATTTATTTAGATAAGGTCAGTATTCTATTAGGACAGGGTATTAGTATATGATTTATCGGAGAATTATTATTATTATACAAGGAGAAAATTGTTACGAGAATAGATTAAGAGAATTCTTTCTTATTTTCTTTAAATTTTTTTTGGAAAAAAAATGGCTCTGAGAATTTACGACCCACTTAATCCGGTGCCTGTTTACCAAGAACAAAATGCTTTTGAGAGTTACTTAAATGTTGAAAACGAATCCATGGCGGCTGAGGGTTATGCTACGAGTAAAGAAGCGACTCTCAGAAAGATAGCTGTTAGAGTGATCTTGGAAGTAAGTGTGCTAATGAGGTTCTTGTTTTCTTGTTTCTGTTTGGTTTCCTGGAAAATGACTTTAAAATATAACTTTGTGGTTTTGTTTGGTTGACGAGAATACAAGGTAAGATTGAAAGAAAATGAAAGATATGCATGATATCTAGTTTCGTTGCCAAGAAAAAAAGAGAGTAAAAGCTTTCAGTTCTTTATTACAAAAAATGATAAAAAGTCCAAGAAAAAGAACGAACTGAACTACTAATTAATTTGTTTTGTTCTGTTGTGTGTCAGTTTCTTTATAAAGCCAAATTTTCTGGATTCTTCAACTTCTAAATCCTTGGGAAAATGATAGAATTGAAGAGAGAAAAAAAAAAAGGGGAAAGAATTGTACTATTAACTCCTGTTTTGTTTTTGTTCTTTGGAATTTCTTCCTTGTGAATTATTGATTCCATCAAGGTTTCTTGATTCTGTCTTATTGTTTTCCATGGTTTTTTGTGAAACGAACATGCAAACCCTTGTTAACCTACTGAGAAAATGATAGAGAGTCCAAGTAAATGAAAGAACTGTGAACTACTAATCATTTGTTTCGTTCTGTTGCAAGTCATTTGCTTTATTTGAGTTTCTTCTGGATTCTTGAACTTATAAACCCTTGTTTGCCTTCATAGAAAATGATAGAAATGAGGGGGAAAATGAAGATTTTTCTTTTGTTTTCATGTGAGTTTCTGGCCTTTTGAGAAAATGATAAAAACGACAAAAAAACGAAATAAATGATCAAACTCAATGTTTGTTATCTTATCTTTCCCACAATTATATGTTTTTTTAATCTTTTCTTTCACAGAATTAACTGTCTTTGATAGATTCCTGAGACTTCAGAGTATATTATGTTGCATGCAGAACTCTCGATGGGACAATTATGATGCGTTCGTACCATATCTTGCTTTGATTTACTTTGACTGCTTCATTTCACACAACCCACTTCCGGTAATACAACTTTAAAACCCCATAACTTTTATGACTCAGATTTTCCATATACATTCTTCATTAATGTCAATTTGTTCAATCAGAATCTGCTAAGAGATTTGCGAGAAGAGGTGGTTCTTATTGCCAACAGTTGCTTAAAGATTGCTTATGAAATGAGAGATAGCACCTTCAGACCCCTCGATTTTCTGGTAAATTAGTATGTAATTTGAGCGTATTTCATTCACTATTACTGTTTGTTTCTCTAATTTGCTTCTGTCTACATTTTATCTCTTAAAAGAAAAGAACACGTATGATTGAGCATGAGATTGTTATACTCCGAATGGAACTAGCGATAATCAGTGGAATTGATTGGAAAACGCGCGCTGTAACAGCTATCTGCTTTGTTAATATGTTTGTTCGAATGATTCCGGAGGCACGTCGTATCAAACAGCGAACCCTGAATGAGATCGTAATCCAAGCACAAGGGGGTAAGTTTTTGATTTTGATTGAGTTTTTGGTTAAACTTCTTTCTGTAAACAATATCTGATCTTAGTTTCCGAATTTTTATGATAGACATTGAATTTACAAAGTTCAGGCCTTCAGTAATTGCAGCAGCTGCTATTCTTTCAGCTTGCAAACTTAAGTATAAGGAGAACGACATGTACTATAATTGCTACAAGTTTCTTTTGGGTTTAAAATTTGTCCATGAGGTAATTAAATAGTCTTTTCAAGGCCATTGATATCTTAATGTTTGGTCTTGGGTTAGTCAGAACTAAAATGTCAATGTTGTTTCAGGAGGAATTGAATGCTTGCACGAAAAAGACTACTGAAATGTGCATATATAAGCGAATTGTTATTGAAGAAGATGAACCTGGAAGTTCATCTGAAGCTGGAGGGTCATCAAGCTCTAGAACTGGGAAAGAGCCACTGCAGGGAATATCAGGGACAAAGGATGCTAAAGTTCAAAAGATGCCCGGAAAAAAGCCACGGCAAGGAACAGCAATTCGACACAGACGAGGCAGGAGGCAACTCCCAACGATAGAGGAGACTGAAGATGAAACAGAAATTGGAGGTGAAGAGTCAGTCTCAGATATCCCAGAGATTTTGCCGGTTCGAAGAATCGAAGATATAGATCCGATGAACTTTGAACTTAAGTGGATACTGTGGGATGCTGATGCTGGAGAGACGACAATTGATTCCTCTCTTTTCCGACCTGGGGCCGAGATAACTCCAGGTGAAAATGATAATCCTTTCACCGCTAGTGCCACAAACGTTTCAGCTCATTGCTGCCGCACTATGTAGAATTACCAATGTTAGCATGAGAGAGCGAGACAGAAGTACTACTGAGCCATGAAGTGTAAATCACATTTTTAGATACTATACCGCATTGCTTTTTAGTTTTCGTTTTGTTGGCTAAGTGCCCTTATAGTCCTAAACAATTTTCATTAAAGGTGAAACCAGTAGCGGATCTAGAAATTTATGTAAGGGTGGACCAAAATAAAAACTAATTACACATAAATATTTTTATCTATTAATGTTTTTGTTAGAATGAGCCCAAATCTAGAAATTATACATATTAGTGTTTAAAAAAAAAATTGAGGGTGGGCCTGGATCCACCCCAGGGTGAAACTGAAATATATCGAACCATCGAATTTGCACTAAATTGTTTCGGAAATAATAAAAATTCTCGTGTTGTTATAATTTGTAAAAAAGGTTAAGAGCTCTGTTCCAATGATTTCGTTCTACATCAAAACAGAGTTTGTCATAGAACAACAATTTTTCTCTTTAGGATTTCACTTTCCGACTAACCCAACTATCTTTAATCCTAAACTTTATCCTAATGGAATCCTAATGATAAGTATATTGTTATTGTAGATAGAGTTCGTGACATTAATCCCCGTGAGATATGATATAACAACAAAATCCTCCTAAAATTTCGGAAATAACAAAAATTCTCATGTCTTTGAGTTTTAGATGCTAAAATTAATAATATTTATTAACTCATAACAATGTAAAAATTAAACGACTCACTAATATTTCGTTAATATTTCCGTTATTTCGAAAACCTCAAAAGAAATTTTGTTATTCTTTCATACATAAAGGAGATTATTGTCATTAACTCCTTTAGATATCCAACCAATATAATCCATAGTTTTATCTTGTAAATTATACAGTGAAACTCGATCCTAATAGAATACTATAAAGATTGGAGTAATTGCTGCAGTAGCTATTATCACAGCTGGTAAACTTACACTTAGCGAAATGCAGCCCATTGGGGTAAACCCGGTAATTGAATTGAACTAATGGATTGTAGATACCAAATTAGTCGATGAGGTAATTGTATGGGCCAAAATATTGCCTTGGGCTTTACCAGGCCCAAAGCATGAGACATCTATTATTAACCTAGGGAGTGGCCCAATTTTGGTTGGGCCTACTGTGAGATCCGTGTCATGAGCCCAATACATCTTCTAAGCTGGGCCATCCAAGTTGGGCCTTATCATCAAGCCACCAAGGATCCGACCCATGTTAACTACTAAGGGCCCAAAGTCTTACTCAGATTCTAGTACGTCTACTTCCTATTTCTATCTTTATCCTAATTCACTTAAGATCCTGAGTCTTATATGAATGAGGACTCATGCTACTCTAAAAGTAAGTGAATCAAAGTCTTTCCTATTCATTAAACCTCTACCACTATGGACTCGAAGTCCTACTAGGATACAAAGATCCTACGATTACTATTTAAACAGAGGTCATATATCTCACTAAGCATTCAATCTCAATACCACCTACTTGCTTTTAAGCTCTTGCTCCTAAGAGTTATACACCTACATCGTAATTCTAATCTTCGACTATCCTTTTGGTAACCCTTCCTTCCCTTAGCCCTTACTAAATAAGCCTTATTCAACCTTACTAACTTGAGTGTCGGAGTGCCTACGACAGACACCACACCGGTTTTACATAAGCTTTGCGCTTATTTGCTTTGTATGCAGGTTCAACGGATTGTCAGTGGCCTCAACCTCACAAGATCAGACCTCTTTCGGTAACTATAGATTTTAGCATCTACAGTTTGACACCCACTATGGAGCCTCTAGCAATCAACTCCTGTTCAGCAGCCTGCTAAATAGAGAATCACGTCATGATTGAAACCACTGACACTGCCTTAGCAAACCTGTGGCTAAGGTTGAGGCTCTCTCAGCATTAATGCAGCAACATGCAGACAAGGTCACGACATTGGAAGCTGAGAACATCAACATCCGAGTTGAGAATACCAATATCTGGGCTGAAAACTAGAATTTATGGGAAAAGGTAACATAATTTTATTCTCTTGATTTCCTATTCAACCAGATACCGGAGAATCGCTTCCGCGTCCCGGTAAACTCTATGCAACCTCTCATGACCCCATACCCCAAATCCTTGGCTTTAGACCCTTAGTCTTCCCAGCTTCAGTCATCCTTAATGGATGGCCTAGTTCCTGTAATTACAAACATAACTGACCCAACCATGCAAACATGATCCTTATTAGTCGACCCATCACTCACTTGAGACCAAATTACTCAAACCATCCCTAGCTAATAGCAACAAAATATCACCACAATCAACCATGCCATCAATGTGAGTGATCCACCTTATCTCCAAGTCCCACCTGGCTTGGTTCTTCCTTATGGGTCGAGCAGTCACCCGTACCAAATGCCACTCGGCTCGACTCACCCTCATGGGTCCAGTGGTCCTCAAATTACCTCCCTCACCATCCATGTTGGTAGAAGCACCCGAACTGTTACACTCGAGATGACTCATCCTGAAGGGATGAATAGAGAACCCAACACCCTGTTAACCAACCACCAAGCTACACTTAATGACTTGGCTCACCCTAATACGCCGAGTGGGAGACAAACACATCACCAAGCCATCAATGCAGATCTCCTATCTACTGCCATGCCCCTTGAGCAAATACTGGTGAAGAAATTGGCTGACATAGAGGCCATGATGAGGTGCATACCAGAGTCGCCACCCTAGCCAAGAAAAGCCATCCCTATAGCTACGTCGACTCTCCCTTTGTAGACTCCATAGCCCTAGCTGAGATGCCTCACAAATTTTCCATTCCAAACATGAGGTTTTATGATGGCACGACTAACCCGAATGACCAAATTGATTCATACAAACAATGGATGTTTGTCGCTTCAATACCAAGAGACCTGAGAGAAGCCTGCATGTGTAAGAACTTTGCATCTAGCCTCCCAGGACCGACTCTTAAGTGGTACACCAACCTCTCCCACAACACCATAGGTTTATTTGCCCAGCTCACTGACACCTTGGTCGATTAGTTCACTAGCAGCAAGAAATTAGAAAAGCTATCAGCTGACCTATACTGTGTCTGTCATAAACGGGGTGAACTATTCCAAGAGTATGTTAGTTGGTTCAATAAGGAAAAGATATCCATCCTATCCTGCAATCCCAAAATAGCAGTGGATAAAAAAACCATGAAGAGGTGGCGGAAAAATGATGGAAAGCATGTAAACAAGACATGCACGCTAAGATATGGATTATAGGATTCAAAACTTTAAATAAAACATAAATTAACATTATACTTTCTCCTTAAAGATTAGCTTTGATGAAGCCAAGATTCAAAGTTATGAACCCTCCACACTTTAACACCACCTTGAGAGAAAGAAAGGGTGACTACCTAAGAGAGAGTTTGTGTTTTTCCTTTTTGAGTGAACAATGAACCACTTGACCTAAAATGCAACCATTTGAATTTATATATACATGGGTCATTTTGTAATTCCTTCTTTTCACTTGTATGCCCTAATAAAATCTTATTCTAAAAAGAGCCAAAGCATTTATTAATTTGGCCTTTGAATAATCAATATTATTCAAGGGCCCATGTAAACTACACTAGTTTACATTAACAACCCATAAGTTTACCCTTTTGCCCTTTAACTAGTAAAAGGTTATTTTAGTTCATCTCATTTAACTTAATGTTTAAGATATAATAATTAAATACAATTAATTATTGCTTGACCATTTTAACCTTTAAAATGTCACGAATAATTTTCTATGTAACAATTATCATAGAAATGCCATCATTACCCTTGGAAGGTGCTAGCCCGCTTCGGATAATCATTTCTCTCTCTTATCATTCTCTAACTTCTCAAGGCTATTGATGCAACCATGTAGGTCCACCGTGGATTAGCCGTGAGCTGGTTTTGTATGAATCCGAAAACTTATCCAGAGGCCCAACGACTATGGTAAACATCTAGCAATATGCCATAGTCCCTAAACCACGATGAGGAAATACTTCATCAAACCTTTTTTAGATCATATGTACCATGCAGGTAAAGTCCCTCCATTGATATATCCTGATCGAGTACAGATTCATGGAACGTCAATATCCTACACTAGATCTTCTACCGAATCGTCAATCAATATGTCCGGAACTTGTCATCATGAACTTATTTTCTTATGACTAATAATATACTCTGGCTAGAGATTTTGATTTTTGACATTTATCGACGTTCGTTTAGTAACCCAGATCCGGATGGAGTCAGTAGTACTCTTGATCCTATATTTCCAAGTCAATAGATCTTGTCTTGACCATCGTTTGTTTCCGCATATGAACAACACATGACCAATTAGACTTTATCATACGAAATATGACTAGTCTGAGTAGTCTCGTATTTATACACCATATGAACCATACACATCCGTATCGGATCTGACCACTATGTCTTAAGTCAAAGGACTACATCGTGCACTGATATAACCAAACGATAAATCATTGACTACATGCTTTTCCAAGTGATTTGTCGTTATTTGGTCATGTTCGAAAAACAGTTCACCAACTGCTAATCCATACTTATGCCCCAGTGACATGACTATCATCGTCATCCATACTTATATCAACTCATGATATCTTTTGGAAGCATCTAGTATGCCTACTATGCAATATAGTTGCCCAAATTATATTGCTTTCGTAGGCAACCTTTTGATAAATTCATTTACCGATTAAATGAATCATCTGGATAATTCATATTTATACTTTATTTCAAATGCATGACTGAATAAAGGAAGCAATTTATATATATGAATTGAAGAACTCTTTTTTCTATTATTTTTGATATATTGATATAAGACAAAATGCTTTGAAACCGATAATACAAATGATTTCTAAGGCATACACTAATATTCACTAACAATGGACACTTTCAAGAAGGGGCTCCTCTCTGATAAGGAACTATAGAAAGACCTCACCAAGCTCGGCTGGAATACCATGGAAGATGCTCTAGCCTGAGCGATCATCCAAATTAGGTGGGAGGAGGACGAAATGAACCGTATGAGGTACACATCCTATGGTAACCACCAACAAAATTGAAATGACAATCACCCTGAACGTTGTTAGTATCAAACAAATCATACACCTTCACCACGTGACTCCAACAAAAACAATCAGAGACAGTATGATCGCCAACCCACCCGACCTACAAATCAACCATTTAGTTCTACACTATTCACAATCCTAGAGTACAACTTGAATATCAAGTTGACCTAAGGCGTAGCAGTAATGAAGGGGATGGGTCAAACAGTCAAGTGGCTGGTCAAGCTCAACTGTGACGTCAAGAGGGACACTACCAAGTGGTGCGAGTTCCATCATGACCATGGCCATAACATAGTCGACTGCATCGCTCTAAGGTTAGAGGTTGCAACCTTACTAAAGCGGGGATACCTTCAGGACCTGTTGACAGACAAGGCAAAACACCATTAACAGGAGAAGTGACAAAAATGGATCCTCCCTTCCCCTAGATCCAAAACCAGAAGGCTTCGGCCACATGAGATCCTGCGGGTTAGAATTCAGTGGAGTGAGTTACTGCTCGACCAAGAGACATGCTCGAGCCAACCATCACGCCGAAGCCCACTCTTCTCATCCACCCATACAAAACCAACTAAACAGATCATCCAGTTTGAAGATGATTAGCTAGTCACCCCAACCGCCCTACATCATGTTGCCTAGTCATTACTATGGCTGTAAGCGAGCTCACGACTTGGCTTGAAAGAGCTAGGTTCGGCTCGAATTTTGTCGAGCCAAGCTACGAACCATCCACTACTCAGTTCGATAGGCTCGTGAATGGTTTGAAAGAGTATAAGTGCTATTTTTTTAAGTATTAGGGGGTTATATGTAATTTATTATATCCTATATAAATTATCCCACTTCCTAAACCCTATCTTCTTTCTCCAGCGCCGACACTTTCTCCTTCCATTTTCTTCATCTTTTTTCTCCTTCGTCTTTCTTCTCCTCCTTTTTCCTTCTTCTTCACCTTTCTTCTTACTTCTCCTTCGCTTTTCCATCTCTTTCCTTCTCCTTCTTTGCTTTTCTTTTCTTTTCTTTTCTCTCCTCTTCTCTTTTCTTCTATCTCTCACAGTCGATGGAATTTTGAGTCATATATTTGTGGCTATTTGGCTTTGGATCTGATAATGGTTGGTGATAATTAGTGGGTTGGCTTTGGATTGAGGCTATTTTTAAGGATTGTTGGTGGATTGCTTTGGATTGAAGACTCATAAACGAGTAGTTTGCGAGCTGAATTCGAGCTCAAAATATTTAACAAACTCGAGCTTCAAGCCTGGTTTTCAAAGCTCGTCGAACCCAATCTCGAGCTCGAGTTTGTTAAATTTTCACGAGCCAAGCTTCGAACATCGTAGTGTTCAGCTCGGCTTGGCTCGTATACAGCCCTAGTCATCACCCTATAGATCACGAATATCCTAGTCAAGAGAATATTCATGGATGGAGGTTCCTCAGCCAACATTCTCTTCTTGGAAGCCATGAAAACAATGGGCCTAGATGAGTCAAATATCAATAGACCTCCCATCATCTTAGTCGGGTTTAACTCCGAATAGAAGTACACCATCGGAGAGATCGCATTTCCTATCTATGCCAGCGACGTGAATCGACATAGCACCTTCCTTGTACTAGACCCTAGTTAGTAAATTCATGAATTATTCGCGAATTATACGCCCACCCATATAATTTGCGTATTATTCGCAAACAGCTGTATTTTATAAGCCCAGCCGTATTATTCGCGAATTATATGCCTCAGCCGTATTATTCGCAAATTATTCCCATATCCAAATTTTTGCCGAATTTTTATAAATGTATTTTTCATCATTTTCCGTATCATATTTGTAAAATTCCAGTACCCTTTTTTTGCCGTACTTGTATATTTGAAATGTTATATAGATTTTAACCAAGTGGCCCATGAAAAGTGCTAAAACTAGGATTGATATTGCCGTATTTTTCAAAACGTATTATTGACAATGTGTTGTATTAAACCCGTATCATATTTTTTTTCGTATTCGAATTTTATGGCCGAATTTTTACAAACGTATTTTTCACCATTTGCCATATCATACCTGTAAAATTCTCGTACCGTTTTTTGCCGTACCCCTATTTACTAACTAGGTACTAGACTGCCCTTCACCATACAAAGTCATATTGGGCCGACCTTGGATCTATGACATGAGAGTCGTCCCATCAACTTTCCACCAGACAATCAGGTTCCCCACAAGATGGGGAGTGAGAGAAATCAGGGGCGATCTTAAGGCTTTAAGGGATTGTTACAAGAATGCATTGAAAGGAAAGTCCCATTCATTATAGCAACTACAAACCCACCCGACTTTTCCAACTGAGTCAGTCATCCATCCATAGAAGAGTTGGATGAGGTCCAGATTCATTCGGATCATCATGACAACACCATCGGAGAGATTGCCTTTCCTATCTATGCTAGCGACGTGAATCGACATACCACCTTCCTTGTACTAGATTGCGCCTCACCATACAAAGTCATACTGGGCCGACCTTGGATCTATGAAATGAGAGTCGTCCCATCAACTTTCCACCAGACAATCAAGTTTCCCACCAGATGGGGAGTGAGAGAGATCAAGGGCGATCTTAAGGCTTTGAGGGATTGTTACAAGAATGCATTGAAAGGCAAGTCCCATTCATTGTAGGAACTACAAACCCACCCGACTTTTCCAACTGAGTCAGATCATCCATCCATGGAAGAGTTGGATAAGGTCCAGATTCATCCAGACCATCCTGATAGGAAGACTAAGATCGGTTCCCAACTGAGTCTTGAGATAAGAGAGTGACTCATCAACTTTCTCAAGAAGAATCATGACTGTTTCACATGGTCCAACGTAAATATGAAAGGGATCAACCTTAATGTAATTGAGCACCACCTCCAAGTAGACCCTGACTGCCACCCGATCAAACAGAAAAGAAGAAAGTTCACTTTAGAGTGAAACCAAGTCATCAATGAAGTGGTAGATAAGCTGCTAAGTAATGGAATCATCTAGGAGGTGCATTACCCTGACTAGCTCGCCAATGTGGTAGTGGTCCGAAAGAAGAATGGGAAATAGTGAGTCTACATAGATTTCACGGACCTGAACAAGGCATGGCCCAAAGACTCCTTCCCACTCCCTCACATCGACATGCTGGTCGACGTTATAGTCGATCATGAGTTGCTTAGTTTCATGGATGCCTTCTTCGGCTACAATCAAATACTCATGTATCTAGGCGACCAAGAGAAAACAACTTTCATCACAGAGAGACGCACCTACTGTTACAAAGTGATGCCTTTTGGCTTTAAGAATGTCAAGGCCACTTACCAATGACTCATCAACAAAATGTTCACAGAACATTTGGGGGACACAATAGAAATATACATCGACAACATGCTAGTTGTAATGACTCTTTCTAGCTAGTATACTTGGAAAATATAATACGATAAAAACACATAAACATATAAGTAAAAGATAATGGGCCCAAAAATTTCTTTACTTTATATATAAAATTTTTTACATTAATAAAAGTCTCATGTACATAAGCTCAAAAATAGTAGACAGTGGTGCTATTTCCCTCCGCTTCTCGAAGTCTATCCGACTGCTTTTTACTTATTCCCTGCAAAAACATTTAGAAACAATGGGGTGAGCACTAGTTGCTCAGTAAGTAAATCCGCTACTCTATTTTTCTATCTCCGTTGTTCATATTCTGAATTCTTTCCTTATTGTCCTCTTTTTCTTCTTCTTCATTCTCTCTTTGGTCTTTCTCTTTTCTTTCACCATTTCTAATTCTCACTTCTCTTTTGTGCTAACTTTCTTTGCTATTTCTATTAAATTCTCTCTGTTCTTTCTTTCTTCTAATCTCCCACTACCCATAATAGGAATCATGGAATCATGCATAAATAAGATGCAAATGCACAAATGCATAGATATGCATTTTCTTTCTTCTTTTCTGTTTTCTTTTCTATTTCTTTCTATTCTTTCTCTCTTCTTTTCTTTCTTCTCTTCTTTTCTTTTCTTTCTTTTCTTTTCTTTCTTTCTTGCTTATTCTTTCTTATTCTTTGCCGATCAGACTCAGTTGAAGCATGGATTTGGAACCTTGGCCGTGTGAGTGAGGACTGCACTTTACGGAGTGTACAAATTCTTTTCTTCTTAGGCCACTCATTTAAGGTGGCGTGCATGTAGGTATTTCTTCTAGGTACAACCCTCATCCACATGCACTCTTACGGGCCGTACAAATTCTTATTCTTATTCTTAGGCCGCTCACTGAAAGCGGCGTGCATGCGGGAATCTTCTTCTTCTTGTCGCTCACGGGTTCCCCATCACAACAACCTGTTCTTTTCTTCTTTTAAAACATTCCAACTTTTTCTTTCTTTCTCTTTATTCTTTAACTTCTCATACATATGCATATGTTTGCATGTAGATGATTCATGCTTAATATTCTTTCTAAATGCAAATATTTAATGCAAGAATGCCATGTAGCATAAAGATAAGTCTTTCTCTATCATCTACAAGCTCTTATCAAGATCACAGATAAATACACTTATACATACACTTCTCTTGGACATTTCATCAAACATAATGCATGCATGCTCAAATTAAATTTTAGCTATATTTCTACTTCTTTCTCAAGCCACCAATATTTGGAGTAAAACTCCCTTAAATCAACACTAAACTTGGCCAGGAAAATAACTTCATAATTTTTCTCAAATTCAACCCAACTTCTATCAATCACCGCACAACAACTTCCACTTCTCATGGCTAGATTCTACTCATCCACAACCATCAATCTCATCAACAATTCTCAAAAGCATAAACACATATATACATATAAAAATTCTTTACTCACTTGATTTCTCAAATCATAGCTTGAGTTGGATTTACTTACCTTGAACTTGAGTACTTCCACTAGAATCTCTTTCTCTTTGGTAGACTTCCTCCTTCTCTAAAATCCTAAGCATAAAAGCTATAAGAATTCAACACTTTTAAAAATTAATCTCATATCTATTGCAAGAATTCTTACCTTTGGATGCTTAGGATTAAATCTCTACCAAAATCCAACCAAAAGCCCTCTAATTTTCCTTGGAAATTTGATGCAAAGATTGAGAAATTAAGAATGAAAGTGGCATGTGGGGTGTAGAGAATGGTAGGGTTTGTGTGCTTGAACCCTTAATATCTCATATTAATATTCATACTTTCCCATTTTGCCCTTTCACTTTCTTGAAAATTTCATCTTTGTCCTTCAGTCAATTACAAGAATGCCCTTACATTCATTGCATTCTCCATGAAATTCCCTTATTTTTCACTCCCCACATTTTTAACTAATTAGGGGTAGAATGGTTATTTTTCCCTTAAGGAAGTTTCTCTAGAATTTTCTTAAGAATTTCAACCAGTTCTTCGCCCTGGCGAAGATTTTTCTTCACCTCGGCGAAAAATTTCAGAGCATACGTCGTTGCGGTGAACTTTGTTCTTGGTCGCGGCGAATCCTACAAATCTTAAACTCGATTTGGGCAGAGAGTTTGTTGCCACGGTGACCAACTTCCTTGGCCGTGGCGAAGTTTACACTTCCCAAATTCTTCAATCTCTCACCTTAAAACCAACAAAACTAAGTGAAAACAAGCATAAAGAAGTTATGTACCTCAATGTGGGCGTTACAATTCTCCCTCCTTAAAAGAATTTCGTCCCCGAAATTCAAATGAACAACTCTTTCTCATAAATGAGATTCTCTTCTAAGTCCACTTCCTCTACTGTTAATATATGGGAGGGATTGCTAACATACTTTTGAAGCATTGGGACATGGAATCCATTATGAACCCTGTCCATACTCGGTGGTAGCGCCAACTTATAAGCTACCTTCCCTACTTGTTGTAACACTTCAAATTGACCAATGTATCTCGGTGCTAACTTTCCTTTGCCACCAAAATGCATTACCCGTTTATAGGGGGAAACTTTTAGAAACACTTTATCACCCACTTCGAACTCAATATCTTTTCTCTTCAAATCTGCATAACTTTTCTGTCTATCTTGGGCTTGCTTCATTCTATTTCTGATCAACTTGACATTTTCTATCATTCTCTGCGTTATTTTCGGCCCAAGAACAGTATGTAGAACATCTTTCTCGCCTATCTCATCCCAATATAGCGGAGATCTACACCGTCTACCATACAAGGCTTCGTAGGGAGCCATCTTAATAGTAGACTGATAGCTATTGTTATAGGCAAACTCCACCAAGGGTAACATCTCATGCCAGGACATTCTATAATCCATACAACATGCACTCTACATATCCTCACGTATTTGACTTATTCTCTCAGTCTAACCATCTGTTTGAGGATGATAAGCTGTATTAAATGCCATTCTGGTACCCAAGTTTCTTTGTAAACTAGTCCAGAAAGCAAAAACAAATCTGGAATCTCTATCTGATACTATTGTCTTGGGCACCCCATGAAGTCTAACTATCTCCTTAATGTAAATCTAGGCCAATTGATCCGAGGTCATGTTTTCCTTTACTGGAAGAAGATGGGCTGATTTAGTTAATCTATCTACTATCACCCATATGGCAGTATACCCTTTCTGAACTCTTGGGAGACGTGTGATAAAATCCATTGATATACTTTCCCATTTTCATTCAGAAATGCTGAGTGGCTGAAGCAATCCTGACGGCTTTAATGTTCTGCTTTCACCTATTGATAAACCAGGCACTTAGCCACAAAATCTCCAATATCTCTCTTCATACCTGGCCACCAATAGCCATTTTTTAAGTCTTGATACATCTTGGTTGCTCCAAGATGAGTAGTGTATGGTGTGTCATGACCTTCTGTAAGAATTCTCTTCTTCAGCTCAGCATCTTGGGGAACACATAAGTGATTCCTGAAACGGAGGACACCATCTAATAAGTGGAATTCTAGTATCTTGCCCTCAAGCACTTGCTGACTTATTTCCTGACACCACTCATCGGCAACTTGCTTTTCTTTAATCTCTTCCAGTAAAGTGGACTGAATCTCTAATTTGGCAATCCTTCCTGGTATCACCTCAATCTATTCTCTGCACAAGTCTTTTAATAATTCTTTCTGCATTGTGAGTTAGGACAAATAGGCTTTTCTGCTTAAAGCATCAACCACTACATTGGCTTTCCCTGGCTGATATTTAATCTCACAATCATATTCTTTCACCAGCTCTAACCATCTTCTTTGTCTCATGTTTAGCTCCCTTTGAGTGAAAAAGTACTTTAAACTCTTGTGATCGGAGTAGATATTACTCTTTACACCATATAGATAATGCCTCCAAATCTTTAATGCAAAGACTACAGCTGCTAACTCTAAATCATGTGTAGGGTATCTCGTCTCGTACTCTTTTAATTGTCAAGAAGCATAAGCTATTACCCTGCCTAACTGTATCAACACAGCACCCAGTCCTTGCAGTAAGGCATCTGTATAAATATCATAATCCACACCCTCTTGTGGTAACACCAAAATGGGAGTTGTGGTTAATCTTTTCTTCAACTCTTAAAAACTTTCTTCACAAGCATCTGACCATATAAAAAGAGTTCTCTATTTGGTAAGAGCTACCAATGGCTCAGCTAACTGAGCAAATCCTGCTACAAATCACCGATAATAGCCTACTAGTCCCAAGAAACTTCTAACCTCCTGTAACAACTGCTGAAAACTAGTACAATGCATGCATAATAACAATAGAAAATTGGGCCCAAAGTTTTCTTTTTATTATAATTCATATGTCTTTTATACACAAAGAGTACTGTTTACAAAAAATTGTTTTAAAAGACAAAACAGGGGAAACAGTGTAGCTTTTCCTCTTCGCTTGCCGACGCCCCTCCGACTGCATCATCACCTAGATCCTGCATCCACAAAGGAAAATAACGGGGTGAGCACAAAATAATGCTCAGTAAGTAAAACCCTCTATCTGTCTGTCCCCGTATGTATAACTCTTAATTCTTTCCTTATACTATTTCTGATTCTATCTTTGTTTCTACTAAACATCATGGCCTCATCTTACCGGAGGTACGGCCGGATGGCGTTCACAAAGCACCACTCACTCTTCATGACTATCGGGTGGAATTCACACAGTACCAACCCGTTCTTAGTGACTACCGAGTGGGGATCACAAAGCACCTACTCGGTTTTCTAACTATCGGGTGGAGATCACCTAGCACCCACGTTTCTCATGACTCTTGGGTAACGATCACCAAGCATTAACCCGTCTCTAGTCACTGTCGGGTGATGATCACAAAGCATCAACCCGCTTCTACTAAATGTTGGATGATGGTCACAAAGCATCAACCCACTTATCTAACAACTAACTGGGTAGTGGTCACAAAGCATCTACCCATTTCTACTACTCATCGGGTGACGATCACAAAGCATCGACCCATCTCTAAGGGCTATCGGGTGGTGATCACAAAGCATCATCCCGATTCCCATAACTGTCGGGGTGATCACAAGCATCAACCCATCTATTCTACTCTTTAATTCACTCTATTCTAGCATTTTTTTCATTCTCTCTACTCTTAGAGTAGTTGATCCACCAAGCTCTCTACCATAGGGTAATTGCATACACAAGTTTCCTACAGTTTCTTAGGTCATTAATTAGTGCCTATGGACGGTTCATCTCCACTAATGCACTATGAAATGCCAACATGCAATGTTGCAAGAATTAAGGTTCATACTCATACTCAACCTCTATTAGGCATTTCATCAAACAACTCATGCACTATGAAACTCTATTATAGTAAGATTCTAAAACTTTTTCTAACCATCCAAAGGGGGAAAACCCCTTCACATGACCACAAAACGTCAAAGAAAGCACTTCCAAAAAGGGATCCATAACACCCTTCAATTTCATCTCAAACTACCTTTCCAACCCAACAACTCATTCTCATATTTGCAAGATGTAAGCATTCACAAGGCTATTTAAACCTCCATACAGGCATATTAATGTACATCACATACATACATCATTTCTATCAAAACCCTAATCAAGAGATTCATGAGTCTCAACTTGGGTTGGGTTTTACTTACTTGTTGGAGAGACTTCACCAACTCTTCCTTTCACTAGTTTTGCTTGACTTTTTCTACTTACAAAAATAACAAAAACCCTCAAATTTCAATAACTTAAAACTCACAAATCACACAACTTAAGTAGGAATCCTTACCTTAGGAAGCCTTAGGTTGCTTTTTACCCCAAATCACTTCAAAAACCCCTTGGAATTCCTTGATCAAAAGAAAAGAGAAGTTGAGAGGAGCAAAGATGGAGAGTTGCGTTTTTGGAGAAGAAGAATGAGGGTTTGCTAAAATCTTAATTCCTTTTAATGAAATATAAACACAATCATTCCCATTTTGCCCTTACTCTTCTTTGGGAATTCCATCTATATCCTTTGATTCATTACAAACTCACCCCCATATCAACATATTCTCCATGAAAAATCCTTACAATTAACTCCCCACTTTTCCTGCTAATTAGGGGTAGAATGGTCAAATTGCCCTTAGGGAAGAAAATATCTAAAACTCAACAAACATTTTAAACGGTCTGTCGCCGCGGCGAAACTGTCCAGAGAGTTTCCCCGTGGTTTCAACCCATCTTCGCCGCGGCGAAGATTCTCCTTCGCCCCGGCGAAGCTTGGCACACTAAACTTCTTCTATTTTCAACCAATTTCAGGGCAAACATTCAACACAACATTCAATCAAACAATATTACAAAAAACCAACTCAAATAAGAGCGAAAGAGGAAACAATAACAACGTACCTCATGTGGGGCGTTACACCTCCTTCACTGTCTTAGGCTTTTGTCATTCAAAGATTGCCCTTACTTTGCTAGGATCCATTGATATTCCCTCTTTGGAGACAGTATGACCCATAAATATAACTTGATCCAACCAAAACTCACACTTAGAAAACTTGGCAAACAGCTTCTTATCCTTCAATCACTGCAACACAAATCTTAAGTGTTCCTCATGCTCTTCTCTTGACTTAGAATATACCAGGATGTCATCAATAAACATCACTATAAATTGATCAAGACAATAATGAAACACCTAGTTCATTAAGTCCATGAAGATTGCTGGGGCATTAGTTAACCCAAAAGGCATCACCACAAACTCATAATGCCCATATCTAGTCCAAAAAGGAGTCTTAGCGATATCTTGTTCTGCCACTCTTACTTGATGATAACCTGACCTCAAATCAATCTTAGAAAACACTACTGCTCATTTCAGTTGATCAAATAAGTCATCTATTAGAGGCAACGGGTACTTATTCTTCACTGTTACTTTATTCAACTCTCTGTAATCTATACACATCCGTAGCGACCCGTCTTTCTTCTTCACAAACAAAATTGAGGCTCCCTAGGGAGAGTGGCTGGGTCGTAGAAAACTCTTGTCTAAGAGTTCTTCGAGTTACTTCTTTAATTCCTGAAGTTCAGCTAGGGCCATTCGGTAAGGGGCTTTAGATATCGGTGCTGTCCCTGGTGCCAATTCAATACTAAATTCTACTTCTCTTTTTGGAGGTAAAACTGGTAATTCTTCCGGAATTCATCTAAAAATTCTCTGACTACTGACACTCAATTGATGGCCTTCTCCAAAACTGAACTTATCTCCGTCATCAAGATTAAATCGTGCTTTCTTCTTCCGACAGTCAATTTCGACTCCATACCTCCTTAGGAAATCCATGCCCAAAATAACATCAAAGTCAGGCATGTCAAACACTATCAAATGAACTGGTAACTCTCTTCCATGGATCACTACGGACTCCCTTGGTAGCATCTCATGGGTTACTACATTAATACCATCTGGTAATTCTATCTTAATAGGCTGACTCACGATAGGTTTCAAACCTAATCTTTCTATCATCTCATGAGAAATAAAAAAGCGAGTAGCTCCAGAATCAATCAACGTATAAAGAGGAACTGAATGGAATAGTAACTGACCAGTAACTGCAGATGGGTTAGCCTTGGCTTCACTCTGTGCCACTGTAAACACCCGAGCATTAGTACCTTTGGAAGTCTATGCTGCGGGTGTAGGAGGGGCTTTACAATCTTTCATCAAGTGCCCCGGCTGTCGGCACCTACAACATACGTTTCGGCTTAACTCTCTTAAACATTCCCCTGGATGAGTTCTCCCACACTTCAGACATAGGGGAAACTCAGTAGTCCTTGGCTGTTTACTTTGCTAGTCCCTTTTATTCTTCTTAGGCTGAAATTTCTTCTTATTTCCCACCTCCCTATTTCTGAACACATCACTTCTCTCTCTTTGTGGAGCATGAGATGGCTCACTTGGTCCTACTGTTGATGGACCTGCTGAAGTGAGCTTGTTCACAAAGATCTCAGCCCTTAAGGCTTGCTTCAAAGCCTCATTATAGGTCTGAGGGGGCTCGACACCTGCCATTACATCACGAGCTATTTCTGGCTTCAGCCTATGCACAAACTTATCTCTTCTCAGTTCTAGGGTACTCACTACACCTGGTGCAAACCTTGCAAAGGAATTAAATTTCATTGAGTATTCTTTCACTGTACCGGTGCCCTATTGCAAACTGATAACCTCTTGGATCTTCTCATGAACCCGATCAACTGTTTTGTACTCAGCCTCAAATAACCTCCTAAACTCTCCTCAGGTCATAATTGCTATCTCATAAGTATCTTCTATCAATTCCCACCATATCAGAGCGTCACCCCAAAATAGAAAACTAGCATACCAGATCTTCTCCTGGCCGGTCATGGGAAACAGTGCCATCGTACGCTCACAGATCTAAACGACTCTTCTGCCACTAATGAGTCCATTGTACCTCTAAATTCTGACGGCTGGTGTTGGCTTGGTAGCCTATAAATAGGCTCAATACGGTTATGTACTGTTGGGGGTATCGACCTTTCTCTTTCTTCTCCAATGGTTAGTATACGAACTGGGGTTTTAACTCTTTCTGGTACAACTCTCCCCTGACTTTCTACTAACACTTGCTGTATAATATTTTGGATTTTCGCCTCATCGAGGGCAAGGGGAGTAGGTTTTGGAGGGTTAGAAGGTTCCCCTGCACTCATTGTCTTCTTACTACTTGCTCGAGTTCTACGTCTCATCTACAAGACAACCACACAATTGAATCAACTCAAATAACTCATTTGCTACTATAAGTAAGGAAAGAATTAACTTACAATGGTTGACTATGGAATGTCAATATGGCGAGAGAGGCACACTGTCAAATCCCAAAATCTTTGCTCTGATACCAAAAATGTAATGACTCTTTCTAGCTAGTATACTTGGAAAATATAATACGATAAAAACACATAAACATATAAGTAAAAGACAATGGGCCCAAAAATTTCTTTGCTTTATATATAAAATTTTTTACATTAATAAAAGTCTCATGTACATAAGCTCAAAAATAGTAGACAGTGGTGCCATTTCCCTCCGCTTCTCGACGTCTATCTGACCGCTTCTCACTTATTCCCTGCAAAAACATTTAGAAACAATGGGGTGAGCACTAGTTGCTCAGTAGGTAAATCCGCTACTCTATTTTTCTATCTTCGTTGTTCATATTCTGAATTCTTTCCTTATTGTCCTCTTTTTCTTCTTCTTCATTCTCTCTTTGGTCTTTCTCTTTTCTTTCACCATTTCTAATTCTCACTTCTTTTTTGTGCTAACTTTCTTTGCTATTTCTATTAAATTCTCTTTGTTCTTTCTTTCTTTCTTCTAATCTCTCACTACCCATAATAGGAATCATGGAATCATGCATAAATAAGATGCAAATGCAAAAATGCATAGAGATGCATTTTCTTTCTTCTTTTCTGTTTTCTTTTCTATTTCTTTCTATTCTTTCTCTCTTCTTCTCTTTCTTCTCTTCTCTTCTTTTCTTTCTTTTCTTTTCTTTCTTGCTTGCTTATTCTTTCTTATTCTTTGCCGATCGGACTCAGTTGAAGCATGGATTTGGAACCTTGGCCATGTGAGTGAGTACAGTCCTCATCTACATGCACTCTTACGGACTATACAAATTCTTTTCTTCTTAGGCCACTCATTTAAGGTGGGTATTTCTTCTAGATACAACCCTCATCCACATGCACTCTTATGGGCCGTATAAATTCTTATCCTTATTCTTAGGCCGCTCACTGAAGGCGGCGTGCATGTGGGAATCTTCTTCTTCTTGTAGCTCACGGGTTCCCCATCGCAACAACCTGTTCTTTTCTTCTTTGAAAGCATTCCAACTTTTTCTTTCTTTCTCTTTATTCTTTAACTTCTCATACATATGCATATGTTTGCATGTAGATGATTCATGCTTAATATTCTTTCTAAATGCAAATATTTAATGCAAGAATGCCATGTAGCATAAAGATAAGTCTTTCTCTATCATCTTCAAGCTCTTATCAAGATCACAAATAAATACACTCATACATACACTTCTCTTGGACATTTCATCAAACATAATGCATGCATGCTCAAATTAAATTTTAGCTATATTTCTACTTCTTTCTCAAGCCACCAATATTTGGAGTAAAACTCCTTTAAATCAACACTAAACTTGGCCAGGAAAATAACTTCATAATTTTTCTCAAATTCAACCCAACTTCTATCAATCACCGCACAACAACTTCCACTTCTCATGGCTAGATTATACTCATCCACAACCATCAATCTCATCAACAATTCTCAAAAGCATAAACACATATATACATATAAAAATTCTTTACTCACTTGATTTCTCAAATCATAGCTTGAGTTGGATTTACTTACCTTGAACTTGAGTACTTCCACTAGAATCTCTTTCTCTTTGGTAGACTTCCTCCTTCTTTAAAATCCTAAGCATAAAAGCTATAAGAATTCAACACTTTTAAAAATTAATCTCATATCTATTGCAAGAATTCTTACCTTTGGATGCTTAGGATTAAATCTCGACCAAAATCCAACCAAAAGCCCTCTAATTTTCCTTGGAAATTTGATGAAGAGATTGAGAGAATTAAGAATGAAAGTGGCGTGTAGGGTGTAGAGAATGGTAGGGTTTGTGTGCTTGAACCCTTAATATCTCATATTAATATTCATACTTTCCCATTTTGCCCTTTCACTTTCTTGAAAATTCCATCTTTGTCCTTCAGTCAATTACAAGAATGCCCTCACTTTCATTGCATTCTCCATGAAATTTCCTTATTTTTCACTCCCCACATTTTCAACTAATTAGGGGTAGAATGGTTATTTTTCCCTTAAGGAAGTTTCTCTGGAATTTTCTCAGAATTTCAGCTAGCTTTTCACCTCGGCGAAAAATTTCAAAGCATACGTCGTCGTGGCGAACTTTCTTCTTGGCCGTGGCGAAGCCTGCAAATCTTAAACTCGATTTGGGCAGAGAGTTTGTTGCTGCGGCGACCAACTTGCTTGGCCGCGGCGAAGTCTGCACTTCCCAAATTCTTCAATCTTTCACCTTAAAACCAACAAAACTAAGGGCGAACAAGCATAAATAAGTTATGTACCTCAATGTTGGCATTACACTAGTCAAGTCCCTCATAGCCGAATAACACATGGATCACCTCAGTCAAGCCTACTCAGTCCTCATGAAGTATAACATGAAGTTTAACCCACCCAAGTGCTCATTCGGGGTCTCCTTTGGTAAGTTTTTGGGATATATGGTAACTTAGTGTGGGATAGAGGCAAACGCTGATCAGATTCGAGCCATCCTGAACATTCCTTCAACCTTATGCATTGAGGACATCCAGCGCCTTTTTGAAAGAGAAGCAACTTGAGCCAGTTTATCTCTTGGTCAGCCAACAAGTGCCACCACTTTTTTGCAGCCCTTCGAAAGTCAAAGCAATTCGAATGGATCCTAACCTATGAAGAAGCCCTATAGCAGCTAAAAAGGTACTTGACTTCTCCCCTTCTACTTTCCAAGCCACTAACTGGAGAAAAACTTTACACCTACTTGGCAGTTTCAGAGCAGCCATTTCAACCGCCCTGATTAGAGAGGACAATGGGAAACAGTTGCTAGTTTACTATGTAAGCAAGTCACTCCTCGACGTTGAGACCCGGTATAACCAGTTAGAGTAGTTGGCATTTGTACTCAGTCATACATCCAAGAAGCTCTGACCCTACTTTCAATGCTACTCCATTGTTGTCTTCACCATCTTCCCGCTAAAAAAGATCATGCACAAATCTGAGCTCTCGAGTCGACTCACCTAATGGACAATCGAACTGAGTGAGTTCGACATCTCCTTTCAGCCATGCACTACCATCAAGTCTCAAGTGTTAGTAGATTTCATAGCAGACTTCACTCCTAACACTTCCATTTAGATGGAGAGAGAGCTACTATGCTTGACTAGCAAGACACCTTTTAAGTGGACTCTTTCGATCGATGGGTCAAGCAATGTGAATGGAAGTGTGTTGGGCATAATACTGATTACACCAGAGGGAGACATCATCCAGCAAGCCATTCGATGCAGGTTTAAGTGCACAAACAATGAAACTGAATATGAAGCTCTGATAGCTGGTCTCTCACTCGCCAAAGAGATAGGGGTGACGAAGTTGGAAGTCAAATCCGATTCTTAACTCATGGTCAACCAATTGCAAGGCACTTACTAGGCACGAGGCTCAAATATGATAACTTACTTAAACTTGGTCAAAGAGCTCTAGTTGGCCTTTGAGAAAATCATCATCACCCAAGTCCCAAAGACTGAAAACACCTATGCGGATGCACTCACCAACCTTGGCTCGACCCTTCAAGGATCCTTTGAGGCATCCATCCCACTCCTGTTCCTCCAATGGCTAGCCGACTAGAAAGAACCCCAAACTATGACTCACTCACCCCTCAAGAGCCTTCCAAAGGTAATGGATATTGAGCCAGCCAACTCATGGATGTCCCCATCCTCAGATACTTAGAAAAATATGAGCTCCCAATCGACAAAAATAAAGCACACCGACTGAGAGCCAAGGTAGCCAGATTCACCATCTATGAGGGCTAGCTCCTAAAGAAATCATTCTCCAGTCCTTACCTCAAGTGCATCACTCCAGAAGAAGCCAAGTACGTTCTCGCTGAAATTCATGAAGGTGAGTGTGGGAATCATGCAAGAGGTCACAGCCTTGCCCAACGAGTGATCACTGTCGGCTACTACTACCCACCATGTACTCTGACTTGACCTCATATGTAAAGAAGTGTGACAGTTGCCAAATGTTTGCTCATATCTCGCACCTCCCCCAAGAGCGACTCAACTCCATTCTCATACCTTAGCTATTCATGAAGTAGGGGATGTATATAGTTGGCAAACTCCTAACTGCACCTGAACAACGAGTCTACATGCTAGCAGTTACTGATTATTTCACCAAGTGGATTAAAGTTGAAGCATTCACCCAAGTCAGAGACCGAAAGGTCCATACCTTCGTATGGAAGAATGTAATTTGTCGGTTTGGTATACTAAAGGAGATAGTCACCAATAATGGGTCTCAGTTCATCAGCTCAGGCTTTAGAGACTTCTGTGACATGTGGGGAATCAAGTGGGGAATCAAGCTTAGCTTCTCAACCCCCCGCAACCCCTAGTCAAATGGCCAGGCCGAGTCCTCCAACAAGACCATCATGTAGACTATGAAGAAGTGCCTTTAGAAAGCGAAGGGTGCATGAATATACAAACTACCAGGAGTCCTATAGTTTTACCGATCACCGCCCGCCCATCCATTAGCGAGACTCCATTCTCTCTTACATATGGCTCAGAGGTGATCATCCTAGCTGAAGTGTCAAGCCTTTCAACAAGACTTCAGTGGAAGGATGAAGAGTCCAACAACCAAAACCTTTGCCGCAACCTTGGCATGGTCGATGAACTTTGAGAACAAGCTCGCATCCGCAATGCCATCTACCAACAACAGGTTGCTCGACATTACAATTGTAATGTCCGAGTGAGAACATTTAGAGAAGGTGACTAGGTCTTTCGCAAGGTCTTCTAAAACACTAAGGAGATCAACTCTAGCAAACTCAACCCCACTTGGGAGGTTCATACAAAATCACCAAGGAAGTGGTAAAAGGGCGCCTACAAACTCCAGTCTCCCAAAGACAAAGACATTAGTAACAGTTGGAACGCCATCCATCTCAAATGCTATTACTTCTAATAAGACTTGTCTAAGCTTCATTTTATTTTTCAAATAAAAATAATGAGTGGGCCTGTCCACCTCCTTCACTGTCAGTCGGCCTCTAGGTCTCATATCAATAAAAATACTATTCAGCAAAAAAATTGTGTTCATCTTCAATCAATTCACATTGACTCGGCCACAAGGCCTAATGTCTTGAAATCTTCACCTTTAGTTGGCTCATACCGACCCATACCAACCTAGACATCTGTTTATCACCATCGGTCGGTCATGCTGACCTAGACATCAATTCACATCGACTCAGCCACAAGGCCTAATGCCTTGAAATCTTCACCTTTAGTCGGTTCATATCGACCCAAACATCTATGTTTATCACCATTGGTCGGTCATACCAACCCAGACATCAATCCACACTGACTTGGCCACAATGCTGAATGTCTTAAAATTTTCACCTTCAATCGGTCATGCCAACTTGGTCTCAAGGCACATGTTTGATTGATTTACCATGTTTCACCTTTAGTCGATCATGCCAACTCAGCCTCAGGGCACATGGTTTATTGATTTAGAATGTTTCACTTCCAGTCGGTCATACCAGCTCGGCCTCCATGGTACTTGTGTTTTATTACTTACAATGAATTGCAACGTCACTTGGTCATACGGACACGACCTTAGGGCATCAACATGTACAAAAATTCTAAGTATTAGCTATGATTCAACGTCAGTTGGTCACATCGACTCGGCCTCAGAGCATCAATTATTACAAAAATTCCAATTGTTAGCTATGATTCACCTTCAATTGGTCACATCGACTCAGCTACATAGCATTTATGTTACTATCATTTACTCCTTCAGTTAGCCTATACCAACTCGACCGCTAGACCTTAAGTTCCCAGTTCTTCATCTCAAGTCGATTGCTCCACGAATGGTTCGACCTCCTTCCCTTTCCCAGCAAATGCCACCATAACAAACTCGTCTTGAGGAGTAGCTTCAGTTGACCTACCAAGAGAGTCTTCCAAGTCCTCAGCAACTTTCCTAATCATTGGGATCTAATTTGGCTTAGTTGTCCTCCGGTTGACTTTCCCCCTTGGTTGTCTTGACCTTTATCTCCCCCAAAAGCTCAATATCTTCGTCGAGATTCCAATGCGTAGTGTTCCCAGCCTTGAATTCCTTCATCAACTTGGACAAGCTTTGATCATGGCATCCCTTGTAATGGAGTTGCATCGCTCTTTGAAAGCGACTGACTCCTCCTCCTTCTCAACCAACTTCCTCTTCGACTCGACTAGCTCCTTTTTTGTCTTGGCTTGTCGCAACTTGGCAGAGCTCTCCTTTGCACTCTTTAGTGTTGCGGCCTCCTGATTACGTAGACTGGTGTTGGACTTGGACAGCTCCCGGATTTTCCAATCCTGGGCGACTACGACCTTTTTCAAGTAAAGGCTCCCGCACAAAGCCTACACAAGAGCGTACAGTTAAGAACTATAACTTAACAAAAGTAGTCAAGTTAAGATATACCTGAAGTTGTTGAGACATTGCCCACTCAGCCGTAGCTGTCATCCCCATTTGAGTCAGTCAACTCTCGTCCACAAAGAGTAGAAAGGAGTTGGCTAGATTCCCTATCTTGGCTGCGTCAGAGTAGACCGAGGTCATTGTTGGAACGGTGATGGTCAACTTCTCGCCCTCCTTGTCGATTTGGATGTTCTTTGACGACCCGGCCCCGATTGACTACTATCTAGCTGGTGGAGTTGGCTCAGTTCACTCCAGTTGAACGTTGTCCTTTGAAGAGGAATTTGCAAATAGCTAATTAATTTAAAGCCAAGCTAATCTTTGTAATGAACTTTCAAGAATTTGAAATATGCTTAGTCATGAGATTGATGGATAACTCAATCTATCTTTCCGTTATGTTTGTCTTTAAACCTCAACTTTATAGTTTAACCTAATAGAATACTAATGATAAGTAAAATGTTATTTTAGATAGAGTTAATAACATTAATCCCCCTTAACTCTGATATAATAATAAAATCCTTCTAAAGTTTCAGAAATAAAAATCTCATGTGGTTAAATTTTAGGTGCTAAAATAAACAGTAAGAAAGCAATTTGATAATATGTATTAACTCATAACAATGTAAAACATTAACGGCTCACTACCATTTTCATTAACAACAGGGAGAATTCTGTTATTTTGAAAATCTCAAAGCAATTTTTGTTATTATTTCATATTCTAAGGAGATTATTGTTGTTAACTCTTTTAGATATCCAATTAATACTACATATATAACATTCTCATACAACATTTCGTATACAACATTATGTGGCAAAAGATGATTGGGTGAAAGTTTAATTTTAATTTAAAATCAGTCAATCATATTTTGCCACATAATATTGTATAAGAAATGTTGTGTGTACTGTGTAGTATTATTCTTATGTAATCTATTGTTTATCTTGTAAATTATACATTGAAATCGATCCCAATAGAATGCAAATAATAAATAAATTATGAATAGTACTATTTATATAAACTAAATATATAAAAATTGATGTAGTATTGCTCTTTAATTGACACATCATTGGTTTAATTTATTGAACATTTAATGAGTTGACTTTTTATGTATCATCCACTCATTTTATGACACATCAACTTGTATGAATTTTTTTTTTTACAAATAATATTATTCGTAAATTATTGTTTTAAATATAAAGATAAGAGTAATGTTACATATACAAACTTTATATACAATCTAATGTGACAACCTCATCCATTTGACATATAATCTTCTTTAATTATTTAATTTCTTTTTAACTTAAAATTATCTAATTATCTTAGAGGCGGAAAGGCTGAAAATATTTCATTTGATTAGAATGATCTAAACGGTAATTGTTTGATTAGATTTGGTTTACTGAAAGTGAAAGTGAATTAAAAGAGAGTTCAATGATACAAGTCAGTAAAGAAATAATCGCAGGAAAAACCACGACTCTATGCTAAACTGCTTTTCCGGCCAAAAATTTCATTGTACAATCCTCAACTCTTAACGAACAAAACTGTCAAGAGAGAGAAACTAATGAGTCTTGGACGCCTATATAAAGCAAGCATTTACTGAAAAAATTTCATCCAACTTTCTTGTATTTTCTGTTTTAAATTTTCTCTGGAAACAAAATGGATAAGACAATAGATTACGACCGAAATAATCCAGTGGATGGTTTCGAAGATGAAGATCTTGAGAGGTACTTAAAAGCGGAAGAAGAATTCATGCCTGCCGAGGGCTATGCTCAGAGTAACGAAGTGATTCTCAGAGCGACAGCTGTTAGAACGATCCTGGTAAGTGTTTCTAAGTTTTCTGTTTGGTTTTCCAGAAAATGGGGGTAAAATATCTGAAGTTTGAACTTTGTGGTTTTGTTTGGTTGATGAGAAAACGAGGTGAAATAGAAAGAAAAGGAAAGAAATGCATGAGATCTTGTTTGGTTGCTAAGAAAAAAGATTAATTAAAAGCTTTCAGTTCTTTGGGATTTATTCCTTGTAAGTTAGGCTCTTTATTCCATCAAAGTTACTAGATTCTGACATTGTTTTTCATGTTTTTCTTTGGAATTTTACAAAACCTTGTTAACCTACCGAGAAAAAGATAGAAAGGCCAAGAAAATTTGAGGACTGAACTACTGATTGATTTGTTTTGTTCTGTTCTGTTGTGATTCAGTTTCCTTTATTAAGCCCAAATTCTGGATTCTTGAACTTCTAAACCCCTGTTGCTTCAGAGGAGATGATAGAAAAAAAAAAAAAAAAAAAAAAAAAAAGAAAAAAAAGAATTGCATAGTAATTCCTTGTGTTAATTTCACTTCTTTGGGTTTCTTCCTCGTGAGTTAGGTTATTATTCATCAAGGTTTTTCCAGATTCTGTTTGATTCTTTACCATGCTTTTCTGTGAACTGAATGCAATCCCTTGTTAGCCTACTGAGAAAAGATAAAAAGTCCAGGAAAATGAAAGAACTGAGCTACTAATTCATTTGTTTTGTTATGTTGCGAGTCAGTTGCTTATAAGAAAATTTTCTAGATTCTTGAACTTCTAAACCCTTGTTTGCCTTCAGAGAAAATGAGGGGGAGGGGGGGGGGGGGGGGGGGGGGGTGGGCGGGGGGGGGTGGTTTGGATATGAAAGAATTGAACAATTAACTCCTTTGTTTTATTTTCATGTTAAGTTTATGACCTAACAAGAAAACTATAAAAAAGGACAAGAAAAGGAAATAAATGATCAAATTCAATGTTTGTGATATTTTCTTTCGCAGAATTATCTGTTCATTTCAAGTTTGCTAGTTTTTGATAAATTCCGGAGACTTAAAGAGTATGTTATGTTGATTGCAGAACTCTCGTCTCGACAATGCTGATGTGTTTGAACAATATCTTGCTTTAATTTACTTTGATCGCTTCATTTCAAAGAACCCACTTCCGGTAATACAACATCAACACCCCATGATTTTATGACTCAGATCTTTCACATATTTTGAATATTAATGTCAAATTGTTCAATCAGAATGTGATAGACTGTGTGCGAGATGAGGTAGTTCTTGTTGCCAACTGTTGTTTAATGATTGCTTATAAGATGAGACCTGACACCTTCGATGTCCATCGCTTTCTGGTAAGTTAATCAAAAGTTGGTGTATAATTTTAGTATAATTACTCTTTGTTTCCTGAAAGATTAAAGTTTTTTAATTTTCTCTAATTTATTCGATCAAATGAAAGGTTAAAACGAAAATGATTAACAATGGGAGGCATGTACGTATAGTGGAACTTGTGATTCTCAATTCACTTAAATGGGACTTGGAACTAACAGCTATATCCTTCGTTAATATGGTAATTCCGAGGATTACTGGAGCAGAAAACATCAAACGCCGAGTTGTAAACGAGATTATAATCCAAGCAATAGGCGGTAAAAATTCTTAAAAGTATATCTTCTGTTGTTATATATATATATTTCTTGTATATCTTCCGTTGTTATATATATATATTTGTTATCGCAGATAAAACTGTTACAAAGTACAGACCTTCCGTGATTGCTGCAGCAGCTATTATGACAGCTTGTAGTCTTACACTTCGCGAAATGCAGCCCATTTGCTATAAATGGATTGTAGATACCAAATTTGTCAATGAGGTAATATGTCAAAACCAGTTCTATTCTTGGTATTATCTGAAAGAACTGTTGAATGAACCTTTTCTGTTAGTTGTTCTTCAGGTTGATTTAGAAGCCTGCTTTGTAAAGTTTTGTCAAATGTGCATGGATAAGAAAATCATAAGGAAAAAAGATAGAGAGGCGCCACAGAGTCCACGGGTTCGAGCGGCCTCACGCAGTCCAGCGAAGGATCCAAAGCTGCGCATTTCTGATACAGATGCAGAAAGAATAGTTGAACGTATACATGGCAAGGAGCCAAAGGTGGGCAGTTCAGATGCAGATACAGATAGAAAATTTGAACGTAGGCCTGGAAAGGAACCGATGTCTATGTCGAAGACGAAGAAGGTTGGTTTACCAGTCTGCTTTGGAAAGTTTCGTCCATTGTGTATAGATAAGAAAATCATAATGGAAACAGATAGAGAGGCGCCACAGAGCCCTCGAGCTCGAGCGGCCTCACGTAGTCCCGTGAAGGAGCCAAAGCTGCGCATTTCTGATACAGATGGAGAAAGAAAATTTGAACGTAGACATGGCAAGGAGCCAAAGCTGAGCAGTTCAGATGCAGATGCAGATACAGATAGGAAATTTGAACGCAGGCCTGGAAAGGAACCGATGTCTATGTCGAAGACGCAGAATAAACCGGTAGCGGTACCAGAAAACAAAATAGATGATTCAGAGTCAGATGATGAAATAATCTTTAAACTGAAGTGGATACTGTGGATTACTAATCCTGAAGAGATACAGAACGATTTCCCTCATTTTCGAAATCATAACCCTCAGTATCGAAAGGCTGCTCATCGAAAGAAAATATTTCGTGGCTATCGTGGCTTTTTATTTTCATTTGATTAGATTTGGTTTGAAGTTTGAAACTGAAATAAATCAATTGCATGATTTGAGTTGTTTGTTATGAAGATATATATGACAGTTTAGCATAGAACAAATAAAGCCTTTCTATCAGAGTTTTTGTTAATTATTTGATTAGATTTGGTTTAATGAAAGTGAAAGTGAATTACAAGAGAGATTAATGAGAAAACGGGCACTGTAACGGCTATCTGAGTTTTCGTTAATTATTATGATTGAGCATCAGAGGCTTATACTCCTAGTGGAACTTGGGATTCTCAATGTACTTTATGTGTTACAATTTTCTTCACTCTTATAATTTTGTTTCTGAGGTAAATGTTGAGAAACAAGGCCATTGATATTGTAATAACTAAGGAAAATGTTGGTTTTGGGTTAGTCAGATTTTATATGGTGTATGGATAACAAAAATGTTCAATGTTGTTTCAGGAGGAGCTAGATGACTGCATTAACAACTAAAATGTGCTCAGAAAATGGAATTGTTATTGAAGAAGATGTACTAAAGCCTCATGCTGTAAGGTCATCCCAAGCTGAAGGATCATCTCAAGCTAAAGGGTGATCTCAAATTGGAGCATCATTTCAAATTGGAGGATCTTCTCGAGCTGGAGGGTCATCTCAAACTGGAGGATCATTTCGAGCCAGAGGGTCATCTCAAATTGGAGGATCATCTCGAGCTGGGGGGTCATCTCAAACTAGAGGATCATTTCGGGCTAGAGGGTCATCTCGAGCTGGAGGATCTTGATGAAGCTTCGAGTCTAGCAAAGGGCCATTATTGTAGGAAACTGCAGAGATGAAGGATACTGAAGTTGATCCAGAAACTCAGCAGAGGTATGACATGGAGTCATCGTAGGAAACTTTAGAGACAAAGGAGACTGAAATTGATCTAGATACTGAACAGAGGCATGATAAAGAGCCACCATAGGAAACTTCAGAGATAAAAAATGCTGAAATTGAACCAAAAACTTAGCAGAGGTGTAGACGCTAAAATCTATGATTTTGGAAAAGAGGATGGATCTTGTGAGGTTGAGGCCACTAACAATTCGCTACACCTACATACATGAAGAAACCAAAATACCGGGGTGGTGTTTGCCGTAGGCATTCTGACGCTCAAGTTAGTAAGACTGATAAAAGCTTTTTTAGTGAGGGTAAGGGAAAGGAAAGATTACCAGAAGTTTAATCAAAGACTAGAAATATGGCAGTGAAATATAGTTCTCAAGAGTAAGAACTACAGGGTTTGAAGGTGTGGCGTTGAATGCCTTATGAGAGGATAGGCCCCTGTTTATATAGTAGTCCCAAGATCTTAGAATCCTAATAGGAATATGTGTCTATAATAGTTGAGGTTTAATCAATGGGAAAGACTAGATTTACTTGCCTTTGAAGGAATTAGAGTCCTATTCCGTGTAAGATTCAATATCTTAGACGAAAATAGGGCATTGACGGAACTCTGGGATGTCTTGACGTAAACTCTGGGTTCTGAGAATGAGTTTGATCGGTGGGCTTGGACCCACGTAAATTGGCAATGAGGTCCAATCGGAGTAAGTCCTTACTGAATGAACACAACCCGTGTGAATAGCTTGACTGGTGGAATGGGTTGGCCCATTGCATGTATCTCATCATGAGCCCAAGCGGGATTGGGCCATAACCTTGCGCCACATAGAAGATATTTCATATTTGGGCCTGCTAAGGCCTAGGCCATTTTTTGGCCCCAACAGTTTGTGCCCCACTCTCTGAGTTAAGAAGTACTTAACTTAGAGAGTAGTTTATGTTGTGTGAAGGCATACTCAATCGGTATGCCTGACCCACTGGGAGAATGCAAAAATTTGCACATCATCACTTGGCTTTTGGAGCTGTAGCAACATCAAATGTGACGTACAAAGGTGATTCATTCGGTATACCTAACCAAGTGAAAGGATAAGATGTACACCCTATGAAGATGCAACCCACTTAGTGCATTGGGCCGAGGGTGAAACTAGTCTTATGGGACATCCTTCCTCAGTGCATCAAATCGAGTGAGGGTTATAAGATCTTGAAAAGGTGTAACCCACTCGGTGCATCAAATCGAGTGATAGTACGTATTCATTTTTGGAGGAGTTCTCGCTCGGTGCATTGGACTGAGTGAGAGGTCAAATAAATAATTTGGAGAAATCCTTACTCAATGTATCGAATCAAGTGGGAAGGTGTAGAGTTGGTTCTTTGGGAGGATCCTCTCTTGGTGCATAGAACTGAGAGAGCTTTTTGACTTGGTGAAATGAATCATGTTCAATTGTGATGGTGTTTCAAAATGAAACCTTTCATGATTGAGAGGGAAAAAGAAAAATTTTTATCAAAGCAAATCCATCTGATCAAGAGAAAAGAATGGCTTGATGCGGAGTGCCTTAATGGTGGTAATCGCGTGAGATAAGAGGCTTTTTGGCAAGTACCTTGTATCGTTTGGTGGTCAAATCGTTCAATCGGGTGGACCAAGTGATGGGGATGTGTACTTGAGGCATTGTATTCGAGACTTGGATGGCATCGTGTCTTTGAATTTTGAGCGGGAGATGAGAAGTTAAACCCTTTTGAGAATGGCTTATCTCGTGACACGTGTATGACTAATATTTCCTTTCAGCTTGGGTGGGAAAATGAAGAGTTGCATCATTCAATGACCAATTGTAGGTCGCCACGTGTACCCTATTCCAACTTTTATCAATAAAAGCAAAGAGGTGACTGTTCATCTCCATTTTACTTCACTCAGTTTTCTCTTTCTTCACATTTTCTTCTTTATTTTGACGTTTTTCTGCAGCCGTGGAGAGATTTTGAAGATTTTGGCCATTTTCATGATAAAACCTCCATTCTCTCTTGTATAATCTCATTCCTTTTTCGCTTCTCTTAATGTTTCTGGTAGTTTGGAGGAAATAGGTGAGGTTTCCTCGATTAAGGAAATAGGTGAGGTTTACTCGATTTCTTGGAAGAATTTGAAGAAATGAAGATGTAAGGCCATTTAGATTGAACTAGGTGTTTCTGTAGTGATTTGGCTTCTCCGTTTTGTTGTTTAGGAGATTTTGAGTGTTGGGTTTGGTTTTGGGGTGGTTTGTTTTGTGTTTAGAGAGTTAGGTTTTGGGTTCTAAGGCTGTTTGTTTGTGTTTGGCTGGTTTTCTGGAGGAAGAAGATGGAACCGAGTTATCCAGGATTCCCATTCGGCTCGTCTTGGTCTGCTTGATCGAGCCGGGTGAGTTGGTCAAGTAGGTCTTAAGATTTGAGAGGTGGGTGTGTTGAGGCAAGTCAAGACATCTTGGTCACTTAGTCGTCTTGGACGAGTCGAGTGTGTAGTGAAAGTTAAAGTATTCATTTGATTGTTTAGACTAAGTCAAGTGGTACTATTGTGCTTTGCTGGGTCAGGGTGAGAGACCTTTGAGGGTGTGAGCCTAGGTGTGGGCATGTCAGTCGGTCGCTTGGGTCGAGCTAAGTGAAGGGGCACGAGTTTGTTGGATACTGAAGTAGCTTTGATGTCACACTTAGATTCAGGCAAGACGAGTGGGGAAGCAATAGAGGTTAGCGATGAGTATAAGAGGGCTCTAATTATGGTGGTGATGCCAAAGGAAGGAAATGTACTCGTGGGCATACCGAAAGGGTTGAGTGTAGCTGTTCCAAAGAAAAGTAGTGATGATTTCAGTAAAGATGGTTTAGACAGGCAAGGGACGAGTGGGGAAGAATCGGATGAGTCTAACAGTTCAGAAGACTTGCTTTCCACTAGTAGGGGTTCGGACGATGAGCCGAATCAGCTAAGAAACAGGATATTGAATGTTGACTATCCATCCTTATTGAAGGAAAATGACGAGTGGAGGATTAGGACATTGTACCACATTCCTAATTTGGTTGAAATTACGATGCCCAAGTCATACGAGAAGGTTGATTAGGAAGTAAAAGGATGGGTGAGCGTATATGAGAAGTGGTTCGACAATGGGCTGAGACTTCTCATACCCCGTCTTGTTTGGGAGGTGTTGAACCATTTTATGATTGCACCAACCCAAATCATGCCAAATAGGTGGAGGCTATTGATGGCTTTGGAGCTTTTCTACGTGCAAAATCAAGTGAGGTTTGGGTTACACGAGGTGTTGTACTCTTATTTCCTAAATAAGCATGACAAGAATAAGGGTAGATACGTGGTCACTCTTAGGCACGATTGGATCCACCTAGTAACCAACCTCAGGTCAAGTGACAAGAACTGACAGGAACACTTATTCTTTTGAGGGGCGAGTCAATTTTTTAGGGGCGAGGCCAAGGTGAGATCCTCTATACTTGGCGAGTGACTGGTGAGAAACTTAAATCTTGTCTTAGTTCTTTGATTACTAAAGTCTCATTATGTGTTTCCTTTGCAAACCCTAACTACAACCGAGCCGAACAAAGCGGAGATGGCCTAGACATTTCGACTGGAGAAGTTCTCACCATACTGAAAGAGCAGAGATATTGCGAGTAGTGTTGAAAGAGGCTAATTTGAGGGTGAGTCACCTGTAGGCAAGAACAGGGGCAATTCAACGAGGTATCCTTTTCCCCTCGTTAAGGCAACGTGGCATGTGCTGCTAATTCACTATTGTAGTCATATTTTGTTTGGTGAGTCATCCCTAAACCCATGAACTATTGAAGAATTTACGATTGCAAAGGGACTTATGAAGAAATTAACGATTTTGAGCATGAGTGAGTCTATCACTGGACATCGCGAGAAGCGAAAGAGGGTGACTCCATTGAGGTAGGAAAAAAGGGTAGAGGATATTGTTGTAACTCCACCAAGTCAGCCTATTGTGACTGAGGCTAGGTCATCTGGGACAGTTGTCTTGGATGAAGATATCGAGAACCTGATGCTCACTATTCTCGCTTCGGCGTCGACTTATTTAGATGTGGCATCACGGAACAAGCTGGCTGATTCATTCCTATTTCCCATGGATAAGAGCCAACTGAATCAGATGTGAGTGCCCACAACCACTAATTGGGTGGTCTCTCGCGATGTTGAGTGACTTAGGCTGATCGAGTGTTTTCATGTAGGCTTTCACATGGAGTTTGTTCCTCAGGAAGTCCGCTTTGGCTCAAGAGAAGCGGATTTAGGAAATCTCTAAATCCAACATCAATCTTTGTATGAGAGACGTGGTGGCCCAGAAGGCTGAGAGGGAGAGTAAGCAGCGGGTGAAAGAGATTGAAGCCAAGCTGCAACGACTAAAGAGAGAACTGGCTGAGAAGGACGATAAGGTCGAGTCATTAAAAGGTCAATGCCTCACTATTGCTGATGATATGATCATCAGGGCTAGAGGAGAATTGTAACCCCCATGCTGCTTTGTGTTCACGTATGTTGTATATAGTTATGCATTGGTATGACTTTTGCATATGTGCTCAATTTTTTTTTTTATGTTGGACAAATGAAAAGATTTGTTCGTTTGTTGTGAATTTCTGATTTGAGTTGAAAAAGAGAAATCCAATCAATTTGGTGGGACTGTTTGACTGATTGATAAATGGAAGTGTTTTGGTTAACTCAAAGTGTGAAATGGATTGTGTAGATTGTTTACTCTTGACTTGTTTTGCAATTGTGAAAGTGTAGAAAAAATTCAATCACTTGAGTTATAAAATTAATGTTTAGTGTATCGCGTCATAATTGGTGGTTGGTTTGGAAATGGATGACTTTTCCATGTTGGTAATTTGAGTTGAGTTGAAATGTTGCTGGGAATGGGTGAAAAAGGGGGTGAACTGCAAGTTCTTAGAACTTTTTTGGGTCTAAGTGAAAAGATTTAATACATTGGGATATTACTAAAATTTTGCAGATCTCGGTGCCGCAGTAAAGAAAATTTTCGTCGGGGTGATGTACATTCTGGAATTTGGACTAAATTATGAGTTTTGAAAGTTTCTTTGTTATCTTGGGGGTGTAAGTGAAAATATTCAATCTTTTGGGACCTCATAAAGTATAGCGATACTATAGGGGTCCTTTGGTGATAAAAAATATTGTTGTGTTGGGGGCTTTTTGAAAATAGCATGAAAATTCAGGGGGCAAATTGATATTTGCCATCCAACCGACTTATATGCTCGTTCAGTCGACTAGAAGGAAGAAGGAGAGAAGAAAACGAGAAAAGAAAAAGGAGAAAGGAGAAAGCAGTAGAAGAAAAGGGGAAGAAGGGTGGTTTTGACCCCATTTTCATTTGTGAATTGATTTTTGGGCGTGCTTGATCCGTGGGTAAGCTTTTATTTGGGTAAAATTTTATCATTTTTCCTTCATTTTCCCTAAGTTTATAGTTTAAGCTAATTTCTTCAAAGAATTGGTTCAAATAGGAGGAGGAGAACCAAGTTCTTTGAGGGCTTTCATTATTTGGGACAAGCTTCACGGGTGTGAGTGGAAAATCTAAAACCTAACTTTTATTTTTAGCAAAATATTATATAAATGGTTTACTCTAGCATTATTAATGTTTTAATTGCTTACATCCTTTGATTTTTGTTATGGAAATGTGTTTAATACAAGATTATTCTTTAGATTTGAGAATGATTGAATTTTCGAAGTCTCTTGGGCAAGAATTGTTGATAATACAAAAATTGGTAAAATTGTTATTAAGACTTGTATTTTTAGCCTCCTATTGTATCTTGTTAATTAATCTTGTGTTTTATGTTTCTTTTTTAATGAAGGTATGAGATCTATGGAAAGTTGTAAATTGAAAACATGTATATTGATAATAGTAGTATCAAACCATCATATATAGTACCCATCTCCCCTCATGATATTGATTGGATCCTACGCATGCGCATGGTTGATTATTTTGCCGGCCCAAGTGGGTCAAAGGCCTGAGCGAGGCAAATATCGCTACATTGGATTGATTTTGCCAGTCCAAGTGGGTCGAAGGCCTGAGCGAGGCAAATATCGCTACATTGGATTAATTTTGCCAACCCAAGTGGGTCGAAGGCCTGAGCAAGGCAGATATCTCTACATTGGATTGTTTTGCTGGCCTGAGTGGGTCGAAGGCTCGATCGAGGTAGATATCGCTACACACGATATGATTTTGTCGGCCCGAGTGATGTTTGGTGTCACTGGGTTGAAGGCTTGAGCGGTGACTGATTCCGCCTAGCAGGATGAATTTAGTGGTTCAAGCCGTGCGATATTAGATCTTGCCGGGTTTGACGAATTACCTCTGGGTACTAGTTGGGTGAGAGTTTTCACATGTGATTGAGGGATGGTTTGAATATATATATATATATATATATATGTTCAACACAGGGAAATGATACAGTTATAATTATCAAATCATGGCCTTTCTTCATGACTTTGTTTAATTATTGCCGTCTCAACTTTCTTGAATGATGTGTTTGAGAAGACAAAAGCTAAGTCCAACACNAATTTATAAATGGAAATGTTTTTAGCAATGAAATGTCTAGAGAAACATGAGTATTGATTTGTTTACCATAGTAGTTTTCAGAAAGAAGTTTTGCAATGAGAGACTTCAACATTTGTTATGAAAGATGGCTTATATTATAAAATGTGTTTATGGAAATGAAATTTTATAAGCCTGAATGTTTTTATTATATATTGAAATGTTCTATTACCTACTAACCCATTCCCTACTCATTGAGCATTTCTAGGTCACCCCTTGTTATCAAATGTTTTTCTTTCCCCCAACCAGGTGAAAAAAGAGATCGTGCAAAGGAGTGAATCCCACTCAAGGTTGGGCCACACAACTTTATTTTATCATCTGTTTCATAGTTGTGTTTTATTTTCCGCTGCAAAGTTTATATTTCTTCATCATGTATTTATTTCATGTTTTGGATTGTAAAAGATATGGAAAAATCTGATACCATACATTCATTTTGTAAAGGAAAATTCAGTTGTATTTTGGTTATTTGCAAATTATGTTATATATATATATATATATATATATTTTTTTTTTTTATGGTAAACAAAAAGGAGTGTTTATAAATGTTTTAGCTAGAAGAGTTTTATGATGTTTTAATTCATAAACAAGTTTTCATAGTTTCCCCACATCGCACGTCTCAGTCTCTTGAGTCTCATGGGTGCGCCCGGAGCCTATGGGATAGGGAGGGTCGGGACGGGTCGTGTCAGAATTGATGCAAGAGTTCAAGTCTGGAAACAATGCTCACTGGAACCCGAACGAGGATATCTAGCTCTAGCGAGCGATGGAAGAGGAATAGGCCGGTGAAGGATGTGACCACATGGATGAGTAGATTGATGACCATACCACAGATTTTGCTGGTCAGTTTGAGCAGACACTCACAAAGGAGATGGGTGGAGAGGAAACTCGAGACAAAGCCGATATGGGCGACCAAATTGGAGGGGTGATTTTCAAGGGAGGAGATGTGCAGACTGAGTTGACCATGGATGAGTCGGCTCGCACTAATGATATGGGGCGTGGTGCTCCTTAGACTTGTTTTCATTTTTACCGTATTTTATTTTGCACTCTGAGTTTGTTTTTCATTTTGGTGGCACGTGGTGCCTTGATACTCTTGACTTATACTCTTGACTTTGCGCTTTGTAGTTGCATTTAGCCATTCATGACGTTATATTATATGACTTGGTAGATGCTCATTCTTGTTTTGTATTCGTGGATGACTGAGCTAGCTCATTGTGGGTGTGTGTTGGCTATTTGAAATGTGGATGCTAATTGCTTGAACTCTATCGATGTAAATTAGTCGATGTGCCAAGGTCAAGTCGGTGTGACCAACTGAGGGTGTTAGTTAGTTCCTGTGACCGAATCATTGATAATTGATTGAAGTTGAATATAATCAACGTAAATTAGTAGATGTACTGAGGCTGGGTCAGCATGATCGACTGAAGGTGTAAATTAGGCCTTGTGACTGGGTCGATGCTAATTGATCGAGGTTGAACATAATTTGTCGATGTAAATTAGTAGATGTATCGAGGCTAGGTTGGCATGACTGACTGAAGGTGTAAAATAGGCTTTGCGACCGAGTCGATGCTAATTGATTGGAGTTGAACATAATTTGTCGATGTAAATTAGTAGATGTACCAAGGCCGCATTGACATGATCGGCTGAAGGTGTAAATTAGGCCTCGTGACCGAGTCGATGCTAATTTATTGGAGTTGAACATAATTTTTTTGTTGAATAATACTTTTATTGATACGAGGCCTAAAGGCCAACTAAAAAGAAATGAGGTGGATAGACCCACTAATCATTTTTAAAACAAATGAAAATAAAAAGAAATTGAGACAAGTTTATTCGAAGTAGTACCGTTTGAGATGGATGGCATTCCAGCTGTTGGTGATATCCTTGTCTACTGCTTTAGTGATATGTTGAACAAAAAACTCAGAATAACAAATATTATAAGTTATCCCAAGATCATATTAATAGTCACCCATTGCAATCACATTTTACTTAAATGAATTACAATGAAGTTCACAACATAATTACCTTTACTCCTTAACTCTGAAGCAAAATTGTATCTTGAGAGAGAACCACTATATGTGTGTTTTTTCTTTCAATATATTTTTAGAAGATTCAAGAAGTGTTCGAAATGAAATTTCTTCTCTTATACGGGCGGCAGTTGCTTTGGCAACTGCTGTAGTTTCCACTTGCAATGTACTTTGGGTGGGTTCCATCATGGGTGTCCCACCCGTATCCAATATCTCTCACTCACACATGATGAGACTATTTCTCTCTGTGCTTTTTCAAGGTTCATACTTTAGTAAATATGCCGTGTGACCATGCATACATTGAGAACACATTAGTCATATAACTGTTAGGAATATATAACTTCTCGAATTGTGAAACTTGGGTTGTATGTTGTATGCAATACCCTAGATTACTTATCACATCTTTTTTCTAACAATCTCATTTATAATAAACATCAGTTGTATTCATAATTATGTTTTGCCTTTATAAAAGTAAAACATAATTGGTCGACCAATGAATACACCTGATTATAGTGTGATAATTCAAAATCGTAATCTTCTTTTTTTTCTCGAATCTTGCAACTTTCATTTAATTTACTTTTCCAGAAATGTCCCAGCAGATTGAATTTATCTTAATCTTTTGGCAACACTCTAAGATAGCAATCATTAAATAAGGTTTTCAAGAAATAGAATAGAGTAATAAGGGTACTCTATGAGATTTTATTCTTAAAATCTCAAGGTCTCACATAATGTTAAAGTTGAGATTTTGACTTTCATTACCCTTTTGGTCAATATTTTGCACTATGGATCACATGCTACAACATTTCCTCCTTTCCCATGGAGTACATGCCTCTTTTCTTGTAAATGCCATACAGATTTTAGTTCAGACATACCTGATTTTAGTTCAGACATACCTAATTTATAACTTGAGTTCACTTTACATACTTTTAATTCATCAGAACTCTAATCTAGCAATTAGACAGATAAAGTGATCATTTATCACTTATGGTCATATTTCCTTATGACATTATTTTAATTATATTTTTAGGCGACATTAAATATTTTAAGTTTGGCTCTCTATTATCACCTAGATAATAAGCTTAAAATCGTCTCATCTCCATTCCTATGAAGTAATGGAGGTGATTGCCTGTGTGAGAAGGCCAATCTTTTAACTGTCCAACATGCTTTTCAAAATAAACATATATAATATTTACATAATATATATATTCCATAATAATCAAAATTGGGCATTGACAATATTGTTATTTAATATTAATAAGACAAACGTGAACAATTTTGGGAAATCTCAAAGTATGAGTACATTGAATATCTACGTAAGCCTAGAGATCTAACATGTCTATTGAAAGTATCTCTTGGTATAAGCTTTGTAAATGGATCCGTAACCATGTCATGTGTAGATATGTACTTCATGTTCACCTCCTTTTGTGCCACCAAGTCTCGTACAAAATTATATTTGATATCTATGTGTTTTGTTTTACCATGATATTTGGGATCCTTAGTGAATGCTATTGCTGCTTGACTATCACAGTTTACTCTCATTGGTTCAATAGCAGTATTAATTATTCCCAGATGATTCATGAACCATCTCAACCAAACGGCTTCTTACACTGCAGCTGAAAATGCTACAAACTCAGCCTCCGTTGTAGATAAGACTATACAAAATTGTTTTTTACTGCTCCAAGATATGACCCCACCATTTAGTAAGAAAACATATCCGGAAGTAGATTTCCTTTCATCTAAATCTCCTCCTCAATTAACATCGGTGTAGCCTCTCAAGTGTAAATCATTTCCTTGATAATATAATGAGTAATCAATTGTTCCTTTTAGATATCTTAAGATTCACTTCACTGCTTTCCAATGTGCTTGTCCTGGGTCAGACTGATATCTGCTTACCAACCCAACAACATAACAGATGTTGGCTCTTGTGCACATCATGGCGTACATGAGACTTTCAACAGCACTTGTATAAGGAACATTCTTCATTTTGTTCCTTTTCTTGTGGAGTCTTCAAACACATTTTATGACTCAAAGTCTCGCCTTTCGCGATAGGGTTGTTTATGGGTTTACAATCTTGCATATGAAATCATTCAAGAATTTTCTTAATGTATGGTTCTTGTGAAAGAGATACTAATTTTCTTGAGCGATCTCTTGAAATCTTGACTCCAAGAATATATGCAGCTTCACCCATATCTTTCATCTCAAAATGAGATGATAACCATCCTTTGATTTCATTGACAAATCCCTTATCATTTGCAGCTATAAGTATATCATCAACATATAATGATAATATTACAAATTTGGTATTGAATCTCTTTATATATACACAGTGATCTTCATCTATCATTTTGAAAACATACGACATTATCGCATTATGAAATCGAATATACCACTGTCTTGAGGACTGCTGGAGGCCATAAATTGACTTTAAAAGTCTACACACTTTCTGTTCTTGACCTTCTCCAATAAAACCTATTGGTTGTTCCATATAGATTTTTTCTTGTAATTCTCTATTGAGAAAAACAGTCTTTACATCCATTTGATGCAATTCAAGATCCATGCTAGCAACTATAGCTAGAATAAGTTGAATTAAGGTAAACCGCACAACAGGTAAAAAAGTTTCTTCATAATCTATTCCTTCTTGTTGTGTATACCCCTTCGCGACTAAGGGAGCTTTGTATCTTTCAATACTGCCATTAGCTTTACGGTTGATTTTGAGAACCCACTTGTTTCCAATGGCTTTCCGTCCTTTCGGTAAATCAACCAATTCCCATACTTGGTTTGATTTCATAGACTCCAATTCTTCTTCCATTGCTTTCATCCATTTTTCCTTAGAAAGGCAATTGAGAGCCTCATTTACATTCCTTGGCTCTTTTTCATCTTGTGGAGTAACTAGAAAAATTCCCCCCTCAATCTCAAATCGTTGACGTGGAACTTGTTTCCTGTTTGATCGACGTATTGGAGAATGATTGGTGTTACTCCCACTTGGACCAGGTATCATAGTTAGATCATCAATGGGGAATGATGGAGGATCTGAAACTGATTCATTAACTTCCATATCACTCCCATTGGGATGTAGTGTAACCAACTGGTTTTTGGCAGCAGAATTGCCTTGGACTTATGTTTCATATAAAAATAAGTCTTGACCTATCTTGCCCTTCTTAGGAAAATCGGTTTCTAAGAATGTGACATCTCGTGATTTAAACTCAGTGATGCTACCACTTTCTTGTTCTCCTATGAAGACGTATCCCTTTGAATGTTCTGAGTATCTTATGAAGATACATTTCTTCCCCCGTGGACCTAATTTTCCACATTTATGGGAAGGATCATGAACATAGGCAACACATCCCCATGGCTTCAAGAGACTCAAGTCAGGTTTTCGATTTGTCCATAACTCATATGGTATAGTAGTAACAGATTTGGAGGGTACTCGATTGAAGATATATGTGGCAGTCAATAAGGCATCACCCTAAAAGGTGATGGGCAAGTTTGCTTGTGCCATCATAGACCTCACCATCTCAAGTAGGGTTCTGTTTCTTCGTTCTGCAACACCATTTTGTTACAGAGTTCTTGGAATAGTTAATTGATGTTCTATTCCCATTTCATCACAAAAATTTCTGAACTGATCAGATAAATATTCACGACCTCGATCGGTTTGTAGAACTTTTATCTTTTTATCTAATTGATTCTCAACTAAGTTTTTAAACTTCTGAAAGCACTCTAAAGCTTCTGATTTTTGAGAAATAAAAAAAAATACAATCATATTGAGTGAAATCATCTATAAATGTGATGAAATAAACAACCCCATGTCTAGCCCTCACATTCATTGGACCACATATGTCAGAATGAATTAGTTGTAATAGAACTTCAGCTCTTATCGCTTTTCCAAATGGTTTTCTTGCTGTTTTTCAAGCTAGGCAATGTTCACAAGTAGTCAAGTCTACTTTCATTAAGGTTCTTGACAAGCCTTCTCTTGCTAGTATATTCATTCGTTGTTGGCTAATATGGCTAAGTTGTGCATGCCATACGTCCATATCATCATTATTAGAAGATGTAATGAAGGAAAAACAAGCATTACTATAATTATGAGCAATGTCAAGTATGATACAACCATCAGAAATATAACCACAACCATAGTATGTTGTGTCCAAAAATAAATGGACACTAGTACTGGAAAAGTTTAAATTAAAATCTAGTTTAATAAGTTCTAACACAGAAATCAAATTTCGACGAATATCGGGTGCATACAACACGTCATGTAGTTATAGGATTTGACCTCCACGCATGATCAATTTGTTAGTGTATGCCCTAGGAACCAATCGTGTTGTCGGTTTCAGGATATTATATCTTGTAAAGGTATTCTGAATAAAAGAAAGTTTTCTTATTTCACATGTTGATTTTCTGCTTCATTTATATTATATTATATTTAATGTTGCATGTGAAATCTCCGGATGACACGGATCTTCAGAAGATCAAATCATCAAAGAATGCCCTACGCAAGTAATGTCAATTAGGACATAACATTGCATAGTAGGCATGCTGACTGTCTCCATTGAATATCATGTGATGGTATTAGTGTGGGTGATTATAAGAGGTATGTCACTAAGGCATTAGCATGGATAAATGGTTAGTGAACTATTTATCAAATACGACCAATTACGATGAATCACATGGATATGGTCAATGATGTATCGTAGGATCGTGTTAGTATACCATTGATCCTTAGACTTGAGACATCACGGTTGGATTCAACATAGGATGCATATGGTTCATATGGTGTATAAGCACGAGACTAGTCATGTCTTGTGTAATAAGCTAGTTTGGTTATATGTTATTCATGTGCGAGGACAAGTGATGGTCAAGATGGGATCTGTTAACTCAAAATAGTCCAATCTCGAGTTCCCAGACGAATGTCAATAAACATTGGAAAAGGGAAATCTCTGGCCAGAGTATAATGAATGTTAGATGAAAAGTAGTTTCATGTTGACGAGTTCCATTGTATTGATTGACAATTCGATTAAAGATTAAGTTAAAGGTTTTGACATACCATGAACCATTCTTAATCGGGATTAGATAACGGAGGGATTTGACTACACGGTACGTATGATCAGAATAGGTTTATTGGAGTTTACACTTCATTATGGTTTAGGGGTTATGAAACATTGCTAGACGTCTACCATAATCAGTGGGAGTTTCGATTATAAAGAATTATAACAAAACATATCAAAATAAGATATTGGGACAAAGGCTAGATCACAGTGAACCAAAATGGTCACACATAAAACCAAGCTCAAGGAGAGAGAGTAATACATAAAATTAATCAGATTAAAGATGTTCGGAAATAAAAAGTTGCATTCGAATTAATGTATTGGTGAGAAATGATTATCCATGGATAGCTAGCACTAACCAAGGGTAATAAGGATTTATTAAATATTATTATTGGATTGGATTCAATGATAGGGGCAAAAGTGCATTGGTTTTATTCTAAAAGGTTAGAATATTTAATGGAATTAAAATTTGGTCTAATTATGAATTAACCATAAAACCAAGGACTTGACATAAATGTTTATTCTCAATTTAATTTTAAATTATTTGAGGCCTTCACAAAATAATTTAAAATTACACTTTGTGCCCATGGTATATAAATTAAATATTATACCATTTTAAAGTGAACTGAATCAATTGAAACAAAAAACAATCTCTCACTTTCTCTCTCACTCTCTCGGTTCTCTCTTCCTTGACTTATGTGGATCTCATTTTGAGGTTCTTCAACTTCACTTGAAGAACTAAGATTCCAAGAAAGAAGATTCAAGTGTTGAATAGCAAAGGAGTAGGTAATATTCCATCCTTACCTTGAAATATTTTGGGCTTATGTGTTATGTTTGTGTTCTACCTTGCATCCATCATCTTGATCATCATTTTCTCTCCACTTCCATGTCCAAAATGCATGAACCCAACACAATTTGCATGTGCCGATCCCTTTAACTTCCACTTTGGAATTGTTACCTATATATATCCATTTTGTTTCCCGTGGTATTTATCGAAACTCCACGAAAGCACTCCTGTCTTTCATTATGTGGTCTGTTGCTGCTGAATCTATAGTCCACAAAGGATGAGATTCAGTTAGAAAAACAGAACTGGAAACATTTATAGAACTTGTGCAAACAAGTAATTTACCTTCTTCGGCTCGCTACAATTACGAGCAAAATGTCCCTCGTTGCCACAATTATAACATTTCACCTTTGCCATATTTCTCTTCCTGGCAGGATGTTTTCCTTTTCTGTGTTTATAAAACTTTCTTTTCTTCCCTTGAGTCTTATCATTATTGCCTTTTCTTTGGGATCCACCTTAGAATTTACGTTTAAATCCCTTCCCACCATATGAACTGGAACCAGTTATATACACATTAGTATTTGCCTTACTCGCATTAAGGCGATCTTCATCCAGTTCCAAATGTCATGTGGCATCTTCTAAATTTTTGATGCCCTCATTGTGGGTAAGGTGTATCTTCATGTGTTCTCAATTTTGAGGCAATGATCTTATGACAACTTGAACCTATTCTTCATTAGTTAGGACATGACCTGCATCTCTCAACTTACTAATCATGTTTAACAAGTGCCTTAAGTGTACTCTCATAATATGTTCAGGCTTTTTCTTATATGTGTCAAACTTGATAGTAAGTGACCGGAGTTTGGTACTGGACGTACGCCAAACTTTGTAGCAAGGGTGGACCATATGTCCTTTGCTAGTTTGTAATCCCAATACTTTTTCATGAGATCATTGTCTATGCTACTCAACAAAGTGATGCGAGCAGTGGAATTCTTCTTCTTCCACATGTCATAAGCCGTACGGTTTCCTCTATGTTGAGTCGTGGCTCCTTCTTCAGGCTCTTCTATGGTCGTGGCAAGAGCTTCAAGAACCCCCTGTTCTGTAGGATGGAATACATGGAGAATGATGCATGTGATACTATAAAAAGTATATTCATAGTTTGAAAAAAATTTCAATCAAATTGAAAATAAGTAAGGTATAACATGTTACCTTAAGTCCTTAGCAACTTGGAGACTTTTAATTTCAAGAGAAATTAAACAAAAGAGTATCCACACCAAGGTAGAAGAAGAATTAGGCCAAGAGAGATTTAGGGTTCTTAGAGATTTTCATCTCTACCCTAAAATTGATATATTGGGATGCTGAAAGTGATCCTCTCAGTCTTCTCATCCAAGACTATTGTCTTGGATGACATAGCTCCGGCCATAGGCTGACGACTTGGTAGAGTCACCACCACATCCTTCGCTCTTCTCTCCTCTCTTCTCTGGTCGAGGACTCTCTCTTTTGTTTCTCCCGACGCCTTGCAATGGACTCGCTCGCACTCAGGACGGTCAGCTTCTTCATTAGCTTTTCTGTAATCGCAAACTCTCCAACAGTTAATGGATTCAGCCTCGACTTACCATACAAGGTATGATTGCATTAGCGAGTTAGCAGCACACTGCAGGTCTGCTTCAGCGAAGGGAAGGGGATACCTCGTTGGATGGCTTTAACTCCGGCCTAGAGATGACTCGTCCTGAGGTTAGCTTCCTCCAACACCACCCGCCAATTCCTATGTGCCTTCAAAATGGCTAGAACCTTTTGGGTCTGCACGTCCAAGCCATCCCCACTCTACCCGACCCGGTTGAATTCAAGCTCTGCAAAGAAGAAACATAATAAGATTTTAGTAATCAAAATTCGAAGTAAAGACAAAGTTTCTCACCAGTAGCTTGCCAAGTGAATGGGATGTCGCCTTGGCCTCTCTCCCCGAAGACTACATCACCCCGCATAAAAAAGTACTGATCCTTCCAGTTCTTATCACTCGATCAGAGGTTGGTCGCGAGGTGGGCCCACTCGTGCTTAAGGTTCAACAGGTATTGACTTTTGTCCTTATCATTCTTCTTTAGGAAGTAAGAATAAAGCAGCTTGTGCAGCCCAAACATCACTTGATGCCGTACACAAAGGTCTTCCAAAGCCATAAGTAACCTCCACTCATTCGACATGAGTTGGGATGGAGTAATCCTGAAATGGTCTAGGACCTCCTACACCAGGCGAGGGATGGGAAGCCTAAGCTTATCATGGAACCATTTCTCATAGGCGCTCACCCATCCCTTTGCTTCCCAGTCGACCCGTTCGTATGACCGAGCCGCCCTAATCTCAAAGGGTTTCGAAATGTGATACATTGTCCGGATCCGCCACATATCATTATATTTCAGAAGGGGCGGATAATCTCGACTCAGTATCCCACCACCTGGCCGACTTGGCTCGTCCTCAGAGCCACTACCAAATAAAGATGGACTACCAATTCCTTCGGAGTCTTCCCCACTTCGCTCTTGCCTGCCAGGCTCATCGTCATCCAGGTTAGCCCCGCTCGTCCTAGGGGTAGCTACATTCACCCCAGTCAGTATACCGATCGGAACGCCCCCGCCTTCGGGCATTATCATCATGGTTGGGGCATTCTCATACTCATTCCCGACCTCTGCATTGGCCCTACTAGAACTGTTGGATTCTAAACCAAACATTGTTCAACCTATTCACTCGCTCCAAACAACCGAACTATCCCCTTAAAACTTTTCTACTTGGCCACCATTCGTTCCTCAACACTGACTGAACAATTCCCTCCAAAATCAACCTACTTGATCTCGATCGCCCTGCAACATCGACCGACCACTCCCAGTTCAACGATCTTCTCCAGAACTCTTGTGAGATCACTGCTCGTCCTCTACAACCGATCGACCCGGTCTTTTCAAAAACAGTTACTAGTTTACCCCACTCGCCCCAGGCGACCGACCTCAGTCTAAAGCCCAAACTCCTTCTATAGCTTCACTCGCTCTGAATCACCGACTGACTACTCCAAGACAAAGAGACAATCGCATAATCTACTGCTCAGCTCAATCTTTCGTACGATTCTCTTACCACTCGGTCAGGATGATCGGGTGACCTACGTATCTTACCCACTACAGTTTGTCAAAACCTAGCCCAAACCCTTTCACTCGACTCGGTCAGGCAGACCGAGACGAACCGAACCAAGATACTCCATAACTTGGTTTCGTCTTCTATTTCCATCAAAAAATCAGGCAAACCCACTAAAACGCCCACAATCTTTCCAGAAACCCAAGATTCAAGCTTGTTCTAGAAACCAAAACACGGCACCTCCAAAACTCAAGAAAAACTTTTCAAAAACCACCAAAACTTCCCAAACTCTCGCTCAATCTCCCCAAAAAACACCACAGAAACAAAAAAAAAAAAAAAAAAAGGAACTGAATAGAAAAAGAGCAAAGAGGAAAGAGTTTTTACCGTAGAAATGGCCAAAATCTCGGAATCCTTTGAAGCTGTGAAGAAAACCTGAGTTTCATAGAAAAACACGAAGAAAAAAGAAAAGTTGTCAGGTAATACGTGGCACCGTATGAATGGTCATCGAGAACTGCGATCCTTTGATTTTCTCGCCCAAATTCAAAGAGCGTCCTGATCGTACACGTGTCAAGAGATGTTCTATCTAGTTGCACTGAGCCTCCGAAAGGTAACCATTTGCACGGTTCATCCGACTGAGCAGGGTCACTATCGTTGTGATTGATTATCCAGCCTTGGTTCTCCAGGCTAGCCTCAAATACTATATAGCGAAACCTCGACTTCACCACTCGGTCACGCCGACCGATTAAGCAATTTTACCGATTGAACATTACATACCTCTGCTCGGATTCAACCAACCAGCCTAAGGTACTACCACCCAGTTGAAGATAACACACCCCATTCAGCAGGAAGCACCGAGCGAGCTCGCTCCTAAGATATAGCTCAACGAGCCAATTCACCCGACTGGGTAGACCTAGTCAAGCCACTCCAGGAGGTAAATAAAACAGCCATTCGCCCCAACATACTGAATGAATACACTGTCATTTGATGTCTCGCACACCTCCCCGCTCAGGTGGATGGACCGAGCTAGTGTATGTCGAGGAGAACCTTTTGTGATCCCTACGACTCGGTAAATCGGTCGAACCTAACATGATCGACTCTACTCCTTCACTCGGTCAGATGCACTGAACGTGCCCATGATTATGCTTCTCCTCAAGTCGGTACGCTGGCATACCTAGTGCCCTGACAACATGGGCTATACCATTCATTCCCGAGAGCAGAGAAGCCATACATTCATAAATTTCACGGCCTACCAGATACACCTCCAACCCGTGCCTACTCTCTAAGCTAAGTACTCCTTAACTCAGAGAGTGGGGGGTAAACTGTTAGGGCCAAAAAATGTCCTCGACCCAAATAGGCCCAAAGACGAAGACACCTTCATCCAAGCTGAAAGCTCGGGCCTAACTCCAGTGGGGCCCAAATCAGAGTTTTGCAGATGAAGCCCATTTAGTATGCTTTATCATCTCCTCATCGTTTAGACCTAGACCTTTTGACCTTGGAACACCTTTTGGGCTTACGATCGACTCGGAGCCCACAGCCACCTACGAAGTACATTCCTACTTGAACTCTGCTAAAGAAGTCAATTACTTTCCCAACTCCTCTAAGGTCCATATCTGAGGCACATTCGAACTCCCTTTCTTGCTGAGATAAGGGAGCCAAAGGCTACACCTTTGGAGAAGACTACCATCACAAGGACTCCTAGTCCTACCAGGACTCGGAGACCATGCAGTCACTATTTAAACAGAGGCCAGCCCTCTTATAGTGGAGGAGACATTATGCCCTCGACCTTGAAGTTCCTACTCTAGAGAACTTTGCTTTACAGCTGTAGTCACAATCCCCGACTAGACTCCTGGTAACCTTTCTTATCCCTAGCCCTCACTAAATTAGCCTCATTCAACCTTGCTGACTTAAGCGTCGGAGTACCTACGGCAAAAACCACCCTGACGTTTTCTGTCGCTTCACCCTTGTTTCCTTACGTATGCAGGTGCAGCAGATCGCTAGTGGCCTCAATCTCACGAGATCAGTCACTCATTCCGTATAGGTAGATTTTTACGTCTACAGTTCCCAATGCAATTAAGGATGTGAATTATGAATTTTATATTGTTATCTATTCTAGTATGTCATGTGACTTCAATTTATGAGAAAGTAATATACCATGATCAAGTAGCAATTGGTTGTATCATAAACCGAAATGGTTTCTGGGTTCTTGATAATTGCTCGGACATATGAAGTTTTCGATAACATTATGTTATCTGATTTACAGAATAAGCCCTCTTGGGGACATCATCAGAATGCTCCAAACCGAAGTATTGTTCCCAAGCACCATAAACATCTCTTCTCTGAAGAAATAAAGTAAAACATAGTTTCAACAAGCAGAAAATATAAGAACTAAATATTAAAAAAGAAAACGAAACACATTAGAAGTAAACATACTTGGAAATGGTTGAACACGACATCAGAGTCCTGAAAGTACTCTGGATGACCCAGTGACAAGAAAGAAAACTTCCATTGATCAACCAGATAAACGCGAGGGTCGGTCAAAACAAAACCGTCTCTGTTTAGGGTTCGTTGCTGTTCAGTGAAACTCACTCTGCCACTGTCACTGGTTTTAACTCATCCTCCACTGTCACTGGTTTTAACTCATCCTCCACTGTCGTCAATTTCTGTTTCACTGGTCGTTGTCGATGTTTTCCCGTTGATATGCTCAAACTCCTTCAGAGACAAACCATGAAAGAGGCAACAAATGTTTTGGCTTTTAGTTTACTCTAGTTTTTTGCCAAAGTTAATGTGAGGGACACATGTCAAGTTCTTAAGCGAACCTTCCAAATATTAAAATTTAAAAATTTTGCAGCTATACATGAAATTACTACACTGTCCTTTGACAGACGAAAATCACTAATAGAATATGATGAAAAGTATCTGTTTTTCATTTCTAAACCTTTTAGGTACCTATTTGTCTTTATGGCAAACTTTGGGTGCGTACAAGTCGTTCGGCCTTAAAATGGCCCAAAATTGCAACATATGATAGTCTAGCATAAAACAAATAAAGCCTTTCTGTGTGAGTTAGTCTAGCATAAAACAAATAAAGCCTTTCTGTGTGAGTTTTTATTAATTATTTGATTAGATTTGGTTTAATGAAAGTGAAAGTGAATTAAAAGAGATATTAATGAGAAAAGTATTCATAAAATTATTTTGTGTTTAATTTACATCCATTATATCCTTCAGTGGATCCTTATTGAAATTAAAAAACATTAGAGATACTTTTTTGAGAAATCATTGATTATGATTATAACAAAATATATGTGACTATATCCAATCTAGATTATGATTAGTCCAAATATATGTGAGTACATCCAAACATCGCTCTGATTACGATTTAAAGCAATCATTTACTGAAAAAAATTTCATTCAACTTTCTTGTATTTTTTGTTCTTTAGATTTTCTCGGGAAACAAAATGGCTAGGAAAATATATTCAGACCCAAATAATCCATTGGCTGGTTTCAATGAACAAGCGCTTGAGAAGTACATAAAAGTGGAAAAAGAATTCAGGCCTGTCGAGGGCTATGCTCAGAGTAAAGAAGCGGTTCTCAGAAACATAGCTGTTATATGATCCTAGACGTAAGTGTTTCTAAGTTTTTCTTTTTGGTTTTCCAGAAAACGGGGGTAAAATATCTGAAGTTTTCTCAGTTGCTTTGTTAAGAAACTTTTCTAGATTAATGAACTTCTAAACCCTTGTTTGCCTTCAGAGAAACATGATAGAAATAAGGGGGGAAGGAAGATGAAAGAATTGAACAATTAACCCCTTTGTTTTGTTTTCAAGTTAAGTTTCCGGCCTGACGAGAAAATGATAAAAAGGACAAGAATATGAAACAAATGATCAAATTCAATGTTTGTTATCCTTTCTTTCTCAGAATTTATATGTTTGTGATCTTTTTTTTGACACAAGTATCTGTTTATTTCAGGTTTGCTGGTTTTTGATAAATTCCTAAGACTTAAAGAAGTATTTTATGTTGATTGCACAACTCTCATTGCGACAATTTTGATGCTTTTGTACCATATCTTGCGTTAACTTACTTTGATCGCTTCATTTCAAAGAACCCACTTTCGGTAATACAACATCAAAACCCCATGATTTGATGACTCACTTTTTTTCACATATTTTGAATATTAATGTCAAATTGTTCAATCAGAATGTGCTAGACAATGTTATTGCCAATTGTTGTTTAATGATTGCTTATAAGATGAGACCTGACACCTTTGATGGTCATCGCTTTCTGGTAAATTAATCAAAATTTGGTGTATAATTTTAGTATAATTACTCCTTGTTTCCTGAAAGATTAAAGTTTTCTAATTTTCTCTAATTTTTTCGATCAAATGAAAGGCAAAAACGGGAATGATTAAGCATGGGAAGCATACACTTGTTGACAAAAGATGTTTTCACCATAGGACCAGAGATTAAGTTCACAAGTTGTTGTACTATTTTGTAAATAGGTGAAAACGGTGGCGTTTCAACTCTTATAGTCTTTGTGTCCCAAAACGCCCAAAACGATGGCATTTTGGGACTACATTTTAAGTTCCTGCATCTTCAATCTCTTTACACACTGTTTTGTGTATAAGTTTCTAAGTGGTTGTAAAACTAATTCAATCAATGAAATTCATACTCGACTTCTCATATTTTTCTCTCTAGAAATTTCTAGGTTTATTTGAGCTTTTGTCATGGTATCAGAGCGTGAGACTCACATCAATGGCTACATTTCCTGGTATTAAGCACTCTGTCAGTGGCATGGAGAAAGGAGCTCACAATCAGTTCAGTTCATTCACTTCGGCTTTTCCTTCAAGCTTGCAAGTAGTTAGTCCGAAGTTAACAAGAGATAACTATCGCGACAACTACAGATTTTGGCGATCACAGATCCTGTTCGCAGTTGGAGCGCATGAGTTGGAGGACCATCTGATAGGGTTAGTTTCTTGTCCACCACCTCTAATTGACATTGTTTCTGATAAAAGTACTGAATTTGGGGAAATTACATCTACTAGAAATTCTGCTAAACAAAAAGTTAATCTTGCTTACATAGCTTGGAAAAGAACAGATAAATTTTTTGTAACCTGGCTTTTAGCATCAATTTCAGAATGTATGTTTGAAAATATGTCAAAGTGTCAATTTGCTACTGAAATTTGGCTTACTCTTGAACATGAGTTCTTAAATGACTCTAAAGCTAGGGCTCTTCACTTGAAAAACCTACTCCATAATACACAAAAAGGAAATCTTAGTGTTAGTGAGTATATCAAGAAAATGAAGAGTACAGCCGAAAGCCTTTCAGCTAGTGGCCAAGTAATCTCTGATGAAGATTTACTTCAATATGTATTAGATGGTCTTGGTCCTGAATTTGATGTCGCAGTAGTGAATTTAACTTCTCGGATTAAGTCTAAGTTTGACTCAGTAACCCTGCAAGAAGCTCAATTTCTTTTACAAAAATATGAGCTACGACTTGAAAAGTTTAATTCGGTAGAGTTTCAAGGGGGATCTATTAAAGTGGCTGCTACTAGTAATGCTGGTCAACAATATTCTCATATCTCACATCCTACGTCAAACTCAATTAGTTCAGTGCCAAACAATCCAAATTCAGCTCCTGTTCTTCCTAATTCCATATCTTATACCTCAAATACCTTGCCTACTACTTATACATCAAATACCTTACCTACTGCTAGTTACCCTCTTAATCCAACTTGGCATGATTCTGCCACATCTAATTTCACTACTCAATTTTCACCTGTCTCTCACTTTGGTCAATATGGATTTAGACCTCCTGGATTTAATGGAATTGGTAGAGGTAGGGGGAGAAGAAATGGTAGAGGTAAGCCAATTTGTCAGGTTTGTAGCAAAATTAGTCACACGGCAGTACAGTGTTACCATAGGTATAATTCTACCTATAATGGAATGCCTCCTCAGTTTAGTAATCCCGGAGCACCTTCCTTTACCAATTCTGGTCATAATGGGAATTCTGGACAGTACAATAATGCCTTTGGTAATACTGCACAAGTTGGGAATTATGGCACTGCACATTTTGGTAATCAAGGTCCTCAAAGTCCATTCTTTAATACTGTCACCGGGCCACATAGACAAGGTTCTCATACTTTCAATAATGAATCAAAAATGGTGAACACTGGATCTTCACTTGCAGGACATTTAGCCTATTCTCCTACACAAATAGCTCATTTTCCTTGTAATTTTCCATCAAACACAGTATCTAGTCAGCAACCTTACACAATACCTAGTCAACAATCCTACACTTTCCATCCAACAAACCAAGTTCAATTTACCTCTACCTCTCATGGACATCCTAGTGCCTCAATGGCTTCTTGCTCAGCACTGTCACTAGATCCAGCCTGGTATATGGATTCTGGTGCCACTGATCATGTTACTTCTGACTTGACTCAATTAGATGGAAGCAGAAATTATGCTGGAGTTGATCAATTGCAAGTTGGAAGTGGTGAGTTTCTCCATATTTCTCATATTGGTTTTACTACTTTACCTAGTACTTTGCAATCTAAGTTTCTTCATTTAAAAAATGTCTTATGTGTACCTAGAATCACTAAAAATCTCCTTAGTATATCCAAATTTACAAAGGATAACAATGTAGTAGTTGAATTTACTTTTAATTGTTGTGTTATTAAGAACAAGGATACAGGGACAATGCTGCTGCAGGGAGGTCTTAAGGGTGGTTTTTATCAGCTGAGTTTTCCCTCTAATTCCTCTCAATCAGCCGAACATCTTCTGTCCAAGTCTACACCTTCATCATATGTTTCTGCCAATCAGTCTACTTTAGAGTCCAATCAAAATAAAGTCATGTCTGCCAACTGTGTGTCTAAGTGGTCGTCAATTCCGCATTGTTCTGAAAAGATCAGCATGCATGAAGAGTGGTGGAGATGAAGAGTGAAAGCATAAAAGGATGGATTACAAAAACCGGTTTTCAAACAAAGCTTGGAAAAGAGATTATTCCTACTCCTTTGCTTTGGATTGATGAAGATTAGCCTCAAAGTAATGAGACCTCCACACTTTAACACCACCTTGAGAGGTTTAGAAAGTGGTCGTGGCTTTGAGAAAGAGTTTTAGTTTTGCTTTGAGTGAACAATGTGTGTTATGAACTAAAATGCAACCTTTTGCATTTATATATACTTGGGCAATTTTGCAATTATTTGGTTTTCACTTCCAAGCCCAATAAAATCTTAGTTTAAAAGGGGAGCCCAAGTATTTATTAAATTTATTATGTCACTCTTTGAATAATCAATATTATTCAAGGGTCCATGTAAACTAAACTAGTTTACATTAACAACCCATAAATTTACCCTTTTACCCTTTAACTATTAAAAGGTTATTTTCCAACGCTTTAAGATATAATAATTAAATATAATTAATTATTGCTTGACCATTTTAACCCTTAAAATGTCACAAACAATTTCTATGTAACTATTACCATAGAAATCCCGTCATTACCCTTGGAAGGTGCTAGCCCTCTTTAGACAATCATTTCTCTCTCATCATTCTTTAACTTCTCAAGGCTATTGGCGTGACCATGTAGGTCCACCGTGGATTAGCCGCGAGCCGGTTCTGGATGAATCCGAAAACCTGTCCGAAGGCCCAACGACTATGGTAAACATCTAGTAATGTGCCATAGTCCCTAAACCACGACAAATAAATACTTCATCGAACCCATTTCAAATCATACGTACCATGCAGGTAAAGTCCCTCCATTGAAATATCCTGATCAAGCACGGATTCATGGAACGTCAAAATCCTAAACTCGATCTTCTACCGAATCGTCGATCAATATGTCCGAAACTCGTCATCACAAACTTGCTTTTGTATGACTAATAATAGACTCTAGCCAGAGATTATGTTTTCAGACATTTATCGACGTTCGTCTAGGAACTCGAATCCGGATGGAGTCAGCGGTACTTTCGATCCTATAGTTCTGAGTCAATGGATCCCCTCTTGACCATTGTTCTTTTCCACATACAAACAACGCATGACCAAATAGGCTTTATTATACGAAACATGATTAGTCTCATACTTATACACCGTATGAACCATACGCATCCGTATCAGATCTGACTACAATGTCTCAGGTCAAAGGACTACATCGTGCACTGATATAACCAAACGATTAATCATTGACTACATGCTTTTCCAAGTGATTTGTCGTTATTCGGTCATGTTCGAAAAACAGTTCACCAACCGCTAATCCATACCAATACCCTAGTGACATGACTATCATCGTCATCCGTACTTATATCAACTCATGATATCTTTCGGAAGCATCCGATATGCATACTATGCAATATAGTTGCCCAAATTATATTGCTTCCGTAAGGAACCCTTTTCGATAATTCATTTACTGATTAAATGAATCATCTGGACAATTCATATACATACTTTATTTTAAATGCATGACTGAATAAAGGAAGCAATTTATATATATGAATTGAAGAACTCTTTCTTCTATTATTTATGATATATATAGACACAAGACAAAATGCTCTGAAACCGACAACACGAATGGTTTCTAGGGCATACACTAATATACACTAACATGTTCTAATGTTCCTTGTGTGCCACAACCTTTGCACTGTAAAATCACTCCTTGTAATACTAGCATGATCAATAAAACTGCTAATACTTATGTTGATAAATCTGATGCATTGCTTTCTGATGTTGTGTTTGGTAATGATGTTTACTCTTCTGCTCATGCTTTCATTGATAAATCTGATGCATTGCTTTCTAATATTGTGGTTGATAATGGGGTTTACTCTTCTGAGCATGCTTTCGTTGATAAATCTAATGCATTGCTTTCTAATACTGTGGTTGATAATGGTGTTTACTCTTCTACTCATGCTTTACATTTAGATGGTGCCTCAAGTTCAGAACAGCCTTCTCATTTGTTGCCTCATTCATCCTTAGTTTTGCATGCTAATAACACTAATACCAATTTAGGCATACTTTGGCATAAGAGATTAGGCCATCCCCATTCTGAATCTCTACATAAAATTTTACAACATGTAAACACAAATCTGTCAACCAAGTTGCAACTGTCATTCTGTGATGCTTGTCAACTTGGGAAAATTCATAGAAATACTTTTCCCATTTCCACTTCTAGAGCAACTGAACCCCTTGCCATTGTGCATAGTGATGTTTGAGGCCCTACTCCATATGCATCCATTGAATGATTTAAGTATTATATTCAATTCATTGATGATTTCAGTAGGTTCACATGGTTATTTCCTTTAAGAACCAAGGTTGAGGTTAGGTCTGTCTTCATCAAGTTTCATCACTTAGTTGAAAGGCAGTTTGGTCACAAGTTAAAATGCTTACATTCAGATCAAGGTGGTGAATATAAAGGTCTTATTCCTTATCTCAATAATGCTAGAATTCAATATAGGCATTCTTGTGCCTATGTCCATCAGCAAAATGGTAGAAGTGAAAGGAAAAACAGGCATATAGTTGAGACAGGACTTACCTTGCTTGCACAAGCATCTATGCCTCTACATCTTTGGTGGTTTGCTTTTGATACAGCTGTGTTTCTTATAAATAGAATGCCTACAGCAGTTTTAGACTTTATTTCTCCATATCAAGCATTGTTTGGTCGTACACCTGAATACTCATCTCTGAAAATCTTTGGTTGTACCTGTTTTCCCTTCTTGCGAGACTTTAACAAACATAAGTTTCAGTTTCACTCTTCTAAGTGTACATTTGTAGGGTATAGCTTAATACATAAGGGCTACAAGTGTCTTAGTTTAGATGGTAAAGTTTACATTACTCCAAATGTTAAGTTCAATGAAACTGAATATCCTTTTGCTACTGGTTTTACTTCAGCTTTATCCCAACAAAAGTCTCACCTATCAACTTCTTCTGTTTTACCCTCATCTACTACTTCACCTCTTGCATTTCCTTTTACATTACTTTAGTTTGATAATGACTCACCTACTACAGATCCTCCAGCAGTTTCATGTCCTCAATCCAGTCTTCTCATCACAGCAAAAGGTAAGGAAATTCATCCTACTTTACATGTTCTTCCTTCCTTTCAAATTCCAAATTCACAACCTTCATCACAAATACCTCAATCTCCTACCGTATCACACTCCATTCCATCACCTCAATCTATATATTCTCCTCAAACCATAATACCAACTTCAGCTCAGTTGCCTAATTCCTCACCTCAAATAGACCTTACAACTTATCCATTACCTTCCACACATATCTCACCCCACTCACCATCATGTTCTCTTACAATTGATCCTCATCCAGCACAGATTTCACATTCCTCTCTTGAATCTCAAGTCACTTGTAACAATCACCCCATGATGACAAGAATCAAAACTGGTACTATTCCAAGGAAAACTATTGTACTTATGACCAACCAAGTTTTGGTTCAACCTGAACCCTCTTCTATCAAAGAAGCTCTCCTTAGTTCAGAGTGGAAGGAAGACATGAAATGTGAGTTTGATGCTCTCATGCAAAACAATACTTGGACTCTTGTTCCTTCTACTCTTGATATGAATATTGTAGGGAACAAATAGGTGTTTAGAACTAAATTTAATTATGATGGTTCACTTCAAAAATACAAGGCCAGGTTGATGGCTAAAGGGTTTCAATAGACTCCTGGCCTTGATTATTTTGAGACATTCAGCCCAGTCATAAAGCCTTCAACCATTAGGATTGTTCTAACACTTGCTGTGACTCATAACTGGGATATCCAACAGATTGATGTTAACAATGTTAACAATGTTTTTATTAATGGCATCTTGCATGAGATTGTTTATATGAGGTAGCCAGAGGGGTTTGAGAATACACAGTTTCCATACCATGTGTGCAAGCTTAATAAAGCTCTTTATGGACTTAAACAGGCCCCTAGGGCATGGTTTGATAAACTGAAGCAGGCTTTGTTAGACAGAGGTTTCCTAAATTCAGTTTCAGACTTTAGTCTCTTTACTCTTCAACAAGGTTCTCAAGTGACATATGTATTGATATATGTTGATGATATTCTCATCACTGGGTCCAACACCTCTTATATTCATCAGCTTGTCCAAGATTTGAATGCTCAGTTTGCCTTGAAAACCTTTGGATCTGTTAAGTATTTTCTTGGTTTGGAAGCCACCAGGACAGATCAAGGCATTCATCTTAAGCAAACAAAGTATATTGTGGATCTTCTTGCTAAAACTCAAATGCTGAATGCTCATTCTTGTCCCACTCCCATGGCTATGGGAACAAAGCTGTTTACTCATGACAGTGAAGCCTTTAAAGACCCTACCCTTTATAGAAGCACTGTTGGTGCTTTGCAATACTTGACCTTAACTAGACCTAACATCAGCTTCACTGTCAATAAGTTGAGTCAGTTTCTTCAAGCTCCCACAAAATTACAATGGCAAGCTTGTAAGAGAGTCTTGAGATACATTAAGGGTACTCAGTTCCATGCTCTAATGTTCAAACCAATAGCTTCTCTTAGTGTAGAATGTTATGCTGATGCTGATTGGGGCAGCAATCTTGATGATAGGAGATCCACAAGTGGCTATTGTGTTTACTTGGGTCCTAATCTCATACAATGGAGTTCCCACAAGCAGAAAGCAGTGGCACTTTCTTTTACTAAGGTTGAGTACAGAGCATTAGCTCATACTACCATAGAAATAGCCTGGTTACAGAGTATTTTTTTAGAATGTTGTTTTGGCTATTTCTCCTGTTATTTGGTGTGACAATGTGAGTGCATAAGCATTGGCTGCCAATCCTGTGTTTCATGCTCGCACCAAACATATTGAAATTAATGCCCATTACATTAGGGATCAAGTTCTAGCTAAGAAGTTAATTGTTCAGTATGTTCCCTCAAAGCAGCAAATTGCTGACATTTTTACTAAAGCCCTGTCAATCTCCCAGTTTAATGAGTTAAAACAAAAGTTAAATGTGGTTGAAGTTCCTGTAGTTGTCAATTGGGCTAAGGATCAGTCTTTCTCAACTGATATAGTCCAGAAGCAAAATTGATTTTATGCACTGAAGTTACAGGTTTGATAATGCTAACAAAAGTGATACTGTTGTGCAAAACTGATTTCATAGATGGTGTACAAATTTGTTAATAAAGTACAGAAGATTGGTTATGGATTTAGTATTGTGCAGAGTTGAGCTACTGCAGAGTTGAATTGGTTTACAGTTGTCCAGAAATTGAGTTGTTAATTGTGCAAAGTTGAGTTACTATAGAGTTGCTGAGTTGCTGAATTTTAATTGTACAAAAGTTGAGTTGTTAATTGTACAAAGTTGAAGTTGAGCTACTGCAAGTTGCTGGGTTGCTGAATTTTAGTTATGCAGAAATTGAGTTGTTAATTGTGCAAAGAGTTGCTGAGTTGCTGAATTTTAGTTGTGCAGAAATTAAGTTGTTAATTGTGCAAAGTTGAGTTACTGCAGAGTTGCCGAGTTGCTGAATTTTAGTTGTACAAAAGTTGAGTTGTTAATTGCACAAAGTTGCAAAGTTGAGCTACTGCAAGTTGCTGGGTTGCTGAATTTTAAGTTGTACAGAAGTTGAGTTGTTAATTGTGCAAAGTTGAGCTACTACAGAGTTGCAAAGTTGCTTTTAGTTGTGTATAAGTGAAGTTGAGTTGTTAATTGTGCAAGGTTAAGCTAATGCAAAGTTGCAGATTTGCTGAATGATTGAATGTGATACTATTTTGAGGTAATGCAAAGTTGTAGAGTTGCAGTGAGTAGATGCAGAGTTGCAAACCTGCTGAATTTTGAATTGTGCAAGGTTGAGCTAATGCAAAGTTGCAGATTTGCTAAATGATTGAATGTGATGCTATTTTGAGGTAATGCAAAGTTTTAGAGTTGCAATGAGCCGATGCAGAGTTGCAAACCTGCTGAATTTTGAATGTGATGGAATTTTTGAGCTAATGCAAATGATGAATTCAAAGAGTGCAAAAGGGATAAAGGGAGTTGAGTTTTCAGGGAGCAGTTGATCAAAGAAATTGTTAAAAAGCTAGCGAAAGAAGTAAAGAGAGTTGAGTTTAAGGGGGAATGTTGACCAAAGATGTTTTTATCATAGGACCAAAGTATTAAGTTCATAAGTTGTTGTACTGTTTTGTAAATGGGTGAAAACGATGGCGTTTCAAGTCTTGTAGTCTTTGTGTCCCAAAACAATGGCGTTTTGGGATTACATTTTAAGTTCCTGCATCTTCAATCTCTTTACACACTGTTTTGTGTATAAGTTTCTAAGGATTTGTAAAACTAATTCAATCAATGAAATTCATACTCGACTTCTCATATTTTTCTCTCTAGAAATTTCTAGGTTTAGTTTGAGCTTTTGTCAACACTGAGAGTGTTACTTGTGATTCTCTATGTGCTTAAAGGGGACTGGGACTTTGAATTAACAGCTATATCCTTTGTTAAAATGATAATTCCAAGGATTCATTGAGCAGAAAACATCAAACGCCCAGTTGTAAAGGAGATTATAATCCAATCACTAAGCAGTACAAAATCTTAAAAGTACAAGTTATTTCTTGTATATCTTTTTTTTTTTTCTTTATAATACATAAATTTTACAAAGTTCAGACCTTTAGTGATTGCTGTAGCAGCTATTATGACAACTTGTAGACTTACACTTCGTGAAATGCAGCCCATTTGCTATAAATGGATTGTAGATACCAAATTTTTCAATGAGGTAATGTGTCAAAACTAGATCCACTCTTGGTATTATCTGAAAGAATTGTTGAACGAAACTTTTCTGTGAGTTGTTCTTTAGGTTGATTTACAAGTCTGCTATGTAAGGTTACTTCAAATGTGCGTAGATAAGAACATCATAATGGAAACAGTGGTACTAGAAAAAAAAACAGATGACTCAGAGTTAGAGATCGATTCCTCTCTTTTCCGACCTGGGGTCAGAGTTATGTAGAATTACCAATGTTAGCATGAGAGAGGGAAACAGAAGTACTACTAAGCCATGAAGTTTTTACTTGTTTAAGATACTACACTACATTGCTTTTAAGTTTTCATTTTCTACATTGAAACTCAATCTTAATGGAATGCAAACTGTAGACGTAAAAATCTACCTGTATCGAAGGGGGGTCTGATCCCGTGAAGCAGAGGCCACTAGCGATCCGCTACACCTACACATGTAGAGAAACAAACGCGTGAAATGGACGGGAAACACCAGGGTGGTGTTTGCTGTAGGCACTCCGATGCTCAAGTCAGCAAGGCTGAAAGAGGCTAGCATAGTGAGGGCTAGGGAGTAGAGAGGTTATCAGAAGTCTAGTCAGAGACTGTGACTACGGTAGTGATGTGAAGCTCTCAAGTAGGAGCTTCGGGTGTGAAGGTGTAATATAGTGTCCCTTGTGAGCGGGCTGACCTCTGCTTATATAGTGATTGTCTGATCTCCCAGTCCTGGTGGGAGTAGGAGTCCTAGTGTGACTCTGATGCGAACCCTAAAGGAATTAAGGCGGTGGTGAGCTGTCTTACCAATGTTCGAGTAGGAAATTGATCCTAACAGGAAAGTAACCTTGAATAGGAGATTGATCCCGAATAGGAAGGTGATCTGTGGGTGTCGTGGGCTCTGAACTCGCTCATAAGTCCAGGAAGTGAACTGGGATTGGGAGGCTTGTGCTCGGATGGTTTGGGTCGACTGTATCTCGTATAAAATGGGCCTAATCCTAATAGGGCCGCATCGAGATTGGGCTTGGTCTCTTCCTCATTCAGTCTCGTTCTCCTATTTAGGCCAAGGATGATTTTTGGCCCTAACAGTTTTCCCCTCACTCTCTGAGTTAAGTTTTTCTTAAGTCAGAGAGTAGGAAGCGATCGAGGCGTGCTTGGTCTCCCTTCCTAGACAACTGATTGTTGGCGTAGCTGACCAGTTTGATGTAGGTGATTCGTAGTCAAGGGTCGCTCGGTATCAAAGCTGATCGAAATGTGCAATCGCCCCAAGAGGGTATGCCCGATCGGTGTGAAGGTCGAAGGGACTGAGATAACGAGACTTATGGGGCTCACTTGCTCATTCAGTGTGTCCTGCCAACTGGAGAAGTGAACTAAAATCCCATGACAGAGGTATTCGCTTGGCATGCCGGGTCGAATGAGTTGGAGAGGATGTTAAATTAAAGGTTCGTTCGGTTGGCGTACTTGTGTGATCGAGTGGGATGGAATCGGCTCAGCCAGCTTGTTGGACCGTAAGACTTGTGCTTGTGATTCCACGACGCTCTTTACTAGATTCCAAAAGGCCAAACAAAATGTGCAAACATTTGACCCATGGTTTCCCACTCGTCCGCTATGGAAGACCGAATAGGCGAGGCCCCTTGGCTTGATCGCCTTGAGGGTGAACAAGTGCTAGACTGCTCCTAGCCAATCGCCCTGATTGGGAGAATCTCCTGAACGTGAAGCATGGGAGAGTCAGCTTCGTTGCGGAAGTCGGCCTATTGCAATGTGCTGGCTCGGTCGGGTAGGAAGGGCAATTGAATCTTTAGATAGGTTAAGTGTATGTGTTGATCGGTGGCGTGGGGTGGGGTGAGTGGTGATAGTCAAAGTTTGAAACGACCAGGTCGGTCGGTCAGTGGCATAGGGAGAGTGGTGATCCAATACTTGGTTTCTAGGGAGTGAGGATGGTGGAGTTCAATCGGTCGGTCAGCTGGGTAGAGTGGAGATCCAATACTTGGTTCCGGGGGAGTGAGGATGGTGGAGTTGAGTCAGTTGGTCGGTTGGGTAGAGTGGAGATCCAATACCTGGTTCCTGGGGGTGAGGATAGTGGAGTTGAGTCGGTCAGTCGGTCGGTCGGGTAGAGTGGAGATCCAATACTTAGTTCCTAGGGAGTAAAGATGGTGGAGTTGAGTCGGTCAGTCCGTTGGTCGAGTGGAGTGGAGATCCAATACTTGGTTCTTGGGGAGTAAGGATGGTGGAGTTGAGTCGGTTGGGTGGAGTGGACATCCAATACTTGGTTCCTGGGGAGTGAGGATGGTGGAGTTGAGTCAGTCGGTCGGGTAGAGTGGACATCCAATACTTAGTTCCTGGGGAGTGAGGATGGTAGAGTTGAGTTGGTCGGTCAGTCGGGTAGAGTAGAGATCCAATACTTGGTTCCTGGGGAGTGAGAATGGTGGAGTTGAGTTGGTCGGTTGGTCGGGTTGAGTGGAGATCCAATACTTGGTTCCTGGGAAGTGAGGATGGTGGAGTTGAGTCGTATGCTTATGTTCTGATTTTGGTGCAACCTAGTGGCTAAGTCGTGTGAACTCTCTGTTGGGTTGGGTCGGGTCGATGACTTGTCGATTTTGAGGTGTAAGAACCCTTCACTCGGTCTGGCTGACTGAATGTGTAGCTTCATGAACCGGGCAAGGCCGATCGAAGGTGTAGATCCACGAACCGGGCAAAGCTGATCCGGAGATGAAACAATGGATCGAGTAGAGTCGATTCGAAGGTGTAAATTCGTGGATCGGGCAGGGCTGATCTGAAGATCTAAATTCGTGGATCGAGCAGGGTCGATCGGAAGGTGTAAATCCGTGGGTAAAGCAGAGTCGGCCCGAAGGTGTAAAAAATTCGTAAATCGAGCAAGGTCGATCTAAAGATGCAAATCCGTGGATCGAGCAGGGTCGATCTGAAGGTGTAAATCCGTTGGATCGAGCAGGGTCGATCCGAAGGTGTAAATCCGTGAATCGAGTAGGGTTGATCCGAAAGTGTAACAAACATTTGATCGAGCAGGGTCGATCTGAAGATGCAAATCCGTGGATCAAGCAGGGCCAATCCAAAGGTGTAATTACATGGATCGAGCAGGTTCAATCCGAAGATGCAAATCCGTGGATCAAGCAAGGTCGATCCGAAGGTGTAATAAACATTTGATCGAGCAAGGTCAATCTGAAGATGTAAATCCATGAATCGAGCAGGGTCGATCTGAAGGTGTAATTACATGGATCGAGTAGGATCGATCTGAAGATGCAAATCTGTGGATCGAGCAGGGCCGATCCAAAGGTGTAATTATGTGGATCGAGTAAGATTGATCCGAAGATGCAAATCCGTGGATCGAACAGGGCTGATTCGAAGTGTGAAAGCTCATGAATCGGGCAGGGCTGATTCGAAGATGTCAGTTGCTGAATAATGCTTCATTGAATTCAGGCCGTGAGACCGACTGTCTGTGAAGGCAGTGGATGGGCCCACTCATCCTTTTTAAATAAAAAATGAAAAGACAACAAATATTTAGATTGATTTCACCTAAAAGTAGTAGCATGTGGGATGGATTGCGTTCCAACTATTGCTGATGTCTTTGCCTTTGGGAGTTTGGAGCAGGTAGGCACCCTTCCCTGCTTCTTTGGTGACCTTGTAAGGCCTACAATCTATCTGAGCTCTAGCCTCCTGTCGTTCTGCATTCAGTCATACCTGGCGTGAATTGCTGATTCATCTCATCTTCCTCCCACCTTATTTGTTGTTCTAGCCAAGGCATCTTCCATCGTGGTGCAACCTAGCTTCGTCAGTTCTTTGTATAGTTCACCATCTGGGAGGAGACCTTTTTTGAAGGCGTTTACAGCTGACTCAAGGTTACAGAAAGGGATGGAAATATTTTCTTTGTTGAATCTGTTGACATACTCTCTCAGTGGCTCTCCCCTCCTCTGGTATACTCTGTATAGATCGGTCGATAGCTTCTCGAGTTTCTTGCTGTTGGCAAACTGCTTCACAAAGGTTTCGGTGAGTTGAGCAAATGAGTCGATGGAACCGTTCGAGAGATTTGTGTACCACTGAGTGCTGGACCGGATAAGCTTGAACCAAAACTCTTGCACATGCAAGCTTCCCTCAGTGCTTGGGGTATTGAGACAATGAACATCTGTTGCTTGTACGAGGCTATGTGATCATCTGGGTCGGTTGTGTTGTCATAGGATTTCATGCTGGGAATAGTAAACTTCTGGGGCATGTCGACTAGGGCGATCTCGTCCACAAAGGGTGAATCTGCATAACTGTGAGGCCCCTCATCACTGCCTCTACATTAGCCAACCTCTTGGCCAATACCTGTTCCATAGGAGAAGGGGATACCACTAGGTCATCCCGTTTGACTGGGTCAGCCATTGCATTCGTCCTTGGCATATTCTATTGGGTCATCCCGCGCGGTGTAGTCTGGTAGATCATTCCTTCATGCACACCCCAGTGACTCCCATAGTAAATGATCTGGTGTTTCGCCCTACATGAATAGTCAGGGGGGTTGTTTGATATTCGTTCGGTCCATCAGAATGGGTGGGCTCGAGTGCTATAGTTTGGTTGGGTTGGCCGTTCAACCCATAAGGGTGAGCCGAGCCGAATGGTGTTTGTGCGAGGATGGTTGACTGAAGGTGAGGCTGGATGGTAAGAATGGGTTGGTCTTGCAGGTGTGGGCTCTTTGTCTCTTGGGCGTCTTGATCTCGAGACTGGGGTGGATCAGATGAATGGAGTTCTGTTGGCAGATCCTTTCCTCCATGAGTCAGGATCAAGTCGTCGACCACCGATGAACTTATTGGACGTGGCCTTTTACCAAAGGCCAAGGGTCTGTGCTCTGGGGTTTGGAGAGGTTGCATGGATGGAACTGAGGCGCGGAATCGATTAGGAGGTACCTGGCAAGGCAGAAGCTCCGGATCATAGAACTGACTTACCTTCTCTTTAAGAGACTGGTTTTCAGCCCTGATGGATGTGTTTTTGCTCCGGAGTGCATTGTTCTCGGCTTCTAGTGTGGCCATCTTATCTGAATTTTGTTGCATGAGAGCGGTCAGAGCCTCCAATCTAGCCTCGAGGCCGGAGTTAGCGTTGTCCAAAGGGTTAGTCATGGAATATTCCTCTACATAGCAAGGTTCGTCAAGCTGAATGATTGCTAGAGGCCCCACAGTGGGCTCCAAACTATAGACGTAAAAATCTACCTGTATGGAAGGGGGGTCTGATCCCGTGAGTTTGAGGCCACTAGCGATCTGCTGCACCTGCACACGTAGAGAAACAAAGGCGTGAAGCGGACGGGAAACACCAGGGTGGTGTTTGCCGTAGGTACTCCGACGCTCAAGTCAGCAATCCGACGCTCAAGTCAGCAAGGCTGAAAGAGGCTAGTATAGTGAGGGCTAGGGAGTAGAGAGGTTACCGGAAGTCTAGTCGAAGACTGTGACTACGACAGTGATGTGAAGCTCTCAATTAGGAGCTTCGGGTGTGAAGGTGTAATGTAGTGTCCCTTGTGAGAGGGCTGGCCTCTGCTTATATAGTGATTGTCTGGTCTCCCAGTCCTGGTCGGAGTAGGAGTCCTAGTGTGACTCTGATGCGAACCCTAGAGGAATTAGGGTGGTGGTGAGCTGTCTTACCAATGTTTGAGTAGGAAAGTGATCTGAACAGGAAAGTAACCTCAAATAGGAGATTGATCCCGAATAGGAAGGTGATTTGTGGGTGCCATGGGCTCTAAACTCGCTCATAGGTCCAGGAAGTGAACTGGGATTGGGAGGCTTGTGCCCGGATGGTTTGGGCCAGTTGTATCTCATATAAAATGGGTCTAATCCTGATGGGGCCGCATCGGGATTGGGCCTGGTCTCTTCCTCATTCAGTCCCGTTTTCCTATTTGGGCCAATGACGATTTTTGGCCCTAACACAAACTATAAATAAATTATGAGTAGTTGTATTTGTACAAACTAAATATACAAACTAACGTATACAAATTGATATGGCATTGTTTTTTAAGTGACACATCATTCATTTTATGACACATCAATTTGTATGAAATAGTTTGTACAAAGAATATTATTCATAAATTATTGTTTTATATATAAAGATAAGAGTAATGCTACATACACAAACTTTATATACAAACGGATGTGGCAATCTCATTCGTTTCACATTTAATCGTCTGTAATTATTTAATTTTTTTAATTTAAAATTACCTAATCATCTTAAAACATAGGAGTTTGTATAAAACGTATTTACCTAAAGAATTATCTAAAAGTAAATTACTGTTTTAGAAATTCCAGATATTTCAATTACACTGCATACTTGAGAGAATACATAAACTTTTCTGAGAGGGAAATTGATTGATCTTTGATTTTTCTTTTATTTTATTTTCGTTGATTTTCTCTGGAAACAAGCAAACCAGATATGAGGATTGAATTTGGTTTAATGAAAGTGGAATTGAATTAAAAGAGAGATTAATAAGAAAAGTGTTCATAAAATGAAAAAAAATTATATATGGAGTAGACCCGGTATAGCTTCATATCTATTAAAAGGATATGTGAGTACATCCAAACATGATTTATAACTTTCCCAAGCCAAGGCAAAATCCTACAAGTCACTGGACCAGCAGTAAAGAAATAACCGCAGGAAAAACCACGACTCTATGCTAAACTGCTTTTCCCGCCAAAAAATTCACTGTATAATTCTCAAGTCCTAACGAACAAACTGTCAAGAGAGAGAAATTAATGAGTCTTGGACGCCTATATAAAGCAAGCATTTACTGAAAAATTTTCATTCAAATTTCTTGTATTTTCTGTTCTTTAGATTTTCTCTGGAAATAAAATGGATATGAAAATAGATGACGACCGAAATAATCCAGTGGATGGTTTCGAAGAAGAAGATCTTGAGAGGTACTTAGAAGCGGAGGAAGAATTCATGGCTGCCGAGGGCTATGCTCAGAGTAACGGAGCGATTCTCAGAGTTACAGCTGTTAGAGTGATCCTAGTAAGTGGTTCTAAGTTTTCTGTTTGGTTTTACAGAAGATGGGAATAAAATATCTGAAGTTTGAACTTTGTGGTTTTGTTTGGTTGATGAGAAAACAAGGTAAAATAGAAATAAAAGGAAAGAAATGCATGAGATCTTGTTTGGTTGCTAAATAAAAGATTAATTAAAAGCTTTCAGTTCTTTGGGATTTTTTCCTTGTAAGTTAGGCTATTTAATTATTCCATCAAAGTTTCTAGATTCTGACATTGTTTTTCATGTTTTTCTTTGAAATTTTACAAAACCTTGTTAGCCTACTGAGAAAATGATAGAAAGTCCAAGAAAATGAAAGAACTGAACTACTAATTCATTTGTTTTGTTCTGTTGCGAGTCAGTTGCTTTATTAAGAAAATTTTCTAGATTCTTGAACTTCTAAACCCTTGTTTGCCTTCAGAGAAAATGAGGGGCAAAGATGAAAGAATTGAACAATTAACCCCTTTGTTTTGTTTTCATGTTAAGTTTATGACCTAACAAGAAAATGATAAAAAGGACAAGAAAACCAAACAAATGATCAAATTCATGTTTGTTATCTTTTCTTTCCCAGAAATTATATGTTTGTGATATTTTCTTTCACAGAATTATCAGTTTATTTCAAGTTTGCTACTTTTTGATTATTTCATGAAACTTAAAGAGTATGTTATGTTGATTGCAGAACTCTCGTCTCGACAATTTTGATGTGTTTGAACAATATCTTGCTTTAACTTACTTTGATCGCTTCATTTCAAAGAACCCACTTCCGGTAATACAACATCAAAACCCCATGATTTTATGACTCCTTTGTTTTGTTTTCATGATCTTTCACATATTTTGAATATTAATGTCAAATTGTTCAATCAGAATGTGATAGACTGTGCGCGAGATGAGGTAGTTCTTGTTGTCAACTGTTGTTTAATGATTGCTTATAAGATGAGACTTGACAGCTTCGATGTCCATAGCTTTCTGGTAAATTAATCAAAATTTGGTGTATAATTTTAGTATAATTAGTATTTGTTTCCTAAAAGATTAATGTTTTTTAATTTTCTCTAATTTATTCGATCAAATGAAAGGTGAAAACGAAAATGATTAACCATGGGAGGCATGTACGTATAGTAGAACTTGTGATTCTCAATGCACTTAAATGGGACTTGGAACTAACAGCTATATCGTTCGTTAATTTGGTAATTCCGAGGATTTCTGGAGCAGAAAACATCAAACGCAGAGTTGTAAACGAGATTATAATCCATGCACTAGGCGGTACAAATTCTTAAAAGTACAAGTTATTTATTTTATATCTTATGTTGTTATCTTTATAATTTTTTTTTTTTTTTTGGGTTATCGCAGATAAAACTGTTACAGAGTACAGACCTTCAGTGATCGCTGCAGCAGCTATTATGACAGCTTGTAGTCTTACACTTCGAGAAATGCAGCCCATTTGCTATAAATGGATTGTAGATACCAAATTTGTTGATGAGGTAATATGTCAAAACCAGTTCTATTCTTGATATTATCGGAAATAATTGTTGAATGAACCTTTTCTGTTAGTTGTTCTTCAGGTTGATTTAGAAGCCTGCTTTGTAAAGTTTTGTCAAATGTGCATGGATAAGAAAATCATAAGGAAAAAAGATAGAGAGGCGGCACAGAGTCCTCGGGTTCGAGCGGCCTCACGCAGTCCCGAGAAGGAGCCAAACCTGCGAATTTCCGATACAGATGCAGAAAGAATAGTTGAACGTAGACATGGCAAGGAGCCAAAGCTGGGCAGTTCAGATGCAGATACAGATAGGAAATTTGAACGTAGGCCTGGAAAGGAACCGATGTCTCTGTCGAAGACGAAGAATAAGGCGGTAGCGGTACCAGAAAACAAAATAGATGATTCAGAGTCAGATGATGAAATAAACTTTAAAGTGAAGTGGATACTGTGGATTACTAATCCTGAAGAGATAGATTTCGATTACCCTCATTTTCGAAATCATAACCCTCAGTACCGGTATCGAAAGGCTGCTCATCGAAAGAAAATATATCGTGGCTATCGTGGCTTTTTATTTTCATTTGATTAGACATGGTTTGAAGTTTGAAACTGAAATAAATCAATTGCATGAATTGAGTTGCTTGTTATGAAGATAAGACAGTTTAGCATAGAACAAATAAAGCCTTTCTATCTTAGTTTTTGTTAATTATTTGATTAGATTTGGTTTAATGAAAGTGAAAGTGAATTACAAGAGAGATTAATGAGAAAAGTATTCATAACATGAAGAACAATTCAATAAGGAGTACACCCAGTATAGCTTTATAAAACTATTTGAGATAGTTTTTCAAAAATATTATTTTTCACATATTTTTATGACTCAAATTTTTCACATATTTTGTATATTGATGTCAAATTATTCAGAATATGTGCGAGATGAGGTAGTTCTTGTTGCCAACTGTAGCTTGACTATTGCTTGGAAAATGAGACACAGAACCGGGTCCTTGAATTTGTGGTAAAATCAGAAGGCATTTTGAGTGTATTTCATTTATTATTGTTGTTTGTTTCTTGAGAGATTGATGTTGTTCTCTAACTCATTTTTTTTTTTTTTTTTCTCTCTACGATTAAACTTTTAAAAGGCAAAAACGGATATGATTGAGCATCAGAGGCTTATACTCCTAGTGGAACTTGGGATTCTCAATGGACTTGACTGGAAAACGGGCGCTGTAACAACTATCTGTTTTGTTAATATGTTTGAGATTGGATTAGGTCATTTCTGACCAGGTCCACGACCATTTGCCCATTTTCGGCCTTTGATCTAACCGGAAATGACTAGATCGACACACGATTGATCAGATCTGGCCGTTCCTGCACCCTTTTGATGACTGCTAGTGGCAGCGTAGTAGTAGCCAATGGCCAACAGTGGTAGTCGACGGCCGAAAGTTGTTTTGAGTGACTAAGGTATTTTGGGTATTATCCATGTAAATAGTGAGGGTATTTCTATCCAAAAAAAATAATATATAAGGTTAAAGAAGTCATTTTACACATTTGGATTCATTGTTATTTAGTAGACAAATGAGGTCATTTGTGTCTAAAATGTTTATTAATTAAGGGTAAAATTGGTATAAACAGTTGATTACCCTAGTAATAAAAAAATAACTCTCTTTCAGACGGTAATAGAATTACCCCTTATATTACCTACCGTTATCACTATTGGTATTGGTCGATTAATAAAATCTTTGATTACTTGACACCCAAACGTGGTAACTACTGGATTAAAAGATAGATTACTGATGTTATCTTTTATGACCCTGAAACAAACGCTAACTATGTGTTACAATTTTCTTTGACTTATAATTTTGTTTATGAGGTAAATAGTGAGAAACAAGGCCATTGATATTGTTTCATATACTATACTACATTGCTTTTAAGTTTTCATTTTGTACCCTAAGGGCTGTAAAGTTCTAAACAATTTTCATTAAAGTTGAAACTGAAATGAATCAAACGATAAATTTACATTAATTGTTTGCCTTCTTAGAGCATCTCCAATTGTGCTTTTTATTTTAAAGAGCATATTTCACATAAATAAAGAACATCTTCATTAATTTCTAAATATAAAGAATAAAATTTATATTCAAATTCAATAGACTCCTTAAATTAGACATAATAAATAGGAGAGAGAATTAATAATGAAATACATAGAAACTTGTAATTTATTAAATAAAATTAGGATAGAGAATGAGATTGACTCTTTAGATGTAAAGAGACAAACTCACTTTTTAATTTATATTTAAAGAATAAATAGTATATTGGACTATTGTTTTAATGAACAAATTTTTTATAATAAAGAATTTGGATTATATAAATAATCATTTGGAGATGCTCATATTATGAATTTTTAAGCTTATGAGAGTTGTAAATTTTGCAGAGTGACCCGTGTTTGTATATGGGCAATAGTGTCAAATATGTTTGAGTAAAGTTCTAAAGGGTATATTGAAGTTGGAGATCGACAAACTATGGGATCCTTGGTTTAGTTTTTGGAAGTATAATTTTTGTGGGATGCATTCATTATCATTTCCGCATTGATTACTTTTAAAAGTTGATTAAGAAGTTATTAAGCTTAAAGATACAACAATCCCAAATTAGCCTAGCTCAGACCAGGGATTGGCCCAATTGGACTTCACTTATTGATTTTTGGATCTGTAAACAATTGCAATAAAAATGTTATTGAAAATTTAAATTAAAATAAACAAACATACGTATCTTATCATTCGTAACTTTGGATTGTAATTGACATGCGTCAAGTCGAATATTGAGAAGTTTGAGCTCAATTCGACTTGAATATCCAAAGCTCCAGCTCGACTCGATTACAATCGTGTCAAAATTGAACTTGAGCTTGACTTAGTTGTATCGAGTTAAAATTAATATATTAATATAAAATTATTAATTATTTTAATTTGTCTATATAATACTAATACAAAATTAAAATATTATATAATATATCGAGCTTAAGTAAGCTTGCGAGTTGCTCGAGTCAAGTATTAATAAGCTCGACTCGAGAAGCAAGCTACTTGAGAAAAATTAAGTCAAGCTCGAGCTCGACTCGAGTTGAGAGCCTAAGTAGGTTGCTAGCGGCTCAACTGGTTTGTAGGCTTGGGTCTTCATACTTATGGTCTATTTGGCATAAATTGTATTATATCATTATTGGAAAATCATTTCTTTTTAAAATGCAAATGAGAAATTAAATATAATGATTTTTCTTATTTAGTTTCCATATACTTATTACCTTTATTGCTATAAAATAACACAAAAACTATTTTAATGTTTTTATTTTTTATTTTTTTAATGAATTAATGATAACAAAATTAATTATAATTTGTTAAATTTCCAAAAAAAAAATGTTTTAATTTATGTAATTTATACAATTCTCTACCTCGCTTAGTCCAAAAATTTTACTGTACAATTCTCAAGCCTTAACGAACAAAACTGTCCAGAGAGAGAAACTGATGAGTCTTGGACGCCTATACTGAAAAATTTTCATTCAACTTTCTCGTATTTTCTATTCTTTTTATTTTCTCTCAAACAAAATGGCTATGAAATTAGATTACGACCGAAATAATCCAGTAGTTGGTTTCGAAGAACAAGATCTTGAGAGGTGCTTAAAAGTGGAAGAAGAATTCATGCCTCGTAAGGCTATGCTCAGAGTAAAGAAGTGATTCTCAGAACGATAGCTGTTAGAGTGATCCTTGAAGTAAGTACTTCTAAGTTTTCTGTTTGGTTTTCCAGAAAATGGGGGTATAATATCTGAAGTTTGAACTTTGTGGTTTTGTTTGGTTGATGAGAAAACAAGGTAAAATAGAAAGAAAAGGAAAGAAATGCATGAGATCTTGTTGGGCTGCTAAGAAAAAAATTAAATAAAAGCTTTCAGTTCTTTTGGATTTCTTCCTTGTGAGTTAGGTTATTTATTCCATCAAGGCTTTTCTGTGAACTGAACATGCAATCCCTTGTTAGCCTACTGAGAAAATGATAAAAAGTACAAGAAAATGAAAGAACTGAACTACTAATTCATTTACTTTGTTCTGTAGCGAGTCAGTTGCTTTATTAAGAAAATGTTTTAGATTCTTGAACTTCTAAACCCTTGTTTGATGAAAGAATTGAACAATCAACTCCTGATGAGAAAATGATAAAAAGGACAAGAAAACGAAACAAATGATCAAATTCAATGTTTGTTATCTTGTCTTTCCTAAAATTTATGCGTTTGTTTCAAGTTTGTTAGTTTTTGATAAATTCCTGAGAATTAAAGAGTATCTTATATTGATTACAGAACTCTCGTTGCTACAATTTTAATGCGTTTGCACCATATCTAGCTTTAGTTTGCTTTGATCGCTTCATTTCAAAAAACCGACTTCCGGTAATACAACATCAAAACCCCATGATTTTATGACTCGGATCCTTCACATATTTTCAATATTAATGTCAAATTGTTCAATCAGAACGTGCTAGACGGTGTGCGAGATGAAGTAGTTCTTGTAGCCAACTGTTGTTTAATGATTGCTTATAAGACGAGACCTGACACCTTCGATGTCCTTCACTTTCTGGTAAATTAATCAAAATTTGGTGTATAATTTTATTATAATTACTCTTTGTTTCCTGAAAGATTAAAGTTTTTTTTAATTTTCTCTAATTTATTCGATCAAATGAAAGGTAAAAACGAAAATGATTAAGCATGAGAGGCACATACTGACAGTGGAACTTGTGATTCTCAATGCACTTAAATGGAACTTGGAAGTAACAGCTATATCGTTCGTTAATATGGTAATTCCGAGGATTCCTGGAGCAGAAAACATCAAACGCCGAGTTGTAAACGAGATTATAATCCAAGTACAAGGCGGTACAAAATCTTAAAAATACAAGTTATTCCTTGTGTATCTTCTGTTGTTTTCTTTATAACTTTTTTTTTTTTTAATCGCAGACATAACTTTTATTACAAAGTTCAGACCTTCGGTGATTGCCGCAGCAGCTATTATCACAGCTTGTAGACGTACACTTCGCGAAATGCAGCCCATTTGCTATAATTGGATTGTGGATACCAAATTTGTCAATAAGGTAATATGTCAAAACCAGTTCCATTCTTGGTATTATCTGAAAAAATTATTGAATGAACCTTTTCCGTTAGTTGTTCTTCAGGTTGATTTAGAAGTCTGCTTTGCAAAGGTACTTCAAATGTGCATGGAAAAGGAAATCATAATGGTAACAGATAGAAAGGCGTCACAGAGTCCTCGGGTTCGAGCGGCCTCACGCAGTCCCAAGAAGGAGCCAAAGCTGCACATTTCTGATACAGATGCAGAAAGAATATTTGAACGTAGACATGGCAAGGAGCAAAAGCTGGGCAGTTCAGATGCAGATACAGATAGAAAAGTTGAACGTAGACATGGCAAGGAGCCAAAGCTGGGCAGTTCAGATGCAGATACAGATAGAAAATTTGAACGTAGGCCTGGAAAGGAACCGATGTCTATGTCGAAGACAAAGAATAAGGCGGTAGCGGTACCAGAAAATAAAATAAATGATTCAGAGTTAGATGATGAAATGAACTTTAAACTGAAGTGGATGCTGTGGATTACTAATCCTGAAGAGATAGAGATCGATTCCCCTCGTTTTCGACCAGTGGCGGCCGCAACAACTCCATTAATCTCATTCCCCGTAATTGCCTTAAAGTTTCAATAGAGAGAGGCAGAAAGGCTACTCGGTATCAAAAGAAAATATTTCGTTGCTTTTAATTTTTCATTATAAATCAATTGCATGATTTGAGTTGCTGGCCAACAGCTGACCACCACCTTCAATATTTTGAATTTTATTCTGAATTATAAAATAATTAATAATTTGTTTAATATAAATTTGTTGATGCTGGTTTTTTCCACCAACTTATTATCACGTGCGTAACGTTGATTGGTTAAGAAACACATGTGATAATGAATATTGAAAGCGAAATAAGTGCAAAGAAAGCTTTTAAAGTGGTTCGGATACTAAGGTAGCAAGTCCTACGTCCACTGATTTGTATTGATATTAGTGTGGGTCAGGTCGCAATAGCGGACTGACTTACAAAAGATTTAGAAAAAGTAAATGTGTTGTTTACAGGAGAGAGAGAGTTTCTCAATGTAAAAATGGTCGAATCCCCTTAATGAAGGGGTCTTCTTCATTTTATATCAAACTGAAGCGTGTAATCATCATTAAATCTGTGGGTTGGTGTGATTGTCAAGATATAATCCGGCTTTATGTCCCATTGCTCTCTTCCCAAGCTGATTTCGCACGATTTATTGCAGGGCAAAGGGACACGTGTGAGATCCATATCATTTGGCAGGTCTGACGTGTGCTTGTTGCTCTGACGGGAGCAGGTCACTCTTCATGTGACTTTCCCACGTTAGCCCTTATTTTCCCAGGCATAACAGAAGCCCCCTAGTTTTTAAGGTTTGAGGATCGAACCTTGGAAACTAAGTCGCATTGGAGGTTCTGGTCGCTCCGACCTGAATGGGATGAGCTCGGCACAAGACCTTTGGCGAACATGAACTCACGCAATTCCTTGCCTAAGCGACCTGAAAATCTTCATCCTAGCGACCTCGATTCGTCGGACGCTCTTTTCTGTACCTTAGGGTTAGAGATTCAATGAACCTGGTTCCACGCTGTCACGCGCTCTGCACGCGCTAAAGCATTTGTCAGGCACATTAAATGCGCTGTGTGCTGACCCGACGCCGTTTTGATAGCCCTGACTGCACGGCGCACTTGAAACGACGACTCTTATCAAGGCATTTAATGCGACGTGGGGCGCATTAAATGCGGGGAGAGAGAGAGCTGTCGTTTCGGTTCCGAGGGGTGGTAACCGTTGATTCGTGATCCATATAAGTTCTCACATTTTTCAGATGATGCCACCGAAATTTCTTTTGTTTCAAGCGACAAACCTTTGCAAACCAGAGATCTTTCTTTCCCGATCGACGCTTATCAGGCAACTGGAACGAGTTTCGGCCTCAGTTTTGCATCCCAGAAAGTAAGATTCTCCTTTCCCTTTTTTATTTTGCATTTGTTTGGTTGGGCCATGGCGTTGGGTCTCCCGGTGTTTCACCAGAGACGTGACGCCGTCATTAGATTCGAGCCGTGGATGGCAGCTCGAGTTACTGTTAGGGTTTAAGGGATTTGTCCCACGCCGCCGCGCGGGACATGCGATGGCTAAAATGACCTGTCTGTCGATGTTGCAGACTGGAATGGAACCGTCAACATCCAGACCCGAGGAAGGAGCCAGCTCGTCCTCGAGGGAAGTTCCCGAGGACGCAGCCCTCGATGTCTACTCGGTTCTCACCTCAGAGGAATTTGATAGGATAAAAAGGCAGTTTGACGTCCGCACGGAGGTGTTCCTCGACCATACCAAGTCGTCACGGCGCCCTGCCGATGGCCTTGCCGCGATCTCTGAAGAGATCTTCAAGGGTGGAGGGAGGATTCCCCCTTTCATCAGGTCGGTCCTGGATCATTTCGGGATCGCACCGATGCAACTAACACCAAACGCGTATGTCATCGCTGTCGCGATGTACATCGCATGCTACGAGAGCGGCTTGGGTGAGCCAACGGCAGTGGAGCTCGACGTCGCCTACTACCTTAAGAAGAGTAGGGACAAGGACTCGTACTATTTGTCTCAGCGACCTACCATTGCCGCGGGGATACATAGCTATCCCAGCAACGCGGGGGCCTACGAGACAAAGTTCTTCTTCTTCTTTTACGACAGCTATTGCCGCTTTCAGGATCCAAGTAGGTTTCTCTTCGCTGGGTTCATTATCTACTCGCATGCTTTACAATAACGACATGTTTTTTCCTTTTGCAGTTAACAGAACGACCGAACAAGCGCTGCTCGCCGACCTAGATAGGCTCGTATCTTTTGGAGTACTGGACGAGGAGAGCCGGGATGCGAGGAAGCTTGTGACGACCGCGAACTTGCAGAAATACGGTTTTTTCAGCGACAAAGCGTCTTTAGAACCCCCAGAAGGTAAGTTATACTGGTTCCCTTCTGGTCGCGGAACAATTTTGTTTACTAACGAACTTAAATGCAGAAACTATGCCCCCAAAGGAGTCCGAGCAGCCCCGCCGAGCACCATTCATCTTCTCTCGATCGAGGAGAGAGAGAGCGGTAGAAGCTGCTCGTCCTATTCCGGCACAGCCAGTGCAAACAGTCGCGCCTCCCCGGCCCTGTCCTGTGCAAGAAGCGACCAGGACAGAACAGGTCGCTCAGGCACCAACTGCTCGCCCAAAGCAGAAGGCTCTGGCCCAGAGGTCGAAGAAGAGGAAGCAGATTCAGGCCGAAGAGTCGGAGACCGAATCTGAGGAAGAGCCTTTGAGGTCGTGACAAGAATCAAGGAGGTCGGGCAAGGAGCCCGTGAGCGAGGCGGTCGCTACCGGCAAGGTGAAGGACGCACCAGTGCTAGACTCATTGGGGAGTCTGCCCGAATACCTGCAGCCGATAGTCTATGGTCTGCTCGAGTATGAGCTATCAGAGTCATACGACGAGTTTGCTGACACGGGCGACGACCTGATGACCACGTCGTTCCAGCATCTAAGCAAGGTAAACGAGCTGTATTTGAAACTTCATTCTGATTTATTTCTAACTCATATCTTGCTCGCAGGCATTGCTTGCGATGAGGATGTCCATGGAGAAGACACTGCTGGGGCCGCAAGGGGACAAGCGACCTGAAGGAAGAGGTCGCGAAGCTGAAGCAAAGCTTGGAGTCCGTCGAAGCGGAAAAACACAAGTCTTGAAGCGGTGAACAGTATCTGAACCAAAAGGACGCTGCTTTACGACAGTGGACTTCCAAAAGACGGAGCTCGATCGACGTCGGAGGAAGCAAGGAACTTCAAAGACAACCGCCAGGCTCTCTAAGGAGGTCGGAGAAAAGGACCGGAGATCCAGGCGACCTTCGCACGGGTTCAGCGAGCTGAACAAGATAGGGAGGCCTCCGAACAGGAAAGGCAAGCTCTTGAGGCCGAACTCCAGGAGAGTCGGGAGAGACGCTTCTGAACTGAGGAAATGTGGAATCAGTCGGAGGAGCTGGAGGAAGGGCTGCAGACTGGGCAATCGGGTCTATCTACTCCCTGCGAGCAAAGAACCCAGATTTGGACATGTCCGACCTCCCGGAGGGTTGGCAGGCGACCTTGCGGATCATGGCCAGGAGGACGACCGGAGCGGCTGCGGCCGCTCAACGACCTGACCAGACAGGTGGTTCTGGTTCGAAGGATCCTCCCACCAGCCGTAATGTAACGAGTCCCCCCGTTGTAGTCGGGTCTTTTGCTTATACTAATGAGAATACATTTTGCTTTTAATTGCTGTTCGCCTTTTCATATATATGTACAATTTACAATCGTGATTTACATAGGCAATTACATACATTCTTACATGCAAACAGAACACATGCAAACTATTTCGAGCGAACAAAGTAATACTTAACATTAAAGAAATTAACATAAACTGAGAGCTGAGTTCAGGATTACTAATAGTATGGCCGGAGATGCTCGACATTCCAAGCTCGGGGTACTTTGGAGTCGTTCAATCTTTTGAGGTGGTAAGTCCCCGTTCTGATTCTGTCGACCCAGTACGGACCTTCCCAGTTAGGTCCTAGTACCCCCGCACTTGGCTCTCTGGTCTCGAGAAGAACTTCCTTAGCACAAGGTCTCCGACCTGGAAGTCTCTTCGCTTGACCTTCGAGTCGAAGAACCTCTTTGCATGCTGCTGGTAGGCTGCTATCCTTAGCGAAGCCTTGTTGCGGTGCTCTTCGACCAGATCCAAACTTGCTCCATAAGTGCTTCGTTCTCACCTCATTGTACAAGTCCCTCCGAAGAGAACCGGTTCTGACCTCTACAGGGATCATCGCTTCGCAGCCATAGGTTAGCGAAAAAGGGGTTCCGAGGTGGAGGTTCTTGGAGTTGTCCGGTACCCCATAAGACTTCGGGAGATCGTCAGCCCAATTTCCTTGGCTGCCCCGAGCTGGCCTTTAGAGTGTGCTTGATGGTCTTATTGACTGCTTCAACTTGGCCATTCGCTTGCGGTCTGGCGACTGAGGCAAATTTTTTTGGTGCCCAGCTCGTCGCGAACTCTTGAACTCCTCATTATCGAATTGCTTTCCATTATCCGAGATGAGGGTGTGAGGAATTCCGTAGCGGCACACTATGTTCTTGAAAACGAAGTCTTTTAGCTTTCTGGTCATGATCGCGGCTAGCGGTTCGGCTTCAACCCATTTTGTGAAATAGTCTACCGCGACCACGACATACTTGACCCCTCCCTTTCCAACTGGCATGAGGCCTAAGGTCGATCCCCCACATGAAAAACGGCCAGGGGCTTGACATAGTAATTAGTTCGTGAGAGGGGGCTCGCGGAATGTTCGCGAACCGCTGGCACTTGTCACATTTTTTGACAAAATTGTGCGCATTTTCTGGATCCGGGCCAGTAATATCCCTGACGAACAACCTTGTTCGCAAGAGATCGAGCTGCTGTGTGGTTACCGCAGATCCCTTCATGAATTTCCCTCATGATGTAGTCTGCTTCTTCACTGGTTACACATCGGAGGAGAAGGGCACTGAATCCTCTACTGTACAGCTGATCCCCGATGAGTGTGAAACGAGCAGACCTTACTCGCAGGACCCTTGCCTTGACCGTTGCTAGGCAAGGTCCCATCCTTGAGGTACTGGACAATGGGAGTCATTCATGAATCCGGTTGCCACATTTACGGCCTGTTCGGTCGAGCTGATAGTTGGAGCATCGACGAAACGAACAGGAATGTTATCAGGAGCCTCAGAATCTAATGACGAGGCTAACTTTGCCAAGGCGTCCGCTATAGAATTGCTCTCTCTGGGATCTGAGCGATTTCAAAGTGCTTAAACAACCCCAGAGAGGTCTTAGCCTCTTTCTAGCAGACCATGTTCTCTTCCTTGGCTTGGTATTCCCTAGGATTTGGTTAACGACCAGCTAGAGTCGCTGTAAATGCTGATCGCGGTTGCACCCATTTCTTGGCAAGTCGCAACCCGGCGAGCAGGGCTTCATACTCGGCTCATTGTTGGTCGCTTTGAACCCGAACCGGAGGATACCATGAATTCTAGCCCCCTCGGGGTTTACAAGGAGAAGACCTGCACCGGCTCTTTTCCTATTTGATGACCCGTCGACGTAGAGGTTCCAGGTCGACAGGTTCTGAATACTTTCTTGCCCGACTTCGCTGGGCTGTTGCTCACTCGGGAGATAGGAAAATTCCGAGATGAAGTCTGCAACAGCCTACCCCTTGATGGTCGACCTGGCTTATACTTTAGGTCGAACTGGCTCATTCCATCCCATTTGAGCAGCTTACCCACGAGGCTCTGGTTTCTGGAGGACTTGCCTGAGGGGGTAATTTGTCATTACATTGATTGTATGGGCATGGAGATAAGGTCGCAGCTTTCTAGACGTGACCAGCAGAGCAAAAGCTAGTCGCTCCATTTCGATACCGCATCTCGCATCCACGACGCTTACTTATAATATACTGGCCACTGAGCCTTTCCTCTTCCGTATTAAAGTTGCACTGACCGCGAACTGAGACACGAACAGGTAGATGAGCAGGATTTCCTGTGGAAAGGCTTAGAAAGGAGAGGTGGCTTCCCAAGATGTTTCTTTATACTCTGGAATGCCTGCTCGCATTCGGGAGTCCACTCGAACTTCTTATTGGCTTTTAGGACGCTGAAGAATGGTAAACAGGGTCTGTTAGCCTTGATATGAAGCGACTAAGTGCCACTATTCGCCCGTTCAGGCTCATGACCTGCTTTTTGCTAGTCGGGCTCTCTATATCGAGCAGAGCTTGAATCTTTTGGGGTTTATTTCTATGCCCTCTAATTGACCAATATCCCAAGAACTTTCCTGACGATACCCGAATGAACATTTGAGAGGGTTCAGCTTCATTCTGTAGAGTCGGAGTATGTCGAACATCTCTGCGAGATCGCAATATGTTCTGAGGCGACCTGGGATTTGACCAGCATGTCGTCCACATAGACCTCCATTGTCCTCCCGATCTGGTCGGAGAACATTCGGTTGACCAACCTCTGATAGGTCGCACCCGCATTTGAGGCCAAAGGGCATGCTTTGTAACAATACAGCCCCCGGTCCGTAATGAAGGTCGTATGCTCCTCATCTGGCCTATGCATCAGGATTTGATTGTATCCCATATGCATCCTTGAAGCTTAACAGCTCATGCCTCGAGGTGGCATCAACGAGCTGATCGATTCTTGGCAGGGGGAAGCTTCTTTCGGGCAAGCTTTGTTGAGGTCGCTGAAGTCTACACAGGTCCGCCACTTGCCATTTGGCTTCTTTACCAGGACCGGGTTGGCAACCCAGGTCGGGTAGAGAGCCTCGCGAATGGATCCATTTCGGAGAATGTTCTCTATTCTTATTTTTAGTGAGGCGTACCGCTCCGGATCCTCGCCCTTCTTTTTTGGCGAACTGGCTTGGCTTCACTGCTGACGTTCAGTGAATGGCAAATAGTGTCCGGGCTGATCCCGACCATATCCATGCGACCAGGCGAACACGTCAATGTTCTCCTTCAAGAAGCTTACCAGCTCGGAAGCGAGCTGAGGGTTGAGAAGCTTCCGATCTTTAACACTCGACTCGGCTCTTTTGGAGCAACCGAAACTTCGGACAATCCTCACCGAGCCGCTAGGGGGGATTTCCTGAATTCGCGGATCTATGTTATCCTCCGTCGGACCAGGCTGTGGCTCGATCCGGCTAATCGCCATAGCCTGGCGGGGCGCACATCGCGAAATGCCCTTTCCCTTGTCGGCCATTTGGACCGCTTACATAGCATTTGCGAGATGCGCTTTGCGATCCGCTTACCTCCCCTATCCCCGTTGGAGTGGGGAACTTCATCTTGAGGTGATAATGAAGTGACTGCCCTGAAGGTTCTCAGCAGAGGTCGCCCCAAGATTCCTTGAAGGCCGATGGGCAGTCCACGACCAAGATCTCGGTACCCTAGTCACCTCATCGTAGTCGCCGAGCGTGACTGGTAGCTGGATTGTTCCTTTGGGGATCAGGTGGTCCCCTGTAAAACCGTACAGAGGCATCGAGGCTGGCTTCAGGTCGGCCTCGACCAGGTTCATTCTATCGAAAGCGGACTTGAACAGGATGTTCACAGCGCTTCCGTTGTCTACAAGCATTCTGTAGACATTATGACACCCTATCAGGGGGGTGATCACCAGAGCATCCTCATGAGGATGGTGCAACGAGCTGCTCTTTCTCGCAGAAGGTGATTGGTTCTTCCTTTCTGGCTTTTTCAGGTCGTTGCGAAGTGTTCATTCCCTGATCGGGTCATGGTGTGCTTCGCGAGCATACCTTTCCTGTGCTCCTCGAGTGTTTCCCGCGAGGTCGGCCTCCGAAAATTATATTTACACTGTTGTACCTGCTGCGATCACGACGCTTTTTCTTTCGCTCCCATTGGTTTTCTTTCGGGGAGTCATCAATGTACTCCTTGAAGTGCCACTTCTTGATGAGCTCTTCGATAGCCTGCTTTAGAGCTTGTTATTCTCAGTGAGATGCCCATTATCCCGATGGTAACGGCAGGATTTTTTTGTTTTTCTGCCGTAGCAGGGGTTTTCATGGGTTCGGGCTCACCGCAGGCTGGCCTCCTCGATTTGTCGAGGATTGCAGATAGGGACACGTTCAGCGGATTTTATTGATCCTGTCCGGTCGCGACGGGGAACAGGGGCATAGGACTTTTTCTGCTCGTAGCGGGGTTTCTTCCCTTTTGCTGATCGTCAATGTCTCATTTGCGATCAGCTCGCCTATTATCTCCCCACCAACATACTGCTGGAAGTGCCGTGATCGCGACAGCGGAGTGCCGCCATGAATTCTCTATTCGGAGTTTTCTGTCAGGTTATAGAATCCGGTGAGGGAAATATCGTCTCAGCCTGCAGTTTCTTCCACAGGTCGGTTTGCGGGCGAACTCCAGCTATTATAAGAGTTCGGATGGCTCTTCTGGAGCATGAGCCACCTTGTTGAGTTCCCTGTAGAAGCGATCAATGTAAGACTGCAGGGATTCGTCTCTTTTCTGCCTTATGTTCTGAGGTAGCTCAAAGGCATTGAGAACTTCCGATGGCTTGGAAATGCCGCAGGAACGTCGTGCTCATCTGACCGACAAACTGATCGATCCCCTGGGAGCGACCTTAACCACCGCTTGGCGTGAAGTCAGCATCACGGCAAACAACGGCATTTTGCAAGGTCCGAAAACCTGGTGGAGCTCCATCAAGTCGTTGAACTCATATAAATGATCCTGCGGATCATAGTTTCCATCAAACGGCCGCATATCTGGCATCCTGAACCCGTGGAAGTGGGGCAGCTAGCACTCGGAGAAAAAAGGGGATGCAGAGGCGACCTGCGCCTGTTTGTTTTGCTGCTCCCTTAACCTGTCAAAGCTCGCTGCAGCTCCTCGATTTGTGGTAACGGAGCCAATTGGGGGTTGCTTTCACCCGTGCGAGCCCGGCCTTCTCGGTTGCGGTTCAGGAAAGTCCGGAGGTCGGATTCCTCCTCGCCTCGGTCGGCATTTCCGGCTGCACTTGACACACGCTGACTAGAGGCGTGTGAAGGCGATGGATTGTGCGGGGCATTTTCACGACCCTCGCGGTGGTACGAACTGCCCTGCGAGGTGTGGGGGCCACCTGCATGATAACGATCGGGATCGTTCTGCTGGTGGTGATAGGAATCATCGCGCCCAGCATTTTCGCTTGGGTTTGCCTGCGACGTGGCATGGGACAGCTCGGGATTCACTTTTTCACCGAGTCTCAGCTTCGCCGACACCCTGCTTGGGGCGCCTTTTGTATTCGCTGGTCCTTGGGAGCCCGTAGGCTTACTTTTTGCCACTTGCTTACCCTTGCGCCTACGCGCTGCAGTGCTCGCGGCATGGGCTATCGCCCTTTGCCGCGCTTTCGCCCGACCTGCAGGCGTCTTTGGCGGTTGTACCGCCCCGACTGTCGTAGATGACATGCCTTGGTCCAAACGGTCTAGCCTCTGGTTGACCGTCTGGAGAGTATTGTCGAACCTCTCCAGGTAGCTTCTGATGGCAGGGTCAAGTTGCGGAGCTGCCGGGATATAGCCAGCAGCATTTTGCGAAACTGGAGGTATGTTGGAAGGGATGTCCCTCTGGGCTAGGGGGACTCCTTCAGCACGCTGGTTGACCTGCTCAGGTTCAGATTGGCGGGCCATTTGTTGCTGTGGGACCAGTAGGTCGAAGATTCTCCTGATGAAGGGTAGACACTAAATCAGGCCCTCCTTCTAGCGCCAAACTGTTGATGCTGGTTTTTGGCACCAACTAATTATCACGTGCGTAACGTTGATTGGTTAAGAAACACACGTGATAATGAATATTGAAATCGAAATAATTGCAAAGAAAGCTTTTAAAGTGGTTCGGATGCTAAGGTAGCAAGTCCTACGTCCACGGATTTGTATTGATATTAGTGTGGGTCAGGTCGCAATAGCGGACTGACTTACAAAAGATTTAGAAAAAGTAAATGTGTTGTTTGCAGGAGAGAGAGAGTTTCTCAATGTAAAAATGGTCGAATCCCCTTAATGAAGGGTCTTCTTCATTTTATATCAAACTGAAGCGTGTAATCATCATTAAATATGTGGGTTGGTGTGATTGTCAGGATATAATCCAGCTTTATGTCTCATTGCTCTCTTCCCAAGCTGATTTCGCAAGATTTATTGCGGGGCAAAGGGACACGTGTGAGCTCCATATCATTTGGCAGGTCTGACATGTGCTTGTTGCTCTGACGGGAGCAGGTCACTCTTCACGTGACTTTCCCACGTCAGCCCTTATTTTCCCAGGCATAACAAAATTATTTTAATAGAACTTTACATATTTATCAAAACAGAAATTTTGAATTGTAAAAATATCTTAAAAATAAAATGTCTTTTTTTGGTCCTTATCCATAGAGCAATAATTTCAAAACCTATTCAATTTATGAAACCCCATGATTTTTCACATATTTTGTATATTAAAGTCAAATTGTTCAATCACAATGTGGTAGAACTTGTGCGAGATGAGGCAGCTCTTGTTGCCAACCGTAGCTTGATGAATGCTTGGAAAATGAGACACAAAACCTTCAAGAGTCCTTGAACTTGTGGTAAAATCAGTATGCATTCTGAGTGTATTTCATTTATTATTGCTGTTTGTTTCTTGAGAGATATGAAGTTGTTCTCTAATTCTTTTTTTCTACAATGAAACTTTTAAAAGGCAAAAACGGATATGATTGAGCAACAGAAGCCTCATGCTAAAAGGTCATATGAAGCTGAAGGATCATCTCGACCTAAAGGGTCATCTCAAATTGGAGCGTCATCTCAAACTGGAGGATCATTTCGAGCCGGAGGGTCATCTCAAGCTGGAGGATCTTCAAGCTCCGAATCTGGCAAAGAGCCATTACTGCAGGAAACTTCTGAGACGAAGGATACTGAAGTTGATTCAGAAACTCAGCAGAGGTATGACATAGAGCCACCGAAGGAAACTTCAGGGACAAAGGATACTGAAGTTGATCCAGAAACTGGACAGAGGCATTGTAAAGAGCCACCGCAGGAAACTTCAGAGACAAAAGATGCTGAAGTTGAACCAAAAACTCAACTGAGGCATTAAAAAGAGCCACGGCAGGAAACTTCTGCGACTAAGGCTACTATCCAGAAACTCAACAAAGGCCCGAAAAAGAGCGACTGCGGGAAACTTTAGAGACGAAAATTATTGAAATGATCCGGAAACTCAACAGAAGTCTGGAGAACAGCCACTGGAAGAAACTGAAATTCAACACAGACCAGGCAAGAAGCAACCCCCAGAGATAGAGAAGACTGAAGATGAAACAGATGTTTGACAAAGACCAGGCAAGCAGACAGTCCCCGAGATACAGTAGATCGCAGATGAAACAGTAAATATAATAATTTTTATACAAGGACGCAATGTTTGATCCTAATACTAGAGAGACGACCATTGATTCCTATCTTTTCCAACTTAGGGCTGAGACAACTTCAGCTTAAAATGATAAACCTACCAGCACTAAAGCCACAAAGATTTCATGTTCATGTCCTCAACCACTAGATTGTAATTGGTGCCACCATCTGGAGAATTACCGATCTTATCATAAATGAGAGAGGGAGACAGAAGTACTACTAAGCCACGAAGTGTATAGCACATTTTCACTTGTTTCATACTGCCATACCTAAGAAATCAGGGCTGACACAAGTTTACGTCAGCAAAAACTAATCAGAGTTCAGGAGGGTTTTGTGTCTCTCAGGCGTTGCCATGTCGTCCAAGGGCAAAAGGAGTAAGGTTGTCATCAACTTGGCAGGTAAAGATTTGGTTTATGAGTGGCTAGGAGTCACCCACCTACCCAAACCCTATGCGATTTAAGGATATCTTATGTACAATTAGTCAAATAGAAAGTAGGGTAGGAATTGTACGGCACATGCCTGCTTACAGACTTATAATCATTACCTAAAAACCTTTTACTATAAATAGAGGACTCCCCTCTCATTTTCAGGATTATGATAACAAAAACACCCACTCTCCCTCTATGTATTTCTATTCTCTGATCGCTACATGCGACCAGATTATAATCTCTCATTTATAAAAAGTAATGGACGTAGGATTTGCTTAGAGCATCCGAACCACTTTAAAAATTATCTCCCATAACCACTTTAAAAATCATCTCCCATTTTATTTACTTCATTTTCTATTTATGTGTGATTTTTAAGTCAGCTTAGTACTTTGCACGTGCGAATAGTTGGTGTCAAAAATCAAGCATCAACACATATACTATACTACATTGCTTTTGAGTTTTCATTTTGTTGGCTAAGAGCCTCACCGTTCCAAACAATTTTCATTGAAGTTGAAAAACTGAAATAAATCTAACGATTAAATTTGCATTAATTGTTTGCCTTCTTATTCTAAATTATTAGTTTCTGAGAGTTGTAAATTTTGCAGAGTGACTTGTGTTTGTACTTGGGCAGTAGTGTCAAATGTTGTTCCAATAAAGTTCTAAAGGGTAAATTGGAGTTGGAGATCGACAAATTAAAGAATATTTGGGATGATTTTCCCGGTTCTGTTCAGCAGCCAAGACACGGTATCAAAATGATCGACTAGTGCTTATCTATAAGAATCCGGTGGAATCACTAGATTTTGAGTCACCGTTTAGGCATAGGAAGCCGCAAGATATTCACCGGAATTTCTTTAAATGCATAATTAAAGAAAGCTTTATGAAATAGATATGTTATTAATCAGTCCTTTTACATCCAGCAATTATTTTAAAATCTAATTTACCAAACAAAAAATTATACATTTAAATAATAAAATTTTGCTTACAATTGAGTCATACAAACAGACTGAAATTGTATAAAATTTATGTAAAATAATTATTTTATCTTCTATTTTTTGTTTGTTTGTATAACTTAATTGTAAGTATAATATTAATCTATTTTAAATGTAGTGTTTAGAGTTGATTAAGAAGTAACTAAGTTTAAAGATACAACAATCTCAAATTAAGCCTTGATCATTGATTTAACTAAATTAACCCAGTTGGCCCAGCTCGGACAGGGGATTGGCCCAATTGGACTTCACTTATAGATTTTTGGATCTGTAAACAATTGCAATGGGCCTGGCCCATCAATATAGCTTACTATGAAAATAACAATTTTATTGAAAGTTTAAATTAAAATAAAGTAACATACATATCTTATCATTCATAACTCTGGGAAACGATCATATACTTTTTGGTCTTTTTGCTTATGGTCTATTTGGCATAAATTATATTAAATAATTATTGAAAAATCATTTTTTTTTAAATGCAAGTGAGAAATTAAATATAATGATTAACACAATAACTATTTTAATGTTTTAATTTTTTTTAAATGAAATTAATTATAATTTATTAAATTTCCAAAAAAAAAAAAAAAGATTTAATTTACGTAGACTTGATCCAGCAAAGTTTCTAGATTCTGTTTGAGTGTTTTTTAGTTTTTTTGAAATTTTACAAACCCTTGTTAACCTACAGAGAAAATGATAGAAAGGCCAGAAAATTTGAAAACTGAAAAGATTGATTTATTTTTTCTGTTGTGATTCAGTTTCTTTATTAAGCCCAATTTCTGGATTCTTGAACTTCTAAACCCTTGTTTGCCTTCAGAGAGAATGAAAAAAAAAAAAAAAAAAAAGAATTGTACTAGTAATTCCTTTGTGTTAATTTCAGTTATTGGGATTTCTTCCTTGTGAGTTAGGTTATTTATTCCATCAAGGCTTTTCTGTGAACTGAACATGCAATCCCTTGTTAGCCTACTGAGAAAATGATAAAAAGTCCAAGAAATGAAAGAACTGAACTACTAATTCATTTGCTTTGTTCTGTAGCGAGCAGTTGCTTTTAAGAATAGTTTTAGATTCTTGAACTTCTAAACCCTTGTTTGATGAAAGAATTGAACAATCAACTACTTTATAGTTTCTAGCCGACGAGAAAATGATAAAAAGGACAAGAAAACGAAACAAATGATCAAATTCAATGTTTGTAATCTTTTCTTCCTAAATTATATGTTTGTTTCAAGTTTGCTAGTTTTTATAAATTCCTGAGACTTAAAGAGTATCTATATGATTACAGAACTCCGTTGCGACAATTTTAATGCGTTTTGTCCATATCTAGCTTTAGTTTGCTTTGATCGCTTCATTTCAAAAAACCGACTTCCGGTAATACAACATCAAAACCCCATGATTTTATACTCGATCCTTCACATATTTTCAATATTAATGTCAAATTGTTCAACAGAACGTGCTAGACCGTGTGCGCGATGAAGTAGTTCTTGTAGCCAATGTGTTTAATGTGCTTATAAGACGGAGCCTGACACCTTCGATGTCCTTCACTTTCTGGTAAATAATCAAAATTGGTGTTAATTTATTATAATTACTCTTTGTTTCCTGAAAGATTAAAGTTTTTTTAATTTTCTCTAATTTATTCGATCAAATGAAAGGTAAACGAAAATGATTAAGCATGAGAGGCACATACGACAGTGGAACTGTGATTCTCAATGCACTTAAATGGAATTGGAAGTAACAGCTATATCGTTCGTAATATGGTAATTCCGAGGATTCTGGAGCAGAAAACATCAAACGCCGAGTTGTAAACGAGATTAATCCAAGTACAAGGCGGTACAAATCTTAAAAACAAGTTATTTCTTGTGTATCTTCCGTTGTTTTCTTTATAATTTTTTTTTTTTATCGCAGACATAACTTTTGTACAAAGTTCAGACCTTCGGTGATTGCGCAGCAGCTATTATCACAGCTTGTAGACGTACACTTCGCGAATGCAGCCCATTTGCTATAATTGGATTGGATACCAAATTGTCAATAGGTATATTGTCAAAACCAGTTCATTCTTGGTATTATCTGAAAAATTGTTGAATGAACCTTTTCGTTAGTTGTTCTTCAGGTGATTTAGAAGCCTGCTTTGCAAAGTACTTCAAATGTGCATAGAAAAGGAATCATAATGCTAACAGATAGAAAGGCGCAACAGAGTCCTCGGGTTCGAGCGGCCTCACGCAGTCCCAAGAAGGAGCCAAGCTGCACATTTCTGATACAGATGCAGAAAGAATATTTGAACGTAGACATGGCAAGGAGCCAAGCTGGGCAGTTCAGATTCAGAAAGATACAGATACAGATAGAAATTTGAACGTAGGCCTGGAAAGGAACCGATGTCTATGTCGAAGACAAAGAATAAGGCGGTAGCGGTACCAGAAAATAAAATAGATGATCAGAGTTAGATGATGAAATGAACTTTAAACTGAGTGGATGCTGTGGATTACTAATCCTGAAGAGATAGAGATCGATTCCCCTCGTTTCGACCAGTGGCGGCCGCAACAACTCCATTAATCGCATTCCCGTAATTCCCTTAAAGTTTCAATAGAGAGAAGCAGAAGGCTACTCGTATTAAATTTCAATAGAGAGAGAAGAAAGGCCATTTGAATTTTATTCTGAATTATAAAATAATTAATAATTGTTTAATATAAATTATTTTAATAGAACTTTACATATTTATCAAACAGAAATTTTGATTGTAAAAAATCTTAAAATAAATGTCTTTTTGGTCCTTATACATAGAGCAATAATTTCAAAACCTATCAATTTATGAAACCCCATGATTTTTCACATATTTTGTATATTAAAGTCAAATTGTTCAATCACAAGTGGTAGAACTTGTGCGAGATGAGGCAGCTCTTGTTGCCAACCGTAGCTTGATGATGCTTGGAAATGAGACCAGAACCTTCAGAGTCCTTGAATTGTTTGGTAAAATCAGTATGCATTCGAGTGTATTTCATTTATTATTGCTGTTGTTTCTTGAGGAGATAGAGTTGTTCTCTAATTCTTTTTTTCTACAATGAAACTTTTAAAAGGCAAAAACGGATATGATTGAGCAACAGAAGCCTCATGCTAAAAGGTCATCTGAAGCTGAAGGATCATCTTGACCTAAAGGGTATCTCAAATTGGAGGGTCATCTCAAACTGGAGGATCATTTCCAGCCGGAGGGGTCATCTCAAGTGGAGGATCTTCAAGCTCCGAATCTGGCACAAGAGCCATTACTGCAGGAAACTTCAGAGACGAGGATGACGGGTTCGAGCGGCCTCACGCAGTCCCGAGAAGGAGCCAAACCTGCGAATTTCTGATACAGATGCAGAAAGAATAGTTGAACGTAGACATGGCAAGGAGCCAAAGCTGGGCAGTTCAGATGCAGATACAGATAGGAAATTTGAACGTAGGCCTGGAAAGGAACCGATGTCTCTGTCGAAGACGAAGAATAAGGCGGTAGCGGTACCAGAAAACAAAATAGATGATTCAGAGTCAGATGATGAAATAAACTTTAAAGTGAAGTGGATACTGTGGATTACTAATCCTGAAGAGATAGAGTTCGATTACCCTCATTTTCGAAATCATAACCCTCAGTACCGGTATCGAAAGGCTGCTCATCGAAAGAAAATATATAGTGGCTATCGTGGCTTTTTATTTTCAGTTGATTAGATATGGTTTGAAGTTCGAAACTGAAATAAATCAATTGCATGAATTGAGTTGCTTGTTATGAAGATATATATGACAGTTTAGCATAGAACAAATAAAGCCTTTCTATCTGAGTTTTTGTTAATTATTTGATTAGATTTGGTTTAATGAAAGTGAAAGTGAATTACAAGAGAGATTAATGAGAAAAGTATTCATAACATGAAGAACAATTCAATGAGGAGTACACCCAGTATAGCTTTATAAAAATATTTTTCACATATTTTTATGACTCAAAGTTTTCACATATTTTGTATATTAATGTCAAATTGTTCAGAATATGTGCGAGATGAGGTAGTTCTTGTTGCCAACTGCAGCTTGACGATTGCTTGAAAAATGAGACACAGAACCGGCTGACAGTTATTTTGGGTGATTAGGAGTATTTTGGGTACTATCCATGTAAATAGTAAGGATATTTCTATCCAAAAAATTAATATATGAGGTTAAAGAAGTCATTTCGCATATTTGGGCTTATTGTTATTTAGTGGACAAATGAGGTCATTTGTGTCTAAAATGTTTATTAATTAAAGGTAAAATTGATATAAACAGTTGATTACCTTAGTAATAAAAAAATAACTCTCTTTCAAACGGTAATTGAACTACCCCTTATATTACCTACAGTTATCACTATTGGTATTGGTTGATTAATAAAATCTTTGATTACTTGATATCAAAAAGTGATAACTGCCAGATTAAAAGATAGATTACCGATGTTATCTTTTATGACCCTAAAACAAACGCTACCTATGTGTTACAATCTTCTTCTGACTTATAATTTTGTTTCTGAGGTAAATAGTGAGAAACAAGGCCATTGATATTGTTTCATATACTATACTACATTGCTTTTAAGTTTTCATTTTGTACCCTAAGGGCCTTACAGTTCTAAACAATTTTCATTGAAGTGGAAACTGAAATAAATCAAACCATAAATTTACATTAATTGTTTGCAGAGTTGTAAATTTTGCAGGGTGACCCGTGTTTGTACATGGGCAATAGTGTCAAATATGTTTGAGTAAAGTTCTAAAGGGTATATTGAAGTTGGAGATCGACAAACTATTGGATCCTTGGTTTAGCTTTTAGAAGTGTAATTTTTGTGAGATGCATTCATATTTCATTATCATCTCCGCATTGAGCTCGATTCGACAAAAATTAAGTCAAGCTCGAGTTCGACTCGAGTCGAAAGCCTGAGTAGGTTGCTAGTGGCTCGACTCGTCTGTAGGCCTAGGTCTTCATACTTATGGTCTATTTGGCATAAATTGTATTATATCATTATTGAAAAATCATTTTTTTTTTAAATGCAAATGAGAAATTAAATATAATGATTTTTCTTATTTAGTTTCCATATACTTATTACCTTTATTGCTATAAAATAACACAAAAACTATTTTAATGTTTTTATTTTTTATTTTGTTAATGAATTAATGATAACAAAATTAATTATAATATATTAAATTTCCAAAAAAAAAATGTTTTAATTTATGTAATTTATACAATTCTTTACCTTGCTTAGTGCAAAATTTTACTGTACAATTCTCAAGTCTTAACGAACAAAACTCTCCAGAGAGAGAAACTGATGAGTCTTAGACGCCTATATAAAGCAAGCTTTTACTGAAAAAATTTCATTCAACTTTCTCGTATTTTCTATTCTTTTTATTTTCTCTCAAACAAAATCGCTACGAAATTAGATTACGACCGAAATAATCCAGTGGTTGGTTTCGAAGAACAAGATCTTGAGAGGTGCTTAAAAGTGGAAGAAGAATCCATGCCTCGTAAGGCTATGCTCAGAGTAAAGAAGTGATTCTCAGAACGATAGCTGTTAGAGCGATCCATGAAGTAAGTACTTCTAAGTTTTCTGTTTGGTTTTCCAGAAAATGGGGGTAAAATATCTGAAGTTTGAACTTTGTGGTTTTGTTTGCTTGATGAGAAAACAAAGTAAAATAGAAAGAAAAGGAAAGAAATGCATGAGATCTTGTTGGGCTGCTAAGAAAAAAATTAATTAAAAGCTTTCAGTTCTTTGGGATTTCTTCCTTGTAAGTTAGGCTCTTTATTCCATCAAAGTTTCTAGATTCTGTTTGATTGTTTTTTATGTTTTTCTTTGAAATTTTACAAACCCTTGTTAACCTACAGAGAAAATGATAGAAAGGCCAAGAAAATTTGAAAACTGAAAAACTGATTGATTTATTTTTTCTGTTGTGATTCAGTTTCTTTATTAAGCCCAATTTCTGGATTCTTGAACTTCTAAACCCTTGTTTGCCTTCAGAGAGAATGGAAAAAAAAAAAAAAAAAAAAAAGAATTGTACTAGTAATTCCTTTGTGTTAATTTCAGTTATTTGGGATTTCTTCCTTGTGAGTTAGGTTATTTATTCCATCAAGGCTTTTCTGTGAACTGAACATGCAATCCCTTGTTAGCCTACTGAGAAAATGATAAAAAGTCCAAGAAAATGAAAGAACTGAACTACTAATTCATTTGCTTTGTTCTGTAGCGAGTCAGTTGCTTTATTTAAGAATATGTTTTAGATCTTGAACTTCTAAACCCTTGTTTGATGAAAATTGAACATCATACTCCTTTTTATCTGTTTCTAGCCTGACGAGAAAATGATAAAGGACAAGAAAACGAAACAAATGATCAAATTCAATGTTTGTAATCTTTTCTTTCCTAAATTTATAGTGTTTCAAGTTTGCTAGTTTTTGATAAATTCCTGAGACTTAAAGAGTATCTTATATTGATTACAGAACTCTCGTTGCGACAATTTTAATGCGTTTGTACCATATCTAGCTTTAGTTTGCTTTGATCGCTTCATTTCAAAAACCGACTTCCGGTAATACAACATCAAAACCCCATGATTTATACTCAGATCCTTCACATATTTTCAATATTAATGTCAAATTGTTCAATCAGAACGTGCTAGACCGTGTGCGAGATAGTAGTTCTTTTAGCCAACTGTTGTTTAATGATTGCTTATAGACGGACCTGACACCTTCGATGTCCTTCCCTTTCTGGTAAATTAATCAAATTTGGTGTATAATTTTATATAATTACTCTTTGTTTCCTGAAAGATTAGTTTTTTTAATTTTCTCTCTAATTTATTCGATCAAATGAAAGGTAAAAACGAAAATGATTAAGCATGAGAGGCACATACTGACAGTGGAACTTGTGATTCTCAATGCACTTAAATGAACTTGGAAGTAACAGCTATTCGTTCGTTTAATGGTAATTCCGAGGATTCCTGGAGCAGAAAACATCAAACCCGAGTTGTAAACGAGATTATAATCCAGTACAGGCGGTACAAATCTTAAAAATACAAGTTATTTCTTGTTATCTTCCGTTGTTTTCTTTATAATTTTTTTTTTTTACGCAACAAAACTTTTGTTACAAAGTTCAGACCTTCGGTGATTGCCGCAGCAGCTATTATCACAGCTTGTAGACGTACACTTCGCGAAATGCAGCCCATTTGCTATAATTGGATTGTGGATACCAAATTTGTCAATAAGGTTGTGTCAACCCAGTTCCATTCTTGGTATTATCTGAAAAAATTGTTGAGAACCTTTTCGTTAGTTGTTCTTCAGGTTGATTAGAAGCCGCTTTGCAAAGTTACTTCAAATGTGCATAGAAAAGGAAACTATGCAACAGATAGAAAGCGCAACAGAGTCCTCGGGTTCGAGCGGCCTCACGCAGTCCCAAGAAGGAGCCAAGCTGCACATTTCTGATACAGATGCAGAAAGAATATTTGAACGTAACATGGCAAGAGCCAAGCTGGCAGTTCAATTCAGATACAGATACAGATACAGATAGAATTTGAACGTAGGCCTGGAAAGGAACCGATGTCTATGTCGAAGACAAAGAATAAGGCGGTCGCGTACCAGAAAATAAAATAGATGATTCAGAGTTAGATGATGAAATGAACTTTAAACTGAATGGATGCTGTGGATTACTAATCCTGAAGGATAGAGATCGATTCCCCTCGTTTTCGACCAGTGCGGCCGCAACAACTCCATTAATCGCATTCCCCGTATTCCCTTAAAGTTTCAATAGAGAGAGCAAAAAGGCTACTCGGTATTAAAGTTTCATAGAGAGAGCAGAAAGGCCATTTGAATTTTATTCTGAATTATAAAATAATTAATAATTTGTTTAATATAAATTATTTTAATAGAACTTTACATATTTATCAAAACAGAATTTTGAATTGTAAAATATCTTAAAAATAAAATGTCTTTTTTGTTCCTTATTAGAGCAATAATTTCAAAACCTATCAATTTATGAAACCCATGATTTTTCACAATTTTGTATATAAAGTCAAATTGTTCAATCACATGTGGTAGAACTTGTGCGAGATGAGGCAGCTCTTGTTGCCAACCGTAGCTTGATGATTGCTTGGAAAATGAGACCACAGAACCTTCAGAGTCCTTGATTTGTGGTACAATCAAGTATGCATTCCGAGTGTATTTCATTTATTATTGCTGTTTGTTTCTTGAGAGATATGAAGTTGTTCTCTAATTCTTTTTTTCTACAATGAAACTTTTAAAAGGCAAAAACGGATATGATTGAGCAACAGAAGCCTCATGCTAAAAGGTCATCTGAAGCTGAAGGATCATCTTGACCTAAAGGGTCATCTCAAATTGGAGGGTCATCTCAAACTGGAGGATCATTTCCAGCCGGAGGGGTCATCTCAAGCTGGAGGATCTTCAAGCTCCGAATCTGGCAAAGAGCCATTACTGCAGGAAACTTCAGAGACGAAGGATGCTGAAGTTGATTCAGAAACTCAGCAGAGGTATGACATAGAGCCACCGAAGGAAACTTCAGGGACAAAGGATACTGAAGTTGATCCAGAAACTGGACAGAGGCATTGTAAAGAGCCACCGCGAAACTTCAGAGACAAAAGATGCTGAAGTTGAACCAAAAACTCAACTGAGGCATGAAAAAGAGCCACTGCAGGAAACTTCTGAGACTAAGGCTACTGAAGTTGATCCAGAAACTCAACAAAGGCCTGAAAAAGAGCCACTGCGGGAAACTTTAGAGACGAAAATTATTGAAATGATCCGGAAACTCAACAGAAGTCTGGAGAACAGCCACTAGAAGAAACTGAAATTCAACACAGACCAGGCAAGAAGCAACCCCCAGAGATAGAGAAGACTGAAGATGAAACAGATGTTCGACAAAGACCAGGCAAGCAGACAGTCCCTGAGATACAGTAGATCTTAGATGAAACAGTAAATATAATAATTTTTAAACAAGGACGCAATGTTTGATCCTGATACTAGAGAGACGACCATTGATTCCTATCTTTTCCAACATAGGGCTGAGACAACTTCAGCTTAAAATGATAAACCTACCAGCACTAAAGCCACAAAGATTTCATGTTCATGTCCTCAACCACTAGATTGCAATTGGTGCCACTATCTGTAGAATTACCGATCTTATCACAAATGAGAGGGAGACAGAAGTACTACTAAGCCATGAAGTGTATAGCACATTTTCACTTGTTTCATATTGCTATACCTAAGAAATCAGGGCTAGACACAAGTTTACGTCAGCAAGAATTAATCAGAGTTTAGGAAAACTTTGTGTCGTCTAGGCGTTGCCATGTTATCCAAGGACAAAAGGAGTAAGGTTGTCATCGACTTGACAGGTAAAGATTTGGTTTATGAGTGTCTGGGAGTCACCCACCTGTCCAAACCCTGCGCGATTTAATTATATTTTATGTACAATTAACCAATAGAAAGTAGGGTAGGAATTATACGGCACATGTCTACTTACAGACTTGTAATCATTACCCAAAAACCTTTTACTATAAATAGAGGACTCCCCTCTTATTTTCGGGATTCTGATAACAAAAACACTCACTCTCTCTCTTTGTATTTCTATTCACTGATCGCTACACGCGACCTGATTGTAATCTCTCATTTATAAAAAGTAGTGGACGTAGGATTTGCTTAAAGCATCCGAACTACTTTAAAAATCATCTTCTATTTCATTTACGTTATTTTCCATTCACGTGTGATTTCTAAGTCAGCTTAGTAGTTTGCACGTGCGAATAGTTGGTGTCAAAAATCAATCATCAACACATATACTATATACTACATTGCTTTTGAGTTTTCATTTTGTTGGCTAAGGGCCTTACCGTTCTAAACAATTTTCATTGAAGTTGAAAAACTGAAATAAATCTAACGATTGCATTTGCATTAATTGTTTGCCTTCTTATTCTAAATTATTAGCTTCTGAGAGTTGTACATTTTGCAGAACGACTTGTGTTTGTACTTGGGCAGTAGTGTCAAATGCTGTTTGAGTAAAGTTCTAAAGGGTAAATTGGAGTTGGAGATCCACAAATTAAAGAATATTTGGGATGATTTTCCCGGTTCTGTTCAGCAGCCAAGACACGGTATCAAAATGATCGGCTAGTGCTTATCTATAAGAATCCGGTGGAATCACTAGATTTTGAGTCGCCGTTTAGGCATAGGAAGCCGCAAGATATTCACCGGAATTTCTTTAAATGCATAATTAAAGAGAGCTTTATGAAATAGATATGTTCTTAATTGTCCTTTTACATCCAACAATTATTTAAAAATCTAATTTACCAAACAAAAAATTTTACATTTAAACAATAAAATTTTGTTTGCAACTAAGTCATACAAACAGATCGAAATTGTATAAAATTTATGTAAAATAATTATTCTGTCCTTTGTGTTTTGTCTGTTTGTATAACTCAATTGTAAGCATAACATTAACCTATTTTAAACGTAATGTTTAGAGTTGATTAAGAAGTAACTAAGTTGAAAGATACAACAATCTTAAATTAACCGTGAATCATTGATTTAATTAAATTAGTCCAGATTGGCCCAGCTCGGACCAGGGATTGGCCCAATTGGACTTCACTTTGAGATTGATCTGTAAACAATTGCAATGGGCCTGGCCCATCAATATAGCTTACCATGAAAATAACAATTTTATTGAAAGTTTAAATTAAAATAAAGTAACATACATATCTTTTCTTTCATAACTCTGGGAAACGATCATATACTTTTTTGTCTTTTTGCTTATGGTCTATTTGGCATAAATTATATTACATAATTATTGAAAAATCATTTCTTTTTAAATGCAAATGAGAAATTAAATATAATGATTAACACAATAACTATTTTAATGTTTTAATTTTTTTAAATGAAATTAATTATAATTTATTAAATTTCCAAAAAAAAAAAAAAAGATTTAATTTACGTAATTTATACAAGACTCAACCTTTCTAGTCCAAAGAGAAGAAGACTCGTTTCAAAAGCATAAAACAAAGGAGGTACTGCGCTTTACGAACACCAGGTCACTTTTTATTTCGCTTCACTCCCTTCGTCTTCGTCTTCATCTTCATCTTCATCTTTCGGCGCATATTAGCTTTGCCTTTACTTGCTCCCAACCCAACCAAATATTCTCTTTTCTTTTATTTATTTAAAATTTCAATCAAATTATTCTTCTATTTTCCTGCTGAAACACGGAAATGATAAACCCTATGGACTTGCTCCGATCCAATCTCTCTCGGGTTCGGATCCCCGAACCAACCAATCGCATCTTCAAACAAGAATGTTGCATCTCCTTCGATACTCCGGTATTTTCCTCTCTTTTTCTTGCGATTTTCCGTTTGTTTCTTGAGAAAGCTTAGGAAAATGAAAATTTTACTAGGAAAAGTGAAAGAAGTAGTTATAGTCTGCTGCTTCGCGTGAAAAAAAAAGGAAATATTGGAACTCGTTTGTGATGGTTTGCAACTGGAAATGTGATGTGTTAAAGTATTAGATATGTTTGTTTGGCTGCCGAGAAAGTTCTGGAAATATAAAAGAGAGAAAATTCTACGAATTCCTTAGGCGTGGTTGGAATGATGTAAATGAAATTTACTAGCTCTGCTGTCTCTGGGCAGTACTGCTAGCTATGTGCTTGTTCAATTTGTGTTAATGTGGTGGTTTTGTTTGCACTGCTGGGAGAAAGTGCGTAATGAAAGGAAAATGTTGGATTTTTATTAATTTTAAATTTTGCTCAGCTGTGACGTAAAGCATTTTTCTTTTTTTTCAATCTGAGTGTTGCTTGAGAATTTTCTTAAATCTGATATGTTTTGAAATACAAAAAAGAAATTGAATAATAGACCTGTGCTAGAAAAAGCAATGCATGTGAATGAATTCAGTCACTTTTGCTTCATTTGACTTGCCTGTTGGGGAGGGAGTTAATGGTCTCTATGTTCAATCTCTTTCTCTGGTACATGGTTTTATATTCTAATTGTGTTATTGTGACGAGATTACCTGTTTAGGCTATAGGAAGTTTATAGTTTGTCAAGGCTTGTTTGTCTTCACTTTTACTCAGTTTAATTTGCTATACGTTCTTTCATTGTGGTCCGTTCTGTTGATTCTGGGGATAAATTTCAGAGATCTGAAGGTGGTTTGTTCATCGACCTGAATACATTTCTTGCTTATGGGAAAGACTGTGTGGGTTGGAACTTCGAGAAGACTGGAAACCCTGTTTATTTGCATATAAAGCAAACAAGAAAGTTGGTTCCTGAAGATAGGCCTTCAAAAAAACCGACTCTTTTGGCTATAGGTATTTAACAAGATGCTCTGTTCTATATTTTGATAGCATTCTAGGGTATGTGAGTTATAATCTTTTTCAAGGTTGAGATTTGTTCATTTCTACTGCCTCTGTGTCTATAATGCTGCATCTATTATTGTAAAAGAAGGCCATTCTTGATCTGATTGATTATACTTCCATTAGTGCTTGGCTGTTTGAGGAGAAGTATATGGTTTCTTTGTGGTCTACTTTTAGGCTTTGAAGATAGACCTTCAAAAAAACCGACTTATTTGGCTATAGGTATTTAAACAAGATGCTCTGATCTATATTTTGATAGCATTCTAGGGTATGTGAGTTAAAAAATTTTCATGGTTGAAATTTTTTCATTTATACTGTCTCTATGTGTCTAATCCTGCATCTATTATTGTAAAAGAAGGTCATACTTGATGTTGTTGATTATACATCCAATGGTTATTGCTGTTTGAGGAGAAATATATGGTTCTTTGTGGTCTACTTTCAGGTATTGAAGGGGGATTTGACAACAATGAAGCTGAATATGATGAAACTCATAATATAGTTATATTGCCTGATTATGTGACACTTCCTTTTCCTTCTGTGGAGTTACCTGAGAAGGTAATTGTTGTTTTGCTTTCTTATTATTTGTTATGTAAAAAATTTTCTATCATCTCAAGCAAAGATCTTATTATGATTGTTCCATGTGAAACATTGCAGGTAAGGTTGGCAGTGGATGCCATCTTAATGGCTGAGGGTGCTGAGCGGAAAGAGCAAGTTGCAGCATGGACAGCTGATAAGAAGCAAACCAGTGCATATGCGATGAATTTGCAACAGATCGACAATGGTGTTATTGTTCCGCCATCTGGGTGGAAATGTACTAAGTGCAATAAAAGGGATAATCTCTGGTTGAACCTTACTGATGGAATGATCCTTTGTGGGAGGAAAAATTGGGATGGAACTGGTGGCAATAACCATGCCATTGAACACTACAAGGAGACAGGCTACCCTCTTGCTGTAAAGCTTGGGACAGTTACTGCTGATCTGGAAGGAGCAGGTAATGCTTCCGTGCAGAGTGGAAAACTTTTCTCCAATTGTTTTTTACATGTAATTTTGTGCTTGCTCACACTCTAATTGTCTTTGATGACATACTGAAAATCTTATTGAGAAGTTTATTTATGGTTTCAATGAGAGTAATTTTCTTCAAACTTTGAGTAAACATGAAAAACATTAGGTAATAGTTATGTTAGACTATGAGTTGCCTACCTGATCTGTTTAGTATATAAGAGAAGGGAACAATACTGTTCAATATATGCTTGTTCTGATGAGAAAGCTCAAATTGTAAATTACTTGAAATTTTATGAGGATTGGCATTTTAGCTGTCTGAGAGGGGAATTGTTTAACAAAGGTAACAAATGAGCTATTGCAGATGCTTTTTACATCTAGGTGGTTTTTTTGAATTAGAAAGTACTGCTGCTTGCAATGTAAAGCACTTTGGAGTCTGAAATAACCTGAAGACCGAATGATTTTTAATAGTTCAATGTTCCTGATGCGACTGAATTTCATTCTAATTTTTGCATTAATATTTGTTCTGAGATGTATTAAAAACTTATCATGGTAAGTTATCGTGGCAGCTCAGATGTTTTCTCATATCCAGAGGATGATAGTGTTTTGGATCCACTTTTAGCACAGCATCTGGCATTTTTTGGCATTGATTTTTCATCACTAAAGAAGGTAAATTGTTTATATGGAACAGCATTTGGGGCCTAGTAGTTGTTTAAACATGGTGTTTTTGTTGTCATATGTGCAACGTTTACATTACTTGAGATACTTGCTCATCAAGGCATTCCAGTATAATTTTATCACATCAGTTGTTAGTCTAATGAAAGACTATAGAATTTTTTTTTTTTTTTTTTTTTTTAATATGTTTTGTTGTGAAATATTTATGATGAGTTTAGTAGATAATCATGTAGGCAGGTTGGTTTTGTCTGACTGTAAAGATTGGTCAGTTTTGAGTTGGGGGCAATTTTGGCTATGATTTAATTTCATTGTCGACCATTTTCTTCTCTATTCTAGCTGCTAGGAAGTCCTCACTATAGACTTACTCTTCACCATTCGTATTTTCCAGTGTAAAGCAATACTTCAGCTATTCGCTCTTACCGTAATTTATTTCTTGATTATTAGCTTTTATTTCTACAATTACAATGCATTTGGCATTTTGACACAAAGTATAGCTTTACTCTATTAGATAAATGAATTAGATCTTATTAGAAGTCAATCTCACTTATCTTCAGACTGAAATGACAACTGCTGAAAGGGAACTCGACCAAAATACCAACTTTGATTGGAATCGTATTCAAGAAAGTGGAGAGGAAGTGGAGCCCCTTTTTGGGCCGGGATATACAGGACTTGTCAATCTTGGAAACAGGTAATGTGCTCCCTCTGGTTTGCCGCTATGGGCAATGTAATCAGTGGAGTAACTTCTTTCCTGGTTCTGTTTTCTTGCAGCTGCTACTTGGCAGCTACCATGCAAGTTGTGTTCTCAACACGGTCCTTCTGTTCACGGTCAGTTTGCATTTACTAATATATACATGTACCATTGTCTTGTGGATAAATACTATCCACTCACTTCCATTGGAAACTGTTTATGCTAAATCACTTGATTTTTATTTTGCTGTCATAATGCCATCAGTTACTACATGAACCAAAATTTAAAACCAGCTTTTGTAGCTGCTCCTGCAGATCCCACTGTGGACCTAAATATGCAGTTGTAAGTGATCAACTCCCTATCTTTGTTAATTTTTTTCTAATTTGTTATTTGATAATTAGGTTGATATATTTATTGCTAATTGCAACTTTGTTCCATGTGACATCTATCTGCAATCCATAGTACTCTAGGAATTTATCTTTATTTCTTTACAAATTCTAGAACTGGAACTGGCATGTCTCCTGTTTGGTATACTTTTTGGGTGATTCTAAGTAAATTTAATGGTTTTTTTTTTTTTTTGCATGCTGTTTTTTCTGTGTTTTCCTTCCTTTAGTGAAAGACATCTATTATGGATTACACTGACTGAAATTTGGGTTGAAGTAGTTAAATGGCGGATTTGGATCAGTCATGGTTGTTCTAATTTGTCCTCCTTTTGTGGCAGAACAAAGCTGGGACATGGTTTGCTATCGGGAAAATACTCTATTCCAGCTCTGAAGGTAAATATACAATCATACTGTGGATTTCTATGCATCATTTTTTCTCTCTTTTGCCCAGCTAATTTACTTTTGTCTAACTTCTTTTTCAGAAAGATGATACTGCCAATGCTGCAACTACAACAGACACTGTAAAGTTTCTATTGACCATTCTGTTCATATTCCAAGTTTGCTTATGCTCTTTAAGATTCTTAAGTTGCATCATGGAATTGCCAATAATTAATTGATATGATTATTTCTGATACCCTGTTTTAATTCAGTCGTTGGTTTTTTAGAAATCAAACTCAACTTCTGTGCATGCAACTTATATGTATTTAATTGCTTCCAACTTCATCATCTATGATCTATGGCATAGTTTCATTCTTTTTTTTTTTTTTTTTTTGATAGGAAACATAGAAATGTATATTAATGGAAAAACTTAGAAAGTGGATCAGAAATCTACTGCTACAAAAGCTATATGTGGCATAGTTATATAGTATGATTCAAAGAATTGGTGGATGCTTACCCATTTAATTGTAGATTGATTTTTCATGCACACATCTTGTTAGTATTCTGTGTATATATATTGATAATCGTTGGCTACTTTCTTTTTTCCCACCTTCAAAAATTTTAGAAACAGGAAGGGATACCTCCTCGTATGTTTAAAGCAGTTATTGCTGCTAGCCATCCTGAATTTTCTTCTATGAGACAGCAGGTATGTTAATAGCTTTATTACTAGATTTTTCTTGATATCTGGTCCAATTTTTGCCACATGCTCGTAGTATTCCTACTTACATCTTATGTACATAAAGGATTTAATCAAACACCATATGATATATGAATTACATAATTTGTTGAGATTTGGATGCCCATATTTTGAATGGACAATAGTTTTAGAGGGTAATCTGTCCAATGCTGTCGTTGCTCAGCAGTAAATGAGCATCAGTTGGGTGGGATGTCATAACCTATGCCCATTATAGTTGTGTGTAACTTGCTTATGTATATACTTGAATCTTTTTGCATGCAGGATGCTTTGGAATTTTTTTTACATTTTGTTGATCAAGTTGAACGTGTTCATTCTGGAAAACCTGATTTGGATCCCACAAAGAGTTTCAAGTTTGGCATTGAAGATCGTATCGCATGTTCATCTGGCAAGGTTGCTTACAATAGAAGGCTTGACTACATTCTTTCTTTGAATATTCCACTGCATGAAGCTACTAATAAAGGTACTTTTGGTCTTTTTCTTTGAGACATACTTTGTAGAGTTAGTACTTTAATGATTTTATTGTTTGACAATGCAGGAGAAGTAGAAACTTTCCACAAATTGAAAGCGGAAAAGATTTCAGAAGGAAAGGACGTGTAAGTTTAAATGGTTTAAAGGTCATGCTTTTATTGATGTTAGAATTATTGCTGAGCATATCTGCTTCTAGCAGATCCAGTGATGAGATTGTACGTCCAAGGGTTCCTCTAGAAGCATGTCTAGCAACCTTTTCAGCCCCTGAGGAGATACACGATTTTTATAGCACTGCCTTGAAAGCTAAGACAACAGCGTTCAAGTAAGATTTGTGATCTTTCACAAGCTTCCATATTATTTTTAACGGGTTATGGTGACAGTAAACATAAGATAGGACAAAATTTATCATGTGCCCTCGCAGTTATACATGAAAGGTTATAGGTCCTTATTTTAATTTGAATTGAAGTCAGAATAGACCATTAATTCCTCCTTAAATGAATTTGTTGTTGTTGTTCTGGGTTTGTCATCAAGTTAGGATGAATAAGGCTTGTTCATGTGAACCGTGAATCATTAATTGATTATTTAAAGATGACCAATGCCATTAAAATGTTCAAAGTCACGTTGACATGTATTTGGCAATGCAGGAATGCTGGTTTGACATCATTTCCTGACTATTTGGTGTTGCACATGCGTAAATTTGTAATGGAGGAGGGCTGGGTGCCCAAGAAGCTTGGTATCTTTCCTATAGCTTTATTACTTCTATTGCCCATCATTGTTTCTTACTAGTTGGCATTGTACTTGACTGTTCCTATGTTCATCCCGTATGTCCATCCAGATGTATATATTGATGTTCCAGATATCATAGATATTACCCATATGCGCAGCAAAGGCCTTCAACCTGGGGAGGAGCTGTTACCAGAGGGTGGTATGTGATACTTTCTAGAATTTCTGAAGTCATTGTGTGTTTGTGCTCTTCATTTATTCTCTCATGTGCATGATCATGTAACTAGAACCTTGACTCATTAATAAATGTTTTTTTCACTCACCATGAATTCTGCAATATGGCTTAAATTAAAAAATTATGAGTTTTATCCATGCTACAGAAAAAGGTTTCCCAGGTTTGATACTATGGATTTTTTATCTATATAAACAGGCTCTGAGGATGAGGCAGAGTCAAATATGCCTGTTGCCGACCAGGATATTGTTTCCCAACTTGTGTCGATGGGATTTAATCATCTTCATTGCCAGAAAGCTGCCATAAATACCTCAAACACTGGAGTGGAAGCAGCAATGAATTGGTTACTCTCTCATATGGATGATCCAGGTAACTCAATATCAAAACTTTCATACCTGGTAAACAATCACTTAGCAATCTAGCTGCAACAACTGGTACATAAATAGTTGTAGCACTTCAGTGAATGATATTGATGCAATATTTTTTGTTTCAGATATAGATATTCCTATTTCCCAACAAGGTGCAACAATTGACCAATCAAAAGTTGATACTTTGATCTCATTTGGTTTTCAAGAAGAGATTGCTCGGAAGGCTTTGAAAGCATCGGTAAAATCTTTATAGCTTCTCATTTTATTTTCAGGAAAGGTACATTTGACAAAATTTATTCATGTAGTACTAAAAAGGTTCTTACTGTTTCTTATGTCTATGATTTTGTACAGGGTGGTGACATTGAGAAAGCAACAGATTGGATATTTAACAATCCGGATGCTTCTGCTTCATCGGATATGGATGCTACCTCATCAAGCACTGTACAAACTCCTGTGGATGCTGGTCTAACGGATGGAGGAGGGAGTTAGTTTCTTTAACCTTTTCTTGCTTATTTTGTTTGTAACCATTATAGCTCTTGTGGTTTGCATGATAATTGTGAATATTTTGGATTGAATATGTACGACTGAGTTTAGCAATGTGTTGTCCTAACTAAGGTTAAATTGTTTCAAAAATTCAATATTATTTTGCCACTAAATTTTGTACGCCTACACGAAAGGAAAGAAAATCACAACAGGATGTCCAACTACTTGGCCGTTTTAGTAATAGCCATTTTGTTCTGATTATATTACTAATTGTATTGCTTCAGTTGATGACTGTTGAAATACTGGTTGTTCGGAGCAATGTAGCTGCCATTTCAATTATATATGAATAAATTGCTTAGTTTAAACCGCTGTTACCTTGTCTTATTGCAGAATACCGGCTGTTTGGAATAGTGAGCCATATTGGAACCTCTACCCAGTGTGGTCACTACGTCGCTCATATCCTTAAAGATGGTAGATGGGTAATTTTCAACGATGACAAGGTTGGAGCTTCTGTTAACCCTCCAAAAGAGATGGGATATTTGTATTTCTTTGAGAGGCTTAACAGCTAAAATTTATGAGGTAGAAAGATGAAAGATAGGAAAAATTCAACTGCAGAAGAAATATAATAGGATGTGATTCTCGGAATCTTTGCAATATAGGCAATCATATGCTCTAGGCCTTGTGTAGAGTGACTTCGAACTGCAGCCCTTGTTTTGTGTCATGAAGCAATCTTCGGGCGTGCTGCAAAATCTAAACTATTGCTTCTGCAGACCAGGTGTACTCATGGAGCGTACCGTATCCCTTGTTTTCTATTACTTTGGCTTTTGAAATAAAATTAAAAAACAAATAAAAAATAAAAAAACAAATTTATTGATAATGACTAGTAGGATGACCATTCATTGTTAATTTTGTACTATTGGGTCTCTACTTTGCACCATTGTTTTAGATTAAGTTATTATGATGTTGAGTTTAGAAAATTGTTTTCAGATGTTTTTGTAGAGGATATGGTATGCCGTATAACTTATCAGATGCATGATAAATTATTGTTTAAATTTATGCCTTGTATTATACATTGCCATGCCTGTGGTTTATGGTTATCAAAACAATAATAATGTAGGATTATCTTATTCTTTTGTATTCATGTTTTTTTAATGTAATGATGGAACAACAAGGTCATTTCACCGAATTTATCGTAGTTATATCATAAACATTAAGAATTATAAGCTCCGGCATCCTTCTAAAGCTGGCTTTGGTATCCTCCTACAGCTGGAAGGTTCATTTCACCGAATTTATCCTAGTCATAGTCGGGCATAAAATCTATTTCTAGATCTGCTTAACTCCTCCATTCCTTTCATCGAGTCAGTACTTCAGCTTTGACGTTTAGAGTATGCATAAAGTACCATTTGACATTACCTTTCCTTACTTTGTTGAGCGAAATTTGCAGTAATTGGAAAGGAATGCCATGAATCTGCTGTATCTGGTTCCACTTCTTCAGCTAAAAAGCAATCACAAAGTTGAATTGCTTTTACGGTTTTACCTCGTTCAGGTTGTCGAGTATGTAACTTATCCCATCTCTGTAAAGGGAAACACCTTCAAACACCTCGGTGTCTTCACTTGAAGAAGATTTTTAGCTATAACACTAGCATTAGATGAAAATCAGTCATCCTCAGAGATACTATCTCAAGGGCAGAGCAAGTTTTCCCAATATCTTCTATTATTAAAAACTTAGAAAGTGGATCAGAAATCTACTGCTACAAAAGCTATATGTGGCATAGTTATATAGTATGATTCAAAGAATTGGTGGATGCTTACCCATTTAATTGTAGATTGATTTTTCATGCACACATCTTGTTAGTATTCTGTGTATATATATTGATAATCGTTGGTTACTTTCTTTTTTCCCACCTTCAAAAATTTTAGAAACAGGAAGGGATACCTCCTCGTATGTTTAAAGCAGTTATTGCTGCTAGCCATCCTGAATTTTCTTCTGTGAGACAGCAGGTATGTTAATAGCTTTATTACTAGATTTTTCTTGATATCTGGTCCAATTTTTGCCACATGCTCGTAGTATTCCTACTTACATCTTATGTACATAAAGGATTTAATCAAACACCATATGGTATATGAATTACATAATTTGTTGAGATTTGGATGCCCATATTTTGAATGGACAAAAGTTTTAGAGGGTAATCTGTCCAATGCTGTTGTTGCTCAGCAGTAAATGAGCATCAGTTGGGTGGGATGTCATAACCTATGCCCATCATAGTTGTGTGTAACTTGCTTATGTATATACTTGAATCTTTTTGCATGCAGGATGCTTTGGAATTTTTTTTACATTTTGTTGATCAAGTTGAACGTGTTCATTCTGGAAAACCTGATTTGGATCCCACAAAGAGTTTCAAGTTTGGCATTGAAGATCGTATCGCATGTTCATCTGGCAAGGTTGCTTACAATAGAAGGCTTGACTACATTCTTTCTTTGAATATTCCACTGCATGAAGCTACTAATAAAGGTACTTTTGGTCTTTTTCTTTGAGACATACTTTGTAGAGTTAGTACTTTAATGATTTTATTGTTTGACAATGCAGGAGAAGTAGAAACTTTCCACAAATTGAAAGCGGAAAAGATTTCAGAAGGAAAGGACGTGTAAGTTTAAATGGTTTAAAGGTCATGCTTTTATTGATGTTAGAATTATTGCTGAGCATATCTGCTTCTAGCAGATCCAGTGATGAGATTGTACGTCCAAGGGTTCCTCTAGAAGCATGTCTAGCAACCTTTTCAGCCCCTGAGGAGATACACGATTTTTATAGCACTGCCTTGAAAGCTAAGACAACAGCGTTCAAGTAAGATTTGTGATCTTTCACAAGCTTCCATATTATTTTTAACGGGTTTTGGTGACAGTAAATATAAGATTGGACAAAATTTATCATGTGCCCTCGCAGTTTTACATGAAAGGTTATAGGTACTTCTTTTAATTTGAATTGAAGTCAGAATAGACCATTAATTGCTCCTTAAATGAATTTGTTGTTGTTGTTCTGGGTTTGTCATCAAGTTAGGATGAATAAGGCTTGTTCATGTGAACCGTGAATCATTAATTGATTATTTAAAGATGACCAATGCCATTAAAATGTTCAGAGTCACGTTGACATGTATTTGGCAATGCAGGAATGCTGGTTTGACATCATTTCCTGACTATTTGGTGTTGCACATGCGTAAATTTGTAATGGAGGAGGGCTGGGTGCCCAAGAAGCTTGGTATCTTTCCTATAGCTTTATTACTTCTATTGCCCATCATTGTTTCTTACTAGTTGGCATTGTACTTGACTGTTCCTATGTTCATCCCGTATGTCCCTCCAGATGTATATATTGATGTTCCAGATATCATAGATATTACCCATATGCGCAGCAAAGGCCTTCAACCTGGGGAGGAGCTATTACCAGAGGGTGGTATGTGATACTTTCTAGAATTTCTGAAGTCATTGTGTGTTTGTGCTCTTCATTTATTCTCTCATGTGCATGATCATGTAACTAGAACCTTGACTCATTAATAAATGTTTTTTTCACTCACCATGAATTCTGCAATATGGCTTAAATTAAAAAATTATGAGTTTTATCCATGCTACAGAAAAAGGTTTCCCAGGTTTGATACTATGGATTTTTTATCTATATAAACAGGCTCTGAGGATGAGGCAGAGTCAAATATGCCTGTTGCCGACCAGGATATTGTTTCCCAACTTGTGTCGATGGGATTTAATCATCTTCATTGCCAGAAAGCTGCCATAAATACCTCAAACACTGGAGTGGAAGCAGCAATGAATTGGTTACTCTCTCATATGGATGATCCAGGTAACTCAATATCAAAACTTTCATACCTGGTAAACAATCACTTAGCAATCTAGCTGCAACAACTGGTACATAAATAGTTGTAGCACTTCAGTGAATGATATTGATGAAATATTTTTTGTTTCAGATATAGATATTCCTATTTCCCAACAAGGTGCAACAATTGACCAATCAAAAGTTGATACTTTGATCTCATTTGGTTTTCAAGAAGAGATTGCTCGGAAGGCTTTGAAAGCATCGGTAAAATCTTTATAGCTTCTCATTTTATTTTCAGGAAAGGTACATTTGACAAAATTTCTTCATGTAGTACTAGAAAGGTTCTTACTGTTTCTTATGTCTATGATTTTGTACAGGGTGATGACATTGAGAAAGCAACAGATTGGATATTTAACAATCCGGATGCTTCTGCTTCATCGGATATGGATGCTACCTCATCAAGCACTGTACAAACTCCTGTGGATGCTGGTCTAACGGATGGAGGAGGGAGTTAGTTTCTTTAACCTTTTCTTGCTTATTTTGTTTGTAACCATTATAGCTCTTGTGGTTTGCATGATAATTGTGAATATTTTGGATTGAATATGTACGACTGAGTTTAGCAATGTGTTGTCCTAACTAAGGTTAAATTGTTTCAAAAATTCAATATTATTTTGCCACTAAATTTTGTACGCCTACACGAAAGGAAAGAAAATCACAACAGGATGTCCAACTACTTGGCCGTTTTAGTAATAGCCATTTTGTTCTGATTATATTACTAATTGTATTGCTTCAGTTGATGACTGTTGAAATACTGGTTGTTCGGAGCAATGTAGCTGCCATTTCAATTATATATGAATAAATTGCTTAGTTTAAACCGCTGTTACCTTGTCTTATTGCAGAATACCGGCTGTTTGGAATAGTGAGCCATATTGGAACCTCTACCCAGTGTGGTCACTACGTCGCTCATATCCTTAAAGATGGTAGATGGGTAATTTTCAACGATGACAAGGTTGGAGCTTCTGTTAACCCTCCAAAAGAGATGGGATATTTGTATTTCTTTGAGAGGCTTAACAGCTAAAATTTATGAGGTAGAAAGATGAAAGATAGGAAAAATTCAACTGCAGAAGAAATATAATAGGATGTGATTCTCGGAATCTTTGCAATATAGGCAATCATATGCTCTAGGCCTTGTGTAGAGTGACTTCGAACTGCAGCCCTTGTTTTGTGTCATGAAGCAATCTTCGGGCGTGCTGCAAAATCTAAACTATTGCTTCTGCAGACCAGGTGTACTCATGGAGCGTACCGTATCCCTTGTTTTCTATTACTTTGGCTTTTGAAATAAAATTAAAAAACAAATAAAAAATAAAAAAACAAATTTATTGATAATGACTAGTAGGATGACCATTCATTGTTAATTTTGTACTATTGGGTCTCTACTTTGCACCATTGTTTTAGATTAAGTTATTATGATGTTGAGTTTAGAAAATTGTTTTCAGATGTTTTTGTAGAGGATATGGTATGCCGTATAACTTATCAGATGCATGATAAATTATTGTTTAAATTTATGCCTTGTATTATACATTGCCATGCCTGTGGTTTATGGTTATCAAAACAATAATAATGTAGGATTATCTTATTCTTTTGTATTCATGTTTTTTTAATGTAATGATGGAACAACAAGGTCATTTCACCGAATTTATCGTAGTTATATCATAAACATTAAGAATTATAAGCTCCGGCATCCTTCTAAAGCTGGCTTTGGTATCCTCCTACAGCTGGAAGGTTCATTTCACCGAATTTATCCTAGTCATAGTCGGGCATAAAATCTATTTCTAGATCTGCTTAACTCCTCCATTCCTTTCATCGAGTCAGTACTTCAGCTTTGACGTTTAGAGTATGCATAAAGTACCATTTGACATTACCTTTCCTTACTTTGTTGAGCGAAATTTGCAGTAATTGGAAAGGAATGCCATGAATCTACTGTATCCGGTTCCACTTCTTCAGCTAAAAAGCAATCACAAAGTTGAATTGCTTTTACCTCATTCAGGTTGTCGAGTATGTAACTTATCCCATCTCTTTAAAGGGAAACACCTTCAAACACCTCGGTGTCTTCACTTGAAGAAGATTTTTAGCTATACCACTAGCATTAGGTGAAAATCATTCATCCTCAGAGATACTATCTCAAGGGCAGAGCAATTTTTCCCAATATCTTCTATTATTTGCTTCAAGTATTCATCTTTCACTTCTCCAAGATGTATCGAGTTCAACATTTTCCAGTTAAATATCGCTTTCTTGAATCCTTTTCCCGTTTTTAACTCTTTTTTTTCCGTGTCTAGTTGTGATAATTTGTATTTACCAAATAGACGGAGAGATTCTGTTGGGGTTTGATTAAGTTAAATTTAATGAGATGTATGTTACGTGGTTTTATGGTTTAGGGTGATGGATGATATGTAGCATAACTTTCCAAAATTCAAATTTAATCTTACTCCATTTGATTTGGCTTTTCAATCTCCAAATTGTACCGTTTTATTTCGATGTCGTTATTAATTAATTAATTAATTAATGATGCTATCACATTGATATAAGTGAAGATTTAGAATCTCATAAACAAAAGGTTTGGCTCAACAGCTAGCAATTTTAAAATTCCTCAGGAGCCAAAACAATATCTTGTACACATCATTTACATCCATTTTAATATATAGTTTAATCAACTCCACTTGCTCATTACATTCTGCCAAACTATAATTTTTTTTTTTTTTTTAAAATTAGATTGAGCTCAACTAACTTCTCAGGACCCTAGAGTTACCAGTCAGGTAAGAGTTCAAATGGTCACCCCTATTAGCAGTCGTGGGGACTCGAACTTTAAAGACTGTTATATCCTCATTTACTCTTTTATTATCAGGTCACTCAATGGTGGTTAAAACCATAAATTTGCTAAAGATAACTATAATTATACACCCAATATTTTTAAATTAAAAATAAAGTTTATTTTTGGTTTAAAAAAAAAAAAAGGGTAAATGACATGTTCCCACCTAAGGCTTAGTGAAAACCAAGGTTGGTATCCCTGGTTTTATAAATTCCAGATTCCCACTCTTAAATGGACATCGTTAGTGACGGATGGGTTTAGACTTTAGACACAAGAGCAGTGGATGCTTTTACCAGATTGCCCTCAAACCTTCTTCTTCCTCATCTCCCTTCCTTGTCTTCACTACCGTCGACCTTTTGTGTAATTTTGGTGGTTATTTGCTTTTTTATTGGAGATTGAGTGTTAGGCTTATGTTTGGAGTTTGATTAAGTGTCTTTTGAAGTGTTGTTTGTTGATTTTCTAGGTTTTGGACGAATCAGGGACGAGAGATTGATTTTTTTTTAGTTGCTAGCACACCACCCATTCGACGAATTTCCCAAGAGAACTGCCATGCCATTTGCATGCAGGCTCGTCCAACGCCAACGCCCACGGCCCAGCACCTGTGCCCATTGGGCGAACTTCCATCCGACTATAGCTTTACCCCGACACATCCATTCCTCCCCAGCTTTTAGTGGCCACTCCTTCTTACACATAGGTTTCAAGCTTTTTCGGTAGAATTCGTTGACCACAATCACCCTCAAGCCCACCATTAGCCTCACCAGAGTCCCCCCACCAAAACCCCTAAGCTCCCCCACCACAATTGCATGCCGACCAATGCCACTAGCCCCTTAAGGTTTCTCGCAATTATCACCCCTTCCCAACAAAATTATGGCTACTCCACCATAAATTCCCCCACCACCACCTTTTGCACCACTAGCGTTCCCTCTCCAAAATCCCCAACATCCCAAGTCCCGATTGCCTACCATTTGTCAGTCGCCTCTTCCCTTATTAGGGTTTTCACAATTTTGGTTAATTTTGGATTTGATTGGTGTTTGTTTCGGAGATTTTTGAAAGGAAATTGAGATTAATGGTTGTTTGGAAATTGATTGTGATTGATTTGGAAGTGTTTGATGCTAGAGATGGCGTCAAGATCGGCAACAACACTAGGTGGGTGAGAGAATGTTTTTCAGAAATGAAAATATTAAATGATCATTTTAACCTTTAACGATTAAAAGAAACAAATAGACATCTATTTAAGGGTGGGAATCTAGAATTTATAAAACTAGGTACCAACCTTGGATTTTGCAAAACCTTGGGTGAGAACTAGGGGTGGGATAATCCAGTTAACCGAACTGGATTATGAAAATTGGAAACCAAACCGGTTATTCGGTTTAGACAAAATGCAAACCGAAACCGGTTGTAAACCGAACCGAATATTTGGTTCGGTTAACTGGTTTTCAAATTAACCCCTAAAATTCTTCAATTTTTACATTTAAGTCCCTAAATTCAAATATTTATTATTTTATATATAATTACAGTCACATATCTGAACGGCAGTGGAGTGGGGGTTGCTGTGAACTACAATGCAACAATGTGGACTATCGTCATCGTCGCTGGTAAGCGGCTGAGTGGGTGGTTGTTGTGCTGAATGGTGCTGTTGGGTGAGTGGTTTTCGGTGAAATGGATGTTGGAGTGGATGGGTATGGGACTGTCAACTCACTGTGGGTGGAGCTGCTGGGTGCTACCGATGAATAGGCGAAGAGCAAAGCTGAAGAATCGAAGATGGAGTGGAGTACTAGAGTGGAATGGAGCTGTTGGGTGCTGTTGGCGAACAGGCGAAGAGAAAAGCTGAAGAATCGAAAACGGAGTGGAGTATTGGAGTGGAGTGGAGGCAGATGTGGAGTTACTCAGTGGAGTGTGCACTATGGAGAATGGAGATTAGAGCTTGGAGGCGGAGAAGACTGAAGAGAAAAATAATAATATTTTAAAAACAAAATGCATGTTGCTTATATAGTTAGGGTTTAACCGGTTTTCTGATTTTTTAAATTTTACAAACCGAACCCATTTATAAAAAAACCTAATTTTTAGTTCAGTTTCGGATCGGTTTCTGGTTTGGTTTGGTTTCCAGATTATTTCTCTCACCCCTAGTGAGAACAAGTCGTTTACAAAAAAAAAAAAAAAAAAGGATAAAAACTTCCAAACTGAAGAGACAAAATCTTATATACTAAGCCATAATTAAAACAAGACAGGGTATTTAGTTGCCACGATAGTTACCTACTCACCTAATTAACCTTAAAATAAAAATCTCCTCTAAACGTTTTTAATACTATTAAAAAAGAAAATTTTATAAAGTAATTTAATACCATAATTATTATAATAATAGCATTAATTAAACATTACTTTATAATAACAACAAGAATGATAGATGAAATTATAGATAATAAACTTGAAGGGGTTGATTTGACAGTTAAAAAAGTCTGTTTCTTTCCTTAAGTTTCTAAGTTTAAATATTGAGGTTATTTACTATAATAATATTGTAACTTACATGTTCATTTGAATTTATAAAGTATTCAATAAATCTTGTTGAGATGTGCATAAATTAACTGAACAAAAATATAGGTAATACTTGTGTGATCTTTCTCCGTAAGTTTAACACATAGTTTTTTACTCGATGCGTCTAATTTGGGTCGAGGCAAAAGTCAAAGTCTACTCATTTCGTTCAATTTAAAGTACACTCAGACTCGGTCAACGGATATTTACACGGCAGAACAACGTGCATTGAAGATTTGAACGGAGCTTTGTTGCTTCCAAGTGGAAGATTATTAGCCGATCTACTCAATCAATCCCTACAATATACTAATAATATTATAATTATAAACTATTTTATTTTTTATATTTAGAAAATTGGAAACGTGACAATCACTCTATGAGATCACGTATTTGCCATAATTTATAAGAGTTAACGATTTTTTATAACCCAAATAATGGTTTCATGATGCTTTTCCATCCATATATTTTTAAAATATTATTTTATTATCTAAATTTATATTTCAATAACGAACAGAGAATAAACCCATTTTAAGCTATTAGAGTTTTTGAAGAAGACAGACTGATCAATCTTTTGGTGGTGAAATGTTAGATTTCGATGGTTAAAATATATCGAAATTTTACTTAGAAGGGACAGTTGCGTAAACCTTAATCGCTTGATTACTAACGATTAGTAGGGTTGATGGGAGTAGAGTTTGAAGGGTTTTGGTAAGTAATAATTGGAGAAGAGAATAGTGGTGATATAGGGTTACAATGATGCTAAAATCGAAATCGAAATATAAATTTGGATAGTAAAGTAGTATTTTAAAAATCTATAGATGATATAATGTCATTAAGCCATTATTTGGGTGAGAAAAAATCTACTCTGATTTATAAGGTACAATATTAGTATAAAAGAGTGGTAAGTACTTAGTGAGAGAAACATCAAATTAATTATACGTAATCTTTAATTATTATCGAAATGCAATTAGTTTTAGTACTTCAATTATGAACGGACCATCCTAAGAAACGGAATCGCCGCCCTCATTTCCCTCGTTTTCTCAGATTGATCCTCCTAAATTTTCTACCCCCACAAACACTCGCTAAATCCTCGCCCACCCTACAAAAGAAAAATAGTCTTCTCTTTCAAGAACCGCTCGTACAGTCTCACGTTATGAACTCAAAAACCACCACCAAGTTGATCACAAGGAACAATAAAAACAACTATGAAACCAACAGGAAGTTCTTGTTGTGTTGTACCAAGCCGCCGGGGACTCCGCTTGTTGCCATGAACATGAACATGAACATGAATAAAGATGGTTCCGTTCGTTCCGTCTGGGGTTGTGCGGACGAGTTGAAGGAGCCGGTTTTTAAGTACGCTGCTGTTGGTGGTGAGTATGAAAGTGATGATGCAGAAATATTGAAGGACGGTAAGAGGAAGAAGAAGAAAGGCGGTGGCAAGAAGCTTCTGCGAATTTTCAAGTGATCATTTTAACCTTTAACGATTAAAAGAAACAAATAGACATCTATTTAAGGGTGGGAATCTAGAATTTATAAAACTAGGTACCAACCTTGGATTTTGCAAACCTTGGGTGAGAACAGGGGTGGATAATCCAGTTAACCGACTGATTATGAAAATTGGAAACCAAACCGGTTATTCGGTTTAGACAAAATGCAAACCAAACCGGTTTGTAAACCGAACCGAATATTTGGTTCGGTTAACTGGTTTTCAAATTAACCCCTAAAATTCTTCAATTTTTACATTTAGTTCCCTAATAAATAGATATGTAGCATAACTTTCGAATATTCAAATTTAACCTTACTCTATTTGGCTTTTCAATCTCCAACTTGTACCGTTTTATTTCCATGTGCTTATTAATTAATGATGCTATCACATTGATATAAGTGAAGATTTGGAATCTCATAAACAAAAGGTTTGGCTCAACAGCTAGCAATTTTAAAATTCCTCAAGAACCAAAACAATATCTTGTACACATCATTTACATCCATTTTCATATATAGTTTAATCAACTCCACTTGCTCATTACATTCTGCCAAACTATAATTTTTCTTTTTTTTTAAATGACCGGGGGTGTCCAGACCAGATTGAGCTCAACTAACTTCTCAGGACCCTAGAGTTATCAATCGGGTAAGAGTTCAAATAGTCACCCCTATTAGCAATCGTAGAGACTCGAACTTGAAAGACTATGTTAGATCCTCATTTACTCTTTTATCATCAGGTCACCCAATGGTGGTTAAAACCATAAATTTGCTAAAGATAACCATAATTATACACCCAATATTTTTAAATTAAAAATAAAGTTTATTTTTGGTTTTAAAAAAAGGGTAAATGACATGTTCCCACCTAAGGTTTAGTGAAAACCAAGGTTGGTATCCTAGTTTCATAAATTCTAGATTCCCACTTTTAAATGGACATCGTTAGTGACGGATGGGTTTAGACTTTAGACACAAGAGCAGCAGATGCTTTTACCAAACTGCCCTCAAACCGTCTTCTTCCTCATCTCCCTTCCTTGTCTTCACTACCGCCGACCTTTTGTGTAATTTTGGTGGTTATTTGTTTTTTTATTGGAGATTGACTGTTGGGGTTATGTTTGGAGTTTGATTGAGTGTTTTTTGAAGTGTTGTTTGTTGATTTTCTAGGTTTTGGACGAATCGAGGACGAGAGATTGATTTTTTTTAGCTGCTAGCACACCACCCATTCGACGAATTTCCCAAGAGAACTGCCATGCCATTTGCATGCATGCTCCTCCAACGCCAATGCCCACCGCCCAGCGCTTGTCCCCATTGGGCAAACTTCCATCTGACTATAGCTTTACCCTGACACATCCATTCCTCCCCAGCTTTTAGCTTCCACTCCCTCTTACACACAAGTTTCAAGCTTTTCCGATAGAATTCGTTGACGACAATCACCCTCAAGCCCACCATTAGCCTCACCAGAGTCCCCCCACCAAAACCCTTAAGCTCCCCCACCACAATTGCATGTCGACCAACGCCACTAACCCCTTAAGGTTTCTCATAATTATCGCCCCTTCCCAACAAAATTATGGCTACTCCCTCCACCAGAAATTCCCCCACCACCACCTTTTGCACCACTAGCGTTACCTCTCCAAAATCCCCAACATCCCAGGTCCTGATTGCCTGCCATTTATCGGTTGCCTCTTCCCTTAGGGTTTTCACAATTTTGGTGAATTTTGGATTTGATTGGTGTTTGTTTCAGAGAGTTTTGAAAGGAAATTGAGATTAATGGTTGTTTGGAAGTTGATTGTGATTGATTTGGAAGTGTTTGACGCTAGAGATGGCGTCGAGATCAGGCAACGACATTGGGTGGGTGAGAGAATGTTTTTCAGAAATGAAAATATTAAGGGGTGTTTGTCTGAGCTTATGAAAATTAGCTTATAAACAACAAGTACTTATAAGCTAATTTTAGCTTATAAGCATTTGAAATTTTAAGCAATTACGTGTTTGGTTAAAATACTTTATATTTGACTTGATTAATAGTCGACGTGTTTGATAAATTTTGCTTTAGTACATTTTTATTATAAAATGACTAAAAAAGGTACTACATTAACAAGGGTATACTATAGAATTTTTAAATTAAACAAGGATAATATGGTAATATACTTGGTCAAACTAGCTTATAGCAGAGTGTTATAGCAAAAAAAAAAAAAAAAAAGTACCTCCCCCCACCTTTTTTGTTTTGTTTTTTTTTTTTTTTTTGTTTTTTTTTTTTTTTTTTTTTGCTTATAAGCTCAACTTGTAAGCTCAAATATTATAAACAACAGGTATCTTAATTATAGAGCTTATAAGTAGTTTGACCAACTATAAGCTTAGACAAACACCCCCTAATGATCATTTACCTTAACGTTAAAAAACGAACAAATAGACATCTGTTTAAGAGTGGGAATCTAGAATTTATATAATTAGTACCAACCTTGGATTTTTGCCAAAACTCTGTGGGTGAAACTAAGGGTGGGATAATCCGGTTAACTGAACCGGATTAGGAAAACTGGAACCGAATCGGTTATCGGTTTAGACAAAATGCAAACCAAAACCGGGCCGGTTTTTGATTATAAACCGAACAGAATATTCGGTTCGGTTAACCGGTTTTCAAATTAAAACCCTAAAATTCTTCACTTTTTACATTTAAGTCCCTAAATTCAAATATTTATTATTTTATAAAATTCGTTGCATATCTGAACGCGGTGGAGTGGGGGTTGCTGTGACTACAATGCAACCAAGGTGGACTATCGTCGTCGGCTCGTCACGGTAAGTGACTGAGTGGGTGGTTGTTTGTGCTGAATGGTGTTGTGTGTGAGTGGTTGTTGGTGAAATGGATGTTGGAGTGGATGGGTGTGGACTGTGAACTCACTGTGGGTGAAGCTGCTAGGTGCGTAACCGACAATAGCGAAGAGCAAAACGAAGAATCGAAGATGAAGTGAGTACTAGAGGGAGTGGAGCTGTTGGGTGCTGCCGACAAACAGGCGAATAGCCAGCTGAAACATCGAAGATGGAGTGAATTTGGAGTGGAGGAATGGGCAGATTTGGAGCTGCTTATGTGGAGGGTGTGCACTGTGGAGATGGAGATTAGGCTTGGAGGCGGGAAGACTGAAGAAAAAAAAATAATATTTTAAAAACAAAATGCATGTTGCTTAATAGTTAGAGTTTAACCGATTTTTCTGATTTTTAAATTTTACAAACCGCAACCGAACCAGTTTGTAAAAAAACCTAGGCTTCGTTTGGTTCAACTTGGGAATACTACTCTTAGTATTCCCAAAAAGTTAAACAGTAAATACCCAAAACTCTCATTTTGGGAATACTATTTTCAATATTATTCATTTATTTTAAACCCTCTATTTGTTAATTCAATAAATACCCCTAAATTTTTTTAAAATTAAAAATACCCTAACAATCCACATTCTCCAGATTCCGGCCACCACCACCGGAAAATGGCCGAAATCTATAGGATGGCGTGCTACCGATGAATCTGGCCGGTAGTGCGCCGATCACCTTTTTCTGGCCAGATCCACGGTGATTCTGGCCGGAAAGGCCAGATCTAAGCCAAAGATCTGGCCGTTACGGCCAGATCTTTGGCCATAACCAGTCGTCACGAGCCGTCATTGAGACAATTACGGCTAGATTTGGCTGTCTAGCCGTAATCTGGCCGGAAAAGGCCATATCGGCGCATGACAGGCAAGATCCAGCCGGTCATGTGCGCCATAAGGCGACTCCGGTCACCTCCGGTTGTGTTGGCCGGTTTAGGGTGTTTGAGGGTGGTTGGGGGTGTTTTTGTTAACTTTTAACGTTTTATTATATGGGGTATTTTGTAAAAAACAACAAAGCATTTTATTATTTATAAATCACATCATCGTAATACCCGCCCAATTCAACTTTTTTTTAACTTTTTCAAAAACTTTTTCCCAAACCCCCAATTTTGAACCAAACGAAGCCCTAATTTGGTTTGGTTTGGTTTTCAGATTATTTCTCCCACCCCTATGTGAGAACACGTCGTTTACTAAAAAAAAAAAAAAAAGGATAAAAACTTCAAACGAAGAGACAAATCTTATATACTAAGCCATGATTAAAACGATAGGGATTTAGTTGCCACGATTTTACCTACTCACCTAAATTAACCTTAAAAATAAAACTCCTTTAAACGTTTTTAATACTATTAAAAAGCAAATTTTATAAACTAATTTATACCATAATTATTATAATAATAATAATTAATTAAACATTACTTTATATAACAAGAAGAATGATTATGAAATTATAGATAATAAACCTGGGGGTTGATCTGATATCAAAGAGGTTTATTTCTTTTTTTTTATTTCTAAGTTCAAATTTGGGGTTATCTACTATAATAATATTGTAACTATCTGTTCATTTAGACTTGAAAATATTCATATAATCTTATTGAAATACTATAACTTATCTGCTCTTTTGGACTTGTAAGATATTTAATAAATCTTATTGAAATGCGCATAACTAGACGGATAAGAAAAAAAATAAGGTAATACTTGTGCAATAACACTACACAAACATCACTCCCTTACAACATCGTAACGCCCCACTTGAGGTACGTACTTAAGATTGTTGTATGGCTTAATTGTTATTGATTTAGTTTTAATTGAGTTGGTATGTTTGAGTTGTTAGTGTTTGTCTTGAAATTGATTGAGTTTTGAGGAATCTTAAATTCCAGTCTTCGTCGAGGTGACGTTGGCTTGGTATTACGTGTCGACTCTGTACTTTTCGCCAGGAGACGGAAGTTTCTTCGCCGCGGCGACGAGTCATTGAAAAGTTTAATGAGTTTCTAGAGAATTCTTCCTTTGGGGCACAATGACCATTCTACCCCTAATATAGTAGGAAAGTGGGGAGTAAACTGTAGGAATTTTCATGGAGAATAGTTAGTATGGGGGTGTGAGTGAAATGAATCAAAAGAATATAGATGAATTTCAAGAAGAGCAAGGGCAAAATGAAGAAACTGATTTCTCTCAATCTTCCATTCAATTTTCCTAAGATTTCTAAGGGTAAGAGAGCTTTTGAGTATTTTGTAGAGATTTCTCTAAAGCATCCTATAATATTCTTGCTTTAGATGTGAGTTTTGCTTATGTTTATATTGAAGTCTTATATTGTTATTATTGTTTTGTTGGTTGTTTTAAAAGTTGTGAGAGAAATCAAGTTACCAAAGGAAAGAAAGTATTAGAGCTATTTTCCTCACAAGGTAATTAATCCAACTCAAGTGAGATTTAAGAACTCTTTTAAGTAGAGACTTATGTTGCATGTGTATATCTTATGGTCATTGAGAAATTGAGATGAATGAGATTGAGATATAGTTATTATGAATTGAATGATTGGAATATGGAAGTGTGGATATTTTATGGTGTTGAGTTGAGTTTGATTGATTTGAAGGGAATTTGAGTAAACTCTTTAGAAGTGTTTGTTTTATTGACAGGAAATTAGAAGTTTAGAAGAGTTTTCTCCCATATTGGGAAGTTCAAGAAAAGAGAAAAGTTATTGTTTAAGTAGAGTTTATATATGCACATGATTTGTATGATGAAATGCTCAGAGAAGCATGAGTAAAGTAGGAAGCCTTATTTTGCTCCAAGCATATTGCATCTCATAAGTGCATTAATGAACATGAGTCACATGTTGCATTAATCATGCCATTAAATATGCATTAGAAAAAGAGAGTAGAGAGTAGAGAAATTGAGTTTAAACTACTCTAAGGTAGAGAGAAAGAGAGAATGAGCACTAGAGACAAAGAGAAGTATGCTAGATAAGGAATAGAGTAGGTTTATGCGATGGGAACCTGTGAGTATGGGTAGAGTATTCCCGTATTACGCCGCATTGAGAGAGTGGCATGAGTAGAGAGAGAAGGGTGTAGCCCCTGGTTGCATGCGATGGATGACTATACCCGAGTTTACCCAGAGAGAGAGTTTTATACACTCACATGGCCAAGTGTTCCGAATCCAGTCATAACCAAGTCCGTCGGCTAGAAATGGAAAAGTCATGGAGAGTGGGAGTGAGTCCCAATCGTGCCTCTGGTCAGATGGGGTCGTGACTTGCTATAGAACGAGTTAATAGAAAAGAGAAAAGAAACAAAGGAGAGAAAGCAAAGCGTAATGGGAATTTTAAGACAGAATTGAGGAAAGAGTTACAGGGATAGATTAGTAGAGGATTTACTTACTGGCATTGTTTTATGCTCACCCCGTTTGTCCCTATGTTTTTGCAGGATCTAGTGAGGACACGGTCGATGGATGTCGGCAAGCGAAGGAAAATGGCTACACTATCCACTTTATTGTTCATAGTTTTTTGTATTGATATGAGTTTGTACAAAGAATGTATATTTTAATAAAAAAATTGGGCCCAACTTTTTATACTATTTTACATGTATTTTACTATGCATATTTTATGAGAATACGAGTAGAAGCAGTCATTACACATCCTTTTACAACATGCATGGCAGATCCACCTCATCTGCCACCTCATCCAGATGCCAAGTCACTCCCCCAAAAAATAAAAAAAATAAAAAATTCTCTAACCCTAAATTTCAAAATTCACGTGTACTCAATGATCAAATCTTAATCCCAAAATTCATTGGCAAACCCTAAGTTCAATCTCCTTTCCTCTCTCTCTCTCGCGGACTCCTCCTGCCACCACTTGAGCTCTCTTTCCCTCCAGCTCGTCCTCCTCCCCCTTATCTTCATAGACTCTCGAAATGTTGTTCAGTGTCAAGATAAGATTTCAAAAAAATCTCCAATTTACACCCGAAACCTTAAGATCTCCGAACTTTTCAATGTTGACTTCAATCCACCAAGCTTTGTTTTTTCGATTAGAAACTGAATTTCACAGTAAGTTTTTGCGGGAACTTGAGTTTGCTGCCAGTGTAGTTCTTGCTGCCATGTTCCCTTCAGCCATTTTTAGCTTCTTTACATGTTCCTCGCGTGGAATGCTGTTGTTTTGCCAGTTTTTTTCAAGGTAACATTTTATTTTGTTTGTTTCTAATTTATTATTTTTTTGGTTTCCACAAGTATGAAGTACATGTTTAATGTATATTTTGCAGGAAGAAGAGAGTTGTTTGTAGAGTAACTAGGACAGATACAGAACCAGATAGCATAATGATAAGGTGATTTTTTCTTTGAATGTTCAAAATTTTTTTTGTTAAGATTCGATGCAGATGAAATGCATTTATATAGTTATTGTTTTTTTAAGCAACTATTTTGAATTTGGTCTTGGGCTTGGTTTACTGGTTATTGTTAAGATTCATGCAGATGAAATGCATTTGTATGGTTATTGTTTTTTAAGCACATTTTGAATTTGGTCTTGGGCTTGGTTTACTGGTAGTCGGTGCTATCTGATGATTCAACTTTCCATGTTTGCCTCAATATTTGAACTTATGGGGATGTATTTGCTTCATATTTATTTTCTTCTATTGTCATAGACTTCTTGATATGCTTAGAAAGTCGTAGTAAAATGTTGTTCAATATGGCTTTCGGGTACTCTCATTAAAGAATACGATATTGACTTTTGCCTATAGCATTCAAGTCTATCAAGGAGATGGAAACAAATTTAAGGAATTAGTGAAGCAGCAAAATGCTTGACTAATTATGATTAATTGTGATCTAGAAACTCACAGTTCATCATAAGGATGGGATTTAAGCTAGAAGGCTAAGCCAAGGTGGGGGCTGTTTATTAAATATATAAATCTCTATACTGTAGCATTTATTTTTTATTTTCATTTTTTAAACTGTATATTGTTATTGTTTTTAAACCGCATGACTTGTTAATTGAGACTTATCCCCAGTAAAAAATGCATCATTGTGTTTCTTTTGCTTTAAATTTGCAGCTGGTATGTCTGTCAACATTTTTTGAACATTTGCGTGGAGCTTAGATTTTAGAATTGTTACTTTAAAGCTTGTGATAGTTCTTAAATAATTGGTTTGGTCTTAATAGGTAATGGAGGCAGCCCAAGCTTCAGCGGGATTGTCAGGTAGTTACTATGGCTATGCATTATTGCTTTAGATTTCGGCATTTTAGTGAGGCCATGATTCTATGCAGCTGGTGTAGATTGTGGGTGCTGGATAAGAAGCCTGGGCATGTTGTAGTTTTTGCACTATTAGATTAGCAGGTGTGCAGGTTGCAGTTATTTATGTAGTCTCCAGGAGTCTTGGGCAGTATGTCCAGGTGGTGTGTGCTTGAATTTTAGTAGTGATCGGACAATGGTATGTATGGAGGTGCAACATGATTGCTGCATTTTCTGCAGTTTCTAGGTGAAGGCTTCAGTTTGGTTGTCTTGTGTAGTCTTACTGTTTGTGTATAAGGATTGTATATATCTTGGTTGCTCTTTGTTTCTTTTTGTGTAGTTTGGTCCTTGGGCATGTCCAAGGTCCTCGCCTGTGTAAGGAGTGCTATTTTTAGGATGTAATTCTATGTTTTAATAAATTAGCAGTTTTACCTAAAAAAAAAAAAAAAAAACCCTGGATTTTAATGTTTGCAATTACTAAAAGTAGATGATACTTATTTCTACCCACAGTTTCAAGAGGAAAATCTGCAAAAGAACAATAGAAAAAACAAATGTGAATTGTAACTGATCATGTGCAAATGCATGAAAGCCATATTTATTCACTAAAGAAAATAAAGTTCATGATATCTCCACAACTGATTTTTTTCTCCAGTTTCATCCTAAACAGCCTTTTCCATCCTAACATCCTAACAATAAGCTCAATTTAACAAGCTCCGTCCTAAGTCCTAACATCCTAAACGAACTTTTCTGCAGCTTCTCAAATTCCAAAGTGGAGAAAGACTGCACATTCTGATTTTTTCAAATTCTACACAAACTGGAGAAAGATTGCAACTTCTCAAATTCTGCAGCTGCAACAGAAACTACCCAAGCTTCCCATCCGCAAACTGAGAAAGACTGCAACAGAAAAAAGACATGCATCAGATTATAAACAAAAAAGACATGCATCAGTTATAAAATAGAAAGGAAAATACGTGAAAACTAAAATTCCTTCTCAACACTGAACATATGCATCATATTATAAATAAAAGACATGCATCAGATTTATAGAGCATTTGAACATATATGCATGAACATCACATACCATGTAAACAAGGCCACCATAGACTTATGCCACTCGCTCTATCTAAGACCAGCATGATACCAAGTTCCTTCTCAGCATTAGGACAAAATCTGGCTTGATTTCCACTTTGACCAAATGTCTGACTTTGTAAACCTAGGAATGCACATACAAAGGCATTGGAACCTGAAAGTCTTGTCCAAAATGTCAAAATTGAAGAACAATGAACCATCAACTTACAATCAACTAAGTAACTCAACACAGTAATATGACTTACCTGCCCCTAAGATCAATACTTGAACATTTAACATTTAACAAATCCAAGATCTCTCACTCCAAAAGATCAGGCAATTTCAGGCCATAAACCCATAATTACAGCATCAAAATCAAAGAAAAAAAAAACAAAATAAGAATCAGATCCACATTGAACATTTAACAAAATCCAATACATTGCTTACCTTTTTTTGTTTTTTTGTTTTTGGTAATCCTGGTAATTTTATAGGAATAAAGAATAATATTCAATAAAGGGACTCCCTTAAGAGCAATCACCTTAGGCTACCCAAGGAGAATGAAACAAAAAAGAAAGGGCAAGGGAGGATACACAATCCTTATACACAATAGATATCCCACAGAGAATGAAACAAAAAACAAAAAGGGCAAGGAAGATAAACAATTCCTATACACAATAGCCCATCAATTCTATACAGAAGGAGCCAACAAAAGCCATCAAAAAAGGCTCATGCATCCTGCCTACAAGCAAAAACACTACCAGCACCAAAGACCACCATAATCCAGCAATCCTAACAATCATATAACACAAGTTGTTTAGTTATCAATAACTAAAAGATGGAATTTATAACAAACAAATCCAACCAGTAACCACATATTAATAGACTGGAATGTCAACACAATCAGTTATATTTCAATTAACCAGATATTGCAGACCATAAAAATAATTACTGAAGGCTGCTGCCAAGCTGAACATTAAATCTATCATCTATGTATCTTGTCTTAATTCCATCAATTTTCTCTCATTGAAGGTCTTCAAAGACAAAGCAACATGTTGCCATCCATTCCAAACTCCAAACGAATCAATAACATGTTATTCCATATTCCATCCAGTGGTGGTATCTCAAGCAAAATAATGAATATAAAAACACATTTGCAGTGAGAAGGAGCATCAAATGGAAAAATATCTCAATCATATACCTATTTACCACACTTAAGAAAGTTGGTGAGGACTACACAAGAGTACATGGGAACATGTACATATCCTTAATACCACTAGTTCATATTTCAATTTCAAGTTCAATGAACACATCAACGGATCACCAAATGGTGTGTTTTCAAGCCTAATCCAGGCTGCTTGTAGACCACCATACACCTAAATGTCACTGACCTTAGCACATGAAAATGAAAATGAATAATCGTATATCGAATAAAGAGCAACGGAGGCCAAAATATATTGTCATGTGGAAGCGCTTGATCAAATGATCAGTGTCATAGACTATGTATTCGTAGAAGACCAAAGAACTGATTCCACCATATACACCAACAGTCGTTGATCCAAGAGGAAAGAACATCTGGAACATAACAAAAGGATTTTCAAATTCAAAAAATAAAGAGCAGAGATGCAGTCAAAGATAAACAACATAATTGAAATGAATAAATAAAGACATGGATATAGTCAAATTCCCTCTATCTGTTTAAGAATCATAATTAGCAAAATCCATCAGAATTAAAAATAAAAAGACAGAGATAGAGGAAATAAGGGATATGGACATACGATGAAAGGGACCAGTGAGAGAAAGGGAGAAGGTCAAATTGCTCCTCGGTAGGTTGTTGATGAAGAGTAAAGAAGGTGATGAGAAACCAGAGTGCTCAACACAATCAAGTGTGGTCGAAATTCCGTAGACCTGACAGATGAATACCAACAAGTTGGTGCAGAGGTCCCCCTGGTGTGGCTGTGTTGGTGACTGCGTTTTCGCCTGAGATTGGGGAATGTGGTGCTAGAGTTCTAAAAATTGAAAGAAAATCTGGGAAAAACTTAGGGTTCCAATTTGAGTGAAATGAAATTATTTAGGATGTGGATTTTGGAAAATGAAATTTGGAATTTTTATTGTAAAGATTTTTTTTTTTTTATTTTTGGAGGGAATGATGTGGCATATGGCTGATATGGCAGATGAGGTGGCTCTGCCATGTCAGCTGTCATGTCATGTTGTAAGGGGATGTTGTGAGGGAGTGATGTTGTATAGTGTTTTGATAGTTGGTGTATCTTCTTTCTCCGTAAGTTTGACACGTTTTTTACTCGATGCGTCTAATTTGGGTCGAGGCAAAAGTCAAAGTCTACACATATCGTTCAATTTAAAGTACACTCAGACGCGTCAACGGATATTACACGGCAGACAACGTGATTGAAGATTTGAACGGAGCTTTTTGCTTCCAAGTGGAAGATTATAGCTCTCTACTCAATCAATCCCTAAATATACTAATAATATTAATTATAAACTATTTTATTTTTATTTTTAGAAAATTGGAAACGTGACAATCACTCTATAGATCACGATTTGCCATATTTGTAGAGTTAACGTTTTTTTATACTCAATAATAGTTTAATACCTTTTTTATCCACTATTTTTAAAATACTATTCAACATAAACATGAATAAACTCATTCATGTTGTTAGATCTTTTAAGAGAAGGATCGATGATCTTTTGGTAGTGAATATTAGATTTTAGTGATTAAATTGATTGAAATTTCTTGGAAGGGACAGTTGAGCAAACCTAATCGTTCAATTACCGATAATTGGCGAGATCACAGGGTAAGTTGAGGAGTTTTGTAAGTATAAGGAGAAGAGAATGGTGATGATGTGTATAACGATGCATCGAAACAAATATAATTTGGAGTAAAGTAGTATTTTAAAAATCTTGATGTATAATGTATAACATTAAGTATTACCTATTATTTGTGGGAAAAATTTACTCTAATTTATAAGGTATAATATTAGTATAAAGAGTGGTAATTACTTAGTGAGAGAAACTCAAATTAATTATACGTAATCTTAATTATTATCGAAATGCAATTAGTTTTAGTACTTCAATTATGAACGGACCATCTAGAAACGGAATCGCCGCCCTCATTTCCCTCGTTTTTCTCAGATTGATCCTCCTAAATTTTCTACCCCCACAAACACTCGCTAATCCTCGCCCACCCTACAAAAGAAAAATAGTCTTTCTTTCAAGAACCGCTCGTACAGTCTCACGTTATGAACTCAAAAACACCCACCAAGTTGATCACAAGGAACAATAAAAACAACTATGAAACCAACAGGAAGTTCTTGTTGTGTTGTACCCGCCGGGGACTCCGCTTGTTGCCATGAACATGAACATGAAATGAAGATGGTTCCGTTCGTTCCGTCTGGGGTTGTGCGGACGGTTGAAGGAGCCGTTTTTAATTACGCTGCTGTTGGTGGTGAGTATGAAAGTGATGATGCAGAAATATTGAAGGACGGTAAGAGGAAGAAGAAGAAAGGCGGTGCAAGAAGCTTCTGCGAATTTTCAAGGCCATTTTGTTCGAAACTTCAATGGTTAGTTTTTTTTTTTTTCTTTGTAATTTTGTTGTTTTCGATTGGATTTTGTGAGATTATTGATTTTTGTTCATATTTTTGTTTTGTTAAGAACAGGCCAAGAAGCTTAAAAAGAGAAAACTGTAAAGAAGCAGAAGCAAGCATAAAGGCGCCACATTACAGGCAGACCCGAAAAATCGGAATCATAATGAAAGTTCATTAGTCAAAAATATGGGCATTGGAAGTGGAAAATTTTTCGCTACTACTTCTTCATAGGTTTTTCTTCGAATTCGTCTGGAATCCATCATCTTCATATGTTCTTCATCACTTTCCTCAATTCAAGTGCTCTTCAACAAGTCGTTTTCCGATCGAATCAAGTCATTTTCTGATAAAACCAAATCTTTCCGATCGGAACAAGTCCTTTGTGATAAAACCAAATTGTTTTTGGATCGGAACAAATCGTTCCGGTTAGCACATTCGAGAGAGTAGTACCAATGAAGGAGAAGCAGGAGGAGAATATCAAATGCAAGAGCATGGAAAAGGGTGTTATGGCCCCACATTGGGTTGTGTTTTATTCTAATTAGCTCTTTGTTTTGGTCTTATGGGGTAAATGTTGTGCCATTTTCTCACTTCAACCTGGCTTTTTTGGTGCCTCGATGGGCTATTGCCAAAAATCCATCACAAAATCTGGTTATCCATTCACCCCAGCTTGATTCAGACTATAAGAGAAGATCATAATCGGAGGATTACTCGAAAGGCACAATTCGCGAATCGATAACTCTCGATATTCTGATACGAAAATATAATAATAAAATGAAGTGAGTTTGAGCCTACAAAAGTTGCAAACGGTTCAACTGTATTTTTCTACTAGTGTAGGTTTTGATTTGCCTGTTTAGTTCAGGCTCTGGGTTCATGTAAATTTGTGGGAGCCAAGGAATTAGGGGATTCTACAGTTTTTTTTTTTTTTTTTTTTTTTTCTGGAGGAGAAGATGAATTTTTTTGTTTGAAGTGTGTAAATAATGGAAAATGCACAGCATTTTGTCTGATATTTTACTTATAAAGCAATCTCTTAGAAAGAAAGAGATTAACGAATCAGTACTTATTACCTGATTTTTTTTTTTTTTTTTTTGGCTAATTTATGCACATTCAACTAATCTGAGGACTCCAATTAACGATCGGATAAATCTTAGTGCTATCCTATTAGTAACCAAGTGGACCAACTTAAGACCTCTTATACCAGAGTCCCTATTCAATTACTCGACCACCTAACAGTGGTTCTTATTATCTGCATTGCTCTTCTATTTCTTTACCGTTTTTATCTGCAGATTTCAACTAGCTTTTGCGTTCAACAGATTCATCCTGTGACTATTTATTGAAATATTATGTGAAAGTCTTATCGATATCAATAAAGATATGCTGATAAATTTCTTCACAACTCAGTGACAGTTGATAATTGGTTTTGATGAAATTCATTAGAAAAAATTCATCAGAAACCAATTATCAACTGTCACGTTGGGTTTATAAGGGAACGTTTGTAAGATTCATTTATCAACATTGTATTGTTCTATGGATATCCATACGATACGTATTTACATTTTTATGCTGATTGTATATACATTTTAGGCATATAATTTTTTTTTTCAATATTTACTATAGTTTTGATGAGAATAATTTCATTTAATAAATACTTTTGATTGTTAAAGAAAAAATCCCGTGAAACACCTAATATATGTTTTTCTATAGAAAATAACTTTTCGATAAGGCTTTTGTGATATTTTTTTGTTTTAATTAGGCACTAAAAATATTAATATATATACACAATATACAACTAGTTAATAAAATACGACATTAAGTAAAAAATTAAGTTTTGTGTTTAAGATGCACAGTTAATTAATCCAAAACGAAAACACTTTTTGGTACATTTGTAAAAATTCCTTTATTTTTTAATATCGTTTTCTATTTAAAGTATTGTTTTTTGACCAAAATGAGTTGTTTTGATCTGCGTAGGCCACTAATAAAAAAAATAATAATAATTAATATTTCAAAAATTAGGATTTTTTATTGTTTTGTACATCAAATTAATAAAAAAAAATATTTTTCAATAAAAATAAGCCTTATACTCAACAATAAAAAGAATAAAAAAAAAAAAAAAAAGGTTTTCTATAATGACCACAATTATACGGAAAGAAAAAAGAAAAATTGAGCCACTGGACTAAAAACCCGGTAATATTGCCGGCAGACTCAGCTTCTCACTAGTCACTAAATCTTAAACCCTGTTAAAAACCCCTTATCCATAATAAATCCTTCTTGAAAAATTCCAAAATGGCCACCACCAAACTCTTCTTGAGACCAAACCCTCTCCCTTCCACAATCTTCTCTTCTTCATCAATTCACGTTCTCTTCGCTAAATCTAAATTTACTACCACTTTCTCCCTCTTCTCCGCCGTCTCCGCCACCACCACCGCCATCACCAACCACGCCCTCCCTTACGGCCCCTCTCTTCTGAAAGGCAAAACCCCAGAATTCCCCAAAAAACTGCAAGATGAAGCTAATCACCTCTTCGATGAATCCCAATTCACCAGAATTTTCGACATTGCCGCCGTCCGTGTCCCTGCAAAAGATTGTTTTGCCCTCGAGTCCCGCCTCCGTGGCCACCTTCTCAACTGGCCACGTGTCCGCAACATTGCTCGTGTGCCTGGTGATGATGTGGATACTCAATTCATCACTCTGTTACAAGATAATACTAAAAATGACACTGATGAAGAAAGTTTAGATCTTCTGAATTCTGTTTTGTATAGGGATAAGTTAGTTAAGAGCTTTAACGTTCGGGGGTTTGTTAAGTTTAGGAATTTGGCGAAGATTTCGCGGCCGAAAAAGAGGAAGAAGAAGGAAAAGAAGGGGGAAGAAGAGAAGGGAAAGGGGAGGAAAAAGGAGTTTTGTGTGGTGGAGGTTGTTGAAAAGGAAAGTGAAGAAATGAAGGGATTGTTAGGGGAGGAATTTAGAGGTGGAGAGAAATGGAAAGGAGCAACAAGATTGTTGCTTTTAGATGAAGAGTTAGCGGATAAAGATGTGGAGGAGTTTCCTGAAGCAATCAAGGTCTCTTGTGAGTTCATTTTAATTGTGAATTTGGTTTTTGTGTTGCTTTAGTTTATGCATAATGTGTTGATAATTTAAGAATAGAAGAGCTTCCTTACATAGTTATAGGGGTGGTGCTTTGTTTGGCTTGCCATGCTGTTGGTTAGTAAAGAACATTTCAATGGTGAAAGGAATCTAGGTTTTTTTTGAGTTCATTTTAATTACGAATTTGGTTTTTCTATTGGTTTATTTTTTTCATAATGTGTTGATAATCTTCGTGTAGAATAGCATGATATGTAATTATGCACACTATGCTCTGGTTGATTTGCCATGCTGTTATTAATCAAGATTATTTCAATTGTGACTCTTATCTGAAAGTTCTATAGCCATTTTCTTGAGGAAGTTCTTGTTGGGTAACTCTCAGTTCCTCCTTGGTTCATGGGCGTTAAATGTGTGGGACATTATCATTTGTAGCAGTCTGTTGTCTGCTTTTGGGCTTCTCTTTTGTTAATTTGTTGTGTGAAATCTATTGAGGTTTATTGCTATTACTGCTTATTTCTTTGCTGATGTTGTTATATATAATGCTATTATCTGTGCTTCAGGTTGTATTTGAAGAAGATAAGAGTAAAAATAGAATACCAACTTTAGAGCTTGTGAGATGCAGGCTCACATTGTATTATGATTACTGGCAAATGGATGAGGTATTCCAATCTGAATTTTTTCTGTGTACACTTATATATTATTATTATTATTTTTTTTTTTTTTTATTTTATTATTATTATTTTTTTTTTTTTGGTGCTATTCCTTGCTTTTATCATTTTTGGTTCACATTGTTCTTCTGTCATTTATGACAACGTTGTTAGTTTGTTAAAGTGATTCACATAATTACGTCCAGACAAAATTGATAACTTAGGTCCTGTTTCAATTAATAAATTTAAGAGTAAATAAGCATCAAAGCAGCATATGTATATCTGTTATATATGGTAAGGGCAAAATATGTATGAACATGAAGTTGCCATTGACATCTGCACACTAGATTTTAATAATTGATCATTGGGGTTGGATAAAACTGGAACTCTTAATTTTAGGTATTTTTCGCTTAACTGTTTGTTTTGGGTCAGTTTCAGTTATGATATTGGTATAACGTTTACCTTTTTGTTTTCAATCTCTCTCAAAAACTGAACCATGCTCACTTGTATCTTTAAACATTGAAATATCACAATTTCTCCATAGACCAAATCCTATGTATTCACTTTCTTCATTAGGGCTCTGCTGCTAGGAAGGAATGGTATTTGTCACATTGAGAATTGCTGAAAGTTTGAATGCTGATGAATTATTAACTCCTGGAGTTACCTGCAGATATTGGAGGCCTTGTTACCAGAGGGTATGATTGTCCCTTCATCTTTTGAAACAGTTGGGCATATCGCACACCTGAACCTTAGAGATGAGCATTTACCTTGCAAAAATCTCATAGCAAAGGTGCTTAGTACTAGTTACATGTTGTTTACTGTTTTGACCTTATGGGTTTGAGAACTGGCTTCTAAAGAAGGTTTTGCTCTTATTCAGGTAGTTTTGGATAAAAACAAGCCAAAAATACAAACAGTTGTCAATAAAATTGATGCTATCCATAATGACTACAGAACCATGCAACTTGAGGTTCTAGCTGGAAATCATTCCCTTGTGACTGTCGTAGTTGAGAATGGATTACGATTTAATGTTGATTTAGCTACAGTGTATGTTCTCCTTTCTTTTCAAGCTAATGAAAAATTCATCTGAATCTTCTAATGTCTGCTCTCTGTAGTGAGCATAATGTCATATCTTGACTCAACAATTGTAGTGCTCTCTTTTAGCAAAACAAGCTCATGTAACAGCTAGTTTCATGCGTTGTTCCTTTATTTGAGTAAGGCATCTGGTTCTGATTTGTTACTGACTTTGAGTGACACATTTATAGCTAAATCTCAATTTATCTTCTCTGGAGTCTTTGTCTAACACCTTTATTGACTGCATTTCCTGTGTCACAGTAATATATCAGAAAGAATCACCTGTATTTTTCATATAACCTTAAATGTGATTTCATATTGGTATCATCAAGAAGTCATCTGGTATACATCATGTTATCTACTAAACCATTTCTGAGACTATTACTAGATGGTTAGCAGCATCTCTTTCAGAGAGTCAAAGATGTGTCTAATTATGAATCTGTCGACCACAACCTGTGTGTTCAATCCTTACTAGTGTCAAAAAAATAGAAAACAACAAGTATCTTATGAATCCCTCTTTTCATGCAGATATTGGAATTCAAAGCTTGCAACTGAAAGGCAAAGGCTTCTAAATGGTTTCAATCACAAAGATGTTGTTTGTATGTTTGTATCTTGATTGTATTTACTATGGGAGCTTGCAGATTATTATTGATACTCTCTAAAATCTCGGTCTTTTGTAACTATTGTTATGTTTCTGGGGTGGAGTTTGCTTGCGTCTCTAATCCATACATTTTTTGGTCATGTCTTTTGGGGTGTTCTTAGTATATGTTATTTGTTAGTTAATGTTCTCATATCTGATTTTTCTGTGACCTCTCCTGTCTCGCAATATATTTTCTTTATATAAATATTCTGTAAGACCAAAACAAGAATTGAATTTATTCCGTAGGGATTTGCACTGGAATTGACGAACAACCAATATCAATATTAGTGTTTATTAGTATTGAATAGAAATTGAAACGGGGCCCAACCGAGATGGATACATGTGTGCACTTATACTTTTTTGTTTCTTTTTTTCTGATTTGACAGGTGATGTTTTTGCTGGTGTTGGTCCAATAGCTATATCTGCGGCAAAGATAGTGAAACGTGTATATGCTAATGATTTGAATCCTTATGCAGTCGACTACCTTGAAAGAAATAGTGTCCTCAACAAACTCGAGAGAAAGATTGAGGTGTGGTCTGGAAACTTCTCTTTTGAGCATTTTATTGTGAAAATCTTCTTTTTGGTTTATTAAATAAAAGAATAAGTGGCCATGTACTCCTTTGAATGGAAGATCTTGTATGTTACTTTCTAGGTCTATAACATGGATGGCAGGAGGTTCATTGATGCTATGTTTGCTAGTGACAAAGCTCAGTCCATAACACAAGTGGTTATGAATTTACCAAATGATGCAGCAGAATTTTTAGGTGTGTTGCCAAACCCATTACCAAACTCTCTTTCATTCTATACTCATGAGTAAATTGAGAGTAAGAGTTGCTCATATAATTTGATCAGTTCTGTTCAGTTACAATTTGCATTGACAAAATTCTTGCCATCACTTATCAATTTTATGGAACTTCATAAAGGTCTGTCTGTCAGAAGTTTTATAGAATTGAGAGGATGGGCAGATCTTCCATGGCCCTTGCCCAAAATTTTTTATAATACAGTTGCAACACCCCCCGGTCCCCAGTGGGCCCGGTGGCGCCGAAACAATTTTGCTGGCTTTTACAAGTCGGCCTAAAGTCTAAACTTTAGATCTGCCCATGTGGCAATTTAATTTAGTCTACATTCATGTTGGTTAAATACTTATGAATTGCATACTGCTAGTTTTGAAAGGTATCAGTTATCATTGAAGTGAGCCGGCCGTCATGTTTGCTAGTGCTTTCTTGCCGCATCTTCTTACATTAGCTATGATGTGCTTATGTGGAAGATTTTATAAAAGAAAGGTGGTTTTTGAGAACATCACCTAAGAAGTGATGTTTTCTGTTGATTATAACTCTTGAAAATCTATCCCTCTTCTTACATTTTCACCTTTATGAACAGATGTTTTTAGAGGAATATACAGAGATAGACCCAAGGACACAAAATTCACATTCGTCTGGGGTTGTGCGGACGGTTGAAGGAGCCGTTTTTAATGTACGCTGCTGTTGGTGGTGAGTATGAAAGTGATGATGCAGAAATATTGAAGGACGGTAAGAGGAAGAAGAAGAAAGGCGGTGCAAGAAGCTTCTGCGAATTTTCAAGGCCATTTTGTTCAAACTTCATGGTTAGTTTTTTTTTTTTTTTTTCTTCTTTGTAATTTTGTTGTTTTCGATTGGATTTTGTGAGATTATTGATTTTTGTTCATATTTTTGTTTTGTTAAAACAGGCCAAGAAGCTTAAAAAGAGAAAACTGATAAAGAAGCAGAAGCAAGCATTAAAGGCGCCACATTACAGGCAGACCCGAAAAATCGGAATCATAATGAAAGTTCAATTATCAAAAATATGGGCATTGGAAGTGGAAAATTTTTCGCTACTACTTCTTCATCAGGTTTTTCTTCGAATTCGTCTGGAATCGCATCATCTTCATATGTTCTTCATCACTTTCCTCAATTCAAGTGCTCTTCAACAAGTCGTTTTCCGATCGAATCAAGTCATTTTCTGATAAAACCAAATCGTTTCCCGATCGGAACAAGTCCTTTGTGGATAAAACCAAATTGTTTTTGGATCGGAACAAATCGTTCCGGTTAGCACATTCGAGAGAGTAGTACCAATGAAGGAGAAGCAGGAGGAGAATATCAAATGCAAGAGCATGGAAAAGGGTGTTATGGCCCCAACATTGGGTTGTGTTTTATTCTAATTAGCTCTTTGTTTTGGTCTTATGGGGTAAATGTTGTGCCATTTTCTCACTTCAACCTGGCTTTTTTGGTGCCTCGATGGGCTATTGCCAAAAATCCATCACAAAATCTGGTTATCCATTCACCCCAGCTTGATTCAGACTATAAGAGAAGATCATAATCGGAGGATTACTCGAAAGGCACAATTCGCGGAATCGATAACTCTCGATATTCTGATACGAAAATATAATAATAAAATGAAGTGAGTTTGAGCCTACAAAAGTTGCAAACGGTTCAACTGTATTTTTCTACTAGTGTAGGTTTTGATTTGCCTGTTTAGTTCAGGCTCTGGGTTCATGTAAATTTGTGGGAGCCAAGGAATTAGGGGGATTCTACAGATTTTTTTTTTTTTTTTTTTTTTTTCTTGAGGAGAAGATGAATTTTTTTGTTTGAAGTGTGTAAATAATGGAAAATGCACAGCATTTTGTCTGATATTTTACTTATAAAGCAATCTCTTAGAAAGAAAGAGATTAACGAATCAGTACTTATTACCTGATTTTTTTTTTTTTTTTTTTTGGCTAATTTATGCACATCTCAACTAATCTGAGGACTCCGAATTAACGATCGGATAAATCTTAGTGACTATCCTATTAGTAACCAAGTGGACCAACTTAAGACCTCTTATAACCAGAGTCCTTATTCAATTACTCGACCACCTAACAGTGGTTACTTATTATCTGCATTGCTCTTCTATTTCTTTACCGTTTTTATCTGCAGATTTCAACTAGCTTTTGCGTTCAACTAGATTCATCCTGTGACTATGTTATTGAAATATTATGTGAAAGTCTTATCGATATCAATAAAGATATGCTGATAAATTTCTTCACAAGCTCAAGTGACAGTTGATAATTGGTTTTGATGAAATTCATTAGGGAAAAAATTCATCAGAAACCAATTATCAACTGTCACGTTGGGTTTATAAGGGAACGTTTGTAAGATTCATTTATCAACATTGTATTGTTCTATGGATATCCATACGATACGTATTTACATTTTTATGGCTGATGTATATACATTTTAGGCATATAATTTTTTTTTTCAATATTTACTATAGTTTGATGAGAATAATTTCATTTAATAAATACTTTTGATTGTTAAAGAAAAAATCCCGTGAAACACCTAATATATGTTTTTCTATAGACAAATAACTTTTCGATTAAGAGCTTTTGTGATATTTTTTTGTTTTAATTAGGCACTAAAAATATTAATATATATACACAATATACAACTAGTTAATAAAATACGACATTAAGTAAAAAATTAAGTTTTGTGTTTAAGATGCACAGTTAATTAATCCAAAACGAAACACACTTTTTGGTACATTTGTAAAAATTCCTTTATTTTTTAATAGTCGTTTTCTATTTAAAAGTATTTTTTTGACCAAATGAGTTGTTTTGATCTGCGTAGGCCACTAATAAAAAAATAAAATAATTAATATTTCAAAATTAGGATTTTTTATTGTTTGTACACAAATTAATAAAAAAAAATTTTTCAATAAAATAACCTTAAACTCACAATAAAAAGAATAAAAAAAAAAAAAAAAAAAGGTTTTCTAATGACCAAATATACGGAAAGAAAAAAAAAATTGAGCCACTGGACTAAAACCCGGTAATATTGCCGGCAGACTCAGCTTCTCACTAGTCACTAAATCTTAAACCCTGTTAAAAACCCCTTATCCATAATAAATCCTTCTTGAAAAATTCCAACATGGCCACCACCAAACTTTCTGAGACCAAACCTCTCCCTTCCGCAATCTTCTCTTCTTCATCAATTCACGTTCTCTTCGCTAAATCTAAATTTACTACCACTTTCCCCTCTTCTCCGCCGTCTCCGCCACCACCACCGCCATCACCAACCACCCCTCCCTTACGGCCCCTCTCTTCTGAAAGGCAAAACCCCAGAATTCCCCAAACAACTGCAAGATGAAGCTAATCCCCTCTTCGATGAATCCCAATTCACCAGAATTTTCGACATTGCCGCCGTCCGTGTCCCTGCAAAAGATTGTTTTGCCCTCGATTCCCGCCTCCGTGCCACCTTCTCAACGGCCACGTGTCCGCAACATTGCTCGTGTGCCTGGTGATGATGTGGATACTCAATTCATCACTCTGTTACAAGATAATACTAAAAATGACACTGATGAAGAAGTTTAGATCTTCTGAATTCTGTTTTGTATAGGGATATGCTAGTTAAGAGCTTTAACGTTCGGGGTTTGTTAAGTTTAGGAATTTGGCGAAGATTTCGCGGCCGAAAAAGAGGAAGAAGAGGAAAAGAAGGGGAAGAAGAAAGGAAAGGGGAGGAAAAAGGAGTTTTGTGTGTGGAGGTTTTTGAAAGGAAAGTGAAGAATGAGGGATTTGTAGGGGAGGAATTTGAGGTGGGAGAAATGGAAGGAGCAACAGATTGTTGCTTTTAATGAGATTTAGCGATAAAGATGTGGAGGAGTTTCCTGAAGCAATCAAGGTCTCTTGTGAGTTCATTTTAATTGTGAATTTGGTTTTTGTGTTGCTTTAGTTTATGCATAATGTGTTATAATTAAGAATAGAGAGCTTCCTTACTAGTTATAGGGGTGGTGCTTGTTTTGCTTGCCATGCTGTTGGTTAGTAAAGAACATTTCAATGGTGAAAGAATCTAGGTTTTTTTTGAGTTCATTTTAATTACGAATTTGATTTTTCTATTGGTTTATTTTTTGCATAATGTGTTGATAATCTTCGTGTAGAATAGCATGATATGTAATTATGCACACTATGCCTGGTGATTTGCCATGCTGTTATTAATCAAGATTTTCAATTGTGACTCTTATCTGAAAGTTCTATAGCCATTTTCTTGAGGAAGTTCTTGTTGGGTAACTTTCAGCTCCTCCTTGGTTCATGGGCGTTAAATGGTGGGACATTATCATTTGTAGCAGTCTGTTGTCTGCTTTTGGGCTTCTCTTTTGTAATTTGTTGTGTGAATCTGTTGAGGTTTATTGCTATTACTGCTTATTTCTTTGCTGATGTGTTATATATAATGATTTATCTGTGCTTCAGGTTGTATTTGAAGAAGATAAGAGTAAAAATAGAATACCAACTTTAGAGCTTTGAGATGCAGGCTCACATTGTATTATAGTTACTGGCAAATGGATGAGGTATTCCCAATCTGAATTTTTTCTGTGTACCTTATATATTATTTATATTTTTTTTTTTTTTATTTATTATATTATTTTTTTTTTTTTTTGTGCTATTCCTTGCTTTTATCATTTTGGTTCACATTGTTCTTCTGTCATTTATGAACACGTTGTTAGTTTGTTAAAGTGATTCACTAAATTACGTCCAGACAAAATTGATAACTTAGGTCCTGTTTCAATTAATAAATTTAAGAGTAAATAAGCATCAAAGCAGCATATGTATATCTGTTATATATGGTAAGGGCAAAATTGTATGAACATGAAGTTGCCATTGTCTGCACACTAATTTTAATAATTGTCATTGGGGTTGGATAAAACTGGAACTCTTAATTTTAGGTATTTTTCGCTTAACTGTTTGTTTTGGGTCAGTTTCAGTTATGATATTGGTATAACGTTTACCTTTTTGTTTTCAATCTCTCTCAAAACTGAACCATGCTCACTTGTATCTTTAAACATTGAAATATCCAATTTCTCCATAGACCAAATCCTATGTATTCACTTCTTCATTGGGGCTCTGCTGCTAGGAAGGAATGGTATTTGTGTCACATTGAAATTGCTGAAAGTTTGAATGCTGATGAATTATTAACTCCTGAGTTACCTGTCAGTATTTGGTATCTCAAGCAAAATTAATGAATAATAAGAAACACATTTGCAGTGAGAAGGAGCATCAAATGGAAAAATATCTCAATCATATACCTATTTACCACACTTAAGAAAGTTTGTGAGGACACTAACACAAGAGTACATGGGAACATGTACAATATCCTTAATACCATAGTTCATATTTCAATTTCAAGTTCAAATGAACACATCAACGGATCACCAAATGGTGTGTTTTCAAGCCTAATCCAGGCTGCTTGTAGACCACCATACACCTAAATGTCAGCTGACCTTAGCACATGAAAAATGAAAATGAATAAATTCAGTATATCGAAATAAAGAGCAACGGAGGCCAAAATATATTTGTCATGTGGGAAGCGCTTGATCAAATGATCAGTGTCATAGACTATGTATTCGTAGAAGACCAAAGAACTGATTCCACCATATACAACAACAGTCGTTGATCCAAGAGGAAAGAACATCTGGAACATAACAAAAGGATTTTCAAATTCAAAAAAATAAAGAGCAGAGATGCAGTCAAAGATAAACAACTATAATGAAATGAATAAATAAAGACATGGATATAGTCAAATTCCCTCCATATCTGTTTAAGAATCATAATTAGCAAAATCCTATCAGAATTAAGAAAATAAAAGAGACAGAGATAGAGAGAGAAATAAGGGATATGGACATACGGATGAAAGGGACCAGTGAGAGGAAAGGGAGAAGGTCAGAATTGCTCCTCGGGAGGTTGTTGATGGAAGAGTAAAGAAGGTGATGGAGGAAACCAGAGTGCTCAACACAATCAAGGTGGTCGAAATTCCGTAGACCTGACAGATGAATACCCAACAGAGTTGGTGCAGAGGTCAACCTGGTGTGGCTGTGTTGGTGACTGCGTTTTCGCCTGAGATTGGGGAATGTGGTGCTAGAGTTCTAAAAATTGAAAGAAAATCTGGGAAAAACTTTAGGGTTCCAATTTGAGTGAAAATGAAATTGATTTAGGATGTGGATTGTGGGAAAATGAAATTTGGAATTTTTTATTGTAAGAATTTTTTTTTTTTTTATTTTTGGAGGGAATGATGTGGCATATGGCTGATATGGCAGATGAGGTGGCATCTGCCATGTCAGCTGTCATGTCATGTTGTAAGGGGATGTTGTGAGGGAGTGATGTTTGTATAGTGTTTTGATAGTTGTGTGATCTTTCTCCGTAAGTTTGACACAGTTTTTTACTCGATGCGTCTAATTTGGGTCGAGGCAAAAGTCAAAGTCTACACATATCGTTCAATTTAAAGTACACTCAGACTCGGTCAACGGATATTTACACGGCAGATCAACGTGTATTGAAGATTTGAACGGAGCTTTATTGCTTCCAAGTGGAAGATTATTAGCTGCTCTACTCAATCAATCCCTATAATATACTAATAATATTATAATTATAAACTATTTTATTTTTTATTTTTAGAAAATTGGAAACGTGACAATCACTCTATGAGATCACGCATTTGCCATCATTTGTAAGAGTTAACGTTTTTTTTAACTCAAATAATAGTTTAATAACCTTTTTTTATCCACGTATTTTTAAAATACTATTCAACGATAAACAGTGAATAAACTCAGTTCAGGTTGTTATGATCTTTTAAGAAAGGAGGTCGATGAGTCTTTTGGTAGTGAAATATTAGATTTTAGTGATTAGAATTGATTGAAATTTGACTTGGAAGGGACAGCTGAGCAAACCCTAATCGTTCAATTACCGATAATTGGCGAGATCGACAGGAGTAAGGCTTGAGGAGTTTTGGTAAGTGATAATCGGAGAAGAGAATGGTGATGATGTAGGATTGTAACGATGCTAACATCGGAAACGAAATATAAATTTGGGTAGTAAAGTGGTATTTTAAAAATCTGTGGATGGTATAATGTTATTAAACTATTATTTATAATGTTATTAAACTATTATTTAGGTGGGAAAAAGTTGTTTACTCTAATTTATAAGGTATAATATTAGTATAAAAGAGTGGTAATTACTTAGTGAGAGAAACATCAAATTAATTATACGTAATCCTTAATTATTATCGAAATGCAATTAGTTTTAGTACTTCAATTATGAACGGACCATCCTAAGAAACGGAATCGCCGCCCTCATTTCCCTCGTTTTCTCAGATTGATCCTCCTAAATTTTCTACCCCCACAAACACTCGCTAAATCCTCGCCCACCCTACAAAAGAAAAATAGTCTTTTCTTTCAAGAACCGCTCGTACAGTCTCACGTTATGAACTCAAAAACCACCACCAAGTTGATCACAAGGAACAATAAAAACAACTATGAAACCAACAGGAAGTTCTTGTTGTGTTGTACCAAGCCGCCGGGGACTCCGCTTGTTGCCATGAACATGAACATGAACATGAATAAAGATGGTTCCGTTGCGTTCCGTTGGGGTTGTGCGGACGAGTTGAAGGAGCGGTGTTTTAAGTACGCTGCTGTTGGTGGTGAGTATGAAAGTGATGATGCAGAAATATTGAAGGCGGTAAGAGGAAGAAGAGAAAGGCGGTGGCAAGAAGCTTCTGCGAATTTTCAAGGCCATTTGTTCGAAATTCAATGGTTAGTTTTTTTTTTTTTTTTGTAATTTTGTTGTTTTCGATTGTTGATTTGTGAGATTATATTGATTTTGTTCATATTTTTTGTTTTGTTAATGAACAGGCAAGAGCTTAAAAAGAGGAAAACTGGTAAAGAAGCAGAAGCAGCATCAAAAGGCGCCACATTACAGGCAGAACCCGAAAAATCGGAATCATTCAATGAAAGTTCGATTAGTCAAGAAATAATGGGCATTGAAGTGGAAGAATTTTTTCGACTACTACTTCTTATAGGTTTTTCTTCGATTCGTCTGGAATCACATCCTCTTCATATGTCTTTCATCACTTTCCTCCATTCAAAGTGCTCTTCAAACAAGTCGTTTTCCGATCGAATAGCATTTCTGATAAAACCAAATCTTTTTCCGATCGGAACAGTCCTTTTGTGATAAACCAAATTGTTTTTGGATCGGAACAAATCGTTCCGGTTAAGCACATCGAGAGAGTAGTACCAATGAAGGAGAAGCAGGAGGAGAATATGCAAGCAGAGCATGGAAAAGGGTGTTATGGCCCCACATTGGGTTGTGTTTATTCTAATTAGTTCTTGTTTTGGTCTTGGGTAAATGTTGTGCCATTTTCTGCACTTCAACTGCTTTTTTTGGTGCCTCGATGGGCTATTGCCAAAAAATCACAAAATCTGGTTACATTCACCCAGCTTGATTCAGACTATAAGAAGAAGATCTAAATCGGAGGATACTCGAAAGGCACAATTGCGCAATCGATAACTCTCATATTCGATACGGAAAAATATTAATAATAAAATGAAGTGAGTTTGAGCCTACAAAAGTTGCAAAAGGTTAACTGTATTTTTCTACTAGTGTAGGTTTTGATTTGCGTTTAGTCAGGCTCTGGGTTCATGTAAATTTGTGGGAGCCAGGAATTAGGGGGATTCTACAGTTTTTTTTTTTTTTTTTTTTCTGAGGAGAAGATGATTTTTTTGTTTGAAGTGTGTATAATGGAAAATGCACAAGCATTTGTCTGATATTTTACTTATAAAGCAATCTCTTAGAAAGAAAGAGTTAACGAATCAGTACTTATTACCTGATTTTTTTTTTTTTTTTTGGGCTAATTTATGCACTTTCAAACTAATCTTGAGGACTCCAAGTTAACGATCGGATAAATCTTAGTGGCTATCCATATTAGTAACCAAGGTGGAACCAAACTTAAGACCTCTTGAATACCAAGAGTCCCTATTCAATTACTCGACCACCTAACAGTGGTGCTTATTATCTGCATTTGCTCTTATTTCTTTACCGTTTTTATCTGCAGATTTCAACAGTTTGCGTTCAACAGATTTCATCCTGGACTATATTATTGAAATATTATGTGAAAGTCTTATCGATATCAATAAAGATATGCTGATAAATTTTCTCTCACAACTAACGTGACAGTTGATAATTGGTTTTGATGAAAATTCATTAGACAAAAAATTCATCAGAAACCAATTATCAACTGTCACGTTGGGTATAGGGAACGTTTGTAAGATTCATTTATCACATTGTATTGTTCTTGTATACATACGATGACGTATTTACATTTTTATGGTGATTGTATATACATTTAGATATAATTTTATTTTTCAATATTATACTATAGTTTATGATGAATAATTTCATTTAATAAATACTTTTGATTGTTAAAGAAAAAATCCCGTGAAACACAATATATAATGTTTTCATAGATAAAATAACTTTTCGATTAAGAGCTTTTGTGAATAATTTTTGTTTTATTATGGCACTAAGAAATTAAAAATATATATAAACAATATTACAACTAGTTATAAAATACGACATTAAGTAAAAAATTAAGTTTGTTGTTTGAATGCACAGTTAATTAATCCAAAACGAAAAAAATACACTTTTTGGTACATTTGAAAAATTCCTTTATTTTAATAATCGTTTTCTATTTAAAAGTATTTTTTGACCAAATGAGGTGTTGATCTGTGTAGGCCACTAATAAACAAAATTAAAAAAATCAATATTTCAAAAATTAGGATTTTTATTGTTTTGTACATCAAATTATACAAAAATATATATATTTTCAATAAAAATAAGCCTTATACTCAACAATAAAAAGAATAAAAAAAAAAAAAAAAAAAAGGTTTCATAATAACCATAATATACGGAAAGAAAAAATAAAAATTGAGCACTGGACTAAAACCCGGTAATATTGCCGGCAGACTCATCTTCTCACTAGTCACAAATCTTAAACCCTGGTAAAAACCCTTATCCATAATAAATCCTTCTTGAAAAATCCAAATGGCCACCACCAAACTTTCTTGAGACAAAACCCTCTCCTTCCCAATCTTCTCTTCTCATCAATTCACGTTCTCTTCGCTAAATCTAAATTTACACACTTTCTCCTCTTCTCCGCCGTCTCCGCCACCACCACCGCCACACCACCACTCCCTCCCTTACGGCCCCTCTCTTCTGAAAGGCAAAACCCCAGAATTCCCCAAAAAACTGCAAGATGAAGCTAATCCCCTCTTCGATGATCCCAATTCACCAGAATTTTCGACATTGCCGCGTCCGTGTCCCTGCAAAAGTTGTTTTGCCCTCGAGTCCGCCTCCGTGGCACACTTCTCAACTGGCCACGTGTCCGCAACATTGTCGTGTGCCTGGTGATGAGTGGATACTCAATTCATCACTCTGTTACAAGATAATACTAAAATGACACTGATGAAGAAGTTTAGATCTTCTGATTCTGTTTTGTATAGGGATAGTTAGTTAAGAGCTTTAACGTTCGGGGGTTGTTAAGTTTGGAATTTGGCGAAGATTTCGCGGCCGAAAAGAGGAAGAAGAAGGAAAGAAGGGGAGAAGAGAAGGGAAAGGGGAGGAAAAAGGAGTTGTGTGGTGGAGGTTGTTGAAAAGGAAAGTGAAGAAATGAAGGATGTTAGGGGAGGAATTTAGAGGGGAGGAGAATGGAAGGGCAACAGATTGTTGCTTTTAGATGAAGAGTTAGCGGATAAAGTGTGGAGGAGTTTCCTGAAGCAATCAAGGTCTCTTGTGAGTCATTTAATTGTGAATTTGGTTTGTGTGTGCTTAGTTTAGCATAATGTGTTGATAATTTAAGAATAGAAGAGTCCTTACAAGATAGGGGTGGTGCTTTGTTGGCTTGCCATGGTTGGTTAGTAAAGAACATTCAATGGTGAAAGGAATCTAGGTTTTTTTTGAGTTCATTTTAATTACGAATTTGGTTTTTCTATTGGTTTATTTTTTTTCAAATGTGTTGATAATCTTCGTGTAGAATAGCTGATATGTAATTATGCACACTATGCTCTGGTTGATTTGCCATGCTGTTATTAATCAAGATTATTTCAATTGTGACTCTTATCTGAAAGTTCTATAGCCATTTCTTGAGGAAGTTCTTGTTGGGTAACTCTCAGTTCCTCCTTGGTTCATGGGCGTTAAATGTGTGGGACATTATCATTTGTAGCAGTCTGTTGTCTGCTTTTGGGCTTCTCTTTGTTAATTGTTGTGTGAATCTATTGAGGTTATTGCTATTACTGCTTATTTCTTTGCTGATGTTGTTATATATATGCTATTATCTGTGCTTCAGGTTGTATTTGAAGAAGATAAGAGTAAAAATAGAATACCGACTTTAGAGCTTGTGAGATGCAGGCTCACATTGTATTAAGTTACGGCAAATGGATGAGGTATTCCATCTGAATTTTTCTGTGTACGCTTATATATTATTATTATTATATATTTATTATTATTTTGTGTATTCCTTGCTTTTATCATTGTGGTTCACATGTTCTTCTGTCATTTATGACAACATTGTTAGTTGTTTAAAGTGATTCACATAATTACGTCCAGACAAAATTGATAACTTAGGTCCTGTTTCAATTAATAAATTTAAGAGTAAATAAGCATCAAAGCAAGATATATGTCTGTTATATATGGTAAGGCAAAAAATGTATGAACATGAAGTTGCCATGACTCTGCACACTAGATTTTAATAATTGATCATTGGGGTTGGATAAAACTGGAACTCTAATTTTAGGTATTTTTCGCTTAACTGTTTGTTTTGGGTCAGTTCAGTTATGATATTGGTATAACGTTTACCTTTTTGTTTTCAATCTCTCTCAAAAACTGAACCAGCTCATTGTATCTTTAAACATTGAATATCCAATTTCTCCATAGACCAAATCCTTTGTATTCACTTCTTCATTAGGGCTCTGCTGCTAGGAAGGAATGGTATTTGTCACATTGAGAATTGCTGAAAGTTTGAATGCTGATGAATTATTAACTCCTGGGTTACCTGCAGATATTGGAGGCCTTGTTACCAGGGGTATGATTGTCCCTTCATCTTTTGAAACAGTTGGGCATATCGCACACCTGAACCTTAGAGATGAGCATTTACCTTGCAAAAATCTCATAGCAAAGGTGCTTAGTACTAGTTACAGTGTTTACTGTTTTGACTTATGGGTTTGAGAACTGGCTTCTAAAGAAGGTTTTGCTCTTATTCAGGTAGTTTTGGATAAAAACAAGCCAAAAATACAAACAGTTGTCAATAAAATTGATGCTACCATAATGACTACAGAACCATGCAACTTGAGGTTTAGCTGGAAATCATTCCCTTGTGACGTCGTAGGAGATGGATTACGATTTAATGTGATTTAGCTACAGTGATGTTCTCCTTTCTTTCAAGCTAATGAAATTCTCTGACATCTCTAATGCTGCTCTCTGTAGTGGTCAGTCATGCTCTTTCTTGACTTCTTTTAGCACAGTCATGTAACAGCTAGGTTCATGCGTTGTTCCTTATTTGAGTAAGGCATCTGTTCTGATTTGTTACTGATTTGAGTGACCATTTATAGCTAAATCTCAATTTATCCTCTCTGAGTCTTTGTCTAACATTGATTGACTGCATTTCCTGTGTCACAGTAATATATCAGAAAGAATCACCTGTATTTTTCATATACTAATGTGATTTCATATTGGATCATCAAGAAGTCATCTGGTATACATCATGTATCTACTAAACATTTCTGAGATATTACTAGATGGTTAGCGCATCTCTTTCAGAGAGTCAAAGATGTGTCTAATTATGAATCTGTCGACCAACACCTGTGGTTCAATCCTACTAGTGTCAAAAAAATAGAAACAACAAGTATCTTATAGATCCTCTTTCATGCAGATATGGAATTCAAAGCTTGCAACTGAAAGGCAAAGGCTTCTAAATGGTTTCAATCACAAAGATGTGTTTTGTATGTTTGTATCTTGATTGTATTACTATGGGAGCTTGCAGATTATTATTGATACTCTCTAAAATCTGGTCTTTTGTAACTATGTATGTTTCGGGGTGGGTTTGCTTGCGTCTCTAATCCAACATTTTTGGTCAGTTTTTGGGGTGTTCTTAGTATAGTTATTTGTTAGTTAATGTTCTCATATATTTTTCTGTGACTCTCGTCTCGCAATATATTTCTTTATATAATATTCTGTAAGACCAAAACAAGAATGAATTTATTCCGTAGGGATTTGCAGGAATTGACGAACAACCAATATCAATATTAGTGTTTATGTATTGAATAGAAATTGAAACGGGCCCAACCGAGATGGATACATGTGTGCACTTATACTTTTTTGTTCTTTTTTTCTGATTTGACAGGTGATGTTTTTGCGTGGTGGTCCAAAGCTATATCTGCGGCAAGTAAGTGAAACGTGTATATGCTAGATTTGAATCCTTATGCAGTCGACTACCTTGAAAGAAATAGTGTCCTCAACAAACTCGAGAGAAAGATTGAGTGTGGTCTGGACTTCTCTTTAGCATTTATTGTGAAAATCTTCTTTTTGGTTTATTAAATAAAAGAATAAGTGGCCATGTACTCCTTTGAATGGAGATCTTGTATGTTACTTTCTAGGTCTATAACATGGATGGCAGGAGGTTCATTGATGCTGTTTGCTAGTGACAAAGCTCAGTCCATAACACAAGTGGTTATGATTTACCAATGATGCAGCAGAATTTTAGGTGTGTTGCCAAACCCATTACCAAACTCTTTTCATTCTATACTCAGAGTAAATTGAGAGTAAGAGTTGCTCATATAATTTGATCAGTTCTGTTCAGTTACAATTTGCATTGACAAAATTCTTGCCATCACTTATCAATTTTATGGAACTTCATAAGGTCTGTCTGTCAGAAGTTTATAGAATTGAGAGGATGGGCAGATCTTCCATGGCCCTTGCCCAAATTTTAAATACGTTGCAACACCCCCGGTCCCCAGTGGGCCGGTGGCGCCGAAACATTTTGCTGCTTTTACAAGTCGGCCTAAAGTCTAAACTTTGATCTGCCCATGTGGCAATTAATTTAGTCTACATTCATGTTGGTTAAATACTTATGAATTGCATACTGCTAGTTTTGAAAGGTATCAGTTATCATTGAAGTGGCGGCCGTCATGTTTGCTGTGCTTTCGCCGCATCTTCTTACATTAGCTATGATGTGCTTTGTGGAGATTTATAAAAGAAAGGTGGTTTTGAGAACATCACAAGAGTGGTTTCTGTTGATTTAACTCTTGAAATCTATCCTTCTTACATTTTCACCTTTATGAACAGATGTTTTTAGAGGAATATACAGATAGACCCAAGGACACAAAATTCACATTCCCAGCAATTATGTTATGGATTCTCTAAAGCTCGAGACCCAGAATTTGACTTTCACCGAGGTATAGTGCTGAACTCAACCTCCTGTGTGTCTCTGTGTTTGTGAATTAACAAATGCCAAGTTTGTTTATCATCTCTTTCTTTTCCCTGATGTTTGTTTCTATTTTTCCTTTTCCTGTCACACCAGCGCATAAGAATTGCTTGTCAGAGGTAGCTGTTAATGTAGAAATGCGGAGCGTACGACATGTTGCCCCAGGAAAATGGATGTTATGTGCATCATTTGTTCTACCAGAGAGTGTAGCTTTTGCAAAAAGTTCATTAAATATGAAGTAGATCACAGTAAAAGCTACAATGGTTGTTTCATAATTATCAATTTTCCTGTACCGCATAGTTCCATTTCTTGTCCTTCTAGCTAGTTCGCCAACTATATACTAATGTTCAATTGTTATAGTCAATGTTTTAAAACCCAACCCAAGGTGAAACCCGGCAAAGTGGCCGGATCTCAGGTTGACCGTCGGTCAAACCGATGTCCAAAGTTTGAAATGTAACAAAAATATATTTGCAACCTATTGTAAGTCCTTATAGGTTTGAAATCTTGCAAAAACACTTCAAACATCACCGTTAGCACCGGAAAATAGGGCTTGTTTTCGACGATGACAACACTCTCCATTATCACAAAAACACTTCCCTTAGCCTCCTAACCAAAACTTATCTCACCCCTCCTCCATTCATCTCCTAAATCGTCAACGACATCAAGTTTTTTCCAACGACATTGTTTTGCAATTTCTGATCGATATACTCACTAGAAATCGACGTCGTTGCCACTATTGTACTCATGACCATTTCACTTCAAAAGTTTTAACATTTCAACCTTCAATTGTTTATAGATTGATGTCCTAATTTCTAAGGTTTTCAATTAATAGGAAAACTTGTAATCCGACCCGGTGAAGGCTTCGAGTCTTGGTTGAACCGATTCCATTGGTTGGGTCGTGTTTCAAAACACTACTGCAATGCGGAGTAACAAAAACTGTAAATGAGGTGAAATTCTTAGGGAAAGTAACAGAAACTTTATGCACAAATGGATTTCTCAATTCTTGTTTGCCAGATTGTTACACAGTACAAAATTATAATGACAATGTTGGCTTTGAGCAAAGCAAGAACTCTTCATGACCGTCAAAAATATCATGCTTATAATCTCATCAGTTTCGTTTTTAGAAAACAAATTCCATCACGATAAGCAATACAAATTTAACATTGAATATTGAACCCCATTAAGTTTTTTTTTTTTTAATGACCAGGGTAATTGCCACTGCTACAAAGAGAAGAATTAGAGAGAAAAGGAGGAGGAAGTATTCTCCATTGCCATCCGCCGCCCATGCTTCGCCATAGAGTTAGGTAGGCCCCCACAAGCTGCTAAAAGATTTGGGTTTCAAACCAGGAAGCCTTTCTCTTTTTAGGAAAAACTGTTTTCGTGCGGTCAATTACCTGAACTTTTGATAGGTGTATATGTATATTTCAATTAATCCTTTAAGAAATTGAGTAAAAGCTCTAATGGTTACTCTTATTAATATCTGAAGAGTAACTTGAATTCAAAATCTCTTGATTAATTCATCCAAAAGTTTCTATTAAACTACTTAATCACTCAAAAATAGTTAACTGTGTTAGAGTTTTAACAAAACTACTTGGTTTTCTTTCTCTTTTAACAGAAGGTTTTTGTTTTTTTGTTTATTGAAAGTAAAAACAAAAATATAGTGATGATAAAATAGCATAGGATAGGATTGAGAAGGTGGGTAGTTTTGGAGGGGCAGACATGTCACAGACATAAAAGCAAGTTATGTCTGTCTAGGTTATTTGTTTTGTACTGTGTTTTGTTTTTGTTTTTCTGCAACACAACTAACAGATGATAGTGACCTTTTCATGCATCAAATTACAACCCCAATCTGTACATAAATGCTACACCCCCCAGGCCCCAGCTCCGAATATTTTTGTTGCTCAGATTTTTCCCTTCCCTTCTCTTCAACGATCCTGATTTCTCTGCATTCACATCCTGTCCCCTCATGCAGTGTACTTTTTTTTTTCTTTTCCTGTGGGGCTGCTTGGTAAGTGGGAAACTCTGAGAAAATAATGAGAGAGAAAAAATCCCAGTTGAGATTGTGATCTAAATGCATAATTACATTAACATCTTGGATGTTTCTGTTTCTCTCTGTGGTCCATCCAAATATATTTGGAGATTTGAGAGGGATTGTGATCTTCCATTTATGGTTACATTTTCCACAGGTTACATAAGAGCTAGACCTAACAGTTACTCTAACTTTACCCTTCCTTAATAGCAATTCTCTAGGAAACAACAACTCACTCATCCACTGATATTTAATCAAAATAACTCCCTTAACAAATCATCTGTGGGTGGTGGTGTTGTTCTGGAAAACCGTAGGAGATTGATCTCTTCCCCGACAAGAAGGTTACACCGCAAGTACAAGTGAACTCCGACGCCTTCTCCGCTCCGCCCCAACACCTGATCATGGCGTTAGGCAAAACGAGTCAAGACATGCTGTGTCAAAGCAATGATGGTCTGGCGCTGGCCTATATATCAAGAGTCCCAATGAAACTGTGTTGCTGTCGAGAGTGGTCATCGGAACACGTACATTTTCCGGTATATATATATTTGTAAGATTAGATCATGTGAATTTAGTAACGTTTTAAAGTTGATGCAATTGCAAGAACATTTACGTAACAAGTCTTTTGAAGCCGCATCTTTCAATCCACGCCCAAATCCCCAAAAGAAAATACAAATAAAAATAAAATGAAATTTAAAAAAAAAAAGAAAAAAAAGAAAAAAAAAGGTAATCATTCCACACAAGGCACAATCTGCTTCGCAGTACCCAAGAATCCCACCATGTCTGTCCCAACAGTGTATGACACTCAGCCGCCCCCGGCCCACTCATTCGACGTGGCGCTTTGGACCACTTTGAATCATTTTCAAAATTTTAGTCCTTTCTAGATATTAACCACCCGCCCCTCTTATCAAAAATTTCATCAATTAAACATCTATTAATTTATTCTCTAATAATTTGAAAGTGTTAAAGCTAAATACGAGATTGAATTTGAGAAATTGAAAAGGCATTCACCTCTTTATGTTTGATGCAAGAGCAAGTAAAAATTTACATTAAATATTAATTTTTAATAATATTCTAAAAACCTTAGTGTAATCAACATAAAGTACTAAAAGTATGAGCTATGAATGAAGGGAAAATAAAGAATTAAAGTAAAGTTATTGAAGCACTTGGTTGCTTTAATTTGTCGAATTGGGTTAATGCGGCGATAACATTTTGGTTTTGTAGGCTTAACGGAGATGTGAAAAAGATGTTCAAAATCTTCATTTAAAACATGTTGATCCACGTTTGTTCAGTCACACTGATTGAACCTGTAGCCGCCAACTTGTCTTCACCACTCTTTTAATATATATATGTGAATGACGTAATGCCTTGCGCATGCTTTTTGAGTATATTGTATATTGAATATTAGGATGTCATGTAACTTTACTATATCAAGATTTCATATGTATCTTAAACATGTGCCTTAATGGTACATAACAAAAGAAACGAGCCATAAATAATTATTTCTGAGTTGTTGCATAGTTTGATAAGAATTCTTAGGTGTATTATTTAAAAAGTTTTGAGTTTCAGTTTTTCTTCGAATGTTAATAGGGATAACTACTAGAGATTTACTTCTAGAGTCGTAAGAGACTAATTAAAGTACATGTAAACACCTTTATCATTTAAAAAAAAAAAAAAAAAAATGTTGACATGGTAGTTAAAAAATTATATTGTCCTCCAACCAAATCATATTAGAATGCAGTTTGAAAAAGAAGAGGAACATATCTTTCTTTCTTTTTGGGGGATTCTTTGGTCAATAAGCTTTTGCTTTTAATAGTAAACGCCGCCCGTTTCATCTTTTGTTGTTCACAAACATATATTAAACGGAATCGTGAATATATGTAAATTAATCAAATATTTAGATATATTAATTATAATTCAATAGATTGAAGATTATAAATTAATATGACAAATTTAATTGAAATATTCGAGTTAATATAACATTCTCAATTGGTTCAAGAAAGGAATTGCCATGTTGGAAGTTACCAAATAGGATAAAACTTTTTGATAAAAAATTTCTATAATAAGAGGAGTATGATTGCTAGTCTACACCATAGGGTGATCATAAAAAAATCTTACTTAATATGATTGTTTTTGGCCACCTGATCTGATCAGCTCAAAATCCCATATGATCACAAGATCATGGCCATTAAATGATATGAAACAAATCTATTTTTTTAATTGAAAAATAATGATTTTATGCTAATTTTTCGCCCTGCCTTATTTTAGCTTCCTTCAATGTCTTCATCTCCTCTGCCTCAGAAACTGCTTGGTAGAATTGGAGAATATTTTTCTGGGTTATTGACACCTGTCCGTAGGTACCATTCTACACACCCTCGTTCCCCACGCCTCTTTCTAGAGCGTAGCTATACTTGCGTACTTATAAATAATCCCTTCATTTAAATATAATGAATTAAGAATTTATATCTATGAATTTCAGACAAAGTTTTGGATGATCTTATTAGGATAATCAGGTTGGTTTATATTTTTCAGTGTTTTTGTTTTCTTGTACACTAGTTGGAGCGTGGATCACGCGCCAAAAAGGGAGAGTGAGATGAAAGATGGTGGCAATAAGAATGGCATTTTTCACAGAAAAAGGTATTGTTATGTTGAGCCCAATTTTACTATTGCAAAAAACAAACCCAAAAGAAAGAGAGTGAAAAACATGGTCTGAAAATAGACAAAAACGAAGAACCCTAATTCATAAAAGCAATTAATAATTTAATATAAAATAAAAAATTAATATGAGAAGCATTTTTTGGCATATTTCCAAACACCAAATTCCATGCAATTAATTATATTCTTTCTTATTATTAATTAACTATTAATTGTTTTAATTAAATTAATTTAAGTTATTCCCTCAATCTCTTTCCTCTTTATATAGGCCTCTTCATCAATATCACATTATAAACAAAACCAAACCAACCAACAAAGCTTTAACTTAGCTTATTCATGGACACTTTCAACAACGCAATACAAGAGGCGAGCTTGGTGTACATTGCATCTCATCATGACGGGCCAGCAAAAGGTGAAGCTACCAAGAGCTGTAGAGGAAGAAAGCACGCCGGCAACAAAGCCGGAACGTCTCAGAAGAAGAAGCCTCAGAGAGGTATGGGAGTGGCTCAGCTTGAAAGTTTGAGGATGCAAGAAATTACGTTGAAGAAAATGGCTGAAATGCCCCCTCTTGACCTTCACCGTCTTCAACACCAACACTATTACTCTCCTCATCACATGCCCTTAATGAAGCCGATTCCCAGTGTTCCCGTGTTGCACGGAGCGACAAACTATGGTGTGTCCGTTCTCGGTGGAGTTGGAGGTGGGTCGTTGTTGGGTTTGGACCAGACTGCTGTGATGATCCAAAGTGCTGGAAATGGTTCTGGATCGGGTCAACATAACCCGGATTTTACAGCTAGCCAGCTGAGTTTTGTTGAGACCTCAAACGAGCTCTCTTCAATACCAAAGATTCAGCCTCAGTGGGCTCTGGCCTCTGAACGCTGTGATATTTGCTCAAAGGTATACTTCTTATTTTTTCTGTTTGGTTCTTGAGAAATTTTTTTTACATAACAGTTGTAACATCAACTAGGTCATTAGATCTCAATTTAACTGGGCTTAAAACAAGTACGATTTTATGATTGATTGTGTTAAGAAGAAGAGTTTGAGTTTAGAGTTTATGTACTTAGTGCACGATCTTTTTTCTAACAGGTGATTGAATGTAAAGTTTTTTTTATCCTATGTTTGTGTTTTTCACTTTCCCAACATTTTCTCTAGCTGATTTATTAGCTTTATGTAATCCCGATGTTATTATATATGTTGAACAGTTGAAGTGCTTTTTCATCTTTGCATATGATGTTAGTTTGGCATTTTTTTTCTTCTTTTTTGTTTTAGAAGAAGCGCTTCCATGGGCAGAACGGAGGATTCAATGGCATGAACACCTCAGATATTCATGGTTCCCATCAACAAAACAACATAAACTTCAATGGCGGTTTAAACGCTTTTGGTGCTAGAGCCGCAAGAAGTGCTCTTTATGCAAGTCACGATCTTAATCAGCAGCAGGTTAACTATTTCATTCTTGAACATCATTTGTAAAAAAAAAACCATGTATATGCACATATGATTCTTTAGATTAACTTGTGTGAAATGGGATTTTAATTGTACAGGGTGTAGAAGTGAAGACAATACACAAAAATGGTAGCTCAAGGGATAGAAATGTGTTAATGGAGTATGAATTTTTTCCGGGAAAAGATGCGAAAAGCACTTCCTCCAAGGAGATGGAATTGATGCCGACAGAAGCTTCAGTTTCAGTAGTGGGTGGTGAAGCTTCTTGTTTTACTGCTACTGTTTATGGTGTTAATGCATCTTCTAATTCTGTTGATTTGTCCCTCAAGCTTTCATATTAGATGCAAATAAAAATTTCTGTTTGTATCAGATTAGGGATATTTTACTTATATATTTGAACCAGAACCCAAATTACAGCTTTTTTGGTTTCCTTTTTGCTGTTAATTAACTCAAAGATCTTCATCAAAATAGTGAAGTATTTGTACTGATCTCAACCCAAGATTGTGTCAGAAACTGTTTTAATTTTCTCATCAGCTTCATTAATGATATTACCATTGTTTCTCATCTTGTAATCTATCTTGTCTTCTAACCAATCTTTTCTGGGTCTAGCTATAGCTTAATAAGAGCATTCTAAGGCTTATTTAATTGTCATTAGGCATATAGATGCCCCGCTATCTCTGATAATTTCCCCAAATAAGCAAATGTTTTGATCTTTTGATCCTCCAACATTAATTGGTTTTACTGCAAAACATATGATCTGAAGAGCTTAAGGCAATGCAGTAGTTCATAAATTTGATATTATTCTTCTGTCTCTAATGTTATATTTTATTTATCAAAGGCAAATTATATTTAGGTTAAACGAGCTTAAATATGAAAAACATGATGGAAAATATATATAAACTACTTATAAATAGGCTGCACGATGGAGAAGAGAGCTACAGGCTATGGCTTTTACTGTGGTATAGCTCACAACCCTAGCTAGCTTTTTACTGTATTTCTCTCTCACTCTCTCTCTCTCTCTCTCTCTCTCTCTCTCTCTCTCTCTGTCTCTTAATTGTTTTTACTGGAAAAAATGAAGATGGGTTTTCCATTCTAGAGTCAGTGAACATCTTTCATGGACTGAAAACCACAAATGAGCATCTAAGTATTCTGTATATGGGAGTCAAGCATAAGCTTTTAAGAAGTGCTTTAAAAACTGTGAAAAAAGGTAAATAAATAAAAAAGCAAAGACTGTAAAACTAGTAAGAAAGTGAATAAACTTCTCATAACGACACTGGTTTATTTTGATGAATAAAAATGGCAGAAGGAGGCAGCACAGAGGGCAGGCAGGCAGGCAGGCAGCCATAGCCAAAACACCAGACCAGTACAAATCTGTAGTAAAGTATAAAAATAGATGCAGGTGAAGATCACTGGGAGTCTGTGTTAGTTTCAGTAGAAGTAAAGGGCTATGTGGAAACCCTTTTTCTCTAACTCCCTTTCGATTGATTGGATGCTCAGTCATCAGTTTGTCTTATTCATTCTCAGCTTTTTCTTTTTTATTCCTCTTTCTTGCCATTGTATTTTGGTAAATAAGTAATAACCCTCTTTCATTTGGTTTTTTTTTTTTGTAGCTTTGTTCAGAGACCTTAATTTTAAGTGTGAAACCAAAATTCATATTCAAACATTAATGCTAGTAATAACATATGGGAATCAAAGTTATATGATTATAGTCTAAATATGTCAACATCCACATTATTATAAACAGTAAACGACTTTTTTCTACCCAATTAATGGTTTAATGATACTTTTTTACCCGTAAACTTTTAAAATATTATTTTATAATTCAAATTTATATTTCATTTTCGATTTTGGCATCATTGTGAACCTATATCACCACTATTCTCTTTTCCAATCATCACTCACCAAAACCTCTCAAACCATATTCTTGTCGAGCCCGTCAATTTTCGAAAATCGAGTGATTAGGGTTTACACAACTGTCCATTTCAAGTCAAATTCCGATCAATCTCAACCACCAAAATTTAACTTTTTATCACCGAAAAACTTATCAGTCTTCTCTCTTCAAAAACCCTAATAGTAAAAAAACGAGTTTGTTGTCAGAATATAAATTTGGATAATAAAGTGATTTTTTGAAACAGTTTAACCTCTTTCTATGTTTATTTTTGATTTAGTTTCCATATTCAAACAGTAATACTAGTAGTAATAACAAACGGGAGTCAAAGTTATATGATTATAGTCTAAATATGTCATCATCTACGTTATTATAAAAGTTTAAGTTCTAAGAAACCCACATAATTGAGGAAAGTATGTTGGACATTTAAAAGAGAGTTCAGTTTAGTACTTTAGTTTGGTAAAAGTTGTTTTATTCAATGATTTTGGTAATCTTCAAAAGCTCAAGCTACCTTGTAGACTGTAGAAAAGAGAATTGAGTTTATAGAAACCTTTTTTTTTTTTTTTTTTTCCACAAACACTAATCTGATTATATATCGCCTCTTCAATGTTCCTTAAAAATAGTAAATTACAAACAACTGGAAAGCCCAAAGAAAAAAAAAAAAGAACCAAAATACGTGGACGGCAGGATTCGAACCTGCGCGGGCAGAGCCCACATGATTTCTAGTCATGCCCGATAACCACTCCGGCACGTCCACTGTTTGACACTAACTATATGTTGATATTCTTATCATTTAATACTATTAGATTTGAAGGCATCCATGAGTTCGGAAAATATTATATAAACCCCCTGGATAGTGCATTATCATTTATCCCCTTAAAGAGTACAATTTTTTTTACTAATACTCAACTAGGTCTAGGTTACGTAACCCGCAAATCTAATCACGAAAAACGATAACCGTTTTCAAATTTTATTTTCTAAATATGAAGTTTTAATCTGGTATTGATAGAATGTTATTCTTCTAATTTGATCACTTCAATAATTGTGTAAACTTTAGCATTGTAACAATATGATTCTCCACTATTTAATAGGACTTAGATTTAAGATCTCGTTTGAATAGTTCAAATCAATTTATAAGGTGAGTTCACATGACAATTTGTATTGAATTCGTTATTTGTTTGATATGATAATAGGTTTTGTGGGCCTAAGTTTGAGCCCAATTCTTCCAAATAAGGCCCACACCGGCCTTTATCCTTTTAACACTCTGGTCTATGCCTAAACCCCACTACTCCCACTGTTAATTCTCGAAATAGATTCACGATCGTTTTGCTCCAGCCAACTCAACACAAACGCAAACGCTACCCAAAAATAATGAATCCTCATCAAACCCCATCTGATTCTGACCACCCCCAACTCCCCACCATCAAGATCCATCACCCCGCCGCCGCTACCTCCGCCGTCGGTGCCACCCCAACTCCTACCTCCCTTGCCCGCCGCAAGATCGGCGTTGCCGTCGACCTATCCGACGAGTCCGCCTTCGCTGTCCACTGGGCCGTCGACAATTACCTCCGTCCTGGTGACGGTGTCGTCCTCATCCACGTGTCGCCCACTTCCGTCCTCTTCGGCGCCGACTGGGGCCCACTGCCCCACCACCAAGAGAACCCTGGTAACGCTGATGAGAATAGTAATGATAGTAATAACAGTAACAAAGAGCATAAACAGCGGCAGATAGAACATGATTTCGACAACTTTACGGCTACGAAAGCTGCTGATCTGGCGAGGCCGTTGAAGGAGGCTGGGCTCCCGTACAAGATACACATAGTGAAGGATCATGACATGAGGGAGAGGCTGTGTTTGGAGATAGAGAGGTTGGGTTTGAGTGCAGTGATAATGGGGAGTAGAGGGTTTGGAGCTGAGAAGAGAGGAAATGATGGGAAGTTGGGGAGTGTGAGTGATTATTGTGTGCACCATTGTGTGTGCCCTGTGGTGGTTGTTAGATATCCTGAGGATAAGGACGGCGGCGAGCCGGTGGTCAAAGTTAAGGTACCGGAGGAGATGGAGGAGGACCACGCAGATGCAAAGCTTAAAGGTTAGATTTTTTTAGAAAAGTAGTTTTTATTTCTTTTTTACCTGGTTTGTGTATGTATTGTTTGTTTTGTGTGTTGTTGAATGATGGGTTGTTTTTTTTTTTTTTTTTTTGATGGAGGATATGTCAAGCTTGTTTCTCATTTTTATTGTAAAGGGTGGATTTTTTCATGGGAATTAAATGTTTTTGTTGCTGATATATGAATTGAGTACTGCGGGAGAAATAAGAAGTGGTTGGTCTTCTGGGTGTTTTGTAGTGAAATTTATGTGAATATCTGAGTTGTGAGCGTATCTCGGTGAATTGATGTCTTTCACTAGGGTTTTGACTTTTGAGCACAGTTTTTTCCAGGAAATTTATTGACTACATGACAGGTAGATGGGTTTTATAGGAGATTGGTGCTAACTAGTATAGCATCACCAATTACTTTAGCATGGTGGAGTCAATTTAGTACTTAGTAGCAATGTAATGGGACAACAGTCATTGTGGATAGATAAACATGTTTTCATTGAATTGAAGAAGTTGGTCTTGTGGTGGTAGAGTTATTAGTGTTTAATCATTGGCTGCTTGTAGTCCCTTCAATTTGATCAAAGCACTATCCTATTTGAAGACAACTTGTACTTTTATTTTTTGGCAACACAATTATGTTTTGACTTGAGAAAACATAAGAATAAATAGATTAGACTTCTTTCCTTGTGCAATTAATAAACAGATCTGGTTCAAATGATTATTTGTTTCTCAAATTTATTCTTAATGGACCTGTTAAGATTTATGATTGACAGGATGAATTTTGTGCTCATATTAATCATGTATTAGTAGATAATATTTCACCTATCATTGAGAAAATGAATTGTCTATGATAAGAACCCACCCACTCCAATAGCTCAACAATTTGGGCCAGGCCATGGGTCTTTCATGTGCTTGGGTAGAACTCTCCTTGGAAAACCGGCTTGCCAAGGAAGGGTGCCCAAGCCTTTATAACCCACATGCCCATCCTTTTCCCTTTCAATGTGGGATCCTAACATTCCACCACGCTTTCGCAACCAACGTCCACGTCGGCCTCCTTACCCCTTGGGTGACTACGCGGATCCCGTTTCCCTTGTAGGGGTGGGATAACCCAATTAACCGAACCGGTTTCGGTTAAAAACAGAATGTAAACCGAACCGAATTGAAAATTCGGTTACCGGTTAACCGGTTTTCAAATTATCCTTTAATCCTTAAAATTCTTCAATGTTTCATTTAAGTCCCTAAATTCAAATATTTATTATGTTATATATAATAATTTTTTTGCTTTTATATTTAGGGTAAAACCGGTTTGAAATTTTTTTCAAACCGAATCGGTTTTTTGAATTTCACAAACCGAAAACCGAACTGGTTTGTAAAAAAACCTAATTTTCGGTTCGGTTATCGATTTGGTTCAGTTTTCGGATTATTTATCCCACCCCTATTCCCTTGGGCCTCCATGCCCTTTCTCGAGGTAGCAACCCGGGCCCAAGGTTAGCCTGGCTTGGGCACTCTCCCTTGGCAAGCCGGTTTTTCAAAGAGATTTCTACCCAAGCCCATGAAAAACCCATGGCCCAGCTCAAATTGTTGAGTTATTGGAGTAAGTTCCTATCAGTCTATAAACAATAACCCTTTTCCCCTGAAATTTTCCGAAATTAAAATCAGTACTCTTTGGGTATCAGTTAGTACATGTGCATGCATGCAGCCTGATAATTTTGATAATGTAATTTTGAAACGTCAACCTAATTGTTATTTTTGAGAGTTTCACCAATACTTGGAATCTCTTATTTTCGTAGCAGCGACTTGATGCCTCTACAGCATTTTCAAAGTTAGTGTGACACTTTCTTTTTTTTTTTTTTTTTTTCCGAAGGAAAAGGGGATGTATGATACTACTAAATAGAGATTTCTGAGATGTATTCTGCAACCACATACTGCAGTTGTCTTGTGTCAAAATTATATATATGACTCACTCCTGTGAGGCATTAGCTATATTACGAGGTGTTTGATATTCATCTTAGAGTTATTTGTATCATCCTTTTGTTGTAGTCTATTCTGGTGATTATTTCATTTCTATGATATGGTATGCTATGAGTTAGGGCAAGCTTCATCTTGGTGTATTTTGAAAGCTTTGGATGATGTATTGTCCTTGCAAATTGGAATTCTTTGATCAGTAGGTCTTTAACATGTTTGATGTTTATATAGTTTGGCTGTACTTTTGGGACTCCCTAATCGGCAGGGTTGTTGTCCCTGCTCCCTCTAGTTTTGAATAGGTTCCTATGCTTACCTAATTGTTATTTTCTTTCCTGTGGGCTTTCGTAGCTAGGGCCTCTTTCCTGTGTGGTCCTACCTAATGAAACGGCTAGAAAGTTATTAAGAGGAAGGTGAGAAATCTTGTATGGGAAAAAGAGTGATCTAAAGTTGGAGTGATAAAAATTGTTTATTTTGACTGTTTAAATGTTTATTAACCAGAATTAATCCATTGAAGTAAAAGTTCCAGAAGTCATTTACTTATCAAATCGTCTACCAGAACTCCTGGTTAACAGTAGGCAAGATGTTGAAGTGATAAAAAATTAGTAAGAACTGCATTTTGTCAAAATGCTTATATGTGACTTGTCTGGATTGAATTGAGAAATATTTGTTATGAACACCCTGATTATTCTTGCCGAAGTACGGTATTATTTTTTTTACCTCAAAAATGCGTGTAAACTGGGTGATTTACATGTAAAGAAGATTTTCTGCAATGTCATGCAAAATGAATTATAGTTTGTATTTCTCTTGCACTAGTTCGGGATGTTGTGATTTTGTTGCCTTGGCATTTTCGGAGATAAATATTCTGTGCTTACTGATTCTCATTGAATTCATTTTGTTAGAAGAATGTTGAAAACATATGGCTGAAAGATTGTTTGAAAGAGTGAGATTATTTTGCAACTGAAATGAATTCTTGAATGCTATCTCTATTATTGTTTCTTCTGATCATCTTACTTCATCCTTTATTTCACTTAAAAATGGTTGGCTCCATTTATTTATTCATTTTATATATGGTTCTAAATCTTATAATTTTTGCTGGTTGTAACTTTGTTGATCGCCTGTGTTTTATTGCAGATGCTTAGTAGTTCCTTGGGGTCATGACTTGATCCTCTCCAGTAGGAGGTAAGAGTTGCACTGGAAAATCTCCATACTGGTTCTTTATTTCTCATCAAGTTTTGCAAATTTTATCTCATTCAACGAATATTTTCTTGTATCTGCCACAGGATTTTCTTGAACTTTATGTATCTTAAATGTTGTTTTCGCATGTTGTAGATAACGTAGAATCAATCGAGTCGACAGTGAAGAGCCGACACGTAAGAAAAAAGTCAATGTGATCTTGTTCACAGGGGGTGTAATCTTGTTAATCTATAAAGATTGTTAGGAGTTCCTTGTTTATTCTGAAAACATGGTTATTCATCATTTCATTTTGTGATGTGTATGCGATGATTGGTGGTGTTCTTGTATGAATGATTGACGAGGCTTTAATTTTCTTTAATGCCCGTTTGTAAAACTTGTTTCACTGCATTGCTATATAAGCATAGTTTCTACGAGGATTTTATAAAATCTGCTTGAATGACATGAATTTTCTTTTCTTCCTATTACTCATGACATAAATCTGAATGTGAAACAATGAGGATCCCAAATTATCACTGGTACTTTTTGTATGATGCAACGATCTCCTTTGGACTATTTTCAAAAGGCTAAAAGATTTTTTTCCAGTTAAATAATAGCTTAATGACATTTTTCCCTTTACAAACCTTTAATATACTACTTTTCCACCAAATGACACCTTTTAATGATACTTTTCACATATCTTGTCAATCATCGTTGATTCTAATATGGTTGGAAACTCATACCATCATTATTTTTTTTCTTGATCATCACTTATTAAAACCCTTTAAATTGTATTCTCATTGATCTCGTCTATCTTTTAATATACTACTTTTTCACCAAAATGACACCTTTTAATGACACTTTTCACCTATGTCGTCAATCATCGATCGATTCTAGTATTGTTGGGATCTCACATCATTACTATTTTCTTCTTTGATTATTTTTCATTAAAACCCTTCAAACTTTACTCATGTTGACCTCGTTAATAGTTGGCAATCGAACGATTAGGGTTTGCATAATTGTCTCTTCTAAGTAGGATTGTCAGTCGAGTCGAGCGGCTTGCGAGCCGGCTCAAATCGACTCGGTAATTATCGAGTCGACTCGGCTCGAACTCGATTTATTAACCGAGTCGAGTTCGAACATAGTGAAGCTCGGCTCGGCGGCTCGCAAGCCTGATTCGGCTCGTGTATACACTGTGCACTTACACAGGGTGCTTTGGTGATTTTTTAAACCATGAGGTATTACAATGATATTTTCCAGTGAAAAAACTTTAAAAAAATGATAGTTACACCCCCCCCCCCCCCCCCCCCCCCCCCAAAGTGCAAAATCGTATAACACGAATACACCAAATCAATTTCAGTTGCCCACTTGCCCTAATTCCCAAATCGCAAACAAAGAACCCCCAAATCATGAACCAGACACGAGTCCTCGCCGTGAAATCAGTCATCTCCGTCGTTATTTCTGATCTCGGCAACCGGAAAAAGAGTCACACAAACCCCCATATCGCGAAATCGCACCAGCCAGCAGCCCACTGCCCACCACCCTGAAATCGACTGCCCGAAATCGCAGACACGCACCAGCCATCACCGTGAAAGTGACAGCCACCACCGTGAAACTGCCAGGCAGGGACGAGGTATGGTGCCATTGTTGTAACTTGTAATCTTTGAGATTTGTTTGCTGAATAAGTTGCTGAATTTTGTTGATGATTTGTTTTTAATGTGAATGTGATTTGAATTTTGTTTGCTGATTTGTTTGCTGAATAAGTTGCTAAATCAACTGATTTGTTTGCTGAATAAGTTGCTGAATTTTGCTGAATAACTTGTAATCTTTGTCTATTGAACATCCACTGCCCGAATAACATTTTGATTGTTTCAGTTGATTTAGGAGTAAAGTCACAAAATCTACTTGAAAGTAAACCGATGTTGAAATTGAATCGCATGTTTTGCTTTCCAGAAAATTCCAGGAGTCAATTGTCTTCGCCTTTTATTTAGTGCGCTCGCCTTGTAAGACCTGTCAATTGTCTCACAGGCTACTTAGCCTGAATGCAGGACCAGTTAGAAATGGTCATTTTGCATCACTGGTCATGGCGAATTAGACTGTGGTCCATGTTCACATTCCAGTTGAACTGATAGAAACAAAAGAATGACCTGCATTCCAGCGTAAATTGATTTGAAAAAGCAATAAAAATCAGTGATTGTATCATGCAATGGCACATCTGCCGGAGCCAAATGAACTGAAAAGGACTTGTGTCAAGCCATTAAGGGTCTCTGGACCTTAATCAATAAAATTTTAATTGATGATCTCATATAACACATACAAGTTCAGACAATGTACCTATTACAAAGATTTGGGAAGGCACTAACTAAAGAAATCCTTTATGCAGGCTTTCTTTCAATGCTTATAAACTCATGAGAATGCGAAGGCTCAAAGAAAAAATAGCTAATGTTAATAATTTGAATTCTGCGTATTTCTTGTAACATCTTGTCAAAGTCATTAGAAACCACATAAAGGAGAAAAGGTGTAGCAATTATTGTGTCATCATTTAATGTCATCTGACTCACGTTATTGACAAGCAAAACCACCAGTATCTGAACAGTTTAGAGTTCATAATTGGCAAAAAAATTTCTTTAGCCCGAGCTCATGTGCATTCAATCAATGGGGACTTAACTCATCAACATGTGATTTGCACACATCTTAGTTGGAAAGATTTTCTCACATAACTGATATGAAATTATACGTATAAAAGACCATGTTTAATTTGAAGTAGATATATACTCCTAATGATTATGACTAATGCAAACATAGAGCAGGTACTTTACAAGTTAAGAGCATGTAGAAAGTACATCTAGCTGTGAAATATTCTGCCGTTACTTGATGGAACCTAAGAGAAAGGGCCTGTAATGGTGTCTTATTTTTCAATTGTAGGTATGACATCAGGAGACAGTTCCTCAAGCACCCCTACATTGGATGATGTCGACGATTGTGTTACGGTAAGAGCAGTCGATCGACGTAGCATTTATGGAAGCACAGGTGTTACGGAGCAAAGTGTGAGTAGCCCCAAAAATGTAGAGGACAATGACAGTCCACTATAGAGGAAGAAGAGAGCGAAGACATCAGCTGTGTGGTCAGAATTAGGGAGGTGGTTCTCCTTGGTGGTACAAGGAAGGGAGAGTGCATTCATTGTAAAACAAAGTTGAAAATGACTGTCATTGGAAGCACAACACAATTCAATAGACATTTGAAAAGGTGTGCAAAGAGAACATCTCACTTGAGGCAACAACAAATAAATTTCCCCCCTTCCAGTTCTCAGGGTGGCTCTACTATCCTGCCTGCTCTACGGGGCCAACTCGATATGCTGAAGATGAGGGAGCTTATTGCACATTGGGTGCTGATGCATGAGCATCCATTTTCTATTGTGGAGGAAGAGAGGTTGAACAACATGATGAAGTACGGGATTCCTCAATGGACTCCGATATCCCGTAATACTTGTAAGAATGATTGTTTGAGAGCGTTTGAATATGAGAGGCAGAAGTTGCTGACCCTATTGAAGGGTGTTAGGAAGATAAGTCTGACCACAGATCTATGGCATTCAGGCAACTAGAGGATGGAATACATGGCCTTGACTGGCATTGGATTGATGATAATTGGAAGTTTAATAGACGGGTGTTGAACTTTATTCATTTCCTTCCTCCTCGTTCTAGTGTTGCCATTGCTGATGCAATTTTCAAGTGTTTGATGGACTGGGGAATTGAAGCTAAGGTCCACACGATATTGGTGGATAATGCTTCAAGCAATGAAGTTGCAGTAAAAATGTTGAAAGATAATTTCCAAGCTACGGGGAAGCTTATATGTGGGGGCAAGATGTTTCATGTGAGGTGTTGTGCACACATCTTGAACCTGGTTGTTCAAGATGGTCTTTATCAGATTAGACACATTATTGAGGACATCCGTGATACCGTGGCATATATCAATTCATCAGAGAGTAGACTAAAGGTGTTTGCAGAGATTGTTTAGCAGTGCCGATTGCCATTTCGCAAGCTTATTCTTAATTGCAAAACGCGATGGAATTCAACATATGATATGTTGACAACGACAATGAAATTTAGGCGTGTTTTCCCTTGTTTGAAGGAAAGAGATTTGAGTTATTATTATTGTCCCAAGGAAGAGGATTGGGACAAAGATGAGAAAATTTGTTCAATTTTAAAGGTGTTCAGTGGTGCGTCGAATCTCATAATGGGGAGTGATTATTCGACATCAAACTTGTTTCTAAAACAAGTTTGTACAATCAAAATTATGTTGGATAGTAAGAGTCAGGATGGAGATGAGTTTATACAGACCATGATTTGGAAAATGAAAGAAAAGTTTGACAAATATTGGGGAGAATGTAATCTATTGATGGGTGTGGTTGCTATTTTGGATCCTAGACTGAAGATGAGGGTAATTCAATGGGCGTTCCCTAAGATGTATCCTGAGCCTGAAGCGCGAGCAAATATTGATGTTGTTCGAGATGCCTTGTATGAGGTATATAGGGAGTATGTTGATACCAGTAAAGCATTGACAGCTGCCCGCGTTTCTGCATCTATAGGGGATGGAGTTCAGGTTGTTGGTGAGGGGTCAGGGGCAGCGGTAGAGACGGCGGATGATTGGGATGATTTTAGTCAATTTTTGGATGTGGTTGAGACGGTTGAGCCAACGAAATCAGAATTAGACTGTTACCTGGGAGAGGGATGCCATAAATGTGTCGGGGACCTTACGACGTTTGATGCTTTGACGTGGTGGAAGGCTAATTCAACAAAGTTCCCTATCTTGTCTACCATGGCTCGTGACATATTAGCCATCCCTATTACTATGGTTGCTTCTGAGTCTGCTTTCAGTGCAGACAGTAGGGTTATTGACACGTACCGATCGTCGTTGACTCCCAACACGGTGGAGATGCTCTTATGTGGATGTGATTGGAGCAAGACTTTGAATGGGGTGAAGAAAGGATGTAAAGTAGGTTATATGCTTATATTGAATATTGTTTTTATTAAATTTAATTATTACTTTATATTTATACTAACAAAACTTCAATTACTCCTCCTTTGTCATTTTCAGGAAGAACAGCAACCGTTGGAGATCAACATTCCTATCCCGTAAGTTCCTGAGATTCAGTGCATGGTTTGGTTGTGGTAAGAGGCATGCATAGGTAAAAATTTCATTCCTTTTGCTTTTGTTTCATGATTATACATATTTTTCTCATGTAATAGTTACCTTAAAAAATACTTACTAAATTGAACATTTTCTACAGGCAGTGGAAAATTGTGGTTTTCGTCGAAGACAGGTCTACTGCAGACTACTGGTGGATAGTGATTTTGATTGGTGGATTTTATTACCTTGGAATATTATTTGTATATATTCAGAACTGTTTTTTGATTTTGTAAAGTAATAGGCATTTTTTAAAGTTCGAAACTGTCATGGTTAATTCAACATTGGATGTAAAGATGGAACGCTGTACGCAGGAAGATTGTTGTAAAAAAGGGGAAATTGGCTCAATCAAACCTGGAGAAATGGTGGTTTGATCGAGCCTTAACGAGCTCGAGCTCGAGTTCGAGTCGGCTCACAAGTTGGCTCGAACTCGATCGAGCTCAAGTTCGAGTCTCAATTCTGAGGCTTGCCAGGCTTGAGCTCGACACTGTAGTTAACGAGCTGAGCTCGATAAGCCAAAAGCTCGGCTCAGCTCAGCTCGTTTACAGTCCTACTTCTAAGTCAAATTTCAACCAATCACGATCATCAAAATTCAATATTTCACCGTAAAAAAACTCATCGCCCTCTCTTCTTTGAGTTTGCTCTCCGTTTGCCATTGAATAGAAAAGTGCATTTTTTTTAATGAAAAAGTGGTATTTTAGAAATTTATAGGTAAGAGAATGTCATTAAACCATTGTTTGAATAGAAAAAAGTTGTTGACTCTTTTTAAAATCTAACTAAATCATGTCAACTTTATGATTTTTGAAAACTATTATTTATCTATTTAAATTATTACAAATTCCTTTGAGTATTATAATAAAAATCTCATCGTTTGATGAAATATTAATAGTTGTCAAGATTCAACTTTGAGAGGCTATTGAAATTACCCCCCATAAAAATATTCAGAATGTGAAATCTGACATAAAACGCGTAAGACTTTGATGAAGAACCAACCAGAGAAATGGTAGTTATGCTTTATTCTTTATTTGATGCTTAAAGTGAATTTTTTGTTTTTTTTTTTTTGGGTGGTAAATGATCAACCATTCACCAATATACTTGGTTAGTAATGCCACCTTAAAATCTATTCCAAATAAAAGGCTTCTTTTTGTGTCAACCTTATGTACTGTACCCACAAATAATGGTGAGAAAAACATATGTAAAAATTAGAATTGAGTGACACCAACCTAACACCTGTCATATCTTTTTAATGCTCTAAGAATCAAACTTGAGTTGACACTTTCAATTCTCACTCACTCACGTTTTAATGTTTTCTTAACACAACACAACACAACCCAAACTCTCACTGTAGAGGTTTCCATTTCCATTAACATTATTCTCATCTTCTGGTTAGGTGGCTTCTTTAATTATCAGTCATCAAGTCTGAAGTAGAGATTTTTATTTTAGCTTTTATATTATTTGATACCCATTTCGTGGTATAGAATCGCTTAGAAAATGGAAATGGAACCACCACAACTAAATTATTGATTCTTCAGTCAATTTAATCGGTTGGTATAAAACTTATTCAAAGTAACCCAAGATTTTCATCCAAGTGTGTGATTAAACAATTATTTAATTAAATATCTTGTTTTACCTAATGTTTAAGAAAGGAACCGAACACAACTCTTAATCACCAAATATCAATATCCCCATCACCCACCAACCAGATAATGAGAACTGTCCCCTAACCCATTTGGAGTGAAGCAACAGCATTGCCTTTTTTCCATATACATATCCAATTATCCACCTTAGCTAATAAGCTCAACAAACATGGCTATCCTCCTTTCTATTCCTACTTTTACCAAATCTATTTTTTTGATATTAGAGAGTATGTGTGACAACTTAATTGGCTCGATTTGATTTCTCTAAATTTTTAAAAAAGTAAAGAAAGAATTCTATATTTGTGACTAAATCGATCACATTCACATTCACTTCAAGACAGGGACGTAGCCAGAATTTTGAGTTAATGAATTTAAAACATAAAAGTTGGTAAATTTACAATAAAATATATACCAAAGTAATAAGCATAAAAAATGTACTTTTAAAAGTTATATATACCAAATTATCAATTCTACAATTATTCTCGACGATTTTTCATATTTTGAAAACGTTACATAATTGCTTAATTGACAATTCCATCAAATATATATCTCTCTTAATATATGTAGTAAGACAATCATTTAACAATTGATCTCTTAATCGATTCTTTAGTCGATTTTTTACAATCTTCATTGCAGAAAATGCTCTTTCAACACTTACAGTTGCAACAAGTAATATCAATGCTACTTTCATGTCTAAAAAGATAACAACACAAACAAAATCACTCTCATTTTTTACACTATACTCCAACCAATTTGCATATTCTCTAAACCAAACGGGATTAAAACGACCCATTAAATTTCCAATTGCTCGCTTTTTAAAATTATGATTATGTGGTTGGCAAGGTCCTTTTTGCAAGTATGTCTTTCTCACTTTGCCTCTATCATTAAGAGGATATTCTAAAATTTTAATCCTCAATTCAAGATCTGCAAAAAGATTACTCAAGTTAAGCTTAACATATGTTTGTCTTGAACTAAATTCCATAGGCTCATTATGAACACTATCGTAACGCCTTATGTTTTGTTCAATTAATGATTCCTTATTAGAAAACTTTCTTTTGATAAAAAACTTGTTCATAACTAAAAAAATAAAAGAATTTTTATTATCATAAATATAATTTATTTGCAATTACAATTAAAAAACAACACAAATTTATCAAAATTCAACTCACAATTTAGGTTTTCAAGCAATTTCTACTAACTCGATAAAATTCACTCATAAACCCATAAAAACTCATCAAATCTAACTCTAAATATCAAGCAATTAACAAATATATCCAAATTAAACCAAATCCCAAATCTCTATAACTTAGGGTTTCATCAATTATTTAAACCATATTCAAAATTAACTCAATAACTAACCACAATTTATCAAACCCAACTTAAAACGACAATTAATTAACCCATAGCTTAATATAAACAAGATTAAATCAAAACTCGCATCAAAATCTAAGAATTATTTCAAACTCATTTATTAGACTCAACAAAAACCCGTAACACATGATCTTTAATCAATTAAGAAAGCTAAAAGAAAAGAATTAATTTTAAGTAAAAAAATAAAAATAAAATTAGTATCATCTTCCCTTATAATCTTCCCTTATAATCTAAAGGAGTAATCTTTATTGAGTATCAAACCAAAAGAAAAATATAATAAAAGAGCAAAAGAAGAAAATAAAAGATAAAAGTTTAAAAAGTATTAATTAATAATTTATTTTATAAGGAAATTAAGTAAAGTTAAAATTGTAAAATCTATAACTATTAATACCTTTTTCTTTAAGTTCAATGGGTTCCCACAAGCCACTATGGGGCTACGTGGCTGCTTTATGACAATGCACCAAGGCTTCCTACCCGGACAAAGACACAAGACAAGCCCACACATTATAATAACCAAGCCATGAATGGCCATCATAAAATAATACTACACCAACTTTTGGTCATCATAAAATAATACTATTCCAATTTTTTCTCATAAACCTGTTCTCATCAGACTTCACAGTTCTCAATTCATCAGTTTATAATAAATTTCACATAAGTCTCACTCTCACTAATTAATTACAAACAAATCAATTACAAGCTTTCACACAAGGTTGTGAAAGAAAGATGGTAAGAAATAATTGTTGATATTGTAATACTCAATTTTGTAACGTGAAATGCACCTCTCCTCTCTCCTCTCCTATTCCCCCCCCGCCCCCACGGGAGCACAATCTTTTCTTCCAAAATGCAAACCCATTTCATGTTCATTTTCATCATCGTATTCTTCAGTTTCAGGTTTTAACAGACTTAAAATCAAGATTCAAATTACATCCTCGAAGACATATATTAACAAACGACAGGAAATACATGCACAATAAGTACACATGTACTATTTCAAGGAACCAATACGATGGCAACAATTTTTTTTTTTTTTTTTTAATAATTCACAAGAAAGATTAAATAGGCCCCTTTGATCTAAACAAAGTTAACTAAGGCTAAGGAGTATTAACTTTGGTTAGTGATAATTAAAGAACAAAGCTACCTCATAATGTAAGGTTAGTGGAAGAGAAATTAACGGTTCTCGTCTTTGCTGAGTTCAACAGTGGAAGGGAAATCAACGGTTCTTATCTCTGCTCAGTTGATAGATCCCAAGAATTGTGGCGGAGGCGTCACGGTCGTTTGTAATCATCTGTTTTTGGAGTCTGTGCAGAGAGCTAATAACAGTCGTTGATCTTGAGTCTGCTTGACCACGATCTTCCTCAGCTGTTGTTCTTGCTTGTTTCAACGGTCTAAATGTGCTCAAAGAAGAGTTCGCTTCCTCGTTAGCGGCTGCTCTAGAGCACGGTTGAGAAGTTGAACAACCGATTTCATCCTGCATTTATAAAATTCTCGAGAAAATCATGTCCTGTTTGGTTGCAAAGAAAAATAAAGAAAGCGAAAGAAATTGAAAATATCGAGACTCAGGTAGCAAATGAAAAAAGCTTCCACTAAAGCACTCATTAGCCTCCGCTTCACTAAATTAACAATTAATTTGTTCAGAAAAAACAAAAACAAAAAAAATTTCTATTTTCACTCATTTGATAAAAATCGAAACAGTAGAAACAAAATTTTTGTTTTCAGAATCGCATTCTGCCAGATCCAGAGAAACAGATCACTCATTAAACTAACAATAGAAGAAACAAAGTGAGATTAGAACAAGCCTTACATCAGAGTAAAAATCACCGCAATCGCGACCTCGTTTCAATGAAACCTCTTCTTCTTCACTGATACTACTACATGAAGAACTCGCTACAGGAGGAGGAGGATACTGTGAATCACCTGACCACGGAACCACTTGATTTTCATCATCTTCCTCCTCATCAAGATCATCATATTCATCATCATCATCTTCTTCTTCATCATCTTCATCATATTCATCAACATCATCATCATCATCACCGGTGGTTCTTTCGGTCTGATTATTCTCAGGTTTAACAAGTTCAGTATCATGAGCTTCACAGTGAGCAGAAGTGACGCACGTGTCGCACACAGAGACCGTCGGGCCAAGCTTCGGGCCTGAGGCTTTCCACGGCGTGAGAGACTGACAGACGTGACACAAGAGACTCCTCGAGTGTTTGGCTACAAGAAAATTGGCTCGGTGAACCTTCTCATCGCAGTCCCAGCACAGATTAGCTTGGTCCGATTCACAATACATTCTCGCCACACATTCACACAGCTCACACTTTCTCATTCTCTTTCTCTTTTTCTCCTCTTCCTCTTCTTCTTCTTCTTCTTCTATGTTTGGCTCTTTCTCTTTCGCAGTTGAAATAGAAAACATACAGAAAGAAATGAATCTGATTACTTGAACTTATTTATTGAAGCCAAACAGCCCTGATTTTTCGCATTTAATCAAGTTAATTCCGAGGGTAGACCAGTCATTTCATTCTAGTTGAATGGATTAAAATCTTCTCGGGTTCATCTGGTGTGCAAACAAGTACAATAGCATTGTACAAAATACTTTCAAATAAAATTAAATATTTGGAAAAATACTCGGAATTACTTTATAGAAAAATATCTTTTAAGAAAATCGTATTTTAAATATAATTCTGGTATATTTAGTAAAAGATACGTACACTTGAAAATAGAAACATTATCAGAATCAATCACCGTACCGCAAGGAATAAATGGCTAGCAAGCACACAGTGATTCTACGTGGCGACTGATTATTCCGTGTTTTTCGTCAGAGAGGGTGATGTCGTGTACACCGGATCTCTACTTAGTCCTTTAATAATGCAATTAATAAAGGGTTCTCTAAAAATGGTGCCACGTGGAGAGTCAGTTATGGACGGAATACGTTGCGTGTGTGGCAGCAATTACTGAGATATTTTCATGGGGATTGGGTGAGGACGTGTCAACTAAACCAAAGGGCACGGCAGATTCTCTAGTCTAGTCCGTCCTACGTGGACAATTTCAGTCCACAATGTGGCAGAGCCCTTGTGATACTCACCCGAACTTTCGATTAAGCCAATAAGCCTCTTACGCGTACGGTGGGTCCCTAATCCCACGCTTACCCATGCGGCCATGCCTTCGCCAATGCTTTATGGCTTGGCTTTCCCTTCTTTTTAAGAAAAAGTTTATTATTTATTTTTGTTTTTATTAAAAATAATTCTGTTATTGTCATTTTTACCCAATATTTTGATTTAAGTAAATTATTCAAACGTAATTACGTGATGATATTAATTTTCTAAATATTCATTTTGAACTTATACATTAAAGACTAAAATACATGATACTTTGCCTACCAACCAAAAATTTCTTCCTTTATAGAATCTTATATACCATTAATATTTGTTTCTTAACAATGAAGTGAATATAAATTTATTGGATCTTTTAAATATTCGTTGAATACGGATAATGTTACAAGTAAAAAGGTAATTTTTTTTTTTAAATTTTCATTCTAAAAAATGTATCACTTATATATAGTAGTAACATTTAAATGATAAGTTATAATAAGTGACACACATTATTAACAAAACTATGTAATATATAAATGCGAGTATTGATTGATATTAAAATATGAAATAAATCGAAGACAATCAAACAGTTGTCATTTCCAATTAAACAATAATTTTATTTTTTGGGAATAATATTCTAATGGAATAACTTTAACGTAACGTTATCCACATATAAAAAAACAAGTACAATATTTAAAAAAAAAAAAAAGGTATGAAAAGGATGGGCCCCGAAAAACGTATGGGCAGAAAGAGATTCGATGGAGCTGGTTCGTGGTGGTGGTTCACCCATGACCAATTTGAAATTATATATTGTTCCTCTTCATAATTGAGTTAAGCAGAAGCCCTAGTGGCCCGGGGACGGGGTGGGGGATGGGAGGGTGAGGTGGCAGAAGCCCACGTGAAGAGATCCGAGGTGGCAAGCAGTGGTACGAGGGAAACAGGAGCCACCACAATTGTGACAATAAGTGAGGAGAGAGAGGGAGAGTGTGTGGAGGAGGAAGAAGATATAAGGTTCTTTGTATGAAGACTGAGAGACAGACAGCTACAGCGTGTTTTAAAATAAATGTGAATGAACGAAAGACGGAATGAGTATCGAGTTTGGGGGACTGAGAGAAAAGTGACGTGTAGAGTGATGTGATGAGTAATGTGATTATTGTGAGGTCCACAATTTGGCTTTGGCTTAGGCCAGTGCTACCGGCTATTCAGTATTGTCGTTTTGTCGCCTTCCTTGTTGCGGTTTGGACTAGTGTTAGACACTGTGAGTAAAAAGGGTCGTACTTTGATAGCGAGCAAACATTTTCTAGTTTCAACTATTGGATTTTGATTGACCATATAAATAATGAGTCCAAATTCAAGGGATTGCACGAGGAAATATTATTATTATTATTATTTTTTTAAATTTATATGAATGGATTTACCATATTATTATTCTATTAGTCCAAGAATATTCAAGGCTTGCACGGTTTGCCTTTCATACAGTTTTATCTTTAAAAATATGTTTTTGGATAATGATGATGTCCTTGTGTTATATAAGCGATTAAAACTCTCATCTCTTAATAAATGTACTTTATATATATATAATTTCTCCCCCACATTTTAATATTTTACCAAATACAATTATGCTTTCAGGCATATAAAATGTCATTTCACCTTTGAAATAAACTTTTCCTTACTATTACTACACAAATTGGGTTACTAGAGTTTTTCTCATTTAATTAACACGTAACATTTTATATTTTATTAAATTAATCCTAAAAACATTAACGAAATTATAAGCTAGTATGTTTGGACAAATATTATCTAATGAAGTTTAACATGATATCTTAGTCAAAGGTTCAAGTTCAAATCTCTATATTTTAATTAGATAAAATAATAAATCAAAGTTTTATGCCACGACTTATTGGACTATATATATATGTAAAGCCATTACGTAAGAGCTTAAACTTTTAGGTCACGTGATAATTTAACGAGAGAAAATTACTAAACTGTTGTAATTATTATAAGCACTCATCTCGTTCCAAAGAGTCATTTCATAAGTAAGCCAGAGGCCCAATTTCGTTGAGTTCAAGTCTACGAATTCATGGCCCATTGTGGAACTCCCTAAGGGGCCCAAATATGGTCCCTTAGAGTGAGCGAGAGGACCCGAGTGTTGTACATGATATAATATTTGTTGGAGATATGAGAAAGGGACAAAATATTCTATCTTACCGCACTTGACATTACTTTGACCTTTTGAATTCGTTCATCCAAATCATTTTCACATTAATAGGCGAGTTTGGTGTATAAAAAATAAGTTCCATCTGTCAAAATCAGCGTTTTTAAAAACTATTTCACAAAGTTAATTGGTAGGTAAAAGTAGCTTTCCGATGCCTAATTAGGCTGTGATGCTCAAGGAAAATCTTTCAAAGCTCATAATTAGTTAGCAGAAATTAACTTAACAACACAGAAAAGACTAATTATATATATGAACGTTTATCATATGGATGTGGTTTTGTTATTTTTCTCAGATTATTTATCTAATTAATTAATGCGAAAAATCTATGTTACTCTGCAAGTTAATTTAAGTTTTAAACTTATAATTGCTTCCAATAATATCAATTGCATGCATGCAAAATGATGTAAATAAATGGGGCTTGCTGCGGCTGGAGCGAGGGGCACGACGGTCAAGTGAGGGTGGGCGGTGAGTGGGAGGGGGTAGGGGGTGCCGAAAAGTGGTCCGCAATCAGGTAATGGATTTTAATTTTGTGACTTGATTTTGACACCTGACTGGTTGAATCTGCGGTTCACTATTGTTTCCTTAGTCTAACTAAAGGCTAAACTGGATTAAATGCTAAACTGGATTAAATGCTAAAAGGGTTTTCAAGTTTCATCGACCCAAAGAAGGCCCCAATTCCCAGTCCGACCGGTTGAATCGGCCAGCCGGACCTAATTTTAAAACAGTGATAATAATACATAAGTTAATTAAATTAACATTGATATTATATACAATTCATGGTCTGTGAAATTTCATACTGTAAAACCGCAGAAGCAGTGTCATTCAAATTAATGGAAAAAAGGCAACTTTTAACTCTCTTTTTACTTAAAACAATCCCTTTTAACTTTTATCTCTCCTTTTACACTAAAGTGTTACACTATAATACGCAGTGTTCAGACGGTTTTCTTTGGTAATTTCTATACTTGTTCATCTTGCTAATTCAGCCTATCAACTATAACAATGCCTAACCCAGATTTTGCCTCTACACAAAACACTACCAGAAATTCAACCATCTCCGACGAGCTTTTGTGCGACACAAAGCAAATTTTGCCTCTACACAAACACTACCAGAAATGATTCAAGAATATATACAAACATGCATGAATTTTTTATTGATTTAGGTCATGAATCATTAAAAGCTGCAACGAGAACAACATCTTGAATATGCCCAACATAATTTCTGAATATATAATTTCAATATTAAAAGCATTGATTACTTTGTAATTTTGAAATTATAATTAAACAAAGGCATGCCCAATTTTTAAATTTTACACATACAAATCTTCCATCATCCATTGAGGCGAACCTTCCATTAACCCTGGACTTAACCTAACCATCAAAATACAAAACTCCATTTGATTAAGCGCTCCATCTCCATCAAGATCACCTTCACTCAACATGCACACAATCTCATCATCCATCATGTCGTTTAAACCCAGAAGATAGCTGTTCCTCTTCAAGCTTTCGAACGTAATCAAACCCTTCTCACAATCCATCAACAAACGAAACCCGTTGCACAGCTCGCAGATAAACCCTTCTGTTCCTAGTCGCGTTATCATCGATGGAAAGAAGTCCTCGAAATCGGCTACTTCATCTAATAAAAACGCCATTCTCGTCAAATAATAAACTCTTAATTATGCAGAACAGGTTGAAGAGTTAGAATTGAATGTTAATGGCTATATACGTGAATAGAAGATGTGAATTTGTGATGCGAGGAGAGGAGGGAGAGGGGGGTTTATATAAAGTGAATTATTTGGAAGGAACAGCAGGGATCTTCGCGGAAAGATCAGTGAAGTTGAAGCTAAGAAGTAAAAAAAAAAAAAAAAAAATGAATATTGGGTTTTTGTGGTGAGTTTCTTGCAACCTTTCATTCATGAAGGCCTTCTCCTTCCTGGAAGCTGCATGAAATATATTAAGATTCGAGGGATCTTTTACACAGTGTAATTATATAATAAATTAAACATATTGTTAATTATCATATGGTTACTGGTACACCTTAAGTAGAATGATTGTACAACATATTGTCAATTATTATCCCTCCAATAAATTCTATTCATATATGTTAATCATCTTTTTAGTCTGCCTAATTATAGTTAAGTTTGGTTGTTTAGAAAATGAACCTATATATATGATAAGATTTTTATTGACTAAATGTATTAATAATAAGGTAAAGTAAACCATCAATAAGGGGCCCAACCGTCAACCAGGATTTTTGGAGTGTATTACTAAAGATGTCTTAACTTAGACCCACATGGGTTGATAATAGGGATAACCACTGAGGGGTTTTACCTGACCATCAACTTAAGAAACCTAAGAGATTAGTTGAGATGTATACAAACGAAACCAAACACTCCCGGTCACCAAAAAAATAATAAATAAACAAATAAAAATAAGGTAATTAGTTTGTATAACTTAGATGATGTGCTAACCACATGATTAAAGGCATTTGGAATATGGGTTAAAATCTTGAGTTCTATAGTAGTAATAGTCCAAATTTACAAGAAATAGTTCATATAAAATTTTAAATGAACTATTTCTTCTAAATTTTAAATGGTTGTTTATATATAAAATTGAAATAGATAAGAAGAAATAGTTCATATTATATTTATGAAATATGACTTAAAATACATGGACATTCAGAAACGCTTTCTACTGTACACATTTAATTTTAAACTATATTAATTTATTTTTCTGTTGACCAGAGGTTTTCGGGTTAGCTTGTGTGCACCTCAGCTAATCTCCTGAAATCCCAAAATTAACGATCGAATAATCCTCTAATGACTATTTCTATTAACAACTTTTGAGTAATATTATACACTCAAAAGTCTTTATTCGATCACTCAGCCACACAGAGATTGGTTTTAATTCATTGTTAGTTGTAGATACATATTCTAAAACTTCCACCATTTAGTATCATATACATTTCTGATGTTGAATAAGCTAGCTTTCACTTAACTAACCTAAGATTTTGTAGTCACTCACTAGTAGATAACTATTACACTGCAACTAGTAGTTTATTGTATACCAAATCCATTGCATCATGTTGGTAAAATTTAACGTTTTACACATGGTTTTGTAACTTTGTTGAGATGAGTAATTTGGTTAATTAAACAGTATTTAGAGTTCATATTGTAAAAGTTAAAGCCATGCATGAATCACGGTGGGGTGCCACTTTTCTTCTTCTTTATTATGCATATATATCAAGGTTGATTATTGTTTTTAGAAAGATAAAAAGTGCTAATGAAGAGTTCAAAATAGCTCGATCATTAATGGGGTAGAGGCCAAGACAACGATTATTTTGTTCACAACTTCATAATTCGCTGACAAATTTTGTACCATTATATACCCTTTACTTCAAATTGTTGGTACCATTTTCGTACACTCTACTTTCCATTCCCACTTACACTATCTGCGATTGGGTGGAGTGGGAGGTGGAGCCTCTTCTGATTCAAATCACTAGGCATTGTCACCCCATTATTTTCTACAAAGAGTAAAAGACTTTTTTCCCACCCAAGGTTTGCATTTAATGTTCTTTTCCCCCAAAAAAGTTTTAAAATACCATTTTTTCATTCAAAGTTTATATTCCAACCAATCACTGGTCAATTCTGACATCTTTGCAACCCCACATCACTACTATTCTCTTCTCCTATCATCACTTACTAAAGTCCCTCAAATCTTGCTCTCTCTGACCTTGCCAATCGTCAATAATCAAGCGATTTGTGAAATGTGCAGTCACCCCTCCTAAGTTAGATTTTGACCAATCTCGACCACCAAAATCTAACATGCCATCACCAAAAGAATCACCATAATCCCCTTTTCAAAAGCCCTAAAAATATGGATCAAGTTTGCCCTCTATTGGCCGCCGAATCGAAAAGTGCATTTTAGGTAGTAAATGAAATATAAATGTTGGATGGAAAAGTGGTATTTTAAAACTTTTTGAGTGAAAAGTGTGTTAAGGCAAACGTTGGGTGGGAAAAAGTCGTTTACTCTGTCTACAAATTATGTCTCTATATTTAGATATCAATGTCATTTTGATAGAGACGAAACATAAGAAAATAATAATAATAAAAAAAATCTGCTTTTATTTTTATGAAATATTGCTTTTGTTTGAGTTAAATGTAAATCTATAAACTCAAAGGAACTATAGAAGTTTTTACCAAAACAAAAGCAATTCTTAAAATAAAAAAGTGCTTGTTTGATTTGAGATTTCAGAATTAATCTTTAAAAACTAAAATACAATTCAAAATTTTGAGTTATATCTTAATAATTTTAATATTTGAAAACATGTCTCACATAATATTTAAAAATTATTTCCAGATTAGAAGTTATAGAAAATTATGAAAATGATTTTGAATTATAATCTAATTTTATACTGGTTTTTAGTATTGTATTTGAAAACTATGTATTTTTTTTTTTTTTTAATAATCAAGACGTTTAGATTAGTTTGTAAGTACCTTAATTAATTTTTAGGGTCTAATGAATACCCTATAAACTTAATGTTCTAGATAATTAAGTTATAAATGTGGTAGATAACTTAAGGTAGTTTGAATCTAAGAAGTCAGTAAACTTTATTGACTACCAAACCAATCTCTTAGGGTTGAAAACTGTTTCTAAATACATATTCATAGAATTTGTTGTATTATTTGTTTTAAAAAATAATTAAAAATTATATTTAAATTCTATATCAACGACTATATTTCAAAAGATAGAAAAAAAATATAAATATTTTATTTGCTGGTTGATTAAATCGGTTTCTTTAAATTAATGGTCTCCGTACCATTACATTAAGAAGATCTATGAACCTCACATTTCTACGTCGATATGTAGCTTTAATGTTCAAGATGATAAGAGCTATATTTTAGCATCAATTATTATTTTCACAGTTTTCGAAGAAGACAAAGTTTATGAATTGATAGGCAAAGCGAAAATAAATGTGATAGTAAGTGAATTGAGGGTTACGTCTCATTGAATTTTGATGCGTCTTTAAGACAAAAGGAAATTTCAGTGCACCTTCCTCTCAATAAAATGGACAAATTAGACTTTAACCTTTGTTTATTTTTTTTTTAAATAAAAAATTTGAATCCAACTTATGGATAAAGTTTTCAAAAGAAAATTAAAAACCACATGTTCTGTTGTTCATAAATATATCTTGTCTTCACGGATTCACACAAAACTAGTTCAAAAGTAGCGCTTTTTCTTTTTTTTTTTTTTTTTGGGTTCAAAATTTTTATTTACACGTGAATTGTGATTCCCTTAGCAAATCGAAACAGTAGAAACAAAATTTTTGTTTTCAGAATCGCATTCTGCCAGATCCAGAGAAACAGATCCTCATTAAACTACATAGAAGAAACAAAGTGATTAGAACAAGCCTTACATCAGAGTAAAAATCACCGCAATCGCGACCTCGTTTCAATGAAACCTCTTCTTCTTCACTGATACTACTACATGAAGACTCGCTACAGGAGGAGAGGATACTGTGAATCACCTGACCACGGAACCACTTGATTTTCATCATCTTCCTCCTCATCAAGATCATCATATTCATCATCATCATCTTCTTCTATCTTCATCATATATCAACTCATCATCATCATCACCGGTGGTTCTTTCGGTCTGATTATTCTCAGGTTTAACAAGTTCAGTATCATGAGCTCACAGTGAGCAGAAGTGACGCACGTGTCGCACACAGAGACCGTCGGGCCAGCTTCGGGCCTGAGGCTTTCCACGGCGTGAGACTGACAGACGTGACACAGAGACTCCTCGAGTGTTTGGCTACAAAAATTGGCTCGGTGAACCTTCTCATCGCAGTCCCGCACAGATTAGCTTGGTCCGATTCACAATCATTCTCGCCACACATTCACACAGCTCACACTTTCTCATCTCTTCTCTTTTTCTCCTCTCCTCTTCTTCTTCTTCTTCTTCTATGTTGGCTCTTTCTCTTTCGCAGTTGAAATAGAAAACATCCAAGAATGAATCTGATTACTTGAACTTATTATTGAAGCCAAACAGCCCTGATTTTCGCATTTAATCAAGTTAATTCCGAGGTAGACCAGTCATTTCATTCTAGTTGAAGGATTAAAATCTTCTCGGGTTCATCTGTGTGCAAACAAGTACAATAGCATTGTACAAAATACTTCAAATAAAATTAAATATTTGAAAAATACTCGGAATTACTTTATAGAAAATACTCTTTAAGAAAATCGTATTTAAAATAAATTCTGGTATATTTAGTAAAAGATACGTACACTTGAAATAGAAACATTATCAGAATCAATCACCGTACCGTGCGCAAGAATAAATGGCTAGCAAGCACACAGTGATTCTACGTGGCGACTGATTATTCCTGTTTTTCGTCAGAGAGGGTGATGTCGTGTACACCGGATCTCTCACTTAGTCCTTTAATAATGCAATTAATAAGGTTCTCTAAAAATGGTGCCACGTGGAGAGTCAGTTATGACGGAATACGTTTGCGTGGTGTGGCAGCTTACTGGAGTAATTTTCATGGGATTATGGGTGGGGTCTGTACTAAACCAAAGGGCGGCAGATTCTCTAGTCTAGTCCGTCTACGTGGACAATTTCAGTCCACAATGTGGCAGACCCTTGCTCGTGATACTCACCGACTTTCGATTAAGCCATGCCTCTTACGCGTACGGTGGGTCCCTAATCCACGCTTACCATGCGGCCATGCCTTCGCCAATGCTTTATGCTTGGCTTTTCCTTCTTTTTAAGAAAGTTTATTATTTTTTTGTTTTTATTAAATAATTCTGTTATTGTCATTTTTACCCATATTTTGATTTAAGTAAATTATTCAAACGAATTACGTGATGATAATTTTTCTAATATTCATTTTGAACTTACATTAAAGCTAAAATACATGAACTTTGCCTACCAACCAAAAATTTCTTCTTCTTATAGAATCTTATATACCATTAATATTTGTTTTTCTTACATGATGAATATAATTTATTGATCTTTTAAATATTCGTTGAATACGGATAATGTTACAAGTAAAAAGGTAATTTTTTTTTTTAAATTTTCATTCTAAAAATGTATCACTATTATATGTAGTAACATTAAATGATAAGTTATAATAAGTGACACACATTATTAACAAAACTATGTAATATTAAATGCGAGTATTGATTGATATTAAAATATGAATAAATCGAAGACAATCAAACAGTTGTCATTTCCAATTAAACAATATTTTTTATTTTTTGGGAATAATATTCTAATGGATAACTTTAACATAACGTTATCCACATATAAAAAACAATACAATATTTAAAAAAAAAAAGGTATGAAAAGGATGGGCCCCGAAAACGTATGGGCAGAAAGAGATTCGATGGAGCTGGTTCGTGGTGGTGGTTCACCCATGACCAATTTAATTATTATTGTTCCTCTTCATAATTGAGCTAAGCAGAAGCCCCAATGGCCCGGGATGGGGTGGGGGATGGGAGGTGAGGTGGCAGAAGCCCACGTGAAGAGATCCGAGTGGCAAGCAGTGGTACGAGGGAAACAGGAGCCACCACAATTGTGACAATAAGTGAGGAGAGAGAGGGGAGAGTGTGTGAGGAGGAAGAGATATAAGGTTCTTTGTATGAAGACTGAGAGACAGACGCTACAGCGTGTTTTAAAATAATGTGAATGAACGAAGACGGAATAGTATCGAGTTTGGGGGACTGAGAGAAAAGTGACGTGTAGAGTGATGTGATTGTAATGTGATTATTGTGAGGTCCACAATTTGCTTTGGCTCGGCCATGCTACCGGCTATTCGGTATTGTCGTTTTGTCGCCTTCCTTGTTGCGGTTTGGTAGTGTTAGACACTGTGATAAAAGGGTCGTACTTTGATAGCAGAAAACGTTTTCTAGTTTCAACTATTGGATTTTGATTGACCAATAAATATGGTCCAAATTCAAGGATTGCACAAGGAATATTATTATTTATTATTTTTTTTTTAAATTTATATGAATGGATTTACCATATTATTCTATAGTCAAGAATATCAAGCTTGCACGGTTTGCCTTTCATACAGTTTTATCTTTAAAATATGTTTTGGATAATGATGAGTCCTTGTGTTAATAAAACTAACTCTCATCTCTTAATAATGTACTTAATATTATAATTTCTCCCCCACATTTTATATTTACCAAATACAATATGCTTCAGGCATATAAAATGTCATCACCTTTGAATAAACTTTTCTTACTATCTACACACATTGGGTTACTAGAGTTTTTCTCATTTATTAACACGTACTTTTTATATTTTATTAAATTAATCCTAAAACATTAACGAAATTATAGCTAGTTGTTGGACAAATATTATCTATAAGTTTAACATGATATCTTAGTCAAGTTCAAGTTCAAATCTCTATATTTTAATTAGTAAAATAATAAATCAAAGTTTTATGCCACGACTTATTGGACTAATATATATGTAAAGCCATTACGTAAGGCTTAAACTTTTAGGTCACGTGATAATTTAACGAAGAAATTACTAACTGTTGTATTATTATAAGCACTCATCTCGTTCCAAAGAGTCATTTCATAAGTAAGCCAGAGGCCCAATTGTTGAGTTCAAGTCTACGAATTCATGGCCCATTGTGGACTCCCTAAGGGCCCAAATATGGTCCCTTAGAGTGAGCGAGAGGACCCGAGTGTTGTACATGATTATATTGTGGAGATATGAGAAGGGACAAATATCTATCTTACCGCACTTGACATTACTTTGACCTTTTGAATTCGTTCATCCAATCATTTTCACATTAACAGTGAGGTTGGGCATAAAAATAAGTTCCATCTGTCAAAATCAGCGTTTTTAAAAACTATTTCACAAAGTTATTGGTAGTAAAGTAGCTTTCGGATGCCTAATTAGGCTGGATGCTCAAGGAAAATCTTTCAAGCTCATATTAGTTAGCAGAATTTAACAAAACAGAAAAACAATTTTATATATAATATATATATGATATATATTATATATATATATATATATTATATATATAGTAATTATGAACTTTATCATATGGATTTGGTTTTTGTTATTTTTCTCTATGTTAATTAATGGAAAAATCTTGTTACTCTACAAGTTAATTAAGTTTTAAACTTATAATTGCTTCCAATAATATCAATTGGCATGCATGAAAATGATGTAAATAAATGGGGCTTGCTGCGGCTGGAGCGAGGGGCACGACGGTCAAGTGAGGTGGCGGTGAGTGGGAGGGGTGGGTGCGGAAAGTGGTCGCAATCAGGTATGGATTTTAATTTTGTGACTTGATTTTGACATGACGGTTGAACGCGGTTCACTATTGTCCTTAGTCTAACTAAGTGCTAACTGGATAACTAAACTGGATTAATGCTAAAAGGTTTTCAAGTTTCATCGACCCGAGAAGTCCCATTCCCATCCGACCGGATGATCGGTCGCCGGACCTAATTTTAAACAGTGATAATAATACTAAGTTAATTAAATTAACATTGATATTATATACAATTCATGTCTGTGAAATTTCATACTGTAAAACCGCAGAAGCAGTGTCATTCAAATTAATGAAAAAAAGGCAACTTTTAACTCCTTTTACTTAAACAACCCCTTTTAACTTTTATCTCTCCTTTACACTAAAGTTTACACTATAATACCCAGTGTTCGACGGTTTTTTTGGTAATTTCTTACTTGTTCATCTTGCTAATTCAGCCTATCAACTATACCAATGCCTAACCCAGATTTTGCCTCTACACACAAACACTACCAGAAATTCAACCATCTCCGCGGCTTTTGTGCGACACAAAGCAAATTTTGCCTCTACACAAACACTACCAGAAATGTTCAAGAATATATAAACATACATGATTTTTTTATTGATTTAGGTCATGAATCATTAAAACTGCAACGAGAACAACATCTTGAATATGCCCAACATAATTTCTGAATATATAATTTCAATATTAAGCATGATTACTTTGTAATTTTGAAATTATAATTAAACAAAGGCATGCCCAATTTTAAATTTTACACATACAAATCTTCCATCATCCATTGAGGCGAACCTCCATTAACCCTGGACTTAACCTAACCATCAAAATACAAAACTCCATTTGATTAAGCGCTCCATCTCCATCAAGATCACCTTCACTCAACATGCACACAATCTCATCATCCATCATGTCGTTAAACCCAGAAGATGACTGTTCCTCTTCAAGCTTCGAACGTAATCAAACCCTTCTCACAATCCATCAACAAACGAAACCCTTTTGCACAGCTCGCAGATAAACCCTTCTGTTCCTAGTCGCGTTATCATCGATGAAGAAGTCCTCGAAATCGGCTACTTCATCTAATAAAAACCCATCTCGTCAAATAATAACTCTTAATATGCAGAACAGTTGAAGAGTTAAAATTGAATGTTAAGCTATATACGTGAATAGAGATGTGAATTTGTGATGCGAGGAGAGAGGAGAGGGGGTTTATATAAAGTGAATTTATTTGAAGGAAAGCAGGGATCTTCGCGAAGATCAGTGAAGTTGAAGCTAGAAGTAAAAAAAAAAAAAAAAATGAATATTGGGTTTTTGTGGTGAGTTTCTTGCAACCTTTCATTCATGAAGGCCTTCTCCTTCCTGGAAGCTGCATGCAATATATTAAGATTCGAGGGATCTTTACACAGTGTAATTATATATAATTAACAATTGTTAATTACATATGGTTACTGGTACACCTTAAGTAGAATGATGTACAACAATTTGTAATTATTATCCCTCCTAAATTCTATTCATATATGTTAATCATCTTTTTATGTCTGCCTAATATAGTTAAGTTTGGTTGTTTAAAAATACCTATATATATGATAAGATTTTATTGACTAAATGTATTAATAATAAGGTAAAGTAAACCATCAATAAGGGCCCAACCGTAACAGGATTTTTGGAGTGTATTACTAAGATGTCTTACTTCGACCCACTGAGGGTTGTATAGGGGGATACACTGAGGGGTTTTACTGACCATCAACTTAGGCCCTAAGAATTAGTTGAGATGTGTGCAAACAAACCAAACACTCCCGATCACCAAAAAAATAATAAATAAACAAATAAAAATAAGTTAATTAGTTTGTAACTTAGATGATTGCTAACCACATGATTAAAGGCATTTGGAATATGGGTTAAAATCTTGAGTTCTATAGTAGTAATAGTCCAAATTTACAAGAATAGTTCATATAAAATTTTAAATGAACTATTTCTTTAAATTTTAAATGGTTGTTTATATATAAAATTGAAATAGATAAGAAATAGTTCAATTATATTTATGAAATATGACTTAAAATACATGGAATTCGAAACTTTCTACTGTAACACTTTAATTTTAAACTATATTAATTTATTTTCTTTGACCAGAGTTTTCGGGTTAGCTTGTGTGCACCTCAGCTAATCTCCTGAAATCCCAAATTAACATCAAATATCTCTCTCTTAATATATGTAATAAGACAATCATTTAACAATTGATCTCTCATTCGATTCCGTAGTCGATTTTTCACAATCTTCATCGCAAAAAATGCTCTTTACAGTTGCAACAAGTAATATTAATGCTACTTTCATGTATAAAAAGATAACAACACAAACAAAAACACTCTCATTTTCTACACTATACTCCAACCAATTTGCATATTCTCTAAACCAAACAGGATTAAAACGACCCATTAAATTCCCAATTGCTCGTTTTTTTTAAAATATGATTGTGTGGTTGACTAAGTCTTTTTTGCAAGTATGTCTTTCTCACTTTGTCTCTATCAATAAGATGATATTCTAAAATTTTAATCCTCAATCCAAGATCTGCAGGAAAACTATTCAAGTTAAGTTTAACATATGTTTGTCTTGAACTAGATTTCATAGGCTCATTGTGAACACTATCGTGACGCCTTACGTTTTGTTCAATTGATGGTCTCTCATTAGAAAACTTACTTTTAATAAAAAACTTGTCCATGACTAAAAAAATAAAAGAATTTTTATTATCAGAAATATAATTTATTTGAAATTACAATTAAAAAACAATACAAATTTATCAAAATTCAACTCACAACGTAGGTTTTTCGAACAATTTCTACTAACCCAATAAAAGTCAACTCATAAATCCATAAAAACTCATCGAATCCACCTTTAAATATCAAGCAATTAACCAAAATATCCAAATTAAACCAAATTCCCAAATCTCTATAACTTAAGGTTTAATCAATTCTTTAATCCATAATCAGAATTAACTCAATAACTAACCACAATTTATTAAACCCAACTTAAAACAGCAATTAATTGACTCATACCTCAACATAAACAAGATTAAATCAAAACCCACATCAAAATCTAAGAATTATTTCGAACTCATTTATTAAACTCAATAAAAACCCGTAACTCATGATCTTTCATCAATTAAGAAAGCTAAAAGAAAAGAATTGATTTTAAGTAAAAAATAAAAATAAAAATAAAATTAGTATCATCTTACCTTATAATCCAAAGGAGTAACCTTTCTGAGTATCAAACTAAAAGAAAAATATAATAAAAGAGCAAAACAAAGAAATAAAAAGAAAAGATTTAAAAAATATTAATTAATAATTTATTTTATGAGATCAACATAAAATTAAGTAGGATTAAAATTATAAAATCTATATACCATTAATACGTTTTTGTAAAATTCGGTGGTTCCCGCATGCCCCTATGTGGCTATGTGCCTGCTTCAAGACAATGCACAATGCTTCCTAGCCGGGTAGAGACACAAGACGATAAAGACACAAGACAAGCCCACACATTATAATAACCAAGCCATGAATGGTCATCATAAAATAATACTACACCAACTTTTTTTCATAAACTTGTTTTCACATCTTAATGCGATAGTTTACCATTGATCAATTTATATTGGATCCCACATAAGTTTTATATGGATCTCACTAATTAATTACAAGCAATCCAATTATAAGCTTTCACGTAAGATCGTGAAATAAAGTTGGTAAGAAATAGTTGTTGATCTACTAATACTCAATTTTGTAACGTGAAATGGACCTCCTCCTCTCTCCTCTCCTATTCCTCCCCCCAAATCTTTTCTTCCAAAATGCAAACCCATTTCATGTTCATTTTCATCATCGTATTCTTCAGTTTCAGGTTTTAACAGACTTAAAATCAAGATTCAAATTACATCCTCGAAGACATACATTAACAAACGACAGGAAATACGTGCACAATAAGTACACATGTACTATTTCAAGGAACCAATACGATGGCAACAATTTTTTTTTTTTTTTTTTTAATAATTCACAAGAAAGATTAAATAGGCCCCTTTGATCTAAACAAAGTTAACTAAGGCTAAGGAGTATTAACTTTGGTTAGTGATAATTAAAGAACAAAGCTACCTCATAATGTAAGGTTAGTGGAAGAGAAATTAACGGTTCTCGTCTTTGCTGAGTTCAACAGTGGAAGGGAGATCAACGGTTCTTATCTCTGCTCAGTTGATAGATCCCAAGAATTGTGGCGGAGGCGTCACCGTCGTTTGTAATCATCTGTTTTTGGAGTCTCTGCAGAGAGCTAATAACAGTCCTTGATCTTGAGTCTGCTTGACCACGATCTTCCTCAGCTGTTGTTCTTGCTTGTTTCAACGGTCTAAATGTGCTCAAAGAAGAGTTCGCTTCCTCGTTAGCGGCTGCTCTAGAGCACGGTTGAGAAGTTGAACAACCGATTTCATCCTGCATTTATAAAATTCTCGAGAAAATCATGTCCTGTTTGGTTGCAAAGAAAAATAAAGAAAGCGAAAGAAATTGAAAATATCGAGACTCAGGTAGCAAATGAAAAAAGCTTCCACTAAAGCACTCATTAGCCTCCGCTTCACTAAATTAACAATTAATTTGTTCAGAAAAAACAAAAACAAAAAAAATTTCTATTTTCACTCATTTGATAAAAATCGAAACAGTAGAAACAAAATTTTTGTTTTCAGAATCGCATTCTGCCAGATCCAGAGAAACAGATCACTCATTAAACTAACAATAGAAGAAACAAAGTGAGATTGGAAGAAGCCTTACATCAGAGTAAAAATCACCGCAATCGCGGCCTCGTTTCAATGAAACCTCTTCTTCTTCACTGATACTACTACATGAAGAACTCGCTACAGGAGGAGGAGGATACTGTGAATCACCTGACCACGGAACCACTTGATTTTCATCATCTTCCTCCTCATCAAGATCATCATATTCATCATCATCATCTTCTTCTTCATCATCTTCATCATATTCATCAACATCATCATCATCATCACCGGTGGTTCTTTCGGTCTGATTATTCTCAGGTTTAACAAGTTCAGTATCATGAGCTTCACATTGAGCAGAAGTGACGCACGTGTCGCACACAGAAACCGTCGGGCCGACCTTCGGGCCTGAGGCTTTCCACGGCGTGAGAGACTGACAGACGTGACACAAGAGACTCCTCGAGTGTTTGGCTACAAGAAAATTGGCTCGGTGAACCTTCTCATCGCAGTCCCAGCACAGGTTAGCTTGGTCCGATTCACAGTACATTCTCGCCACACATTCACACAGCTCACACTTTCTCATTCTCTCTCTTTTTCTCCTCCTCTTCTTCTTCTTCTTCTTCCTTTTCTTCTTTGTTTGGCTCTTTCTCTTTCGCAGTTGAAATAGAAAACATACAGAAAGAAATGAATCTGATTACTTGAACTTATTTATTGAAACCAAACAGCCCTGATTTTTCGCATTTAATCAAGTTAATTCCGAGGGTAGACTAGTCATTTCATAGTTGAACGGATTAAAATCTTCTCGGGTTTATCTGGTGTGCAAACAAGTACAATAGCATTGTACAAAATACTTTCAAATAAAATTATATATTTGGAAAAATACTCGGAATTACTTTATAGAAAAATATCTCTTAAGAAAATCGTATTTTAAATATAATTCTGGTATACTTAGTAAAAGATACGTACATAAGTACCCCTTGAAAATAGAAACATTATCAGAATCAATCACCGTACTGCAAGGAATAAATGGCTAGCAAGCACACACTGATTCTTCGTGGCGACTGATTATTCCGTGTTTTTCGTCAGAGTGTGTGATGTCGTGTACACCGGATCTCTACTTAGTCCTTTAATAATGCAATTAATAAAGGGTTCTCTAAAAATGGTGCCACGTGGAGAGTCAGTTATGGACGGAATACGTTGCGTGTGTAGCAGCAATTACTGAGATATTTTCATGGGGATTGGGTGAGGATGTGTCAACTAAACCAAAGGGCACGGCAGATTCTCTAGTCCGTCCTACGTGGACAATTTCAGTCCACAATGGGGTAGAGCCCATGTGACACTCACCCGAACTTTCGATTAAGCCAATAAGCCTCTTACGCGTACGGTGGGTCCCTAATCCCACGCTTACCCATGCGGCCATGCCTTCGCCAATGCTCTATGGCTTGGCTTTCCCTTCTTTTTAAGAAAAAGTTTATTGTTTATTTTTGTTTTTATTAAAAATAATTCTGTTATTGTCATTTTTATCCACAATTTTGATTATTTTTCCATCTAAGGTGATGGCATAGGATATGGTATTATAAAATAAAAAATTTAAGTAAATTATTGAAAACGTAATTTTAGTAATTACGTGATGATATTAATTTTCTAAATATTCACTTTGAAGTACTACAATTAAAGACTAAAATACATGACACTTTGCCCACCAAACAAAAATTTCTTCCTTATGAATCTTATATACCACTATTATTTGTTTATAATAACAAAAATCACTTAAAAATAAAAAATAAAAATTTATATCAAGATATATACCATTACTCTGTTACAATAATTTTTTTAACTATTTATTCAATGCAAGTAACACTAGAAATACCTCAATAATGTTATTCTAAATTATATAGAATAGAAAAAATAGGTAGTCATTGTTTACACCTCCATGTCATTATGTCATAATTCAACCTCAAATATGATGTATTATTGCCTTTCTAGTTATATAGTTTCAAATAAGGTGATATTGTTCAATTTGAACTTGTACTACTTAACGAGAAGATACATTTACCTACCAAAAATCGATTTTTTTCTCTTTATTTTGATCTCATTAATCACTAATCTTGTTTCTTAACAATGAAGTGAATATAAATTTATTTGATCTTTTAAATATTCGTTGAATACGGATAATGTTACACGTAAAAGGTAATTTTTTTTTTTTAAATTTTCATTCTAAAAAATGTAACTTATATATAGTAGTAACATTTAATGATAAGTTATAAAAGTGACACAAACATTATTAACAAAACTATGTAATATATATAATGCGAGTATTGATTGATATTAAAATATGAAATAAATCGAAGACAATCAAGCAGTTGTCTTTCCTATTAAACAATAATTTTATTTTTGGGAATAATATTCTAATGAATAACTTTAACGTAACGTTATCCACATAAAAAAAACAAGTACAATATAAAAAAAAAAAAAAAAAGGCATGAACAGGATGGGCCCCGAAAAACGTTGGGCAGAAAGAGATTCGATGGAGCTGGTTTGTGGTGGTGGTTCACCCATGACCAATTTGAAATTATATATTGTTCCTCTTCATAATTGAGTTAAGCAGAAGCCCTAGTGGCCCGGGGACGGGGTGGGGGATGGGAGGGTGAGGTGGCAGAAGCCCACGTGAAGAGATCCGAGGTGGCAAGCAGTGGTACGAGGGAAACAGGAGCCACCAATTGTGAGAATAAGTGAGGAGAGAGAGGGGAGTGTTGTGAGGAGGAAGAAGATATAAGGTTCTTGTATGAAGACTGAGAGGACAGACAGCTACAGCGTGTTTTAAAATAAATGTTAATGAACGAAAGACGGAATGAGTATCGAGTTGGGGGACTGAGAGAAAAGTGACGTGTAGAGTGATGTGATGAGTAATGTGAATTGTGAGGTCCACAATTTGGCTTTGGCTTAGGCCAGTGCTACCGGCTATCAGTATGTCGTTTTGTCGCCTTCCTTGTTGCGGTTTGGACTAGTGTTAGACACTGTTAGTAAAAGGGTCGTACTTTGATAGCGAGCAAACATTTTCTAGTTTCAACTATTGGATTTTGATGACCATATAAATAATGAGTCCAAATTCAAGGGATCGCAGAGGAATTTTTATTTATTTTATTTTAAATTTTATATGAATGGAATACTATATTATCATTCTATTAGTTCAAGAATATTCAAGCCTTGCATGGTTTGTCTTTCATACAGTTTTATTTAAAAATACGTTTTTAGTAATGACAGTGTCTTTGTGTTAATAAGAGATTAAGACTCTCATCTCTTAACTGATATAAGATTTTGGTGCGGCACGCGCACACACACACATGCACACGCAGACACGTGCGCTGTGCAGACACTCAGACCTATACGCGCGCGCGCGCGCGCACACACAACACACATATATATATATATATATATATTATATATTTATATATATATATATATATATATAATAATAATTATATATATATAATATATATAAATTATATATATATATATATATATACGTTTTAGAGCTTAGTATAATTTCTCCCCCACATTTCAATATTTTGGCGCGTGCGCACACATACTTACAATAGAAAATTGCTAAACTCTTGTAATTATTATAAGCACTCATCTCGTTCTAAAGAGTCATTTCATAAGTAAGCCAGAGGCCCAATTTAGTTGAGTTCAAGTCTACGAATTCATGGCCCATTGTGGAACTCCCTAAGGGTCCCTTAGAGTGAGCGAGAGGACCCGAGTGTTGTACATGATATAATATTTGTTGGAGATATGAGAAAGGGACAAAATATTCTATCTTACCGCACTTGACATTACTTTGACCTTTTGAATTCGTTCATCCAAATCATTTTCACATTAATAGGCGAGTTTGGTGTATAAAAAATAAGTTCCATCTGTCAAAATCAGCGTTTTTAAAAACTATTTCACAAAGTTAATTGGTAGGTAAAAGTAGCTTTCCGATGCCTAATAAGGCTATGATGCTCAAGGAAAATCTTTCAAAGCTCATAATTAGTTAGCAGAAATTAACTTAACAACACAGAAAAGACTAATTATATATATGAACGTTTATCATATGGATGTGGTTTTGTTATTTTTCTCAGATTATTTATCTAATTAATTAATGCGAAAAATCTATGTTACTCTGCAAGTTAATTTAAGTTTTAAACTTATAATTGCTTCCAATAATATCAATTGCATGCATGCAAAATGATGTAAATAAATGGGGCTTGCTGCGGCTGGAGCGAGGGGCACGACGGTCAAGTGAGGGTGGGCGGTGAGTGGGAGGGGGTAGGGGGTGCCGAAAAGTGGTCCGCAATCAGGTAATGGATTTTAATTTTGTGACTTGATTTTGACACCTGACTGGTTGAATCTGCGGTTCACTATTGTTTCCTTAGTCTAACTAAAGGCTAAACTGGATTAAATGCTAAACTGGATTAAATGCTAAAAGGGTTTTCAAGTTTCATCGACCCAAAGAAGGCCCCAATTCCCAGTCCGACCGGTTGAATCGGCCAGCCGGACCTAATTTTAAAACAGTGATAATAATACATAAGTTAATTAAATTAACATTGATATTATATACAATTCATGGTCTGTGAAATTTCATACTGTAAAACCGCAGAAGCAGTGTCATTCAAATTAATGGAAAAAAGGCAACTTTTAACTCTCTTTTTACTTAAAACAATCCCTTTTAACTTTTATCTCTCCTTTTACACTAAAGTGTTACACTATAATACGCAGTGTTCAGACGGTTTTCTTTGGTAATTTCTATACTTGTTCATCTTGCTAATTCAGCCTATCAACTATAACAATGCCTAACCCAGATTTTGCCTCTACACAAAACACTACCAGAAATTCAACCATCTCCGACGAGCTTTTGTGCGACACAAAGCAAATTTTGCCTCTACACAAACACTACCAGAAATGATTCAAGAATATATACAAACATGCATGAATTTTTTATTGATTTAGGTCATGAATCATTAAAAGCTGCAACGAGAACAACATCTTGAATATGCCCAACATAATTTCTGAATATATAATTTCAATATTAAAAGCATTGATTACTTTGTAATTTTGAAATTATAATTAAACAAAGGCATGCCCAATTTTTAAATTTTACACATACAAATCTTCCATCATCCATTGAGGCGAACCTTCCATTAACCCTGGACTTAACCTAACCATCAAAATACAAAACTCCATTTGATTAAGCGCTCCATCTCCATCAAGATCACCTTCACTCAACATGCACACAATCTCATCATCCATCATGTCGTTTAAACCCAGAAGATAGCTGTTCCTCTTCAAGCTTTCGAACGTAATCAAACCCTTCTCACAATCCATCAACAAACGAAACCCGTTGCACAGCTCGCAGATAAACCCTTCTGTTCCTAGTCGCGTTATCATCGATGGAAAGAAGTCCTCGAAATCGGCTACTTCATCTAATAAAAACGCCATTCTCGTCAAATAATAAACTCTTAATTATGCAGAACAGGTTGAAGAGTTAGAATTGAATGTTAATGGCTATATACGTGAATAGAAGATGTGAATTTGTGATGCGAGGAGAGGAGGGAGAGGGGGGTTTATATAAAGTGAATTATTTGGAAGGAACAGCAGGGATCTTCGCGGAAAGATCAGTGAAGTTGAAGCTAAGAAGTAAAAAAAAAAAAAAAAAAATGAATATTGGGTTTTTGTGGTGAGTTTCTTGCAACCTTTCATTCATGAAGGCCTTCTCCTTCCTGGAAGCTGCATGCAATATATTAAGATTCGAGGGATCTTTTACACAGTGTAATTATATAATAAATTAAACATATTGTTAATTATCATATGGTTACTGGTACACCTTAAGTAGAATGATTCTACAACATATTGTTAATTATTATCCCTCCTGTAAATTCTATTCATATATGTTAATCATCTTTTTAGTCTGCCTAATTATAGTTAAGTTTGGTTGTTTAGAAAATAAACCTATATATATGATAAGATTTTTATTGACTAAATGTATTAATAATAAGGTAAAGTAAACCATCAATAAGGGGCCCAACCGTTAACTAGGATTTTTGAGGTGTATTACTAAAGATGTCTTAACTTAGACCCACATGGGTTGATAATAGGGATAAAAACTGAGGGGTTTTACCTGACCATCAACTTAAGAAACCTAAGAGATTAGTTGAGATGTATACAAACGAAACCAAACAATCACGATCACCAAAAAAATAATAAATAAATAAATAAAAATAAGGTAATTAGTTTGTACAACTTAGATGATGTGCTAACCACATGATTAAAGGCATTTGGAATATGGGTTAAAATCTTGAGTTCTATAGTAGTAATAGTCCAAATTTACAAGAAATAGTTCATATAAAATTTTAAATGAACTATTTCTTTTAAATTTTAAATGGTTGTTTATATATAAAATTGAAATAGATAAGAAGAAATAGTTCATATTATATTTATGAAATATGACTTAAAATACATGGAATTTATTTCTATAAGTCTGAGAAATGTACATTCAGAAACACTTTCTGTTGTACACATTTAATTTTAAACTATATTAATTTATTTTTTTGGTGACCAGAGGTTTCCGAGTTAGTTTACGTGCACTTCAACTAATCTCCTGAGACCCTGAAGTTAACAATCGGATAATCCTCTAATGACTATTTCTATAAACAACTCTTGAGTAATACTATACACTCAAAAATCCCTATAGATCACTCTGCCACAAAGAGGTTGGTTTTAATTCATTGTCAGTTGTAGATACATATTCTAAAACTTCCACCATTTAGTATCATATACATTTCTGATGTTGAATAAGCTAGCTTTCACTTACCTAACCTAAGATTTTGTAGTCACTCACTAGTAGATAACTATTACACTGCAACTAGTAGTTTATTGTATACCAAATCCATTGCATCATGTTGGTAAAATTTAACGTTTTACACATGGTTTTGTAACTTTGTTGAGATGAGTAATTTGATTAATTAAACAGTATTTAGAGTTCATATTGCAAAAGTTAAAGCCATGCATGAATCACGATGGGGTGCCACTTTTTTTCTTCTTTATTATGCATATATATCAAGGTTGATTATTGTTTTTAGAAAGATAAAAAGTGCTAATGAAGAGTTCAAAGTAGCTCGATCATTAATGGGGTAGAGGCCAAGACAGTGATTATTTTGTTCACAACTTCATAATTCGCTGATTAAGTATCGACAAATTTTGTACTATTATATACCTTTACTTCAAATTGTTGGTACCATTTTCGTACGCTCTACTTTCTATTCCCACTTCACTATCTGAGGTTGGGTGGAGTGGGAGGTGGAGCCTCTCTCTGATTCAAATCACTAGGTGTTTTCACCCCATTATTTTCTACAAAGAGTAAAAGACTTTTTCCCACCCAAGGTTTGCCTTAATTACACTTTCCCCTCAAAAAAGTTTCAAAATACCATTTTTTCACTCAAAGTTTATATTCTAACCAATCACTGGCCAATTCCGACATCTTTGTAACCCCACATCACTACTATTCTTTTTCCCTAGCATCACTCACCAAAACCCTTCAAACCTGCTCTCTCTGACCTTGCTAATCGTCAATAATCAAGCGATTTGTGAAATGTGCAGTCACCCCTCCCAAGTTAGATTCTAACCAATCTCAACCACCAAAATCCAACATGCCATCATCAAAAGACTCACTAAAATCCCTTTTTCAAAAGCCCAAAAAATATGAATCAAGTTTGCTCTCTGTTGGCCGCCGAATTGAAAAGTGTATTTTGGATAGTAAATTGAATATAAACTTTGGATGGGAAAATGGTATTTTGAAACTTTTTGTATGAAAAGTGTCATTAAGGCAAATCTTGGGTGGGAAAAAGTCGTTTACTCTTCTACAAATTATGTTTCTATATGTAGATCTCAATGTCATTTTGATAGAGATGAAACATAAGAAAATAATAATAATAAAAAAAATCTGCTTTTATTTTTATGAAATATTGCTTTTGTTTGAGTTAAATATAAATCTATAAACTCAAAGGAACTATAGAAGTTTTTACCAAAACAAAAGCAATTCTTAAAATAAGAAAGTGCTTGTTTGATTTGAGACTTCAGAATTGATCTTTAAAAACTAAAATACAATTCAAAATTTTGAATTATATCTTAATAATTTTAATATTTGAAAGCATGCCTGACATAATATTTAAAAATTGTTTCCAGTTTAGAAGTTATAGAAAATTATGAAAATGATTTTTAATTATAATCTGATTTTATACTGGTTTTTAGTATTGTATTTGAAAATTGTGTAATTTTTTTTTATAATCAAGGTGTCCAGATCAGTTTGCGAGTACCTTAATTAATTTTCAAGGTCTATTAAATATCCTATAAACTCAATATTCTAAATAATTAAACTACAAATATGATATATAACTTAAGGTGGTTTCAATCTAGGAAGTCAATAAAGAAAGTAAACTTTCTTGACCATCAGACCAACTTCTTAGGGTTAAAAACTGTTTTGAATACATATTCATAGAATTTGTTGTATTAGTTTTTTTAAAAAATAATTAAAAATTATATTTAAATTCTATATCAACGACTATATTTCAAAAGATAGAAAAAAATATAAATATTTTATTTGCTGGTTGATTAAATCACTTTCTTTAAATTAATGGTCTCCGTACCATTACATTAAGAAGATCTATGAACCTCACATTTCTACATCGATATGTAGCTTTAATGTTCAAGATGATAAGAGCTATATTTCAGAATCATTATCGTTTTCACAGTTTTCGAAGAAGACAAAGTTTATGAATTGATCGGCAAAGCGAAAATAAATGCGATAATAAGTGAATTGAGGGTTACGTCTCATTGAATTTTGATGCGTCTTTAAGACAAAAGGAAATTTCAATGCACCTTCCTCCCAATAAAATGGACAAATTAGACTTTAACCTTTGTTTATTTTTTTTTTAAATAAAAAATTTGAATCCAACTTATGGATAAAGTTTTCAAAAGAAAATTAAAAACCACATGTTCTGTTGTTCATAAATATATCTTGTCTTCACGGATTCACACAAAACTAGTTCAAAAGTAGCGCTTTTTCTTTTTTTTTTTTTTTTTTTTTTTTTTAAATTTTATTTTCACGTGAATTGTGATTCCTTTAGTTTAAATTCATTGTTTGAAAAGGGAATCTTGCTTAAAATGTTAATTTGTTTTGTTGTTGGTATGATTATTTTCCTTCACTTTCTGTAACTTTCTTTACAACTAGAAAAATGAATGAAGTTTGTCTGTATGGCTTTTCGTGCAGTAAGTACTATATAACATATATTATATTGTTATTTTCTTGTAAAAATTTAAATAAATAATTTATAATTTGAGAGATCTTAAGTTTGATTTATCTCAATTATTAATAACAAGAGATGGAGATTGGGAGGAATAATGGTATATTTGTTCTATTGATTTAATTGAGTATTTATAGAATACAAAAGTATTTAAATTTGTAAACTAAATCAGCAAAACTAACTCCTAGATTGTAGATAACAGTAGAAACAACTTATACAAAGTCAGATAAAGAAATATTAAAAAAGATTCAAAACCCAGTTACAACTAAATCAGCAAATAAGGGATTTGCTCTGTTATGCCCCCTCAAGATGGAGCTCAGGAGTAGAGTCCAATCTTGTCTTTGAGAAGAAGAAATCTGGCTTGGGGAAGTGGTTTGGTTAGAGCATCAACAAGTTGATCAGCAGAGGAAACATGTGCAATCCGAAGAGAACCACCTTGAACTTGATCACGAATGAAATGAAAATCAATAGCTACATGTGTCATTCGTGAGTGGAAAACGAGATTAGAGTAGAGTTGAGTAGCCCCAACATTATCACAATACACAACAGGACTTGTAGAGAGATGAACATGAAGATCATGTAACAAAAAAGAAACCCAATTAAGTTCTGTTGTTGTGGTAGCAACTGACCGGTATTCAACTTCGGTGGAGGAACGAGCTATTGTCCTCTGCTTCTTTGAACTCTAAGAGATAGCATTTCGGCCAAGATAAACAATATAGGCACTAGTAGAGGAAAAGTCTTCCGGATTGCCAGCCCAATCAGCATCAGAGAAGGCATGTAAGGATAAATGAGAGTCCTTAAATAGTTGAAGGCCATCATTTATAGTGCCACAAAGATAACGAAGTAGTCGTTTAATAAGAGCCCAGTGCTCAGTTGTAGGTCTATGCATGAATTGTGAAAGCTTATTAACTGCAAAAGCAATATCAGGGTGAGTAAGAAGAAGATATTGAAGACTTCCTAGTACTGCTCGAAACTCTGTTGGATCCGAAAGAGTAGACCCACGATGCAATGTAAGAGAAGAGGAACTCGTTGGAAGAGGAGTTGCCGCCAGTTTAGCATCAGTTATGTGAGTTCTTGCTAGAATATCCATTAGATAATGAGGCTGAAAGAGTAAAATACCATGGTTGTTTGGGACAACCTCCACACCAAGAAAATATGTCAACATACTAAGATCCTTTAAAAAGAAACGATAAGCTAAAAGAGTAACAAACCTTTCCACCCAAGAATTATTATCACCCGTTATAATCAAGTCGTCAACATAAACAAGTAGATAAAGTAGATGACCATTCGAGGTAAGTATAAATAAAGATGTATCAGCATGAGAGTTCTTAAAACCAAAGTTAAGGAGAAATGTACGAAGTTCTTGATACCAAGCTCGGGGAGCTTGCTTGAGACCATAAATGACTTTTCTGAGTTTGCAAACATAAGATGGATAATCTTGATCAATGAAGCCTGGTGGTTGAGATGGATAATCTGATCTTCAGTCTTCAAACCTTAAGAATTCGTCTTCTCCTCTAAAAATTATGCAAAATTCGTCACTTGACAACTAATCTTAATTATACTTAAATACCCAAAAGAGTCCTAAGTGAAAAAGAAAAGAAAAATTGATAAAAACGCCCTAATAGTTTCCTTCACAACCCTGATCGTGGCCAAATTTAAGTCACCATAGCCTAGGCCGTGGTGCTTCCTGGTCTCTTTGTTTTCTCTTTGTTCCACCACCATGGTCGTGGTCTTCAAGAATGTTAGGTAATCTCAATTTCTTCAAGCTTTAAGTCCCAATTTCATTCCAATACTCCAATCTACTCAAACAAAGCCTTAAAAACACAAAAGTTATCCAAATCAATAGGTAACCATTCATATCTCAAACATAACAAAAACAAACATCAAAACAAAGGAAACAAATCAGAAGTTAACTAAACTAACATAAAAACAACCCTAAAAACACTCAAATTATGCACTTTATCAACTCCCCCAAACTTAATCCTTTGCTCGTTCCCGAGTAAAGAAAATATCAGAAAAACAAACTCAACAATCATCAAGGATTCGTAGCATTTCCAAAATCAAGGAAAAGAAAGCAAACATGCTTTAAATAATATTCATGCTACCAAACTTACAACCCAGCTAATTGTGCAACTCTAATCTTTTCTCAACCCAATCATGCCTCACCAAGACTTTATACTCAACCCCCTACTTATTTTTCTTTTTCCTTTTTTTTTTTTTTTTTTTCAATTGCTTCCTCAGATTGCCACATCACCTTTTTACGTGAATGCACACATTTGTGATGAGTGCCACCGGTTACCCAACAATGTCACAACACATAAAGTGCTTTGCATACTCATACTTCAAGCCACAGTTTGACGCAAAAGTAAACATAGGGCTCATGAATACTCCTGGTTACTAAGCAGCTCGAAACATCGGAGTAGTTCATTCAAAAACAAACAAATAAGCATAGTTAATTTATTTCAAGACTGACAAAGTCAAGTAATAAATCAAATTTGCACAACCATCTAGAATTGCATACTCTTTAGTATTCCTAAAGATATGAGCATGTTTGAATCCTTTCAATGACTTGATACTACCACTACTCCAAATGATTACAAAGTTCATCACAAAAAGCAATTTTTTTTTTCCATGGGGATATCACAAAGTTTCATTCGGGATTGTACCAAAAGCACAAGCATAATAACCACCATGCAACCAATACAAAATACAAACAAAAAACACACAAATAAAATAAACATTTCCTAAAAACAAACCCACCAAACAAAAGAAATAGACTATCAACAATGCAACACAAACCAAACAACAATGCAACACAAATCAAACTGCCCACTCCCCCAAACTTAAAGAATGCAATGTCCTCAATGCATGAAAAACAAAAACAAAATAGAAAATATAGAAAATAAAAGATAGAAACCTCCTTGAAAAAGAACATATATTTTTTTTAATTTATTTTTATTTTTTGCACATGGCCATGGATGTGTAAAATGACACGGGGTGCCCCATGGTGAAGGCTGGAATCTGCAAGCTTTTTATCTTTTAACATGGCCACGATTGTGTAAAATAACACAGGTTAGCCTGTGGTGAAGGCTGGACTTTGCAAGCTTTTTATATTTTAACATGGCCACGACTATGTAAAATAACACAGGGTAGCTTGTGTTTTATTCTCTCAAAATTGTCTTCTTCTTCTATCACTTAAGCTTCCTCCAAACTTGTTCCTTGTTCCAACGATAACAAAACAAAAATAAAAACAAAATCAAACAAAAATAAAATAATTGTAGAAGAGAGAAAAGAAAAGAAAAATTATAGTTCTAATTTAGAGTCGTTAGCTTGACTTTCTCCACTTTCTTCATTCAAGAAACTGGATGGACGCGGTGTTTGGATCGAAACGTCCTCCAACATAGTGCTTCAAACGGTGTCCATTAACTTTAAACATTTCACCTATCTTTCCACGGTGGATCTCAATTGCTCCAAAAGGTGTTACCCGAATTACCTCATATGGATCCGTCCATCTTGATTTCAGCTTTCTTGGGAAAAGACGAAGACGACTATTGTAAAGAAGAACTTGCTGTCTCGGCTCGAACTCCTTTTTCACAATGTGCCTATCATGCCATCTCTTTGTCTTCTCCTTGTACAACCTAGCACTCTCGTATGCCCAATGACGAAATTCATCTAGCTCACTCACCTGCAAAAGACATTTAGCACCTGCACTTGGCCCAATAAGCTTTGTGTTCTAATTCTACTGGCAGGTGACATGCTTTTTCAAATACTAACCTAAAGGTGACATACCTATAGGTGTTTTAAAGGTTGTCTTATATGCCCATAAAGCATCGTCTAACTTTGTCGCCCAATCTTTTCTAGAGGCATTAATGGTCTTTTCTAAAATTTGTTTTAACTCTTTATTAGAGACCTCTACTTGACCACTAGTTTGGGCATGGTAGGGAGTGGCTACCTTGTGTGTGACTCCATATTTCTTTAAGAGTGCATTAAATTGGTGATTACAAAAATGCTTCCAACCATCACTAATGATTTCCCTAAGAGTTCCATATCTAGTGAAAATATCCCGCCTAAGGAATTTGAGTACTGTTCTAGAATCATTAGTTTTGGTGGCAATTGCCTCCACCCATTTAGAAACGTAATCTACTGCCACAAGTACAAAAGCCTTTCCATACGATGATGGAAACGGTCCCATGAAATCAATACCCCAAATATAAAAAATTCCACATACCAATATATTATTTAAAGGCATCTCATCTTTCTTAGAAATATTACTTGTTCTTTGGCAATGATCACAAGAGGATACATACCTTTGAGCATCCCGAAACATAGTAGGCCAATAAAAACCTGATTGTAACACCTTTGCCACTGTGCGATTCACCCCAAAATGCCCTCCAGTTTCTCTATCATGGCAGTGACTCAAAATAGCTCCAATCTCTTCTTCCGGCACACATTTTCAAACAACTTGATCTGCACATAGTTTGTACAAGTAAGGGTCTTCCCACAAATAATATTTGACATCAGCCAAAAATTTCTTCCTTTGCTGGAATGTAAAATGTTTTGGGATCTAGCCTCCTGCAAGAAAATTAGCCAAATCAGCAAACCATGGAGATTTAGAAAAAGAAGAGTTAAGAGATAGAATTCGCTCATTAGGAAATTCTGCATTAATATCTCCCTCTTCAAGGATTGAATTATCTAGTCGGGATAAATGATCAACAACTTGATTTTCTATCCTCTTTCAATCTTTAATCTCCAAATCAAACTCTTGAAGTAGAAGGACCCATTTGATAAGATGTGGTTTGGCGTCCTTCTTAGCAAAGAGATGTCATAGAGCTGCGTGATCTGTGTAGACTATGGATTTCATGCCTATGAGGTACGATCTAAACTTCTCGAATGCGAAGACCACTGCTAGTAATTCTTTCTCGGTTGTTGTGTAGTTTAGTTGCGGACCATTTAAGGTATGACTGGCATAGGATATGACCTGAAACATTTTGTCTTTCCTCTGACCGAGAGTAGTACCGATGGCATAGTCACTCGCGTCACACATAAATTCAAAGGGGCTGTTCCAATCTGGTGCGACCACTATTGGTGCTGTCACTAGCTTCTCCTTCAGCAAATTAAAGGCCTGCAAACATGCAGAATCAAAGTTAAAGTTTACATTCTTAGCAAGAAGATTAGATAGAGGTTTTGCAATTTTTGAGAAATCTTTAATAAATCTTTTATAAAATCCTGTATGGCCAAGGAAACTATTGACTGCTCAAACCGTCGTTAGGGGAGGTAATTTTTCAATCACTTCCACTTTTGCTTTATCAACCTCAATCCCTCACTCAGAGATCTTGTGTCCAAGCACGATACCTTCTTGTACATAAAATGGCACTTCTCCCAATTCAGCACAAGATTTGATTCCTCACAACGTTGTAAAACTAATGAAAGATTTTGCAAACAAGATTCAAAGGTTAGTCCATACAATGTAAAATCATCCATGAAAATTTCTAGAAATTTTTCAGTCATGTCGGAGAAAATCGCCATCATTTAGCGTTGGAAAGTAGCCGACACATTGCATAAACCAAATGGCATACGTCGATAAGCGAACGTGCCATAAGGACAAGTAAATGTTGTTTTCTCTTGGTCTTTTGGAGCAATAGGAATTTGATGATAACTAGAATAGCCATCAAGAAACAGTAAAATTTTTATCCGCTAATCTCTCTAACATCTGATCAATAAATGGCAATGGGAAATGGTCTTTTCTAGTGGCAGAATTTAATCTTCTATAGTCTATACACACACGCCATCCAGTTACCATCCTAGTGGGGATAAACTCATTATTTTCATTCTTCACTACAGTCATTCCTCCTTTCTTAGACACTACTTGCACAAGACTAACCCAATTACTATCAGAGATAGGATAAATAATACCTGCATCGAGTAATTTTACCACTTCCTTTCATACCATTTCTTGCATGGCAGGATTTAATCTCCTTTGCGGTTGTATTATTGGCTTGAAATTCTCTTCCATGAGGATCTTATGCCTGCAAATGGAAGGGCTTATTCCCTTGATATTAGCAATTGTCCATCCCATAGCCTTCTTGTGCTTCCTCAAAATGTCTAGCAGCGACTTCTCCTCCAAATCTGTCAAAGATGCAGAAATAATCACAGGGTAAGCATCTTTATCTAGAAAAGCATATTTTAAATGTGAAGGAAGAGGTTTAAGTTCAAGTTTAGGAGCCTGATTAGGAGTTTTATGCAAATCCTCCTTTAGCTCAATATTATTATCAGTCAGAGATTCATTCTCTAACGCTTCAGCTTTTTCTCTCAAGCACGAGTCTTCATCTTCTGTTGTGCTCGACTCCATTAGACATCTCTCCAAAGAGTCCTCCTACAGAACTTCTTCTCTGTGATCATCTACAATCTCACCAAAACTGTCAGAGTGAAAACAAGATTCAATATAAAATGTAGTAGGATTTTTCATCGCTTTATGGACATCAAACATTATTTCTTCGTCATTTAGTCTTAGAATTAATTTTCCTTGTTGCACGTTTATCAGAGCACAAGCTATCGCTAAAAATGGACGTCCCAAAATTAGAGGCACCTCCCGGTCTTCCTCCATATCAAAAACTACAAAGTCCATCGGAAAGATAAATTTGTCGACCTTTAACAAAATGTCTTCAACAATGCCTTTAGGTCGTTTGATTGATCTATCAACAAGCTAGAGCGACATGTTTGTCTCTTTCACTTCTCTAAGTCCTAGCTTCCTGAAAATTGATAAAGGCATTAAATTAATACTAGCACCTAAATCACACAATGCTTTATCAAAGAATGAATCTCCTAATGTACAAGGTATAGTAAAACTCCCTGGATCTCTCAGTTTAGGAGGTAATTTATTTTGCAGTATAGCACTGCATTCTTCAGTGAGCATAACTGTCCCATGCTCCTCGATCTTCCGCTTGTTAGAAAAGATGTCTTTTAAGAACTTTGCATAACTAGGCATCTGTGCTAAAGCTTCAGCAAATGGAATATTTATTTGCAATTTCTTAAAGACCTCTAAAAACTTTGAAAAGTGTTGATCTAGTTTATCCTTTCTAACTCTATCGGGATAAGGAAATTTAGATACATCTTTTTCAACAACAATAGAATCATAATTTGATGTACCTTTTCCTTTACATGTTGCAATTTTCTTTACCTTAGTATCTATCTCTTTTTTTGAATTCACTTTCTTTTCTTAAATAGAGACCGGTAACTCAGCTTCACTTTCCACCTTTTTTTGCTACTCTTCTTCACCAATCACCTTTCCATCCCTCAAGGTTATGGCCTTACATTGCTCCTTCGGGTTCTTTTCTGTGTCACTCGGTAAATGCCCTTGCTGTCTACCCGAAATGATATTGGCCAACTGGCCAATTTGAGCTTCTAAATTCTTGATGGAAGCCTCTTGATTCTGAATTCTTGTCTCTGTAGTACTCAAGAACTTCGCCATCATCTCCTCTAAATTTAATTTCTTCTCTTGAGATTGAAAACCTGGCGGTGGAGGTTTCACTTGATTGTTGTTACTCCAAGAGAAATTTGGGTGATTCCTCCACCCCAGATTATATGTTTCACTATATGGATTATTATTAGGCCTTCAGGCATAGAATTACCAGCAAACATGTTATCTGATTGACACTCATGGTTAGGGTGATCTTCGCCTCAAAAATCACACATAGAAGCAACTATTGCAGGTTTTTGCATTTGAAGTCCATCAATCTTCTTATTTAACACCTGCATTTGTGCTACCAAAGCCGTGATAGCATCTATGTTATGAACACTCGACGTTCTTCTTATAGGCAACCTCTCTATCGGCCATTGATAAGAGTTTGAAGCCATTTCCTCCAGTGATTCATAAGCTTGTTTTGGTGTCTTCTTACCTAAAGTACCACCTATAGCAGCATTGATCATATTTTGAACTTCACTATTAAGATCATTATAGAACGTCTGGACTTACAACCAAACCGGTAATTCATGGTGGGAACATCTCCAAAGCATGTCCTTGAACCTTTCCCATGCTTTGTATAGTGACTCTGTACCCACCTGCACAAACATAGTAATATCATTACGCAATTATGTAGTCTTTGCAGGAGGGAAATACCTACTCAGGAATTTTTGTGTCATTTGCTCCCAGGTTATAATCGAGCTTGCTAGTAATGAGGTCAACCAACTCTTAGCTTTGTCTCTTAATGAAAATGGGAACAAGTTTAGTCTTATAGCTTCATCGAAAATTCCATTGTGCTTAAAAGTATCACAAATCTCTAGGAAATTTGCAATATGTAAGTTGGGATCTTCATGTGCCAAACCATCAAACTACACTGACTGCTGAATCATCTGGATGATTGCTGACTTTATCTCAAAGGTGTTGGCATTGATCACTGTTCGTCGAATGCTCGATGTTGCTCCATTTAGAGATGGGGTAGAGTGCTCATTCAACGTACGAGTTGCTGGTGGTGTTCCATCATTTTGGTTATCGTGATCACCCATGATCTTCCTTTTGATTGCTCTCTTTCTTGCGTGAAAAGTATGCTCTATCTCAGGATCAAATGCTAGTAAAATCTTTCCAGAAGCTCTGGTCATACACTAGCAAAAACACCTATTAGTTTCAAATTAAAAAAAAAAAAAAAATCTCAAAGTAAAGAGTAATCTTAAAATAATCACAAACAATCTGATGATCCCCGGCAACGGCGTCAAAAACTTGATGCGACTAAATCAACCTTAGCAAGTGCACTAGTCATGTTCAAGTAATAAAATCGTCCCACATAGATCAAAGCAAATATTTGTAATTACCTAAAACTACCTACACGTTATTTGAGAAAACGAAATCTTAAAGTGTAAAAGTAACGGATTAAAAATAACTAAATTAAACAAATAAATAATGTGATGAACTTTGCAATATTAATGAAGTTAGGGTACAGATTTCCTCCTAATTATGCTTGACAACTACTCTTAATACATGTTTATGATATGAATAGGTAGGATTCTTCTAAGGCCAATTATCCTTATTCAGGCATAATATTCAACTTAATACAGATCCCTATTCGGTTACTTTGAAATTAAGAAGCATAAATTCATCAATCCTTTACAACTAATTCGCCCTATTCAGTTATGAATTAGATGGACCACAAATTAATCCTAGAATCTTTATTCGATTACTTCTAGTTTTAATAAGTTGTGTAATGTTATTCACATAAAACAATTATGAATATGAATTAAACAATAAACCCTAACTTCTCTATTCAAAACATCATCAAGGTAATTAAATCAATCCAACATTCATAAAGCATTAAACCTAAACTCTTGCACAAATTCATAAACATAAATCTGGTATTAAGAATAAAAATTGTTCAAAACATAATTAGGGTTCCATCCTCCCCTAACAAAAGGGATTTACTCCATCCTAAGAACAAAGGAATAAGTAGAGAAGAAGGAAAACATATTCAGACTTGAAAAGAAACAAAAATCAAACTCTTAAATTTGATCTTCAGTCTTCAAGCCTCAAGAATTCATCTTCTCCTCTAAAAAATATGCAAAATTCGTCCCTTGACAACTAATCTCAATTATACTTAAATACCCAAAAGAGTCCTAAGTGAAAAAGGAAAGAAAAACTGATAAAAACGCCCTAATAGTTTCCGCCATAACCCTGGCTGTGGTCAAATTTAAGTCACCACAGCCTAGGCCGTGGTGCTTCCTGGTCTCTTTGTTTTCTCTTTGTTCCACTACCATGGCCATGGTGAACTACCAAGGCATGGCCGTGGTCTTCAAGAATGTTAGGCAATCTCAACTTCTTCAAGCTTTAAATCCCAATTTCATTCCAATACTCCAATGTCAAAGCCTGAAAAACACAAAAGTTATCTAAATCAATAGGTAACCATTCATATTTCAAACTTAACAAAAACAAACATCAAAACAAAGGAAACAAATGAGAAGTTAACTAAACTAACATCAAAACAACCCTAAAAACACTCAAATTATGCACTTTATCAATAGACAACCAAATACTTTGATTTTCAAATAATTTGGAGAGGCACCAAAAATCTTTTCATAGGGAGAAAAAAAAAATTTAATGTCAAAGTTGGCATGTGATTAATTAAATATACTACAGTAGTAAAAGCATGAGACCAATAACTTAAATGAATGGAAGCATGAGAAAGTAAGGTAAGTCCTGTCTCAACTATATGAAGATGTCGTCTCTCGGAAAAGCCATTATGCTCAAGCATGTGAGGGGGAGTAGTTAAATTAGAGGTACCATGAGTAGCAAGAAAACTATCAAGAGCTATATATTCACCACCATTATCGGAATAGAGTGTGTTAATGGTGAGATTAAAATGTTTTTCCACAATGAATTTAAATCAAATAAACACCTCTTTTACTTTAGACTTTTGTTTGAGTGGATAAAACCAAATATATTTGATAAAATGATCAACAAAAATCACATAATATTTGAAGCCATCATGAGAAAGAATTGGTGAAGTCCACACATCAGAAAATTGTAACGCCCCACTTGAGGTATGTAGTTATTGTTTCTTCTTTTGCTCTTATTTGAGTTGGTTTCTTGGTAATATTGTTTGGTTGACCTTTGATTGAGTAATATGTTGAATACTTGCCCTGAAATTGGTGGAAAATAGAAGACGTTTAGTGTTTCAGTCTTCGCCGGGGCGAAGAAGAATCTTCGCCGCGGCGAAGAGGTGTTGAAGCCACAGGTCCTTATCATAGCCTGTGGTAGTGAGATGGATATCTGATCTTCAGTCTTCAAACCTTAAGAATCGTCTTCTCCTCTAAAAATTATGCAAAATTCGTCACTTGACAACTAATCTTAATTATACTTAAATACCCAAAGAGTCCTAAGTGAAAAAGAAAAGAAAATTGATAAAAACGCCCTAATAGTTTCCTTCACAACCCTGATCGTGGCCAAATTTAAGTCACCATAGCCTAGGCCGTGGTGCTTCCTGGTCTCTTTGTTTTCTCTTTGTTCCACCACCATGGTCGTGGTCTTCAAGAATGTTGTAATCTCAATTTCTTCAAGCTTTAAGTCCCAATTTCATTCCAATACTCCAATCTACTCAAACAAAGCCTTAAAAACCAAAAGTTATCCAAATCAATAGGTAACCATTCATATCTCAAACAAAACAAAAACAAACATAAAAACAAGGAAACAAATCAGAAGTTAACTAAACTAACATAAAAACAACCCTAAAACACTCAAATTTGCACTTTATCAACTCCCCCAACTTAATCCTTGCTCGTTCCCGAGTAAAGAAATATCAGAAAAACAAACTCAACAATCATCAAGGATTCGTAGCATTTCCAAAATCAAGGAAAAGAAAGCAAACATGCTTAAATAATTCATGCTACCAAACTTACAACCCAGCTAATTGTGCAACTCTAATCTTTTCTCAACCCAATCATGCCTCACCAAGACTTTATACTCAACCCCCTACTTATTTTTCTTTTTCCTTTTTTTTTTTTTTTTTTTCAATTGCTTCCTCAGATTGCCACATCACCTTTTTACGTGAATGCACACATTGTGATGAGTGCCACCGGTTACCAACAATGTCACAACACATAAGTGCTTTGCATACTCATACTTCAAGCCACAGTTTGACGCAAAAGTAAACATGGGCTCATGAATACTCCTGGTTACTAAGCAGCTCGAAACATCGGAGTAGTTCATTCAAAAACAAACAATAAGCATAGTTAATTTATTTCAAGACTGACAAAGTCAAGTAATAAATCAAATTTGCACAACCATCTAGAATTGCATACTCTTTAGTTTCCTAAAGATATGAGCATGTTTGAATCCTTTCAATGACTTGATACTACCACTACTCCAAATGATTACAAAGTTCATCACAAAAAGCAATTTTTTTTTTCCATGGGGATATCACAAAGTTTCATTCGGGATTGTACCAAAAGCACAAGCATAAATAACCACCATGCAACCAATACAAAATACAAACAAAAAAACACAAATAAAAATAACATTTCCTAAAAACAAACCCACCAACAAAAGAAATAGACTATCAACAATGCAACACAAACCAAACCACATGCAACCACAAATCAACTGCCCACTCCCCCAAACTTAAAGAATGCAATGTCCTCAATGCATGAAAAACAAAACAAAATAGAAATATAAGAAAATAAAAGATAGAAACCTCCTTGAAAAAGAACATATATTTTTTTTAATTTATTTTTATTTTTTGCACATGGCCATGGATGTGTAAAATGACACGGGGTGCCCCATGGTGAAGGCTGGAATCTGCAAGCTTTTTATCTTTTAACATGGCCAATTGTGTAAAATAACAACGGTTAGCCTGTGGTGAAGGCTGGACTTTGCAAGCTTTTTATATTTTAACATGCCACGACTATGTAATAACACAGGTAGCTTGTGTTTTATTCTCTCAAAATTGTCTTCTTCTTCTATCACTAAGCTTCCTCCAAACTTGTTCCTTGTTCCAACGATAACAAAACAAAATAAAAACAAAATCAAACAAAATAAAATAATTGTAGAAGAGAGAAAAGAAAAAAAAATTATAGTTCTAATTTAGAGTCGTTAGCTTGACTTTCTCCACTTTCTTCATTCAAGAAACTGGATGGACGCGGTGTTTGGATCGAAACGTCCTCCAACATAGTGCTTCAAACGGTGTCCTTAACTTTAACATTTCACCTATCTTTCCACGTGGATCTCAATTGCTCCAAAAGGTGTTACCCGAATTACCTCATATGATCCGTCCATCTGATTTCAGCTTTCTTGGGAAAAGACGAAGACACTATTGTAAAGAGAACTTGCTGTCTCGGCTCGAACTCCTTTTTCACAATGTGCCTATCATCCATCTCTTTGTCTTCTCCTTGTACAACCTAGCACTCTCGTATGCCCAATGACGAAATTCATCTAGCTCATCACCTGCAAAAGACATTTAGCACCTGCACTTGGCCCAATAAGCTTTGGTTTCTAATTCTACTGGCAGGTGACATGCTTTTTCAAATACTCCCTAAAGGTGACATACCTATAGTTTTTAAAGGTTGTCTTATATGCCCATAAAGCATCGTCTAACTTTGTCGCCCAATCTTTTCTAGAGGCATTTGTCTTTTCTAAAATTTGTTTTAACTCTTTATTAGAGACCTCTACTTGACCACTAGTTTGGGCATGGTAGGGAGTGGCACCTTGTGTGTGACTCCATATTTCTTTAAGTGCATTAAATTGGTGATTACAAAAATGCTTCCAACCATCACTAATGATTTCCCTAAGAGTTCCATATCGTGAAAATATCCCCCTAAGGAATTTGAGTACTGTTCTAGAATCATTAGTTTTGGTGGCAATGCCTCCACCCATTTAGAAACGTAATCTACTGCCACAGTACAAAAGCCTTTCCATACGATGATGAAACGGTCCCATGAATCAATACCCCAAATATAAAAAATTCCACATACCATAATATTATTTAAAGGCATCTCATCTTTCTTAGAATATTACTTGTTCTTTGGCAATGATCACAAGAGGATACATACCTTTGAGCATCCCGAAACATAGTAGGCCAATAAAAACCTGATTGTACACCTTGCCACTGTGCGATTCACCCCAAAATGCCCTCCAGTTTCTCTATCTGGCAGTGACTCAAAATAGCTCCAATCTCTTCTTCCGGCACCATTTTCAAACAACTTGATCTGCACATAGTTTGTACAAGTAAGGGTCTTCCCACAAATAATATTTGACATCCCAAAAATTTCTCCTTTGCTGGAATGTAAATGTTTTGGGATCTAGCCTCCTGCAAGAAAATTAGCCAAATCAGCAAACCATGATTTAGAAAAAGAAGAGTTAAGAGATAGAATTCGCTCATTAGGAAATTCTGCTAATATCTCCCTCTTCAAGGATTGAATTATCTAGTCGGGATAATGATCAACAACTTGATTTTCTATCCTCTTTCAATCTTTAATCTCCAAATCAAACTCTTGAAGTAGAGGACCCATTTGATAAGATGTGGTTTGGCGTCCTTCTTAGCAAAGAGATGTCATAGAGCTGCGTGATCTGTGTAGACTATGGATTTCATGCCTATAGGTACGATCTAAACTTCTCGAATGCGAAGACCACTGCTAGTAATTCTTTCTCGGTTGTTGTGTAGTTTAGTTGCGGACCATTTAAGGTATGACTGGCATAGGATATGACCTGAAACTTTTGTCTTTCCTCTGACCGAGAGTAGTACCGATGGCATAGTCACTCGCGTCACCACATAAATTCAAAGGGGCTGTTCCAATCTGGTGCGACCACTATTGGTGCTGTCACTAGCTTCTCCTTCAGCAAATTAGGCCTGCAAACATGCAGAATCAAAGTTAAAGTTTACATCTTAGCAAGAAGATTATAGAGGTTTTGCAATTTTTGAGAAATCTTTAATAAATCTTTTATAAATCCTGTATGGCCAAGGAAATATTGACTGCTCAAACCGTCGTTAGGGGAGGTAATTTTTCAATCACTTCACTTTTGCTTTATCAACCTCAATCCTCACTCAGAGATCTTGTGTCCAAGCACGATCCTTCTTGTACATAAAATGGCACTTCTCCCAATTCAGCACAAGATTTGATTCCTCACCGTTGTAAAACTAATGAAAGATTTTGCAAACAAGATTCAAAGGTTAGTCCATACAATGTAAAATCATCCATGAAAATTTCTAGAAATTTTCAGTCATGTCGGAGAAAATCGCCATCATTTAGCGTTGGAAAGTAGCCGACACATTCATAAACCAAATGGCATACGTCGATAAGCGAACGTGCCATAAGGACAATAAATTTGTTTTCTCTCTGGTCTTTTGGAGCAATAGGAATTTGATGATAACTGAATAGCCATCAAGAAACAGTAAAATTTTTATCCGCTAATCTCTCTAACACTGATCAATATGGCAATGGGAAATGGTCTTTTCTAGTGGCAGAATTTAATCTTCTATAGTCTATACCACCACCCCATCCAGTTACCATCCTAGTGGGGATAAACTCATTATTTCATTCTTCACTACAGTCATTCCTCCTTTCTTAGACACTACTTGCACAAGACTAACCCAATTACTATCAGAGTAGGATAAATAATACCTGCATCGAGTAATTTTACCACTTCCTTTCATACCATTTCTTGCATGGCAGATTTAATCTCCTTTGCGGTTGTATTTTTGGCTTGAAATTCTCTTCCATGAGGATCTTATGCCTGCAAATGAAGGGCTTATTCCCTTGATATTAGCAATTGTCCATCCCATAGCCTTCTTGTGTCCTCAAAATGTCTAGCAGCGACTTCTCCTCCAAATCTGTCAAAGATGCAGAAATATCACAGGGTAAGCATCTTTATCTAGAAGCATATTTTAAATGTGAAGGAAGAGGTTTAAGTTCAAGTTTAGGAGCCTGATTAGGAGTTTTTATGCAAATCCTCCTTTAGCTCAATATTATTATCAGTCAAGATTCATTCTCTAACGCTTCAGCTTTTTCTCTCAAGCACGAGTCTTCATCTTCTGTTGTGCTCGACTCCATTAACATCTCCAAAGAGTCCTCCTACAGAACTTCTTCTCTGTGATCATCTACAATCTCACCAAAACTGTCAGAGTGAAAACAAGATTCATATAAAATGTAGTAGGATTTTTCATCGCTTTATGGACATCAAACATTATTTCTTCGTCATTTAGTCTTAAATAATTTTCCTTGTTGCACGTTTATCAGAGCACAAGCTATCGCAAAATGGACGTCCCAAAATTAGACACCCCGGTCTTCCTCCATATCAAAAACTACAAAGCCATCGGAAAGATAAATTTGTCGACCTTTAACAAAATGTCTTCAACAATGCCTTTAGTCGTTTGATTGATCTATCAACAGCTAGAGCGACATGTTTGTCTCTTCACTTCTCTAAGTCCTAGCTTCCTGAAAATTGATAAAGGCATTAAATTAATACTAGCACCTAAATCACACAATGCTTTATCAAAGAAGAATCTCCTAATGTACAAGGTATAGTAAAACTCCCTGGATTCTAGTTTAGGAGGTAATTTATTTTGCAGTATAGCACGCTTCTTCAGTGAGCATAACTGTCCCATGCTCCTCGATCTTCCGCTTGTTAGAAAAGATGTCTTTTAAGAACTTTGCATAACTAGGCATCTGTGCTAAAGCTTCAGCAATGGAATATTTATTTGCAATTCTTAAAGACCTCTAAAAACTTTAAATGTTGATAGTTTATCCTTTCTAACTCTTCGAAGAATTTAATACTACTTTTTCAAACAACATAGATATCATAATTTGACTTTCTACTACATGTTGCAATTTTAGTTCATATACCTAGTATCTATCTCTTTTTTTGAATTCACTTTCTTTCTTAAATAGAGACCGGTAACTCAGCTTCACTTTCCACTTTTTTTGCTACTCTTCTTCACCAATCACCTTTCCATCCCTCAAGGTATGGCCTTACATTGCTCCTTCGGGTTCTTTTCTGTGTCACTCGGTAAATGCCCTTGCTGTCTACCCGAAATGATATTGGCCAACTGGCCATTTGAGCTTCTAAATTCTTGATGGAAGCCTCTGATTCTGAATTCTTGTCTCTGTAGTACCAAGAACTTCGCCATCATCTCCTCTAAATTTAATTTCTTCTCTTGAGATTGAAAACCTGGCGGTGGAGGTTTCACTTGATTGTTGTTACTCCAAGAGAAATTTGTTGATTCCTCCACCCCAGATTATATGTTTCACTATATGATTATTATTAGGCCTTCAGGCAATAGATTACCAGCAAACATGTTATCTGATTGACACTCATGGTTAGGGTGATCTTCGCCTCAAAAATCACACATAGAAGCAACTATTGCAGGTTTTTGCATTTGAAGTCCATCAATCTTCTTATTTAACACCTGCATTGTGCTACCAAAGCCGTGATAGCATCTATGTTATGAACACTCGACGTTCTTCTTATAGGCAACCTCTCTATCGGCCATTGATAAAGTTTGAAGCCATTTCCTCCAGTGATTCATAAGCTTGTTTGGTGTCTTCTTACCTAAAGTACCACCTATAGCAGCATTGATCATATTTGAACTCACTATTAAGATCATTTAGAACGTCTGGACTTACAACCAAACCGGTAATCATGGTGGGAACATCCCAAACATGTCCTTGAACCTTTCCATGCTTTGTATAGTGACTCTGTACCCACCTGCACAAACATAGTAATATCATTACGCATTATGTAGTCTTTGCAGGAGGGAAATACCTACTCAGGAATTTTTGTGTCATTTGCTCCCAGGTTATAATCGAGCTTGCTAGTAATGAGGTCAACCAACTCTTAGCTTTGTCTCTTAATGAAAATGGGACATTTTTTTTTTTTTTTTTTGGGTTCAAAATTTTTATTTACACGTGAATTGTGATTCCCTTAGTTTAAATTGTTTGAAAAGGGAAATCTTGCTTAAAATATTAATTTGTTTTGTTGTTGGTATGACTAGTTTCCTTCACTTTTGTAACTTTCTTTGCAACTAGAAAAACGAATGAAGTTTGTCTCTATGGCTTTTCGTGCAGTAAGTACTATATAACATATATTATATAGTTATTTTCTTGTACTCAGCGTTTTGAATATTTTAAAAATTTAAATAAAATAATTTATAATTTAAGACATCTTAAGTTTGATTCACCTCGATTGTTAATAAAAAGAGAAGGAGATTGGGAGGAATAATGGTATATTTGTTCTATTGATGTAATTGAGCATTTATAGAATACAAAAGTTTAAACTTGTAAACTAAATCAGCAAAACTAACTCATAGATGGTAGGTAATAGTAGATATAACTTAGTCAAAGTCAAATAAAGAAATATTCAAAGAGATTCAAAACTCAGTTACAACTAAATCATCAAATAAGGGATTTGCTCTGTTATGCCCCCTCAAGATGGAGCTCAAGAGTAGAGTCCAATCTTGTCTTTGAGAAGAAGAAATCTGGCTCGGGGAGGTGGTTTGGTTAGATCATCAGCAAGTTGATCAGTAGAGGAAACATGTGCAATCCGAAGAGAACCACCTTGAACTTGATCACGAATGAAAAGAGAATCAATAACTACATGTTTCATTCGTGAGTGGAAAACGAGATTAGAGCAGAGTTGAGTAGCCCCAACAATATCACCATACACAACATGCCCAATTATGTTCTGTTGTTGTGGTAGCAACTGACCGGTATTTAGCTTTGGTGGAGGAACGAGCTATCGTCCTCTGCTTCTTTGAACTCCAAGAGATAGCATTTTGGCCAAGATAAACAATATAGGCTCTAGTAGAGGAAAAGTCTTTCGGATTGCCAGCCCAATCAACATCAGAGAAGGCATGTAAGGATAAAGGAGAGTCCTTAAACAGCTGAAGGCCATCATTTATAGTGCCACAAAGATAACGAAGTAGTCGTTTAACAAGAGCCCAATGCTTAGTTGTAGGTCTATGCATGAATTGTGAAAGCTTATTACTCGCAAAAGCAATATCAAGGCGAGTAAGAAGAAGATATTGAAGACTTTCTAGTACTGCCCGAAACTCTGTTGGATCAAAAAGAATAGACCCACAATGCAATGTAAGAGAAGATGAACTAGTTGGAAGAGGAGTTGCCACTGGTTTAGCATTAGTCATGTGAGTTCTTGCTAGAATATCCATTAGATAATGACGCTAAGAGAGTAAAATACCATGGTTGTTTGGGACAACCTCCATACCAAGAAAATATGTCAACAGACCAAGATCCTTTAAAGAGAAACGATCAGCTAAAAGAGTAACAAACCTTTCCACCAAAGAATTATTATCCCCTGTTATAATCAGGTCGTCAACATAAACAAGTAGATAAAGTAGATGGCCATTCGAGGTAAGTACATATAAAGATGTATTAGCATAAGAGTTCTTAAAACCAGAGTTAAGGAGAAATGTATGATGTTCTTGATACTAACCTCGGGGAGCTTGGTTGAGACCATAAATGCTTTTTTGAGTTTGCAAACATGAGATGGATAATCTTGATCAATGAAGCCTTGTGGTTGAGCCATGTAAACAGTCTCAGAGAGGTGACCCTGCAAGAATGCATTATTGATATCAAGTTGACGAAGAGGCTAGCTGCAACTCACAACTAGGCTTAAAACTAGGCAAATGATGGTGAGTTTAACCACGAGACTGAAAGTATCATGATAATCAACTCCCGGGCGTTGATGAAAACCTTTTGCAATCAAGTGGGCCTTAAACCTGTCAATGGACCCATCAGAGTTACGTTTGATCCTAACACTCCATTTACAACCAACAATTATGATTAGGATCAGAAGGTACTAATTCCCATGTCCCATTCTGAACTAGAGCATCATATTCTTCCGACATGGCATGACACCATTTTGGATCTTTGAGAGCTTGGGTTACGGTTGTGGGTTCAATATGGGTGGATTTGGATAATTGGGTATGAAGATTAAGCTTCTTGACAGGTTTGTGAATGTTGTCTTTGGCTCGAGTGATCACTAAGTGTGTTGGATGGGAAGGGATACGAGAGGATTGTCTTGGTGGTGGATTGAGTGTTGGTTGATTTGATGGTGTTGGTTGGTTTGAAAGGTCATTTGTAGAGGATGTAGAGTCAGATGATGATATGATTTCAGGGGTGATGGTTTGTGTCGGAGCCTCACAATTGGAATGCCTTTGAATATCCATGTGAGATGGTTGCATGAGTCGTGATGAAGAGCAAGTGTTGGTGTTGACTTTTATTATTGGGTGGAACCCATGTAGAGATGGTGTTAGACTCTGGACATGGAGACGAAATGGATAGAGATGCAAAAGGAAAAATAGACTTAATGAACTTTACATGTCTAGAAACATAAATTTTTGATGTTGTAGGATCATAACATAAGTAAGCACTTTGAGTTAGAGAATACCCAAGAAATACACATGGTTTAGAACGCGAATTAAGTTTATGAGAATTATATGGTCTAAGCCTAGGATAGCACAGACAACCAAATACTTTGAGTTTCAAATAATTTGGAGAGGCACCAAAAATCTTTTCATAGGGAGAAAAAAAAAATATAATGTCGAAGTTGGCATGTGATTAATTAAATATACTGCAATAGCAAAAGCATGAGACCAATAACTTAAAGGAATGAAAGCATGAGAAAGTAAGGTAAGTCCTGTCTCAACTATATGAAGATGTCGTCTCTCGGAAAAGCCATTATGCTTAGGTGTGTGAAGGGGAGTAGTTAAATGAGAGATACCATGAGTAGCAAGAAAACTATCAAGAGCTATATATTCACCACCATTATCGGAATAGAGTGTGTTAATGGTGAGATTAAAATGTTTTTCCACAATGGATTTAAATCGAATAAACACCTCTTTTACTTCAGACTTTTGTTAGAATGGATAAAACCAAATATATTTGGTAAAATGATCAGAAAAAATCACATAATATTTGAAGCCATCATGAGAAAGAATTGGTGAAGTCCATACATCAGAAAATATTATTTGAAGAGGTTGAGTAGAGACAACAGTTGAGTTAGAAAAAGAAAGTTTATGACTTTTATTGCAATGGCAAGCATTACATGAAAAATGAGAAGAAATAGAAGATGATAAATCCAATTGATATTTGGAAATTATTTGCTTCAAAATAAGAAATGCTAGATGTCCCAATATGTGATGCCACTCGCACGAAGTGGTCTTGACACTAGAAAATGCAAATAATGGGGAGGAGATCAGCCACTCATACACACCATCTTTAGTTGGACCTTTCAAAAGTGTTGTTCCCGTGTGAAGTTCCTTCACTAAAAAAGAAGAGGGTAAGAATTCAATGGAAACAGTATTGGAAGTGCAAAATTGAGAGATAGATATTAAGTGTTTTTTCATGCTAGGTACACACAAAACATTATTTAAGGAAAATTTAATAGTAGGAGTTTTGAGAGAGGTGAAACCAGTATGAGTAATGGGAAGAACTCGTGCCATCTCCAATCATTATGTCATCAGAACCTGTGTAAGGAGAGTGAAGGGAAAGATTGCTCAAGTCGGAAGTGACATGGTGAGAAGCACCATTGTCCAGAAGCCATGCTGGAGTGTTGGAATTGTTGGAAGCAAAATGAGCTCTTGGCTGCCATTGTGAAGGTGGTACTGCTGCTGTAGTTGTGCTATTGAATTGTTCAACTAGGACTAAGCGGAATGAAGGACATCGCTTGGCAGTGTATTCTTGGATTCTGCAAATTTGACAATAGCCAATGTAAGGCCGTGGAGGAGGCCGAGCACCAGGATTGGTTACAGCAGTGTTTGGAGTGGGAGGGCGAGCACCATAGGTGGGCGATGGGCACTAAGTGGTGTTGTTGATACCATTGTTTGGTAGTGGTTTCCAGCCATTGTTGCCTAGTGAGCTAGAACCAATATAGGTTCGACTTGTTAGGTTAGCAGAGGCAGGAAAATAAGATGGTTTAGGTATGGTACCTTATAGAGATGCTTCGAAACACAGTAGCTTTTCATGTAGTTTATCGAATCCAATCGGATTATCTCTGGCCTGAATTGCACGAACAAGTTCTTTGTAATCATCACCAAGTTTATCAAGTATTGTCTCGGTTGGATCTTCATCATCAAGTGGTGCTCCAATGATTGTGAGTTCATCAGCTCAGGTTTTAACTATCTGTAGAAATTCAGTAATAGTTTGTAAGCCCTTTGTGAGATTTTTGAGTTGACTTTTAACCTGCTTGATCCGTCCACGAGAAGGTTAGGCATAAGTATTGGCTAATGTAGTCCAAGCTTGCCGTGAAGTTTTGGCTCGAGCGATAAAAGGAATAAGGGTAGGAGAAATGGAACCAACTATTGCATTGAGTATGAGTTGATCCTGCTGAATCCATATTATGTGCGCTGGATTTAGTATTACAGCTTCATTCTGAGTGATAGTTGTAGTCGGGTATGCTTTTGATCCGTCAACGTACCTAAGGAGGTCATATCCGATGAAGAGTGTTTGAAATTGTAATTTCAAGGAGATATAGTTCTTAGTGGTGAGTTTGAGAGGGGCTTGAGCTGCAATTTTAATGCTTATCAGAGTATTGTGTGGATCATTGGTATTGGAAATTGTTGTAGCAGAGGAGTTGTTGGTAGTCTCGGTTGTCATAGCAACAGGTTAAAAGAGAAGGGAAACAAAAAAAGAAAAAAAGTCTTAAAGCTCTAATACCATAACAAGAGAAGGAGATTGGGAGGAATAATGGTATATTTGTTCTATTGATGTAATTGAGTATTTATATAATACAAAAGTGTTTAAACTTGTAAACTAAATCAACAAAACTAACTCCTAGATTGTAGGCAACGGCAGAAACAACTTATACAAAGTTAGATAAAGAAATATTCAAAAAGATTCAAAATCCAATTACAACTAAATCAACAAATAAAGGATTTGCTCTGTTAGATAATAGGGATAGTTGTTGAAATTCTTTTTCAACTAGTACTTTTAAGATTTTAAAAAATTAGTTGAAGTTCGTACAAACTGACCAATATCCTTGGTCGTTAAAAAAAAAAAAACAATTTATTTTTTGAAGAGCTATAAGGCTATCTTGGAGATTTTGATGTAGTGTAAAAAAAAAAAAGAAGTTAAATAGCTTAAATCTTATTTAATAAAATATTTTTTCAATTTCTAAAAAGTCTTTTTATTTGTATTTTTTATTTTTTTAGGAAACTCTCACATTTCAGTTTCAGCCAGAGAGTCGCAAAAAATATTAAATATATGTAATTTAATTAATAATAGTCCTCTTTATTCTAGAAATAGGACCCAGTTGTTGGAGGGAGCGGGAAAACAGAATTTTGATTTTGTTTTATTTTTCTTGTATGGAATCGTTCACATTCCGCCGTTTTATAACTTGGAAGAGTCTATTAGTTTAATTAAAGATTAATATTATACTAATAACCTTTTTTTACAAATTTTATTTTACAATCTTGATATAATAATTCATAATTAATTAATTCATAACGAATCTTACATGGATCCGACTAATTGATTGTTAGTAAATCTATATTTAATTATTTATCGATATCATTTTTTTTTAATTTTATAATTATGGGTCTTTTTGAAACAAATTAATGCACATAAATGTTTAATAACAGATCGCAATTGACAAGTTCTTTGTAGCTTGGAATCCGTCGGTTAAAAAATTTGTCAGGATATAAATTTATCTCATAGTCAAGGTTAAAAAGTATCTCCAAGAACAAGAAGAAAGAATGCTAAAGAAACAAGTTAAACTCGTTTGAATTTGTCTTACAACTATATATTTCATTCAGCGTAAGTAGTGGCGGAGCCAAGAATTCAAGTGAAGAGGGGGAAATTAAAAAAAAAAAAAAATATAATTTATAATTTTTGACGTAATGATAATTATTGAAATTTTAATAATTATTGATAATTTTTTTATTCGATATAATTACAATTTGTTTTTGACGTATTTTAATGTTTTGAAAATTATCATTGACAATACTGTGAAACAAATAAAATAAAAGTCCTAATTTCCTGAAGGTAAACTAAATTAAAAACTATTTTTAGAATATAATTTTTAAGATAATAAAAGATTCGTCCTACAACAAAACTATATTTCATTAAGTTTAAAAAGATATTGATTTACAATTTTTTTTCATGTAATGAGTTCAGTTAAATTTCTACAATGTGGGCCTTAACTATCTATAATCTAATTACCATTTTTATTTTGTTTTTAGAAATTATTATTGCATTGTGCAATTTATATAGGGTGTAATTATAGGTTTACAAAATCTTATGGGTTTCTCTGAAAATTTCGGAGACGGCTCCGCCACTGAAGAAAAAGGGTTGCGATTTAACTGGTTCTGCAACTGACATATAGCTGACCGATGTGCTACTGTATATTTTGTTTGTTTTTCATTAGAAAGCTTATACTACATTTTATACTGTTTGTTTGTCTCTTTATATATATTAAAATTTTAGGGATACTATCAATTAGGGTACAAAATTTTCAGATTTTGTTGACAAAAGTTACAATTTATTCTATTAGGGGACAATGAACGGTTACTTAGGATTAGAATTAACTTTATAGAAGGGTAAAAATGTAATTGAACAAATTTAAATTAGTCTTTTTACAAAATAAATAATTAAAAATTAAAAAACTAAATAAAAGATTTAAATTATCCCTTTTTATAAAATATATAATATTTTTTTAGTTTTTATTAAGTTTTAAATATCTTAATTTTTAATTTTTGTTTTTCCTATTTCCTTTGACCAAAAAATTGCATTTGGTCTTTTTTTAGTTTTTCAAAATTTAAGTTTTAAGAACTAAATTCACTTAAAAAAGAAAAAAGAAAAAAAATCAAGAGTATTTAAGTCATTTTATCATTAAAATTAACCACAAATAATCTTTAGATGTCTCTTAATTGAACAAATTGTAACTTCTGTTCTCCCATAATAAAGTAAAAAAAGCTTGCACTGTAATTGATAATATCCCTAAATTTTAAGTAAGATGTCTCAGCATTCGACACAAATTGAAACTCTCAAATGTACTCTTATGAGTTATAGGATGTATACATTTTTCAAATTTTAAATACATCCTTTTCTTATTCCTTAATTCTGTTAAGGATCAAAACCAAAAACCTGATCTTCCCTGTTCTTACACAGTCGACTCATCAATATGATCAGTTATTTAGATCCCCACCATCCACAACTAGCTTGTGTACTAAACTCTTTATTTTTCCATTTTTGGGGTAATTGGGGTGTTCTAGCCAGTTTGTGTGCACCTCATCTAATCTCCGGGATCCATTGAATATTCTACAAGCTCAAAGGATTATATAAGTTACAAAGTGATAACTAGTAAGTGACTCTAAGGTTTAAAATCAGAAGCTTAATGAAGGGAACAAACCTTCTTGCCAACCAGACTAAGTCCTTGGGGTTTATTTTTCCATCTTTTATTCTTATTGACTGATTTTCTTTGAAACCCCAACTTAACAAATGTGATTTATAACATGATTTTAGATACTATGAAAAACATTTGATAGATGCTTTTAATGTTACTACGAGAAACACTCCTACACTAAAATATTGTAAGACTTCTTTTTGAGGAATCAGCCTTACATGATCTATTAATCAAGGTTTGCCACCCATCAAGCAGCACCAAGTGTCACAACCCGGGCCACTTAATGCTCCTATAGGGCTTCCTACATAACTTTGTTCAAAAATATTATAGTTAATTTGCAACCATCTCTCCATGCGGCTAAAGTGGTTAAACAAATTAACCTAATTAATTCAGGATTTTGGACTCTTATGCGTATAGCCTTGACTCGTTCTTTCACCTCTCTTGTTCCCCCGTCTGTGAGTGTTAGTCCTTTCCATGCACGTTAATATCAAAATCTCAAGTTGCAGCCTATACAGTTTTACCTCCTTCCTCAGCCAATTATTTTCCCTTTATATATATAAGAAATTGATTGCCGCCACAGACGGCGGGAACAAAATATTAGAAACAAAATTTGAGTCATTTTTATCAAAGTAGAAGTGAAAACATAAGCCACAAGACGTTCATGTTCAATCAAACACTATCTCAGTTGATATCTGTCTCCAACTAAACAATCATTGACAAAAATTTGCCTCCAATTGACTCTGAATTTCATCGATATAACCAAAAATATATACTCAATAGAATATTAAGACTAAGGTAACCTTAAGTGATATATGAATGAAATAGAGATATGATACGAAATCAAAATAACAAACACACAAACCACTAGTAAAAGAAAGAAGAATTACACGTGAGTTATCTTGGTTCACTCAATTAACAAACTACATCAAACAGAGTCAATATTATCTCACCTCTCTGATTTACAATAAAGTAATTTGTCTTATGATTGTTATCACTCATTACAAGAGAAAAGTGTATTTATATACTAGATTTAAAAGATTAAGACCTAGTAAGATTCTTATTCTTAAGTCTAAACCTAATAAGGAATTAATAACTTAAAAAAAAATCATTCAACAGGACCCCCGAATGCGCCTGCGTGACCTATTAATGTTGAAATAGTCTATATCTCTAACAATTTATCATCTCCTTCTTTTATTGGTGCAAAATTACGATATATACATTATAGTTCCCTACCTTACTATCACAAGTTACAACGTGGAATTGCGGTTGCTTCTTTGCTACCAAATGGACGTGAAAGTAGAGTTCCATGTACGCTCCCTTTTTGTCTTGCTTCTATCATTGTCTCTTCGCCATGCAGTTCATGCAGAAACTATGAATTCAACCAGGAATATCAGAGATGGCGAGGTGATTGTTTCAGATGATGGAAGTTTTAAACTTGGTTTCTTTAGTCCAAGGAATTCTACTTACAGATATTTTGGGATATGGTTTGGCGATGTTGAAGAGCAGACTGCTGTTTGGGTGGCAAATAGGGAAGATCCCGTGAAGGACTTCTCAGGAATTTTCAGGATATGGGAAGATGGAAACTTGGTGGTTCTTGATGGTAATTCGAACATACATTGGTCATCAAATGCTACATTTACAACGAACACTACAGTTTTTGAGCTCCTGAAGACTGGAAATCTTGTACTGAGAAATGGAAGTGAAAGTGATAGTGATGATAATATTTTGTGGCAAAGCTTTGATCATCCCACTGACAATTTCCTAGCTGATATGGAATTTGGATTGAATTTGATGACGGGTGAGAACCAGCTCCTTACAGATTGGAGGAGTGACAATAATCCAGCTCCGGGAAAGTTCTCACTAGGTTTTGATCCCAGTGGAATCGCGCAGATTATAATATGGAACGGTTTGACTACGTATTGGAGAAGTGGGATTTGGAATGGGCAGACATTTTCAGGTGTACCGGAAATGACATCTTTTCATCTTTATAACTTCAACATTATTAAAGATAATGATAACGGGAAGTTATACAGTACATATTCTAGCGTAAATGTGTCTGCCCCTTCAAGGTTTGTGTTGAGTTCCTCTGGGAAGCTGGAGAGATCATACTGGAGAAATGAGACGAACTCATGGGACATTGTTTGGTCACAACCGAACAATGAATGCCAATTGTATGGGAAATGTGGTCCAAATGGGAGCTGTAATTGGAAAAAGAGTCCTGATATTTGCAGCTGCTTAAAAGGGTTTGAGCCTAATTCTGCTGAGGAATGGAAACTAGGAAATTGGAGTGGTGGGTGTGTGAGGAAAAGAGCATTGGAATGCGAGGACGGAAGCACTACAGATGGCTTTTTAAAGTTATCTAATGTGAAGTTGCCGGATAGATCTATATTGGAGGTTGCTCAGGAAACAAATGAATGTGAAGACATGTGCAGAAAAAACTGCAGTTGTATTGCTTTTGCATATGAGAGAGGATTGGGTTGCTTGACATGGCGGGACAGTTTGCAGGATATTCAGATATTTGACGAGGGCGGACAGGACTTGTACTTGCGTCTTTCCAAGTCCGATTTGAAAGGCATGCTTTTATCTTTGTTACAAATTCTGTATTTCTTCCTTCATATAATATAGAATCATGACAATAGATCGACAAGAACATTCTACGTACTTGCATGATTATTTTTGAGTGAAAATAATTTAGATGACAAAGTATATATGATTTTTTGGTGAAGGTAGTAAGAGCAAAAGGAAGTTGATTTTCATCATATCGGTGGTTGCATCAGTAGTCATTTTGACTCTGCTCTTTGTCATCTTCACATGCATGATGATAAGGATCCGAAGAAAGAAAGGTATTCTTATTTATAAAAGTGATTTCTGAAGTCATACTTTTACTTTATGTGGCATATGGGGTTCATATTAAATTGAATGTTTGTATTATAGGTACTAAAAAAGGCCACAGACACGAGGACTTGCAGTTGCCGCAGTGGGAAACTCCCATGAATTCAAACAGGCATTTGTTAGACAAGTTTGATGATGCTATTGTCAGCCCAACAAATCCAGGAAAAGGACCAGACTTACCAATATTTGCCTTGGGTGTTGTGAGAACTGCCACGGATGATTTCTCATTCGCAAATAAGCTTGGAGAAGGAGGGTTTGGTCCTGTTTACAAGGTAATAATTTCTTGATTTGGCCAATCCTGTTTACATTAAACAGGTTTCAGAAATAAACTTCTTTTGATACAGAGAATTTATGTTACAGGGAAAGTTGCCACGGGAGTTGTTGGTAGTCTCGTTGTCTAGCAACAGGTTAAAAGAGAAGAAGAAAAACAAAAAAAAAAAATCTTAAAGCTCTGATACCATAACAAAGAAGAATTGGGAGGAAATGGTATATTTGTTCTATTGATGTAATTGAGTATTTATAGATACAAAGTGTTTAAACTTGTAAACTAAATCAGCAAAACTAACTCCTAGATTGTAGTAACAGTGAAAACAACTTATACAATTCAGATAAAGAAATATTCAAAAGATTTAAAATCCAGTTACAACTAAATCAACAAATAAGGGATTTGCTCTGTTAGTTATATGGATAGTCGTTGAAACTCTTTTTCGACCATTACTTTAGGATTTTGAAAAATTAGTTAAGATACGTGCAAACTGATCAATACCCTTGGTCGTTAAAAAAAAAAAAAACAATTTATTTTTGAAGACTTAAAGCTATCTTGGAGATTTTGATGTAGTGTAAAAAAAAAAAGGTTAATAGCTTAAATCTTATTTATAATAATATTTTTTTCAATTTCTAAAGTTTTTTATTTGTATTTTTTATTTTTTTAGGAAACTCTAACATTTCAGTTTCAGCCGGACAGTGCAAAAAATATTAATATTTGAAATTTAATTAATAATAGTACTCTTTATTCTAGAAACAGGACCTAGTTGTTGGAGGGAGCGGGAAAACAGAATTTTGATTTGTTTTATTTTCTTCTATGAATCATTCACATTCCGCCGTTTTATAACTTGAAAGTCTATTCATTTAATTAAAGAATAATATATATTAATAACTTTTTTCACAATTCTGATACGAAAATTTATAATTGATCATTCACATGGATCTTGTATATTTCTACAATTAATTGTTAATAAATCTATATTTAATTATTGATCGATATCTTTTTTTTTGAGTTTTATAATTATGGGTCTTTTTGAACAAATTATACACATAAATGTTTAATAACAGATCACAATTGACAAGTTCTTTGTAGCTTGGAATCGGCCGGTTAAAAAATTTGTCAGGATATAAATCTATATCATAGTCAATGTTAAAAAGTATCTCCAAGAACAGAAAAAAGAAGGCTAAGAAACAAGTTAACTGTTTGAATTTGTCTTGCAACTATTTTATTGATTCAGCGTAAGTAGTGGCAGAGCCAAGAATTCAGGGAGAGAGGGGATTTAAAAAAAAAAAAATGATATAATTTATAATTTTTAACATAATGAAATCGATAATTTTTTATTCAATATAATTAAATTATTTTTGACGCGTTTTAATGTTTTGAAAATTATCATTGACAGTACGTGAAACAAATAAAATAAAGTCCTAATTTCCTGAAGGTAAACTAGTTAAAAACTATTTTTAGAATAAAATTTTCCATCTTTATTCTCATTGACTGATTTTCTTTGAAATCCCAACTTAACAAATGTGATTTATAACATGATTTTAGATACCATGAAAAACATTTGATAGATGCTTTTAATGTTAGTACGAAGAAACACTCCGACACTAAAATATTGTAAGACTTCTTTTTGAGGATTCAGCCTTACATGATCTATTAATCAAGGTTTGCCACCCATCAAGCTCCTATAGGGCTTCCTACATAACTTTGTTCAAAATATATAGTTAATTTGCAACCATCTCTCCATGCGGCTAAAGTGGTTAAACAAATTAACCTAATTAATTCAGGATTTTTGACTCTTATGCCTATAGCCTTGACTCATTCTTTCACCTCTCTTGTTCCCCCGTCTGTGAGTGTTATCCTTTCCATGCACGTTAATATCAAAATCTCAAGTTGCAGCCTATACAGTTTTTCCTCCTTCAGGCCTCAGCCAATTATTTTTCCCTTTATATATATAAGAAATTGATTGCCGCCACAGACGGCGGGAACAAATATTAGAAACAAAATTGAGTCATTTTTATCAAAGTAGAAGTGAAAACATAAGCCACAAGACGTTCTGTTCAATCAAACACTATCTCAGTTGATATCGGTCTCCAACTAACAATCATCGACAAAAATTTGCCGCCAATTGACTCTGAGTTTCATCTATATACCACATATAACTCACATAGATGATAAATAGGTGGATGCAACTACTCTAAGGGTAGAGAGAATGAGAAGTGCTAGAATAGAGTGAATGAGAAGAGTATTAGAAATGGGTTGATGCTTTGTGATCATCATCCGACAGTTATGAGAATCGGGTGGATGCTTTGTGATCATCACTCGAGTAGCCATTAGAAATGGGTCGATGCTTTGTGATCATCACCCGATAAGTAGTAGAAACGGGTGAATGCTTTGTGATCATCACCCGATTAGTTATTAGAAAGGGGTTGATGCTTTGTGATCATCACCCGATATTTATTAGAAGTGGGTTGATGTTTTGTGATCATCACCCGACAGTGATTAGGAACGGGTTAATGCTTGGTGATCGTTACCCGAAAGTAATGAGGAACGGGTAGGTGCTATGTGGTCCCCACCCGATAGCTACGAAAATCGAGTAGGTGCTTTGTGATCTCCATTCGGTAGTCACTAGGATAGGGTTGGTGCTATGTGAACTCCACCCGATAGTCATGAAGAGTGGGATGGTGCTGTGTGAACGCCATCTGGCCGTACCTCCGGTAAGATGAGGGCATGACGTTTAGTAGGAAACAACAGAAAGTGTGAGGAAAGAATTAAGAGTAATACATACGGGGATAGACAGATAAAGGGTTTTACTTACTGAGCATTATTTTGTGCTCACCCCGTTATTTTCCTTTGTGGATGCAGGATCTAGGTGATGATGCAGTCGGAGGGGCGTCGGCAAGCGAGGAGCAATAGCTACACTGTTTCCCCTGTTTTGTCTTTTAAAATGGCATTTTTGTAAATGACGTTCTTTGTGTATAAAAGACATATGACTTATAATGAAAAGAAAGTTTTTTTGGGGCCCAATTTTCTATCGTTATTATGCATGCATTGTATTAGTTTACAGTAGTTGTTACAAAAATATTATTTGAAGAGGTTGAGTAGAAACAAGAGTTGAGTTAGAAAAAGAAAGTTTATAACTTTGATTGCAATGGCAGGCATTACATGAAAAATGAGAAGAAATAGAAGATGATAAATCCAATTGAAATTTGGAAATTATTTGCTTCAAAATAGGAAATGCTGGATGTCCCAATCTGTGATGCCACTCGGACGAAGTGGTCTTGACACTAGAAAATGCAAATAATGGGGAGGAGATCAACCACTCATACACACCATCTTTAGTTAGACCTTTCAAAAGTGTTGTTCCCGTGTGAAGTTCCTTCACTAAAAAAGAAGAGGGTAAGAATTCAATGGAAACATTATTGGAAGTGCAAAATTGAGAGATAGATATTAAGTTTTTTTTCATACTAGGTACATACAAAACATTATTTAAGGAAAATTTAATAGTATGAGTTTTGAGAGAGGTGAAACCAGTATGAGTAATGGGAAAACTTGTGCCATCTCCAATCATTATGTCATCAGAACCTGTGTAAAGAGAGTGAAGGGAAAGATTGCTCAAGTCGGAAGTGACATGGTGAGAAGCACCACTGTCCATAAACCATGCTGGAGTGTTGGAATTGTTGGAAGCAAAATGAGCTCTTGCCTGCCATTGTGAAGGTGGTACTGCTATTGTAGTAGTGCTATTGAATTGTTCAACTGGGACTAAGCGGAATGAAGGACATCGCTTGGCAGTGTGTCCTTGGATTTTGCAAATTTGACAATAGCCAAGGTAAGGCCGTGGAGGAGCCGAGCACCAGGATTGGTTCCAGCAGTGTTTGGAGTGGTAGGGCGAGCACCATAGGTGGGTGATGGGCACCAAGTGGTGTTGTTGATAACATTGTTTGGTGGTGGTTTCCAGCCATTGTTGCCTAGTGAGCGAGAACCAGTATAGGTTCGACTTGTTGGGTTAGCAGAGGCAGGAAAATAAGATGGTTCAAATTGGGTACCTTGTAGAGATGCTTCGAAACACAGTAGCTTTTTATGTAGTTCATCGAATCCAATCGGATCATCTCTGGCCTGAATTGCACGAACAAGTTCTTTACAATCATCACCAAGTTTATCAAGTATTGTCTCGGTTAGATCTTCATCATCAAGTGGTGCTCCAAGGATTGCGAGTTCATCAGCTTGGGTTTTAACTATATGTAGAAATTTAGTAATAGTTTGTGAGCCCTTTGTGAGATTTTTGAGTTGACTTTTAACCTTCTTGATCCGTCAACGAGAAGGCTGAGCATAAGTATTGGCTAATGTAGTCCAAGCTTGTCGTGAAGTTTTGGCTCGAGCGATAAAGGGAATAAGGGTAGGAGAAAGGGAACCAACTATTGCATTGAGTATGAGTTGATCCTGCCGAATCCATATTATGTGGGTTAGAATTGGTATTACAACTTCATTATGAGGGATAGTTGCAGTCGGGCATGCTTTTGATCCGTCAACATACCCAAGGAGGTCATATCCGATGAAGAGTGTCTGAAATTGTAATTTCCAGGAGATATAGTTCTTAGTGGTGAGTTTGAGAGGGGCTTGAGCTGCAATGTTAATGTTAATCAGAGTATTTTGTGGATCATTGGTATTGGAAATTGCTGTAGCAGAGGAGTTGTTGGTAGTCTCGGTTGTCATAGCAACAGGTTAAAAGAGAAGAGAAAAAAAAAAAAAAACATCTAAAGCCTGATACCATAACAGAGAAGGAGATTGGGAGGAATAATGGTATATTTGTTCTATTGATGTAATTGAGTATTTATAGATACAAAAGTGTTTAAACTTGTAAACTAAATCAGCAAAACTAACTCCTAGTTGTAGGTAACAGTAGAAACAACTTATACAAGTCAGATAGAATATTCAAAAGATTTAAAATCCAGTTACAACTAAATCAGCAAATAAGGGATTTGCTCTGTTAGTTAATATGGATAGTCGTTGAACCTCTTTTTCGACCAGTATTTCTTTAGGATTTTGAAAATTGTTAAGATACGTGCAACTGATCAATACCCTTGGTCGTTAAAAAAAAAAAAACAATTTATTTTTTGAAGAGCTAAAAGCTATCTTGGATTTTGATGTAGTGTAAAAAAAAAAAAGGTTAAATAGCTTAAATCTTATTTAATTATATTTTTTTCAATTTCTAAAGTTTTTTTATTTGTATTTTTTATTTTTTTAGGAAACTCTAACATTTCAGTTTCAGCCGGACAGTGGCAAAAAATATTAAATTTTTGAAATTTAATTAATAATAGTACTCTTTATTCTAGAAACAGGACCTAGTTTGTGGAGGGAGCGGGAAAACAGAATTTTGATTTTGTTTATTTTTCTTCTATGGAATCATTCACATTCCGCCGTTTATAACTTGAAATCTATTCATTTATTAAAGAATATATTATATTAATAACTTTTTTTCACAATTCTGATACGAAAATTTATAATTGATCAGTTCACAATGGTCTTGTATAGATTCTACTAATTAATTGTTAATAAATCTATATTTAATTATGATCGATATCATTTTTTTTGAGTTTTATAATTATGGGTCTTTTTGAAACAAATTAAATACACATAAATGTTTAATAACAGATCACAATTGACAAGTTCTTTGTAGCTTGGAATCGGCCTTTAAAAAATTTGTCAGATATAAATCTATATCATAGTCATGTTAAAAAGTATCTCCAAAACAAGAAGAAAGAAGGCTAAAGAACAAGTTTAACTGGTTTTGAATTTGTCTTGCAACTATTTATTTGATTCAGCGTAAGTGTGGCAGAGCCAAGAATTCAAGGGAAGAGAGGGAGATTTAAAAAAAAAAAAAAATGATATAATTTATAATTTTTAACATAATGATAATCGATAATTTATTTTATTCATATAATTATAATTTATTTTTGACGCGTTTTAATGTTTTGAAAATTATCATTGACAGTACTGTGAAACAAATAAAATAAAAGCCTAATTTCCTGAAGGTAAACTAGTAAAAACTATTTTTAGAATAAAATTTTCCATCTTTTATTCTCATTGACTGATTTTCTTTGAAATCCCAACTTAACAAATGTGATTTTATAACATGATTTTAGATACCATGAAAAACATTTGATAGATGCTTTTAATGTTAGTACGAGAAACACTCCGACACTAAATATTGTAAGACTTCTTTTTGAGGATTCACCTTACATGATCTAATTAATCAAGGTTGCCACCCATCAAGCTCCATAGGGCTTCCTACTAACTTTGTTCAAAAATATTATAGTTAATTTGCAACCATCTCTCCATGCGGCTAAAGTGGTAAACAAATTAACCTAATTATTCGATTTTTGACTCTTATGCCTATAGCCTTGACTCATTCTTTCACCTCTCTTGTTCCCCCGTCTGTGAGTGTTAGTCCTTTCCATCACGTTAATATCAAAATCTCAAGTTGCAGCCTATACAGTTTTTCCTCCTTCAGGCCTCAGCCAATTATTTTTCCCTTTATATATATAGAAATTGATTGCCGCCACAGACGGCGGGAACAAAATATTAGAAACAAATTTGAGTCATTTTATCAAAGTAGAAGTGAAACATAAGCCACAAGACGTTCATGTTCAATCAAACACTATCTCAGTTGATATCGTCTCCAACTAAACAATCATCGACAAAAATTTGCCGCCAATTGACTCTGAGTTTCATCTTATAACCAAAAATATACTCACATAGAATGATAGAATATAGACTAAGGTAACTTATGATTTATGAATGAAATAAGAATGATACGCAAACCAAAATAAAAACACACACAACCACAATAGTAAAGAAGAAGAAGTACGGGGATTATCTTGGTTCACTCAATTAACACTATGTCTAATAGAGTCAATATTATTTCAATCTACATCACCTCTCTGGTTTACAATAAATAATTTATCCTATGATTGCTATTACCTTATAAGAGAAAAATGTTTTTATTACAATGTTTAAAAGATAAGACCTAGTAGATTTCTATTCTTAAGTCAAACCTAATAAGAATTAATAACTTAAAAAAAAATCTTCAACAGACCCCCGAATGCGTCTGCTGACCATTAATATTGAAATAGTCACAATTCCAACAATTTATCATCTCCTTCTTTTATTGGTGCAAAATTACGATATATACATTATGTTCCCTACCTTACTATACAGTTACAACGTGGAATTGCGGTTGCTTCTTTGCTACCAAATGGACGTGAAAGTAGAGTTCCATGTACGCTCCTTTTGTCTTGCTCTATCATTGTCTCTTCGCCATGCAGTTCGTGCGAAACTATGAATTCAACCAGGAATATCAGAGATGGCGAGGTGATGTTTCAGATGATGGAAGTTTTAAACTTGGTTTCTTTAGTCCAAGGAATTCTACTTACAGATATTTTGGGATATGGTTTGGCGATGTGAAGAGCAGACTGCTGTTTGGGTGGCAAATAGGAAGATCCCGTGAAGTACTTCTCAGAATTTTCAGGATATGGAAGATGGAAACTTGGTGGTTCTTGATGGTAATTCGAACATACATTGGTCATCAAATGCTACATTAACAACGAACACTCAGTTTTTGAGCTCCTGAAGACTGGAAATCTGTACTGAGAAATGGAAGTGAAAGTGATAGTGATGATAATATTTTGTGGCAAAGCTTTGATCATCCCACTGACAATTTCCTAGCTGATATGAATTTGGATTGATTTGATGACGGGTGAGAACCAGCTCCTTACAGATTGGAGGAGTGACAATAATCCAGCTCCGGAAAGTTCTCACTAGGTTTTGATCCCAGTGGAATGCGCAGATTATAATATGGAACGTTCACTACGTATTGGAAAGTGGGATTTGAATGGGCAGACATTTTCAGTGTACCGGAAATGACATCTTTTCATCTTTATAACTTCAACTTATTAAAGTAATGATAACGGGAAGTTAACAGTACATATTCTAGCGTAAATGTGTCTGCCCCTTCAAGTTTTGTGTTGAGTTCCTCTGGGAAGCTGGAAGATCATACTGGAGAAATGAGACGAACTCATGGGACATTGTTTGGTCACAACCGAAAATGAATGCCAATGGTATGGGAAATGTGGTCCAAATGGGAGCTGTAATTGGAAAAAGGTCCTGATATTTGCAGCTGCTTAAAAGGGTTTGAGCCTAATTCTGCTGAGGAATGGAAACTAGGAAATTGGAGTGGTGGGTGTGTGAGGAAGACTTTGAGTGCGAGGACGGAAGCACTACAGATGGTTTTTAAATTATCTAACGTGAAGTTGCCGGATAAATCTATATTGGAGGTTGCTCAGGAAACAATGAATGTGAAGACATGTCAGAAAAACTGCAGTTGTATTGCTTTTGCATATGAGGAGGATTGGGTTGCTTGACATGGCGGGACAGTTTGAGGATATCAGATATTGACGAGGCGGACAGGACTTGTACTTGCGTCTTTCCAAGTCCGATTGAAAGGATGCTTTTATCTTTGTTACAAATTCTGTATTTCTTCCTTCAATATATATAGATCATGACAATAGTCGACAAAACATTCTACGTACTTGCATGATTATTTTTGAGTGAAATAATTAGATGACAAAGTATATATGATTTTTTGTGAAGGTAGTAAGAGCAAAAGGAAGTTGATTTTCATCATATCGGTGGTTGCATCAGTAGTCATTTTGACTCTGCTCTTTGTCATCTTCACATGCATGATGAGAATGATCAAAAAAAGAAAGGTATTCTTATTATAAAAGTGATTTCTGAAGTCTACTTTTACTTTATGTGGCATATGGGTTCATATTAATTGATGTTTGTATTATAGGTACTAAAAAAGGCCACAGACACGGGGACTTGCAGTTGCCGCAGTGGGAAACTCCCATGAATTCAAACAGCATTTGTTAGACAAGTTTGATGATGCTATTGTCACCAAAAAATCCAGGAAAGGACCAGACTACCAATATTTCCTTGGGTGTTGTGAGAACTGCCACGATGATTTCTCATTCGCAAATAAGCTTGGAGAAGGAGGGTTTGGTCCTGTTTACAAGGTAAAATTTCTTGATTTGGCAATCCTGTTTTACTTAAACAGGTTTCAGAAATAAACTTCTTTTGATACAGAGATTTATGTTACAGGGAAGTTGCCATGGACAGGAGATTGCTGTGAAAAGACTCTCTAAAGGTTCAGGACAAGGGCTGCAAGAGTTCGAAAACGAAGTCATTCTTATTGCAAACTACGCATAGAAATCTTGTCAGACTTTTGGTTGCTGCATTCAGGAATGAGAAACTTCTGTTATACATACATGCCAACAAAAGCCTGGATTCATTTCTTTTTGGTTAGCTTAGCACCATCTTGTCTCTCATGTGAATTTATTTATTTTTTCCTGAACATCTTTTTTTCAATCAAATTCTAGTTTATTAAATTTTAATTTCCTGCAGATTCTACAAAAGGAGAAAAATTATCTGGAAAACCGGTTTGACATCATTGAAGGGATAGCTCGGACTTCTTTATCTTCATCGAGATCTCGATTAAGAATTATACACGCGACCTAAAAGCAGCATATTTTACTAGATGCAGAGATGAATCCGAAAATCTCAGACTTCGGCATGGCAAGAATATCGGAGGAAAGAAAACCAGGAAAATACTAGGAGAGTGGTTGGCACCTAGTAAGTATATTGAGTTAATCAGTTGTTTCGTTTCTGAGAAACAAGTGTACGACAAAATGCATTGATGTCTACATGATTTCATTTTGAAATGCAGCGGCTATATGTCCCCAGAGTATGCCATGGAAGGTTTCTTTTCAGTTAAATCAGACGTCTTCAGCTTCGGAGTTTTGTTGCTTGAGATTGTGAGTGAAAAGAAATGCTGGATTCTGCCTCCTGGACCGAATGTAAACCTTCTGGGACATGTAAGTTTCGAAAACTAAAAATTCTTTGTCCCTTCAGGTTCTAAACTTCACCTTTAATGAATCATAACATGCAGTTTTCAAAAACATATAGGCTTGGGAACTATGGAGAAGACAGAATGCTTGAATTGCTGGATAAACCTTTCCAGAGTTCACATGTGGAAAACGAAGTTCAAGATGCATACAAGTGGGTTTTCTTTGTTTCAGGATATGCAGCAGACCGACCCACCATGGACTCTGTTGTGTTCATTTTGGGCAATGAACGAGTAATTCCGGCACCACAGAAACCGACATTTTCATTAACAAGACTCCAAGAGAATCAGATGTCTGTGGAAGTAGCTCTGGACATTGTTCTGCATGGGGTAACAATGTCCGTGGTCATGACGATAATACCTTTTTAATTTTGTGTTATTACTAGTCTTCCTCCATTTCTTTGATGCATCGGCAAATGTTCTGCCTTTAGGCTTCAGCAAGTCCTCTGATCAGTACACAACTTTTGTGGAATTTTAACGAAGATATCACACACATGTTCACAATGAATTGGGTCCACAGATTTGAAAATTATTAAGGATATATTGTACAAAGTATTATTTGATACAGTTCAGGCTGTTGATGTTCAATCTGCAAGTTAGCTTTATGGACCTATTGTGCTGTTTGTTCTTCAAATACAGTCAACTGGATATTAAATTCTGCAACGATCTTGTAACAGTGAGACTTCTTTTCTTGCCATGAGAACAGAGGAAAAAAAGAAAAATGTTTTTTCAGTTAATTGTGGTGGCCATTACTTTTACTGCTAAGTTATTTTGTGGTTGTAGATTGATAGTGGGCGTGAGCAACAGCCACTAACTTGGTGTAGGACAAATTTAACTTCAATACCCTCCTTTACGCTTAGGTGCATATTGGGTCCAACCTCTCATTGCTTAAATAAACGGGTTTTATATCATGATAAATGTTGGATAGAATCACTCCCAAAAGCTAATCCAACTACATTATAACATCATAATAACCACCAATTTGACGATATAGACAAATTCAACTTCAATAATTTTCTAAGGTTTGGTGGGTTTAGTTTCAACTTTTGCGGAAGGGTTCAAGGTCAAAAAACAAAAGAAATAAATCAAGCCACTCATTTAACTTTCTAGATCTTATGACTTGTCCAAATTCAGTCTATAATCTTTATAGCTAAGTGACAACTTTTCCATTTCCACATATTATTTATATTACATCGATCAAAGAAAAGCTTTCAAGTTAAATATTGTTTTTGTCAGCTCCATCAAGAAGAGCCTTCACTAGTTAAGCATTTTGTGTCATTGTAAGAAGATATTAAATATTTCATATTATATATGTATTTATGACTAATCAGCCAATAAACAATCCCTTTTATTCATTAATGTCTCCACAAAATCAGACGGATTGGATAAATTATCATTTGACCCAGTTGAGTTTGACTTCTGTGAAGGGAAGTAATATTATTGCAGTTGCGAGGAAGAGAGCTGAAGTGAAGATTTAGGTTCTGGGATTAGAAGTAAATAATTTACATATCTAGGTTAGAAAAATCAAACATGTGCCCCACAAGCTATTAATTAATTTCCCTAAGCTTAGGCATGGCTGCAAATCTGTTTAATTTCAAGTTATTGACTATGAAAAATAAACCAGATCACATCATTTTGTTGGTGTTACTAAATCTATGAGAAGCAGACTAAAACCACAGTTTTGTTCTTTTCTTTCAAAATAAAATTCGAAGGTGTCAGATTGACAAAAGGAAGCCTATCACATATACATGAAGCCATGAAGTCACAGCTGCAAAACTTTGATCTGGAAGCCAACTGTTAATTAAGGCCGCTTTGTATTGTGGATGATGTCAATGGGTAACATCAAGAATATTTAAGTGGAAAGTTTCTTTAATTATTTTCTCGCTGATATTCTCCTTCTTTGCCATGCAGTTCACCATTAAGGTGGATGCAGTCACGATAGCATTCACAAGGAGAAGTAATTACTCGCTCAGAAACTATAGTATCTTCAGGTAACACCTTTGAGTTGGGGTTTTTCTCATTGGGGAATTCAACAAATTATTATGTGGGAATATGGTACAAGAAAATTTCTCAAAAAACTGTAGTATGGGTTGCCAACAGAATCTTCCTTAACTGGTGGCTCACCAGCACTTACCATTAACAATGAGGGAAATATTGTAATCGAGGATGGAAAAATTACTTACAGGTGACTGAAAATTCACTAAGCAGAATAACTGGCCATTCTGTTAGATTCAGGGAATTTTGTTTTAAGAAATGGGAATTTGGTATAGTGTGGCAGAGTTTTGACAACCCTTCAGATACTCTTCTTCCGGAATGAAATTCGGTTATAGCACAAAGTCTGGAAAAGTGTGGTCATTAAAATCATGGAAAGATGCCAAGATCCTAACTCGGATGGCTGACTGAAAATGGATCCCACAATCAAATGAAGGTGTTCCTTACTAGGGTTCTGGATTTCTTGGAGGAGTGGAGTTTGGATGGGGATCATTTCAGTCAAATGCCTGAAATGACATTAAACTATATCTTCAATTATAGTTTTCATAGTGATGAAAATGAGACATACTTCACTTATTCTATGAAAGATTCTACTATTAGTCGATTTCAAATGTGTTTCAGGAGGGATAGACAACTTTCATGGGTGCAGAAAAGTCAGGCGTGGTTTATTTTCTGGTCTCAACCAAGAGATTGTAGTATTTATGCGTATTGTGGCCGTTGGCATTGCAAATGAAATGATCGTTATGCCTTGCCTGCGTGGTTTTAGGCCTCAAACAATAGGGAGTGAGATACTTCTTCTGGGTGTGTGAGAAGAACACCATTGTATTGGAGGATAGCACTTCTCTTAAGCGCGATAAAGACAGATTCTTGAGGATGGATGCTGTTTAAAGTTTCCTTTAGGACCTAAAGAATTGAAAGCTTCAGCTGTAAAGCAATGTGAATCCGCTTGCTTTAATGAATGTTCTTGTACTGCATATGCTCACAATAGCAGTGGTGTGTGTCTTCTATGGGATGGAGAGCTATTGAATCTAGAACAACTTTCAAAAAGAGATCCTGATGGACGAACAATATATATCAAACTTGCTGCTTCAGAGCTTCAAAAATCCGGAGGTAACTTTATTTGTAATCTTCCGTACTTTCTTCATTAAGGAATTCTTTTGACCGAATATATATTTTCGGATCTATAGGAAATAAAAAGCTTCTATGGATAATTGTACTAGTAGTTCCTGTGGCTCTCCTTGCTTCTTACATCTTTTATCAACGGAGGCAAAAACTAAAAGAGAAAGGTAATTCTCTTATCTCTTCACCCTCCCATGTCATGTATGTCTACACATTTGCATTTATATTTTAAGTGTTATCTTACCAAAACAGAAGAAGCAGAAACAAGCCAGGATATGTTACTATTTGATGTAAATATGAGTACTGGAACAAGTGCGGATGAACTCTCCAATGTAGATAAATCTGGCACACGTAAAAGTAAAGGTGCTTGGTTGCCGCTGTTCAGCTTTTCAAGTGTATCAACTGCTACAGATAATTTCTCTGCAGAAAACAAACTAGGACAAGGTGGCTTTGGACCTGTCTATAAGGTAGCATTCCTAAACTTTCCACCACATTATGCAAGGCGATCGATTGAGTTTATCTTTTGCTTTTCATGTTCTTGAATTCATGAAGTTCAATTGCAGGGGAAACTACTTAATGGACAAGAAGTTGCAGTGAAAAGGCTCTCGAGGCAGTCAGGGCAAGGACTAGAAGAGTTGAAAAATGAGACGATGCTTATTGCTAAGCTCCAACACAGGAACCTTGTAAGACTCTTGGGTTGCTGTATTGAACAAGGCGAAAAGATTTTGGTCTATGAGTACATGCCTAACAAAAGCTTAGATTCATTCCTTTTTGGTCTGTGATTATTCATTCTTCACAAATTTAATATGTGCAGTACCTTACTATGGTGTCTAATTTCTTTATATATTTACCTTACGATTTTGAAACAGATCCAACTAAGAAAGGTCTTTTAAGTTGGGGAATACGTGTTAAAGTCATTGAAGGGATTGCTCAAGGGATTTTGTATCTTCATGAATATTCTAGACTAAGAATTATTCATAGAGATCTAAAAGTTAGTAATATTCTGTTAGACAGTGACATGAACCCTAAAATATCTGATTTTGGCATGGCAAGAATGTTTGGTGGCAATGAGTTACAAGCAAATACTAAACGGATTGTGGGAACTTAGTAAGTAAATCTGGAATATTGAATGAATTTTAAATCCTTTGTAAATGCATTTGTTCTTCTGATAATTTGATGAAATGATTGAATTCAGTGGTTATATGTCGCCTGAGTATGCCCTGGAAGGCCTCTTCTCCATAAAATCTGATGTGTTTAGCTTCGGAGTGCTGCTGTTGGAGATAGTGAGCAGCAAAAAGAACACTGGTTTCTACCACAGTGACTCTCTTAATCTTCTTGGACTTGTAAGTGAAAAATGTTTTTCTCTTCAGTTTTTCAGAAAGGTTGAATTAAGATGATTTATTATATATTTTTTTTTTCAGGAAATTCCTGTCACTAGGACTAACATTGTCAACTACTTTTGACCTTTATTTAATCTACCAATGTTCTGTTATTTTCTGCAGGCGTGGGATCTATGGAAAGCTGATAGAGCTCAGGAACTAATGGATCCAGAATTGGAAAATGAAGCATCATATCCCATGCTGATGAGATACATTAATGTCGCCCTTCTCTGTGTTCAAGAGAATGCAGCGGATAGACCTACTATGTCAGAAGTAGTCTCAATGCTTACAAATGAACTTGTTGCTTTACCTTCTCCCAAACAGCCTGCTTTCTCTTATGTGAGAAGTATGCAAAATTCAAACTCACCTGAAAGAAGGCCACAAGCCTGTTCGGTGAATGAAGTAACAATTTCTTTGTTGAAAGCTCGTTAGCTATCTGCCCTGAAGTTCATGATATTTATCTCCAATCCTTTTTTGGCCTACTGTTGTAAATTTATTTGGGAATGTTCACATCATTTATATGTTATTTTGATGATTTCAAATAAGGTATATGGCTATTGGGATGAAACAGCAGGTTGATTTTTGGACATCTCACATTCACATTTCTGATTCCCAAGAATACCAAACTAATGAGCTTGATACATCTATTTGTGTTTTCACCATGAAAATAACATGAAGTTGCTATCAATTAAAGCCGGGTTTGATTTCTGGAAAAAAGTTTGAAAGTTAAGGTAGTAACAAGTGATTGTTGAAAAAGAATTCCCACAACTCAAACAAAAATTAAAGCAAACAACAGAAAATAAAGCAAACCAAACACAAGATTTTTAAAGTGGTTCAGCTAATTCAATTTAGTCTATGTCCACTATCCACTCAAAAAATCCACTAAGCAAAAACTTACAGTTGTATAATTTTTAAAAGAGAAAAATTGCAAACTCCTTACACTATCCCAAAAAGCCTAATTACACCCTTAATAAGAGCCCACAATGACTATTATTTTAGTGTCTATTTTACACTTTTTGAGATACTTTAAAAGTCCAATCTGCTAATCAATTTGAAGGGGAGATCCTCTTGCAACTCCCTTTCTCAAGCAATATGGGATTCAAGGCACAATCCCAACAATTCCTCCATTGACTTGAATCCTCAAACATCGCAGTAGCATTCGAAAATCTTACTCGATTCACAATCTTCTTTTCTTCAACAACAGGAACTTGAACAACTTGATCTCTTGATTTCTTAAGACACACACCTTTATCAAGCAAAGATGGTTGTTTTTCATTCCTTTTGCCTTGCAAAATCAGAACATCATCTTTATACACTTCGTATCCATCTATTTGACCAATGTAGGTATATTCATGAGAAGCCAACTCACCCAAAGAAATCAAATTGTGACTACAACTCAGAACATACCTCACATGACGAAGCTTCTTGAAAACACCATTGTGAAGCTTAAGATGAATGCTACCAACGCCTTCAATCTTCACTTTCTCGTTATTACCGACAACAATATTTCCATAATTTCCATCTTCTTTCAATTTAACAAAACATTTTTTTCATTACAAACATGCATACATGTAGCAGAATATAAAACCCAACCTTTTTCAGCCTTTGAAGTTTGAGATTCATCTTGACATGTTACTAGAAATTCACCTTCATTGTCAAGGACCCAAGCATCATCCTTCAAATCCTTCATTTGTTGAGCCTTCTTGAAAGCAATCATATCCTCCCTTAATTTCTTGCAATGTGGTTGGATATATCCCTTCTCTCCACAATAATAACACTCCTTATTACTGTAATCTCTGACTTTTGATTTATCACCACTCTCTTGAGTCATCCCTCGATTAGAACCTTCTGCAACTAGTAGATCTCCTCTAAGTGATGAGTTATCTGATCTCATAAACCTTTCATTCTCACGTAATAAGGCAATCACATCATCTAATTTTTAAGTAGATTTGCCTACCAACAAAGTTTGAACTAAAGGTCTATAATATTTAGACAAATATGACAACAATATCAATGCTTTTTCTTTGTCATTTAACTCTCAGAAATAGCCAACAATTGATATACTAGCCTATTAAGTTCATTTAAATGATCATGGAGACTCTTACCTTCATCCGTCTTCAGAGAATACAGATCCATCTTCAAACACAATCTATTAGTCAACGATTTCGACGCATAAATACCCTCAAATTTTTCCCACAAGCCCTTTGGTGTAGACTCAGTCAGCATGTTGTACTTTATCTCTGGAGCTAAAGCCAATCTGATTGTACTGACAGCTCTCTTTTGAATTCTATTCCATTCTCTATCAGACATCTTCTCTGGCTTACTCTCTACCTTGTTGTATCAAAAGGTCTTGTATCGTACTTTGCCATAACATAAAATTAATTTTACCATTAAAAAAAGGAACCTCAAAACTAGACATACCTCCAAAAAAAAGTCGTCAATCTACTCTTAAATCCAACCTCCTTTAGAGGTTGCCTTCTCCCAAATCACGAAACCGTGGGCTTTGATACCACTTGTTGAACAAGAATTCCCACAACTCAAATGCAAAATTAAAGCAAACCAAATACACGAATTTTAAAGTGGTTCGGCCCATTCAATTTAGCCTACGTCCACTGTTCACTCAAACAATCCACTAAGCAAAAGCTTACAACTGTGCAATTTTTAGAAGAGAAAAATTGCAAACTCCTTACACCATCCCAAAAAGCCCAATTACATCCTTAATAATAGCCCACAATGACTATTATTTTGGTGTCTATTTTACATTTTTTGAGATACTTTAAAAGTCCAATCTACTAGTCTATTTAAAGGGGAAAGTCCCATTGCAACTCCCTTTCTCCAACAATATAGGATTCGAGGTACAATCCCAACAGTGATTTCGTTAGTTGCAATATAATCTTCAAATCCTTTCTCCTTATTGTTCAAACTTAATAATTTACTTAACAATAGAAAACTTCTTTTCATCTTTTTCAGGTTATTTTACAGTAGGCTTTATATCTAGAACTTGATGTATTATAGCATTTACATTTTCTTAAACATTAGGCCTAGGAACTATGGATGGAGGATAAAATGCTTTAAATTTTTGGATAAACCTTTGTGGAATTCATGTGTAAAAACTGAAATACCAAGATGCATATAATTAGGGTTAATTTTTGTTTAGGACAATGCAATAGAGTGATCAACCATGGACTTTGTTATCTTGATGCCATCTATAATTCCTGCACCAAAGAAACCGAGACAATTTAACTACCGAGACATTTCAAGTTTGCAATTGAGAAAATGAACATGAAAATATTTTTTATTTATCTTTTAGTTGGAATTTCTTGACGTGGCATACTTAACTTCAACTAAAACAGCAAAAAGGGCTTAACTGTTATAGAATTAGAAGTTTAGGGTTAAAATAATGACCAAAATATTAATGGGTTTTTGTTATTTTTATTTTGTATTATATGTGTTTTAAATATGATATGGATTGATTTTTTACAATATTGGTTTGGTTGTATGAGATTATCCCTGTCTTTGGTAAGGCCGGGGGGCGGAAGGAGGCGTCGATCCCATTTCCTATGATGTTGCGGTGACAAACCGAGAAGAACAACCATTGGGACTATAATAAAATAGAAGTGGAAATTCAAGAGGCTCAGGTAAGATTGAAGGATTTGTATTTTGAATATGTATTTGTATTTAAATATCGTTTAAGAGATTTGCCAAATCGTTTAAGCGATACTTTAGTGGAATGTTGGTATGGGCTCTGTTGATTAAAAGATTAAATGATTTTGTAAATTTTTTTTCTTATTACAAGGAGTGGTTCATCCGTTCGTCACTCCTACTAGAGGTGAATTCTAGATGGATTACGTTATGTCCTTCGTACCACTAGACAATGTTTAGGATGAGAGTATAGAACACCTGACTCAGGACCTAGAAGGAGTGACACATTTGACTACAATTGAAGGGCCGCATGTGGAGCATGTTTTTGAGGCTGAAGGTGTAGCACCTGAGACAGATGAGTTTGCTGGATGAAGATATAGATGGTCAGACCCGTATGCCTCCTTCCAATTTGAAAACCCGTACACCAACTACCGATTTGCCAAGGCACACGTAGTTTGAAGTGGTGGACCTTAGAAACAACCTTTATAAGTTTGACATTTTGAATACTATTTGTGAAAAAGTTGAAAAAATGGAAGAGAGGATGCAGAGAGTTGAGAAGAAACTTGATCTAGTTATGGGAATGGTTGAAGAACCGAAGAAAAGAGAGAGTCGGAAAAGCAAGCATGTCAAATATCCGTTCACCAAAATAAGGTATAATAAGAGAAGGAAAACTAGGAAAGATAAAGAGGGAGTTGGAGAGGATGATAAAGAGAAAGTTGATGGAAGTGAGGAAGTTGGTGGAAGTGGTGAAAAAATAAAGGGGTTAAAGGTCGATTTATTCAAGCCAATAGAGTAGAAAAAGAAAAAATCATTTTATGCATATTACAATAGGGAAATAATTCACATATGGATCAAGTGCAAGATCAGAGATTATCCTCGAAAATGGTTTGATGACATGCTAAGAATGGGTTGCCGGGTTCACGACTCGATGACTTATTTTTCCCATAACGTATCCTGTTATCGCTTAAGCAATCTATTTTTTCTAAACATATCGCTTGTAGAGAACAAGATTGATTGATTGATGCAGCACATTGATGATGTGTTGACACTTATAATGACGAGACAAACTATTTATGCTGATATCTATGATTAGTAATGTGCCATAACTGATGTGTCTTTCGACCAGAGCCTAGAAGCCAATATCATGCCTTAATGAAACAGGCAAATGATGAAGTAGCAAAAAGAGGAGTGAAACGGAAAAGAATGCCGCAGAGGATTTTAAAGGTGTCATTGCAGATTATCTGTTTGATGACAAGATTTTTCAGTATGTCAGGGGGGAGGGGCCCAATATGGCAATAGTTGGGCAAAGGTGAAAGGGGTATATTGTATCCTGAATGTGAAGCAAATGCATTGGATAATGTTGTTTAGCTATTGGGCGAGGGCTTGGTGCAGATTCTCCCTACAACGACTCCAATTGCAATCAAGAAACTGTAAAAAACAATCCATATTAGATTTAAAACACATATAATACAAAAAAATAAGAACAAAAACATATTAATAGTTTGGTTATTAATTTTAACCTAAACTTCTAATTCTATAACATTTAAGCCCTTTTTGCTGTTTTAGTTGAAACAAAAATGCTACAAACACCGGGATTTTTGCACCAAAATGTTGTACCGGCCTACGTGTCCCTCGATTCACACCAGCAAACTAGACACGTTTCACGTTATTTTTATTATTTTCTAGTGAACAACCGTTCATCAAATATGGACGATTGTTCACTTACATGGACTCCCGTTCATGTTATATGGATGGGGTCCATTTACTACAGACAGACGTCCTTATTTAAAGGATGCCCATCCATCAGTAAAATGGAATAAAAAATTCTTATAAAAATTAGAGACGGGCGTTCATAGGTTATGGACGGCTGTCCCTAAATATTGGACGGGCGTTCATGTTTTAATAGACGCCCGTCCATTAACAATTCTTTTTAAAACATTAAAAAAATTTAGGGACGACCGTTCATCAATTATGGACGGTCGTCCCTTCATTTTGGACGGGCACTCGCAAATAAGGGACTCCTGTTCATTATGTTTGGACGATTCCCTTATCTAGTTTAAAAAACAAAATAAAAAATTTGTACGCCCATCCATAAATTGTGGACGGGCATCTCTTAAGTTTGGACAAACGTCCGTAAGGAATGGACGCCCGTCCCTTTTTGTGTGTTTAAAAAACAAAGTAAAAAATTTGGACGGCCGTCCATTAAGTGTGGACGGGTCATCCGTAAGTAATGAGTAGGAATAGCAAAAGAAGGAGAAGCGATAAATTTATGCTCGGAACGAATAGAGATGACAGAGGGGATGACAGTTCAGAGGAGAGTGTAAATGATGATGAAGAAGACGATGATGACGATGGAGGTGGAGGTGGAGGTGGAAATTCTTCTATGAGGATGCTCCCACCTAATCCATCAACATCATCATCGTCGATGTTGAATCATCATCACCACCATCATCATCACAATCATAATAGTAATAGCCACAGTAATAATAATCATAATCATAATAACAATAATCACAACAGTCGGAAAAGTTTTCCACCGCCGGCGAAAGTTTTTAGAACCGCGCCGACGGCTACGACAGCCTCGACCACCCCGTCTACTTGGAAAGCCGCCGATGAGATGATTGGTGTGTCGGTGCCTAGAAAAGCTCGGTCAGGTAGAGAGGTGGAAGAGATTATTCTTCTAGATTTGGTTGCTGATTTTTACATTTCATTTTTGTTTCTGGTTGGTCGGATTTGTGATTGTAAATTTTATTTATTTTGTTCTCTGTCTCCGCAGCCTCTACTAAAAGGTCCCATGAATGTTGGACTTCAAGTGGTGATGTTGTTGGTGGTGAAGAACAAATACATAGACAAGCTTCATCTGCACCTATGAGAACGAGTGTTATGACTGTGCTGGCTACCCCTGCACCGGCTTCGCCTTCTTCCTCCAATTTTTCAATTTGGAAGAAGATGGTCAATTATTTCACATATGCCTTCCTTTTGCTCTTGTTCATGAAGAAAATGATTTACAATGAATATGGCTAAAGTTTTTCTTTAGTTTTGTAAAACCAAGCCAGTCCAAAAGTAAATTGTGGACGGCCGTCCCTAAATTTTTTTTTTTTTTAATTTTCATATTTTGGTTAAGGACGGACGTCCCTTATTTGCGGGCGCCCATCCAAAATGAATGGACGGTCATCAATAACGGATGAACGGCCGTCCCTAAATGATTCTTAATTTTTTTAAAAGAATCGTTAATGGACAAGCGTCCATTAAAATATGAACGGCCGTCCAATATTTAGGGACAACCGTCCATAACCTATGAACGATCGTCCCTAATTTTTATAAAAAAAATTTATTCCATTTTACTTATGGACGGACATCCTTTAAATGGGAACGTCCGTCTGTAGTAAATGGACCCCCGTCCATGTAATATGGAAGAGAGTCCATGTAAATGAACGATTGTCCATATTTGATGATACCCTAACACTAAGACAACAAACTTGGGCTTCAACAAGAACGTGCCTTTTCAATGATGCTTGGGCCACCTTCCACATGAGGGAACCAAAGCCCAACGTGAACTTTACACAAAGTATATTGGAGTCGACTGGTAACTGCGATAGTCTCCACATTTCTTTTTCAAAATTAAATTCATTGGAGGCGTCAAAATTGACCAAAAGAAAAGTCTCTAACGCTTCAGTGATGGAAAATTGGAAACCATACAACTTGTAACCCTTAACAAAGGAAAAGTATCAGAAGAATGGCATGGTGGGTTTTGTGCAGTAACTAGATTCCAAAATGATAAATGAATGTAACAGGGGGATAACATGATCTTCAAATTCACTTGTTAGAAACGAAGATGCAGTCAATTTTATGATAATGACCTGATAATGTTTTTTAGTAATGATTGAAGGTAATCACAAATACTGAAATACCCCACATTCACGGGTCAGCATGAAAGACTTGGAAAATTCTGAACGCTAAGGATTACTTAAACACAAGTTGGTAATCAAATCTTTTGACTATGACTTTGATCTCAATGGGCAATCCTATGTGAAAAACCCTCTGCGCCTTAAGCAATATATCTAACCGCTTATATGTCGCTTAAGCGATCATGGGCAATACGTTTTTTTTTTTTTTTTTTTTTTTTTTTTCCAGATTTTCTCCTGAATCTTGACAAACTAAAATCACCAACATATATTGATTCCATACTTTCTCATAAATTTGACAACCTAATTGCATTAACACATCAAGACCATGTAACAAGAATACTAAATATAAAGGATGATTTATTTAAGGTAACAATAAAATTTAAAACATAAAAAAATTGAAAACAACAACTCTTCAACGGTTGGCCTTGGAAACTCTCTCGATTTCATCCTTCATCGAACCTAATTTTCTGGATATGCATGTGATTGATTCTGGCAATTGCTTCTCTTGTGGCCAAGTTGCTTGCAAATTGAGCACTTATTCATCCTCCGAGGAACCTCAAAGGCTATGGAATATGCTTAACTCTTTTTCTCCATTTTTTTGTCTTCTTGAATGGCGGATGGATGATAATGTTAGCCAACTCTGGCAGCACTTCCCACTGCTCTTATGGAGGAACCGAATATATTGTTTCTGAATAAGCCAGCATGTAGTGTTTGCCATATAGAGAGGGGAGCAAAGTTCCATGTAAATTCTTGAACCAAAATCCGGCTTTCGTTTGTGTTTCAATGCTGGTGCATGAGGACAAGGTAAACGTTAAATGTCAGGCACTTTACAACATCAAGTTTTACTAACAAGGTTAACTAGGGCATCCAGACCATGGCCGTGCATGGTGAACTCTTGAGCATTAAGAGGATAGGCAAACAGTGTATTTAACAGTTCTATATGTTCTCGCAATAATTTTTCAGCTGACAGAACAAGGGTTGTAGTAAAATTATCTGACTCCGTACAACGCTCATGGAACCACTGTGACAATGTCCTCTGGATTGCATCAAAAAGGGCAACTATTAGAAACTCTCTTTCTATTAACAACTTCGAATTTATGGACTTGACTGTGTTCGCGGTCATGAAATCAAGCCTTCTTCCAAGAAAGTAAGCTCTACTCCATCGCTCGAAACCAACATCATGCTCAAGATACTTAGCAATTCTATCATCCTTGATTCGGATTTGTCGGAAGTGCTCCTCGAACTCATCAACTTGATAAGCTTTTGCTGCCGTGTAGTATGTTTGAAGGAGGCCAGTACACTTAAACTTTTGTTTTATATTCTCACGAAGGTGCCTCATACATAATCTGTGATGTGCTTGAGGGTAAATAGTGGTAATCCCCTTCTTTATAGAGTTGTGCCTATAAGATATTATGCATAACTCATCATTGTCAGACATTATCGTACGTAATTGCTGAAAAAATCAAGTCCACGACTTGTCATTCTCAGAGTCAACCACACACCATGCAACGGGATATGTGTGATTCTCGTTGTCCCATGCAGTGGTCACCAACAATGTACCTCCATACTTTCCAGTAAAAAAGAAATTATCAACAGCCAACACCTTTCTCATGTTTACAAAACCCCTTATAGCAGAACCATAAGCAACAAAAAAAATAAAATAAAATAAAATAAAATAAAATTTAAACATCATATTCTTGTCCCACTTCAAAGCCGTCTTGCTACCTTGGTTTGTCAATTCAAGCATATAATGGTATGCTTCTAATATTGCGTACCCATGCTTCGACGTGTCCCTCACAAAATCTTGTGCATGTTGTTTCCCTTTCCAGCATTTCCAGTAACTAATAGCACATCCCAACTCTATGCACACAAGTCTCTGAATGTCTTTAGGAGATGGACATTTCCCTTCAACGAACTGACTTTTGATAAATTGTCTAATAACATTAGCGATGGTTTGTCGATGCTCACCTAAAATATATCCCAAACCACATGTGTGCTCACGGGTATATGTGCTAGGAATAAATTTTTAGGACTCCGCCAACCTTCTACAATAAACCTATCACTTGCACTTTCGGTCACGACATGCAACCGTCACAACCGATGAATTAGACTTTTTGGTGATGAACTCAAAATTACCTCTCATGACAACAAGTTTTAGCTTTCTCACCACTTCCTCTTTATTGTCAAATAAATATCCTATGTAAAACTCTGATCTATCCGTAAAAATATGAGCTGATTCATTACTACCTGTAATTGCCCCCTCTAAAACTGCATAAAGGACCATAGTGTTCTCTTCCTCACAAACTACACCTTTTGCATAATCTGTATTTAAAGGAATCTTTACATCCGCAGGAACATGTACGGGGTCCTCCTCCTCAACATTTTCATTCTGCCGTACATGACCAACCTCTTCTACAGTGTCCTCCTCACCGCCCAAATCACCGCTTACTCTTGATTTTTCAACTAACAAATCAATGCCCTCATAGTTCAAATTAAAACCAGCCAAATCTTTGCCAACTTCTTCGTTATCCCCTTCCTTTGAACCAACTTCCAACGGTTTATCTACAAAAGAAACCCTTAAAATCGGCCTCGAACCATTATAGACCACATCAATCATATATAACTTCACACCTTCATCCGACTTTAATATAGTAGGAGGTACCTTATAATGTTCAGGAACTCTGCTTAAAACATACTTCACAACTATATCACTACGTGGGCAATTCAAATCACCTCTTCTAATTATTTCATCAATTAAACTCATCAAAACTAACCTCTGTGCTCACAACAATTGGTATAACTTCTTTACTCTTCCCAATCCACTTCCAACAACTTTCTTCCTCCACCCACTCACCAAAATATTCAACACCCAAAATAACTTGTCCCATGTCTAATAATAGTCAAGTACCTATAATGCAAGAAAAAAAAAATATATTATTAACTGATGTATTAAGGGTTGAAAGATTTAAAAAAGCATCTGCAGAGTCGCTTGAGCGATCTGGAATATTGTTTACTAGATCGCTTAAGAGATATAATGGATCGCTTAAGCGATCTTATGCCATTTACCTGATCGCTTAAGCGATCTGCTGCTATACACCAGACTTATAACAGATCGCTTAAGCGATCTTCTACCATATACCTGATCGCTTAAGCGATCTACGAACTGCTGCATTATACCAGAGAGACCAGATCGCTTAAGCGATCCATCATATCTATAACACATTTTCAGTCATCTCCACATACAATTGGTGCTACCACCCCCAGCTACCCACAATGCAAGAAAATATTCAACAAATTTCACTCATTTCAACTTCCATTACATCAAACACAACCCAACAACCTAAACAACTAAATCAAAATCATAACCTAAACCCAATCCATCATTAAAACTTTGTAAATTGAAATATAAAATGGAAAGGGGAGATACACATACCTGGACGAAATGTCAGGAGGAGGAGGAGGAAGAGGATCTGTGGCGGAGGAAGAAGATAGTGTTAATGGCGGGAAGAAGAAGATGTATAGGATAGAGGAAGAAGAAGATGTACAGGAAAAAGAAGATGTAGACGAAGAAGAAGAAGAAGATGTAGACGAAGCTTACAAGGAACAACAACCATGGGAGGAATGCGTTAATGTGGTGGGAGGAAGAAGAAGAAGGTGTTTGGGTTTGTTTGCAAGAATTTCAGCTCTTTGGGGACATATTATAATTTTTAAAAGATTACACAATACTTCATTAATCCTAATTAACCCCTAATCATGTTTAATTAACCTTAATAAAAAACAAGGCTATTTAGTTAACACTTACAAACTATATAGCCTTTTAATTAAATTTTAACTTCAAATGGCCTTTTAATAAAATGCTCCAGAAACTACGATAGTCTCCTTTTCTTTTTGAAAAGAGTAACATTACACCTCTAATCTCTTCACACAAATATTTTCTCACAATCCTGATAAGACAGTTTACAATTGGTCAGTTGTAATTTATCAGATATGACCCATTGTGAATTGATCAATTACGAGTTACCATGTCAGGGTTGCGAGAGAAAGTTTGTGAGAAATGATTCTAAATGTACTACTTTTGTTTTCAAAATTAATTCATTGGAGGCGTCAAAATTGAACAAAAGAAAAGTCTCTAAAGCTTCAGTAATGGAAACCATACAACTTTGTGACACTTAACAAAGAAAAAGTATCAGAAGAATGGCATGGTCGGTTTTGTGTAGTAACTAGATTCCAAAACATGATTCTTCAAAGTTACTTTTTGGTAATAAAAAGAAACGAAGTTACAGTCAATTTTACGATAATGACCTGATAAAGTTTCTTAGTAATGATTGAAGGTGGTCGGAAATACCCTTGATTCACGGGTCAACACGAAAAACTATTAATCAATTTCCCCGAAGCTTAGGCATGGCTGCATAATCTGTTTCATTTCTTAGTTATTGACTATGGAAAAATCAAACCAGATCACATCATTTTGTTGGTGTTACTAAATCTATGAGAAGCAGACTAGAAACCACAGTTTTGTTCATTTTCTTTCAAAATTAAAATTCGAAGGTGTCAAGATTGACCAAAAGGGAAGCCTATCACATACTTACATGAAGCCATGAAGTCACAGCTGCAAGAAACTTTGATCTGGAAGACAACTGTTAATTAAGGCCGCTTTGTATTGTGGATGATGTCAATGGGTAACATCAAGAATATGTTAAGCAGGAAAGTTTCTTTAATTATTTTCTCGCTGATATTCTCCTTCTTTGCCATGCAGTTCACCATTAAGGTGGATGCAGTCACTGATAGCATTTCACAAGGAGAAGTAATTACTCGCTCAGAAACTATAGTATCTTCAGGTAACATCTTTGAGTTGGGATTTTTCTCATTGGGGAATTCAACAAATTATTATGTGGGAATATGGTACAAGAAAATTTCTCAAAAAACTGTAGTATGGGTTGCCAACAGAGATCTTCCATTAACTGGTGGCTCACCAGAACTTACCATTAACAATGAGGGAAATATTGTAATCGAGGATGGAAAAATTACTTACAGGGTGACTGAAAATTCACTAAGCAAGAATACAAGTGCCATTCTGTTAGATTCAGGGAATTTTGTTTTAAGAAATGGGAACTTTGGTATAGTGTGGCAGAGTTTTGACAACCCTTCAGATACTCTTCTTCCGGGAATGAAATTCGGTTATAGCACAAAGTCTGGAAAAGTGTGGTCATTAAAATCATGGAAAGATGCACAAGATCCTAACCTCGGAGATGCTGAACTGAAAATGGATCCCAAACAATCAAATGAAGTGTTCCTTACTAGGGGCTCTGGATTTCTTTGGAGGAGTGGAGTTTGGAATGGGGATCATTTCAGTCAAATGCCTGAAATGACATTAAACTATATCTTCAATTATAGTTTTCATAGTGATGAAAATGAGACATACTTCACTTATTCTATGAAAGATTCTACTAGTACTATTAGTCGATTTCAAATAGATGTTTCAGGAGGGATAAGACAACTTTCATGGGAGCAGAAAAGTCAGGCGTGGTTTATTTTCTGGTCTCAACCAAGAGATTGTAGTATTTATGCGTATTGTGGCCCGTTCGGCATCTGCAGAAATGATAATGAATCGTTATGCCAGTGCCTGCGTGGTTTTAGAGCCTCAAACAATAGGGAAGTGCTAGATACTTCTTCTGGGTGTGTGAGAAGAACACCATTGTATTGTGAGGATAGCACTTCTCTTAAGCGCGATAAAGACAGATTCTTGAGGATGGATGCTGTAAAGTTTCCTTTAGGACCTAAAGAATTGAAAGCTTCAGCTGTAAAGCAATATGAATCCGCTTGCTTTAATGAATGTTCTTGTACTGCATATGCTCACAATAGCAGTGGTGTGTGTCTTCTATGGGATGGAGAGCTATTGAATCTAGAACAACTTTCAAAAAGAGATCCTGATGGACGAACAATATATATCAAACTTGCTGCTTCAGAGCTTCAAAAATCCGGAGGTAACTTTATTTGTAATCTTCCGTACTTTCTTCATTAAGGAATTCTTTTGACCGAATATATATTTTCGGATCTATAGGAAATTAACTTGGTTTCTTTAGTCCAAGAATTCTACTTACAGATATTTTGGGATATGGTTTGGCGATGTCGAAGAGCAGACTGCTGTTGGGTGGCAAATAGGAAGATCCCGTGAAGTACTTCTCAGGAATTTTCAGGATTGGAAATGGAAACTTGGTGGTTCTTGATGGTAATTCGAACTACATGGTCATCAAATGCTACATTTACAACGAACACACACTTCAGTTTTTGAGCTCCTGAAGACTGGAAATCTAGTACTGAGAAATGGAAGTGAAAGTGATGTGTGATAAATTTTGTGGCAAAGCTTTGATCATCCACTGACAATTTCCTAGCTGATATAAATTTGGATTGAATTTGATGACGGGTGAGAACCAGCTCCTTACAGATTGGAGGAGTGACAATATCCAGCTCCTGGAAAGTTCTCACTAGGTTTTGATCCCAGTGGAATTGCGCAGATTATAATATGGAACCGTTCCACTACGTATTGGAAGTGGGATTTGGAATGGGCAGACATTTTCAGGTGTACCGAAATGACATCTTTTCATCTTTATAACTTCAACATTATTAAGATAATGATACACGGAAGTTATACAGTACATATTCTAGCGTAAATGTGTCTGCCCCTTCAAGCTTTGTGTTGAGTTCCTCTGGGAAGCTGGAGAGATCAACTGGAGAAATGAGACGAACTCATGGGACATTGTTTGGTCACAACCGAATAATGAATGCCAATTGTATGGGAAATGTGGTCCAAATGGGAGCTGTAATTGGAAAAAGAGTCCTGATATTTGCAGCTGCTTAAAAGGGTTTGAGCCTAATTCTGCTGAGAATGGAAACTAGGAATTGGAGTGGTGGGTGTGGTGAGGAAAGAGCATTGGAGTGCGAGGACGGAAGCACTACAGATGATTTTTAACTTATCTAACGTGAAGTTGCCGGATAAATCTATATTGGAGGTTGCTCAGGAAACAAATGAATGTGAAGACATGTGCAGAAAGAACTGCAGTTGTATTGCTTTTGCATATGAGAGGATTGGGTTGCTTGACATGGCGGGACAGTTTGCAGTATCCAGATATTTGACAGGGCGACGGACTTGTATTGCGTCTTTCCAAGTCCGATTTGAAGGTATGCTTTTATCTTTGTTACAAATTCTGTATTTCTTCCTTCATATAATAGATCATGACAAGATCGACAAGAACATTCTACGTACTTGCATGATTATTTTGAGTGAAAATAATTTAGATGACAAAGTATATATGATTTTTTGGTGAAGGTAGTAAGCAAAGGAAGTTGATTTTCATCATATCGGTGGTTGCATCAGTAGTCTTTGACTCTGCTCTTTGTCATCTTCACATGCATGATGAGAAATGCAGAAAGAGGTATTCTTAATTATAAAAGTGATTTCTGAAGTCATACTTTTACTTTATGTGGCATATGGGGTTCATATTAATTGAATTTTTGTATTATTACTAAAAAGGCCACAAACATGGGGACTTGCAGTTGCCGCAGTGGGAAACTCCCATGAATTCAAACAGGCATTTGTTTAGACAAGTTTGATTGCTCTTGTCGTCCAAAAAATCAAGGAAAAGGACCAGACTTACCAATATTTGCCTTGGTGTTGTGAGAACTCCACGGATGATTTCTCATTCGCAAATAAGCTTGGAGAAGAGGGTTTGGTCCTGTTTACAAGGTAATAATTTCTTGATTTGGCTAATCCTGTTTACATTAAACAGTTTCAGAAATAAACTTCTTTTGATACAGAGAATTTATGTTACAGGAAAGTTGCCAAGTGGACAGGAGATTGCTGTGAAAAGACTCTCTAAGGTTCGGACAAGGGCTGCAAAGTTCGAAACGAAGTCATTCTTATTGCAAAACTACAGCATAGAAATCTTGTCAGACTTTTGGTTGCTGCATTCAAGGAGATGAGAACACTTCTGTTTACGAGTACCATGCCGCACAAAGCCGGGATTCATTTCTTTTGGTTAGCTTAGCACCATCTTGTCTCTTCATGTGAATTTAATTTATTTTTTCCTGAACATCTTTTTTCAATCAAATTCTAGTTATTAAATTTTAATTTCCTGCAGATTCTACAAAGGAGAAAAATTATATTGGAAAAACCGGTTTGACATCATTGAAGGAACTCGTGGACTTCTTTATCTTCATCGATTCTCGATTAAGAATTTACATCGCGACCTAAAAGCTAGCAAATTTTACTAGATGCAGAGATGAATCCGAAAATCTCAGACTTCGCATGGCAAGATATTCGAGGAAAAAAACCAGGAAATACTAGGAGAGTGGTTGGCACCTAGTAAGTATAGATAGTTAATCAGTTTTGTTTCGTTTCTGAAAACAAGTGTACGACAAATGCATTGATGTCTCTTGATTATCATTTTGAAATGCAGCGGCTATATGTCCCCAGAGTATGCCATGGAAGGTTTCTTTTTCAGTTAATCAGACGTCTTCAGCTTCGGTTTTTTGCTTGAGATTGTGGGTGCAAAAGAAATGCTGGATTCTGCCTCCTGGACCAGAATTAAACCTTCTGGGACATGTAATTTCGAAAACTAAAAATTCATTTTGTCCCTTCAGGTTCTAAACTTCACCTTTAATGAATCATAACATGCATGTTTTCAAAAACATATAGGCTTGGGAACTATGAGGAAGACAGAATGCTTTAATTGCTGGATAAACCTTTACAGAGTTCACATGTGGAAACCGAAGTTCATAATGCATACAAGTGGGTTTTGCTTTGTGTTCAGGATAATGCAGCAGACCGACCCACACATGGACTCTGTTGTGTTCATGTTGGCAATGAATCAGCCGTAATTCCGGCACCACAGAAACCGACATTTTCATAACAAGAACTCCAAAGAATCAGATTGTCTGTGGAAGTAGCTCTGGACATTGTTCTGCAAATGGGGTAACAATGTCCGTGGTCATGGGACGATAATCACCTTTTTAATTTGTGTTATTACTAGTCTTCACTCCTTTCTTGATAGGCATCGGCAAATGTTCTTGCCTTTAGGCTTCAGCAAGTCCCTCTGATCAGTACACAACTATTGTGGAATTTTAACGAAGAATTCGACACATCATGTTACAAATAATTGGGTCCACAGATTTGATAATTACATTAAGGATATATGTCAAAGTATTATTTGATACATGTTCAGGCTGTTGATGTTCAATCTGCAAGTTGCATTTATGGACCTTATTGTGCTGTTTGTTCTTCAAAAATACAGTCAACTGGATATTAAATTCTGCAACGATCTTGTAACAGTGAGACTTCCTTTTCTTGCCATGAGAACAAGGAAAAAAAGAAAAATGTTTTTCATTTAATTGTGGTGGCCATTACTTTACTGCTAAGTTATTTTTGTGTTTGTAGATTGATAAAGTGGGCGTGGCAACACCGCCACAACTTGGCGATGTGGACAAATTTAACTTCAATACCCTTCTTTACGCTTAGCGTGCAATATTGGGTCCAAACCTATCTTGCTTTAAATAAACGTGGTTTTTATATCATGATAAAGTGGTTGGATAGAAATCACTCCCAAAAGCTAAGTCCAACTACTATATACATCAAATAACCTACCAATTTGACGATATAAGACAAATTCAACTTCAAATTTTCTGAGGTTTGGTGGGTTTAGTTTCACTTTTGCGGAAGGTTTCAAGGTTCAAAAAACAAAAAATAAATTAGCCACTCATTTACTTTCTAGATCTTTACTGACTTGTCCAAATTCAGTCTATAATCTTTTGGATAGCTAATTGACAAACTTTTCCATTTCCCACATATTATTTAATATTTACATCGATCAAAGAAAAAGCTTTCAAGTTATAATATTGGTTTTTGTCAGCATCCATCAGAGAGCCTTCACTAGTTAGCATTTTGTGTCATTGTAAGAAGATATTAAATATTTCATATTATGATGTATTTATGACTAATCAGCCAATAACAATCCCTTTATTCATTAATGTCTCCACAAAATCGACTGATTGGATAAATTAATCATTTGACCCAGTTGAGTTTCGACTTCTGTGAAGGGAATTATATGATTATTGCAGTTGCGAGAAGAGAGCTGAAGTGAAAAGATTTAGGATTTCTGGGATTAGAGAGTAAAATAATTTACATATCTAGGTTAGAAAAATCAAACATGTGCCCCACAAGCTATTATTAATTTCCTCTAAGCTTAGGCATGGCTGCACAATCTGTTTATTTCTAAGTTATGACTATGGAAAAATCAAACCAGATCACATCATTTTGTTGGTGTTACTAAATCTATGAGAAGCAGACTAGAAACCACAGTTTGTTCATTTTCTTTCAATTAAAATTCGAAGGTGTCAAGATTGACCAAAAGGAAGCCTATCATACTTACTGAAGCCATGAAGTCACAGCTGCAGAAACTTTGATCTGGAAGACCAACTGTTAATTAAGGCCGCTTTGTATTGTGATGATGTCAATGGGTCATCAAGAATAGTTAAGTAGAAAGTTTCTTTAATTATTTTCTCGCTGATATTCTCCTTCTTTGCCATGCAGTTCACCATTAAGGTGATGCAGTCACTGATAGCATTTCACAGGAGAAGTAATTCCTCGCTCAGAAACTATAGTATCTTCAGGTAACCCTTTGAGTTGGGTTTTTCTCATTGGGATTCAACAAATTATATGTGGGATATGGTACAAGAAATTTCTCAAAACTGTAGTATGGTTGCCAACAGAGATCTTCCATTAACTGGTGGCTCACCAGCACTTACCATTAACAATGAGGGAAATATTGTAATCGAGGATGGAAAAATTACTTACAGGGTGACTGAAATTCACTAAGCCAGAATACAAGTGCATTCTGTTAGATTCAGGGATTTTTGTTTTAAGAAATGGGAACTTTGGATAGTGTGGCAGAGTTTTGACAACCCTTCAGATACTCTCTTCCGGGAATGAAATTCGGTTAAGCACAAAGTCTGGAAAAGTGTGGTCATTAAATCATGAAAGATGCACAAGTCCTAACGTCGGAGATGCTGACTGAAAATGGATCCCAACAATCAAATGAAGTGTTCCTTACTAGGGTTCTGGATTTCTTTGGAGGAGTGGAGTTTAATGGGGATCATTTCAGTCAAATGCCTGAAATGACATTAAACTATATCTTCAATTATAGTTTTCATAGTGATGAAAATGAGACATACTTCACTTATTCTATGAAAGATTCTACTATTAGTCGATTTCAAATAGATGTTTCAGGAGGGATAAACACTTTCATGGGTGCAGAAAAGTCAGGCGTGGTTTATTTTCTGGTCTCAACCAAGAGATTGTAGTATTTATGCGTTTGTGGCCCGTTCGGCATCTGCAGAAATATAATGATCGTTATGCCAGTGCCTGCGTGGTTTTAGAGCCTCAAACAATAGGGAAGTGCTAGATACTTCTTCTGGGTGTGTGAGAAGAACACCATTGTATTGTGAGGATAGCACTTCTCTAAGCGCGATAAAGACAGATTCTTGAGGTGGATGCTGTAAAGTTTCCTTTAGGACCTAAGAATTGAAAGCTTCAGCTGTAAAGCAATGTGAATCCGCTTGCTTTATGAATGTTCTTGTACTGCATATGCTCACAATGCATGGTGGGGTGTCTTCTATGGGATGGAGAGCTATTGAATCTAGAACAACTTTCAAAAAGAGATCCTGATGGACGAACAATATATATCAACTTGCTGCTTCAGAGCTTCAAAAATCCGGAGGTAATTTTATTTGTAATCTCCATACTTTCTTCATTAAGGAATTCTTTGACCGAATATATTTTTCGGATCTATAGAAATAAAAAGCTTCTATGGATAATTGTCTAGTAGTTCCTGTGGCCCTTCTTGCTTCTTACATCTTTATCACGGAGGCAAAAACAAAAGAGAAAGGTAATTCTTTTCTCCATCACCCTCCCATTTCAGGTATGTACACATGCATTTATATTTTAATTGTTTCTTACCAAAACAGAAGAGGCAGAAACAAGCCAGGTATGTTCTATTTGATGTAAATATGAGTATTGGAACAAGTGCGGATGAACTCTCCAATGTAGATAAATCTGGCACACGTAAAAGTAAAGGTGCTTGGTGCCGCTGTTCAGCTTTTCAAGTGTATCAACTGCTACAGATAATTTCTCTGCAGAAAACCAAATAGGACAAGGTGGCTTTGGACCTGTCTATAAGGTAGCATTCCTAACTTTCCACCACATTATCAAGGCGATCGATTGAGTTATCTTTTGCTTTTCATGTTCTTGAATTCATAAAGTTCAATTGCAGGGGAAACTACTTAATGGACAAGAGTTGCAGTGAAAAGGCTCTCGACGCAGTCAGGGCAAGGACTAGAAGAGTTGAAAAATGAGACATGCTTATTGCTAAGCTCCAACACAGGAACCTGTAAGACTCTTGGGTTGCTTTATTGAACAAGCGAAAAGATTTTGGTCTATGAGTACATGCCTAACAAAAGCTTGATTGATTCTTTTTTGGTCTGTGATTGTCATTCTTCACAAATTTAATAGTGTCAGTACCTTACTATGGTGTCTAATTTCTTTATATATTTACCTTACGATTTTGACAGATCCAACAGAAAGGTCTTTAGTTGGGAATACGGTGTTAAAGTCATGAAGGGATTGCTCAGGGATTTTGTATCTTCATGATATTCTAACTAAGAATTATTCATAGAGATCTAAAAGCTAGTAATATTCTATAGAAGTGACATGAACCCTAAAATATCTGATTTTGGCATGGCAAGAATGTTTGGTGGAAATGAGTTACAAGCAAATATAAACGGATGTGTGGAACTTAGTAAGTAAATTTGGAATATTGAATGAATTTTAAATCCTTTGTAAATGCATTTGTTCTTCTGATAATTGATGAAATATTGAATTCAGTGATTATATGTCGCCTGAGTATGCCCTGGAAGGCCTCTTCTCCATAAAATCTGATGTGTTAGCTTCGAGTGCTGCTGTTGAGATAGTGAGCAGCAAAAAGAACACTGGTTTCTACTACGGTGACTCTCTAATCTTCTTGGACTGTAGTGAAAAATGTTTTTCTCTTCAGTTTTTCAGAAAGGTTGATAAGATGATTTATATATATATATTTTTTCAGGAAATTCCTGTCACTAGGCTAACATTGTCAACTACTTTGACCTTTATTTAATCTACCAATGTCTGTTATTTTCTGCAGGCGTGGGATCTATGAAAAGCTGATAGAGCTCAGGAACTAGGGATCCAGAATTGGAAAATGAGCATCATATCCCATGCTGATGAGATACATTAATGTCGCCTTTCTCTGTGTTCAAGAGAATCCAGCGGATAGACCTCCTATGTCAGAAGTAGTCTCAATGCTTACAAATGAACTTGTTGCTTTACCTTCCCCAAACAGCCTGCTTTCTCTTATGTGAGAAGTATGCAAAATTCAAACTCACCTGAAAGAAGGCCACAAGCCTGTTCGGTGAATGAAGTAACAATTTCTTTGTTGAAAGCTCGTTAGCTATCTGCCCTGAAGTTCATGATATTTATCTCCAATCCTTTTTTGGCCTACTGTTGTAAATTTTTTTGGGAATGTTCACATCATTTATATGTTTTTGATGATTTCAAATAAGGTATATGGCTATTGGGATAAACAGCAGGTTGATTTTTGGACATCTCACATTCACATTTCTGATTCCCAAAATACCAACTAATGAGCTTGACATCTATTTGTGTTTTCACCATGAAAATAACATGAAGTTGCTATCAATTAAAGCCGGGTTTGATTTCTGGAAAAAAGTTTGAAAGTTAAGGTAGTAACAAGTGTTGTTGAAAAAGAATCCCCACAACTCAAACAAAATTAAAGCAAACAACAGAAAATAAAGCAAACCAAACACAAGATTTTTAAAGTGTTTCAGCAATTCAATTTAGTCTATGTCCACTATCCACCAAAAAATCACTAAGCAAAAACTTACAGTTGTATAATTTTTAAAAGAGAAAAATTGCAAACTCCTTACACTATCCCAAAAAGCCTAATTACACCCTTAATAAGAGCCCACAATGACTATTATTTAGTGTCTATTTTACACTTTTGAGATACTTTAAAAGTCCAACTGCTAATCATTGAAGGGGAGATCCTCTTGCAACTCCCTTTCTCAAGCAATATGGGATTCAAGGCACATCCAACAATTCCTCCTTGACTTGAATCCTCAAACACGCAGTAGCATTCGAAATCTTACTCGATTCACATCTTCTTTTCTTCACACAACGGAACTTGAACAACTTGACTCTTGATTTCTTAAGACACACACCTTTATCAAGCAAGATGGTTTTTTTCATTCCTTTGCCTTGCAAAATCAGAACATCATCTTTATACACTCCGTATCCATCTATTTGACCAATGTAGGTATATCTGAGAAGCCAACTCACCCAAAATCAAATTGTGACTACAACTCAGAACATACCTCACATGACGAAGCTTCTTGAAACACCATTGTGAAGCTTAGATGATGCTACCAACGCCTTCAATCTTCACTTTCTCGTTATTACCGACAACAATATTTCCAATTTCCATCTTCTTTCAATTTAACAAACATTTTTTTCATTACAAACATCCTACATGTGCAGAATATAAACCCAACCTTTTCAGCTTTGAGTTTGAGATTCATCTTGACATGTTACTAGAAATTCACCTTCATTGTCAAGGACCCAGCATCATCCTTCAAATCCTTCATTGGTTGAGCCTTCTTGAAAGCAATCATATCCTCCCTTAATTCTTGCAATGTGGTTGGATATCCCTTCTCTCCACATAAAACACCCTTATTACTGTAATCTCTGACTTTTGATTTATCACCACTCTCTTGAGTCTCCCTCGATTAGAACCTTCTGCACTAGTAGACTCCTCTAAGTGATGAGTTATCTGATCCATAACCTTTCATTCTCACGTAATGGCAATCACATCATCATTTTTAAGTAGATTTGCCTACCAACAAAGTTTGAACTAAAGGTCTATAATATTTAGACAAAATGAAACAATATCAATGCTTTTTCTTTGTCATTTAACTCTCAGAAATAGCCAACAATTGATATACGCCTATTAATTCATTTAAATGATCATGGAGACTCTTACCTTCATCCGTCTTCAGAGAATACGATCCATCTTCAAACACAATCTATTAGTCAAGATTTCGACCATAAATACCCTCAATTTTTCCCACAAGCCCTTTGGTGTAGACCAGTCAGCATGTTGTACTTTATCTCTGGAGTAAGAGCCAATCTGATTGTACTGACACTCTCTTTGAATTCTATCCATTCTCTATCAGACATCTTCTCTGGTCTACTCTCTACCTTGTTGTATCAAAAGGTCTTGTATCGTACTTTGCCATAACTAAAATTATTTTACCATAAAAAAAAGGAACCTCAAACTAGACATACCCCCAAAAAAAAGTCGTCAATCTACTCTTAAATCCAACCTCCTTTAGAGGTTGCCTTCTCCCAATCACGAAACCGTGGGCTTTGATACCACTTGTTGAACAAGAATTCCCACAACTCAAATGCAAAATAAAGCAAACCAATACACAGAATTTTAAAGTGGTTCGGCCCCATTCAATTTAGCCTACTCCACTTTTCACTCAAACAATCCACTAAGCAAAAGCTTACAACTGTGCAATTTTTAGAAGAGAAAAATTGCAAACTCCTTACACCATCCCAAAAAGCCCAATTACATCCTTAAAATAGCCACAATGACTATTATTTGGTGTCTATTTACATTTTTGAGATACTTTAAAGTCCAATCTACTAGTTTTTAAAGGGGAATCCCATTGCAACCTCCCTTTCCCCAACAATATAGGATTCGGGTACATCCCAACAGTGATTCGTTATTTGTGCAATTAATCTTCAAATCCTTTCTCCTTATTGTTCAAACTTATAATTTACTTAACAATAGAAAACTTCTTTTCATCTTTTCAGGTTATTTTACAGTAGGCTTTATATCAGAACTTGATGTATTATAGCATTTACATTTTCTTAAACATTAGGCCTAGGAACTATGGATGAGGATAAATGCTTTAAATTTTTGGATAAACCTTTGTGGAATTCATGTGTAAAAACTGAAATACCAAGATGCATATATTAGGGTTAATTTTTGTTTAGGACAATGCAATAGAGTGATCAACCATGGACTTTGTTATCTTGATGCCATCTATATTCCTGCACCAAAGAAACCGAGACAATTTACCTACCGAGACATTTCAAGTTTGCAATTGAGAAAATGAACATGAAATATTTTTTATTTATCTTTTAGTTGGAATTTCTTGACGTGGCTACTTAACTTCAACTAAAACAGCAAAAGGCTTAACTGTTTAGAATTAGAAGTTTAGGGTTAAAATAATGACCAAATATTAATGGGTTTTTGTTTTTTTATTTTGTATTATATGTTTTTAAATATGATATGGATTGATTTTTTACAATATGGTTTGGTTGTATGAGATATCTCCTCTGCTTTGGTAAGGCCGGGGGGCGGAAGGAGGCTCGATCCCATTTCCTATGATGTTGCGTGACAACCGAGAAGAACACCATTGGGACTAAATAAAATAGAGTGGAAATTCAAGAGGCTCAGTAAGATTGAAGGATTTGTATTTGAATATGTTTGTATTAAATATCGTTTAAGAGATTTGCAAATCGTTTAAGCGATACTTAGTGGAATGTTGGTATGGGCTCTGTTGATTAAAAGATTAAATGATTTTGTAAATTTTTTTTCTTATTACAAGGAGTGGTTCATCCGTTCGTCACTCCTACTAGAGGTGAATTCTAGATGGATTACTAGTTTCCTTCTGTACCACTAGACAATGTTTAGGTGATAGTATAGACACCTGACTCAGGACCTAGAAGGAGTGACACATTTGACTACATTGAAGGGCCGCAGGTGGAGCATTTTTTTGAGGCTGAAGGTGTAGCACCTGAGACAGATATTTTGCTGGATGAAGATATAGATGGCAGACCCGTATGCCTCCTTCCAATTTGAAAACCCGTACACCACCTACCGATTTGCCAAGGCACACGTAGTTTGAAGTGGTGGACCTTAGAACACCTTTATAAGTTTGACATTTTGAACTATTTGTGAAAAAGTTGAAAATGGAAGAGAGGAGAGAGAGTTGAGAAGAAACTTGATCTAGTTATGGGAATGGTTGAAGAACCGAAGAAAAGAGAGAGTCGGAAAAGCAAGCATGTCAAATATCCGTTCACCAAAATAAGGTATAATAAAGAAGGAAAACTAGAAAGATAAAGAGGGAGTTGGAGAGGATGATAAAGAGAAAGTTGATGGAAGTGAGGAAGTTGGTGGAAGTGGTGAAAAAATAGGTTTAAAGGTCGATTTATTCAAGCAATAGAGTAAAAAGAAAAATCATTTTATGCTATTACAATAGGAAATAATTCACATATGATCAATGCAAGATCAAGATTATCCTCGAAAATGGTTTGATGACATGCTAAGAATGGGTTGCCGGTTCACACTCGATGACTTATTTTTCCCATAACGTATCCTGTTATCGCTAAGCATCTATTTTTTCTAAACTATCGCTTGTAGAGAACAAGATTGATTGATTGATGCAGCACATTGATGATGTGTTGACACTTATAATGACGAGACAAACTTTTATGCTGATATCTATGATTATAATGTGCCATCTGATGTGTCTTTCGACCAGAGCCTAGAAGCAATATCATGCCTTAATGAAACAGGCAAATGATGAGTAGCAAAAAAGGATGAACGGAAAAGATGCCGCAGAGGATTTTAAAGGTGTCATTGCAGATTTCTGTTTGATGACAAGATTTTCAGTATGTCAGGGGGAGGGCCCAATATGGCAATAGTTGGGCAAAGGTGAAAGGGGTTATTGTATCCTGAATGTGAAGCAAATGCATTGGATAATGTTGTTTAGCTATTGGGCGAGGGCTTGGTGCAGATTCTCCCTACAACGACTCCATGCAATCAAGAACTGTAAAAAACAATCCATATTAGTTTAAAAACATATAATACAAAAAATAAGAACAAAAACATATTAATAGTTTGGTTATTAATTTTAACCTAAACTTCTAATTCTATCACTTTAAGCCCTTTTGCTGTTTTAGTTGAAACAAAATGCTACAAACACCGGGATTTTTGCACCAAAATGTTGTACCGGCCTACGTCCCTCGATTCACACCAGCAAACTAGACACGTTTCACGTTATTTTATTATTTTCTAGTGAACAACCGTTCATCAAATATGGACGATTGTTCACTTACATGGACTCCCGTTCATGTTATATGGATGGGGTCCATTTACTACAGACAGACGTCCTTATTTAAAGGATGCCCATCCACATTAAAATGGAATAAAAAATTCTTATAAAAATTAGAGACGGGCGTTCAGGTTATGGACGGCTGTCCCTAAATATTGACGGGCGTTCATGTTTTAATGACCCCGTCCATTAACAATTCTTTTTAAACATTAAAAAATTTAGGGACACCGTTCATCAATTATGGACGGTCGTCCCTTCATTTTGGACGGGCACTCGCAAATAAGGGACTCCTGTTCATTATGTTTGGACGATCCCCTTATCTAGTTTAAAAAACAAATAAAAAATTTGTACGCCCATCCATAAATTGTGGACGGGCATCTCTTAAGTTTGAACAAACTCCGTAAGGAATGGACGCCCGTCCCTTTTTGTGTGTTTAAAAAACAAAGTAAAAAATTTGGACGGCCGTCCATTAAGTGTGGACGGGTCTCCCGTAAGTAATGAGTAGGAATGCAAAGAAGGAGAAGCGATAAATTTATGCTCGGAACGAATAGAGTGACAAGGGATGACAGTTCAGAGAGAGTGTAAATGATGATGAAGAAGACGATGATGACGATGGAGGTGGAGGTGGAATTCTTCTTGTAGGATGCTCCCACCTAATCCATCAACATCATCATCGTCATGTTGAATCATCATCACCAACATCATCATCACAATCATAATAGTAATAGCCATAGTAATAATAATATAATAATCATAGCAGTCGAAAATTTTTCCACCGCCAGTGAAAGTTTTTAGACCGTGTTGGGCTACGACGCCTCGACCACCAAGTCTACTTGGAAAGCTGCCGATGAATGATTGGTGTGTCGGTGCCTGAAAAGCTCAATTGGTAGAGAGGTGGAAGAGATTTTCTTCTAGATTTGGTTGCTGATTTTTACATTTCATTTTTGTTTCTGGTTGGTCGGATTTGTGATTGTAAATTTTATTTATTTTGTTCTCTGTCTCCGCAGCTCTACTAAAAGGTCCATGAATTTGACTTCAAGTGGTGAGTTTTGTGTGGTGAGAACAAATACATAACAACTTCATCTGCACCATATACGAGTGTTATGCTGTGCTGGCTACCCCTGCACCGCTTCCCTCTTCCTCCAATTTTTCAATTTGGAAGAAGATGGTCATTATTTCACATATGCCTTCCTTTTGCTCTTGTTCATGAAAAAATGATTTACAATGAATATGCTAAAGTTTTCTTTAGTTTTGTAAACCAAGCCAGTCCAAAAGTAAATTGTGGACGGCCGTCCCTAAATTTTTTTTTTTTTTAATTTTCATATTTTGGTTAAGGACGGACGTCCCTTATTTCGGCGCCCATCCAATGAATGGACGGTCATCAATAACGGATGAACGGCCGTCCCTAATAATTCTTAATTTTTTAAAAGAATCGTTAATGGACAAGCGTCCTTAAAATATGAACGGCCGTCCAATATTTAGGGACAACCGTCCATAACCTATGACGATCGTCCCTAATTTTTTATAAAAAAAATTTATTCCATTTTACTTATGGACGGACATCCTTTAAATGGGAACGTCCGTCTGTAGTAATGGACCCCCGTCCATGTAATATGGAAGGAGTCCATGTAAATGACGATTGTCCATATTTGATGATACCCTAACACTAAGACAACAAACTTGGCTTCAACAAGAACGTGCCTTTTCAATGATGCTTGGCCACCTTCCACATGAGGGAACCAAAGCCCAACGTGAACTTTACACAAAGTATATTGGAGTCGACTGGTAACTGCGATAGTCTCCACATTCTTTTTCAAAATTAAATTCATTGGAGGGTCAAAATTGACCAAAAGAAAAGTCTCTAACGCTTCAGTGATGAAATTGGAAACCATACAATGTAACCCTTAAAAGGAAAGTATCAGAAGAATGGCATGGTGGGTTTTGTGCAGTAACTAGATTCCAAATGTTTAAATGAATGTAACAGGGGGGATAACATGATCTTCAATTCACTTGTTAAAACGAAGATGCAGTCAATTTTATGATATGACCTGATAATGTTTTTTAGTAATGATTGAAGGTAATCACAAATACTGAATACCCCACATTCACGGGTCAGCATGAAGACTTGGAAAATTCTGAACGCTAAGGATTACTTAAACCAAGTTGGTAATCAAATCTTTTGACTATGACTTTGATCTCATGGGCAATCCTATGGAAAAACCCTCTGCGCCTTAAGCAATAATCTAACCGCTTATATGTCGCTTAGCGATCATGGGCAATACGTTTTTTTTTTTTTTTTTTTTTTTTTTTTTTCCAATTTTCTCCTGAATCTTGACAAACTAAAATCACCACATATATTGATTCCATACTTTCTCATAAATTTGACAACCTAATTGCATTAACACACATCAGACCATGTAACAAGAATACTAAATAAAAGGATGTATTATTTAGGTAACAATAAAATTTAAAACATAAAAAAAATTGAAAACAACAACTCTTCAACGGTTGGCCTTGGAAACTCTCTCGATTTCATCCTTCATCGAACCTAATTTTCGGGATATGCATGTGATTGATTCTGGCAATTGCTTCTCTTGTGGCCAAGTTGCTTGCAAATTGAGCACTTATTCTCCTCCGAGAACCTCAAAGGCTATGGAATATGCTTAACTCTTTTCTCCATTTTTTTGTCTTCTTGAATGGCGATGGATGATAATGTTAGCCAACTCTGGCAGCACTTCCCACTGCTCTATGGAGGAACCGAATATATTGTTTCTGAATAGCCAGCATGTAGTGTTTGCCATTAGAGAGGGGAGCAAAGTTCCATGTAAATTCTTGAACCAAAATCCGGCTTTCGTTTGTGTTTCATGCTGGTGCATGAGGACAGAAACGTTAAATGTCAGGCACTTTACACATCAAGTTTTACTAACAAGGTTAACTAGGCATCCAGACCGGCCGTGCATGGTGAACTCTTGAGCATTAGAGGATAGGCAAACAGTGTATTTAACAGTTCTATTGTTCTCGCAATAATTTTTCAGCTGACAGAACAAGGGTTTGTAGTAAATTATCTACTCCGTACAACGCTCATGAACCACTGTGACTGTCCTCTGGATTGCATCAAAAAGGGCAACTATTAGAAACTCTCTTTCTATTAACAACTTCGAATTTATGCTTGACTGTGTTCGCGGTCATGAAATCAAGCCTTCTCCAAGAAAGTAAGCTCTACTCATCGCTCGAAACCAACATCATGCTCAAGATACTGCAATTCTATCATCCTTGATTCGGATTTGTCGAAGTGCCCTCGAACTCATCACTTGATAAGCTTTGCTGTGCGTGTAGTATGTTTGAGGAGGCCAGTACACTTAAACTTTTGTTTATATTCTCACAAGTTGCCTCATACATAATCTGTGATGTGCTTGAGGGTAAATAGTGGAATATCCCCTTCTTTATAAGTTTTGCCTATAAGATATTATGCATAACTCATCATTGTCAGACATTATCGTACGTAATTGCTGAAAAAATCAAGTCCACGACTGTCATTCTCAGAGTCAACCACACACCATGCAACGGGATATGTGTGATTCTCGTTGTCCCATGCAGTGGTCACCAACAATGTACCTCCATACTTTCCAGTAAAAAAGAAATTATCAACAGCCAACACCTTCTCATGTTTACAAACCCCTTATAGCAGAACCATAAGCAACAAAAAAATAAAATAAAATAAAATATAAATAAAATTTAAACATCATATTCTTGTCCCCCTTCAAAGCCGTCTGCTACCTTGGTTTGTCAATTCAAGCATATAATGGTATGCTTCTAATATTGCGTACCCATGCTTCGACGTGTCCCTCACAAAATCTTGTGCATGTTTTTTCCCTTTCCAGCATTTCCAGTAACTAATAGCACATCCCACCTCTATGCACACAAGTCCTCTGAATGTCTTTAGGAGATGGACATTTCCCTTCAACGAACTGACTTTTGATAAATTGTCTAATAACATTAGCGATGGTTGTCGATGCTCACCTAAAATATATTCCCAAACCACATGTGTGCTCACGGGTATATGTGCTAGGATAAATTTTTAGGACTCCGCCAACCTTCTACAAATAAACCTATCACTTGCACTTCGGTCACGCCTGCAACCGTCACAACATGAATTAGACTTTTTGGTGATGAACTCAAATTACCTCTCATGACAACAAGTTTTAGCTTTCTCACCACTTCCTCTTTATTGTCAAATAAATACCTATGTAAAACTCTGATCTATCCGTAAAAATATGAGCTGATTCATTACTAACCTGAATTGCCCCCTCTAAAACTGCATAAAGGACCATAGTGTTCTCTTCCTCACAAACTACACCTTTTGCTAATCTGTATTTAAAGGAATCTTTACATCCGCAGGAACATGTACGGGGTCCTCCTCCTCAACTTTTTCATTCTGCCGTACATGACCAACCTCTTCTACAGTGTCCTCCTCACCGCCCAAATCACCGCTTACTCTTGATTTTTCAACTAACAAATCAATGCCCTCATAGTTCAAATTAAAACCAGCCAAATCTTTGCCAACTTCTTCGTTATCCCTTCCTTTGAACCAACTTCCAACGGTTTATCACAAAGAAACCCTTAAAATCGGCCTCGACCATTTTTGCCCACATCAATCAATATAACTTCACACCTTCACCGACTTTAATATAGTAGGAGTTACCTTTAAATGTTCAGGAACTCTGCTTAAAACTACTCCTCACACTATATCACTACGTGGGCATCAAATCACCTCTTCTAATTATTTCATCAATTAAACTCATCAAAACTAACCTTGTGCTCACACAATTGGTATAACTTCTTTACTCTTCCCAATCCACTTCCAACATTTCTTCCTCCACCCACTCACCCAAAAAATTTCAACACCCAAAATAACTTGTCCCATGTCTAATAATAGTCAAGTACCTATAATGCAAGAAAAAAAAATATATTATTAACTGATGTATTAAGGGTTGAAAGATTTAAAAAAAGCATCTGCAGAGTCGCTTGAGCGATCTGGAATATTGTTTACTAGATCGCTTAAGAGATATAATGGATCGCTTAAGCGATCTTATGCCATTTACCTGATCGCTTAAGCGATCTGCTGCTATACACCCAGACTTATAACAATCGCTTAAGCGATCTTCTCCCATAAACCTGATCGCTTAAGCGATCTACGAACTGCTGCATTTCCCAGAGAGACCAGATCGCTTAAGCGATCCATCATATCTATAACACATTTTCAGTCATCTCCACTACAATTGGTGCTACCACCCCCAGCTACCCCACAATGCAAGAAAATATTCAACAAATTTCACTCATTTCAACTTCCATTACATCAACACACCCAACACCCTAACAACTAAATATCAAAATCACCTAAACCCAATCCATCATTAAAACTTTGTAAATTGAAATATAAAGGGAAGGGGAGATACACATACCTGACGAAATGTCAGGAGGAGGAGGAGGAGAGGATCTGTGGCGGAGGAGAAGATAGTGTTAATGCGGAAGAAAAATGTATAGGATAGAGGAAGAAGAAATGTACAGGAAAAAGAAGATGTAGAACGAAGAAGAAGAGAAGATGTCGAAGCTTACAAGGACAACAACCCGGGGGTAAGGGATTTGCTCTGTTAGTTAATATGGATAGTCGTTGAAACTCTTTTTCGACCAGTACTTTTAGGATTTTGAAAAATTAGTTAAGATACGTGCAAACTGATCAATACCCTTGGTCGTTAAAAAAAAAAAAAAACAATTTATTTTTTGAAGAGCTATAAAGCTATCTTGGAGATTTTGATGTAGTGTAAAAAAAAAAAAGGTTAAATAGCTTAAATCTTATTTAATATAATATTTTTTCAATTTCTAAAGTTTTTTTATTTGTATTTTTTATTTTTTTTAGGAAACTCTAACATTTCAGTTTCAGCCGGACAGTGGCAAAAAATATTAAATATTTGAAATTTAATTAATAATAGTACTCTTTATTCTAGAAACAGGACCTAGTTGTTGGAGGGAGCGGGAAAACAGAATTTTGATTTTGTTTTATTTTTCTTCTATGGAATCATTCACATTCCGCCGTTTATAACTTGAAAGTCTATTCATTTAATTAAAGAATAATATTATATTAATAACTTTTTTTCACAATTCTGATACGAAAATTTATAATTGATCAGTTCACAATGGATCTTGTATAGATTCTACTAATTAATTGTTAATAAATCTATATTTAATTATTGATCGATATCATTTTTTTTGAGTTTTATAATTATGGGTCTTTTTGAAACAAATTAAATACACATAAATGTTTAATAACAGATCACAATTGACAAGTTCTTTGTAGCTTGGAATCGGCCGGTTAAAAAATTTGTCAGGATATAAATCTATATCATAGTCAATGTTAAAAAGTATCTCCAAGAACAAGAAGAAAGAAGGCTAAAGAAACAAGTTTAACTGGTTTGAATTTGTCTTGCAACTATTTATTTGATTCAGCGTAAGTAGTGGCAGAGCCAAGAATTCAAGGGAAGAGAGGGAGATTTAAAAAAAAAAAAATGATATAATTTATAATTTTTAACATAATGATAATCGATAATTTATTTTATTCAATATAATTATAATTTATTTTTGACGCGTTTTAATGTTTTGAAAATTATCATTGACAGTACTGTGAAACAAATAAAATAAAAGTCCTAATTTCCTGAAGGTAAACTAAGTTAAAAACTATTTTTAGAATAAAATTTTTCCATCTTTTATTCTCATTGACTGATTTTCTTTGAAATCCCAACTTAACAAATGTGATTTATAACATGATTTTAGATACCATGAAAAACATTTGATAGATGCTTTTAATGTTAGTACGAGAAACACTCCGACACTAAAATATTGTAAGACTTCTTTTTGAGGATTCAACCTTACATGATCTATTAATCAAGGTTTGCCACCCATCAAGCTCCTATAGGGCTTCCTACATAACTTTGTTCAAAATATTATAGTTAATTTGCAACCATCTCTCCATGCGGCTAAAGTGGTTAAACAAATTAACCTAATTAATTCAGGATTTTTGACTCTTATGCCTATAGCCTTGACTCATTCTTTTCACCTCTCTTGTTCCCCCGTCTGTGAGTGTTAGTCCTTTCCATGCACGTTAATATCAAAATCTCAAGTTGCAGCCTATACAGTTTTTCCTCCTTCAGGCCTCAGCCAATTATTTTTCCCTTTATATATATAAGAAATTGATTGCCGCCACAGACGGCGGGAACAAAATATTAGAAACAAAATTTGAGTCATTTTTATCAAAGTAGAAGTGAAAACATAAGCCACAAGACGTTCATGTTCAATCAAACACTATCTCAGTTGATATCGGTCTCCAACTAAACAATCATCGACAAAAATTTGCCGCCAATTGACTCTGAATTTCATCGATATAACCAAAAATATATACTCAATAGAATATTAAGACTAAGGTAACCTTATGTGATTTATGAATGAAATAGAGATATGATACGCAAACCAAAATAAAAAACACACAAACCACAAATAGTAAAAGAAAGAAGAAGTACGCGTGAGTTATCTTGGTTCACTCAATTAACAGACTATGTCTAATAGAGTCAATATTATTTCAATACTACATCACCTCTCTGGTTTACAATAAAATAATTTATCCTATGATTGCTATTACTCGTTATAAGAGAAAAATGTGTTTATATACAAGGTTTAAAAGACTAAGACCTAGTAGGATTTCTATTCTTAAGTCCAAACCTAATAAATAATTAATAACTTAAAAAAAAATCCTTCAACATGACCCCCGAATGCGTCTGCATGACCCATTAATATTGAAATAGTCGACAATTCCAACAATTTATCATCTCCTTCTTTTATTGGTGCAAAATTACGATATATACATTATAGTTCCCTACCTTACTATAACAAGTTACAACGTGGAATTGCGGTTGCTTCTTTGCTACCAAATGGACGTGAAAGTAGAGTTCCATGTACGCTTCCTTTTTGTCTTGCTTCTATCATTGTCTCTTCGCCATGCAGTTCGTGCAGAAACTATGAATTCAACCAGGAATATCAGAGATGGCGAGGTGATTGTTTCAGATGATGGAAGTTTTAAACTTGGTTTCTTTAGTCCAAGGAATTCTACTTACAGATATTTTGGGATATGGTTTGGCGATGTCGAAGAGCAGACTGCTGTTTGGGTGGCAAATAGGGAAGATCCCGTGAAGTACTTCTCAGGAATTTTCAGGATATGGGAAGATGGAAACTTGGTGGTTCTTGATGGTAATTCGAACATACATTGGTCATCAAATGCTACATTTACAACGAACACTTCAGTTTTTGAGCTCCTGAAGACTGGAAATCTAGTACTGAGAAATGGAAGTGAAAGTGATAGTGATGATAATATTTTGTGGCAAAGCTTTGATCATCCCACTGACAATTTCCTAGCTGATATGAAATTTGGATTGAATTTGATGACGGGTGAGAACCAGCTCCTTACAGATTGGAGGAGTGACAATAATCCAGCTCCTGGAAAGTTCTCACTAGGTTTTGATCCCAGTGGAATTGCGCAGATTATAATATGGAACCGTTCCACTACGTATTGGAGAAGTGGGATTTGGAATGGGCAGACATTTTCAGGTGTACCGGAAATGACATCTTTTCATCTTTATAACTTCAACATTATTAAAGATAATGATAACGGGAAGTTATACAGTACATATTCTAGCGTAAATGTGTCTGCCCCTTCAAGGTTTGTGTTGAGTTCCTCTGGGAAGCTGGAGAGATCATACTGGAGAAATGAGACGAACTCATGGGACATTGTTTGGTCACAACCGAACAATGAATGCCAATTGTATGGGAAATGTGGTCCAAATGGGAGCTGTAATTGGAAAAAGAGTCCTGATATTTGCAGCTGCTTAAAAGGGTTTGAGCCTAATTCTGCTGAGGAATGGAAACTAGGAAATTGGAGTGGTGGGTGTGTGAGGAAAAGAGCATTGGAATGCGAGGACGGAAGCACTACAGATGGCTTTTTAAAGTTATCTAATGTGAAGTTGCCGGATAGATCTATATTGGAGGTTGCTCAGGAAACAAATGAATGTGAAGACATGTGCAGAAAAAACTGCAGTTGTATTGCTTTTGCATATGAGAGAGGATTGGGTTGCTTGACATGGCGGGACAGTTTGCAGGATATTCAGATATTTGACGAGGGCGGACAGGACTTGTACTTGCGTCTTTCCAAGTCCGATTTGAAAGGCATGCTTTTATCTTTGTTACAAATTCTGTATTTCTTCCTTCATATAATATAGAATCATGACAATAGATCGACAAGAACATTCTACGTACTTGCATGATTATTTTTGAGTGAAAATAATTTAGATGACAAAGTATATATGATTTTTTGGTGAAGGTAGTAAGAGCAAAAGGAAGTTGATTTTCATCATATCGGTGGTTGCATCAGTAGTCATTTTGACTCTGCTCTTTGTCATCTTCACATGCATGATGATAAGGATCCGAAGAAAGAAAGGTATTCTTATTTATAAAAGTGATTTCTGAAGTCATACTTTTACTTTATGTGGCATATGGGGTTCATATTAAATTGAATGTTTGTATTATAGGTACTAAAAAAGGCCACAAACATGGGGACTTGCAGTTGCCGCAGTGGGAAACTCCCATGAATTCAAACAGGCATTTGTTAGACAAGTTTGATGATGCTCTTGTCAGTCCAAAAAATCCAGGAAAAGGACCAGACTTACCAATATTTGCCTTGGGTGTTGTGAGAACTGCCACGGATGATTTCTCATTCGCAAATAAGCTTGGAGAAGGAGGGTTTGGTCCTGTTTACAAGGTAATAATTTCTTGATTTGGCTAATCCTGTTTACATTAAACAGGTTTCAGAAATAAACTTCTTTTGATACAGAGAATTTATGTTACAGGGAAAGTTGCCAAGTGGACAGGAGATTGCTGTGAAAAGACTCTCTAAAGGTTCAGGACAAGGGCTGCAAGAGTTCGAAAACGAAGTCATTCTTATTGCAAAACTACAGCATAGAAATCTTGTCAGACTTTTGGGTTGCTGCATTCAAGGAGATGAGAAACTTCTGTTATACGAGTACATGCCCAACAAAAGCCTGGATTCATTTCTTTTTGGTTAGCTTAGCACCATCTTGTCTCTTCATGTGAATTTAATTTATTTTTTCCTGAACATTTTTTTTTTAAAATCAAATTCTAGTTTACTAAATTTTAATTTCCTGCAGATTCTACAAAAGGAGAAAAATTAGACTGGAAAAACCGGTTTGACATCATTGAAGGGATAGCTCGTGGACTTCTTTATCTTCATCGAGATTCTCGATTAAGAATTATACATCGCGACCTAAAAGCTAGCAATATTTTACTAGATGCAGAGATGAATCCGAAAATCTCAGACTTCGGCATGGCAAGAATATTCGGAGGAAAAGAAAACCAGGAAAATACTAGGAGAGTGGTTGGCACCTAGTAAGTATATATGAGTTAATCAGTTGTTTCGTTTCTGAGAAACAAGTGTACGACAAAATGCATTGATGTCTACATGATTATCATTTTGAAATGCAGCGGCTATATGTCCCCAGAGTATGCCATGGAAGGTTTCTTTTCAGTTAAATCAGACGTCTTCAGCTTCGGAGTTTTGTTGCTTGAGATTGTGAGTGGCAAAAGAAATGCTGGATTCTGCCTCCTGGACCAGAATGTAAACCTTCTGGGACATGTAAGTTTCGAAAACTAAAAAATTCATTTGTCCCTTCAGGTTCTAAACTTCACCTTTAATGAATCATAACATGCATGTTTTCAAAAACATATAGGCTTGGGAACTATGGAAGGAAGACAGAATGCTTGAATTGCTGGATAAACCTTTACAGAGTTCACATGTGGAAAACGAAGTTCACAGATGCATACAAGTGGGTTTGCTTTGTGTTCAGGATAATGCAGCAGACCGACCCACCATGGACTCTGTTGTGTTCATGTTGGGCAACGAATCAGCCGTAATTCCATCACCGCAGAAACCGACATTTTCATTAACAAGAACTCCAAGAGAATCAGATGTCTGTGGAAGTAGCTCTGGACATTGTTCTGCAAATGGGGTAACAATGTCCGTGGTCATGGGACGATAATACCTTTTTAATTTTGTGTTATTACTAGTCTTCACTCCATTTCTTTGATAGGCATCGGCAAATGTTCTGCCTTTAGGCTTCAGCAAGTCCTCTGATCAGTACACAACTATTGTGGAATTTTAACGAAGAATATCTACACATCATGTTACAAATGAATTGGGTCCACAGATTTGATAAATTACATTAAGGATATATTGTACAAAGTATTATTTGATACAAGTTCAGGCTGTTGATGTTCAATCTGCAAGTTAGCATTTTATGGACCTTATTGTGCTGTTTGTTCTTCAAAAATACAGTCAACTGGATATTAAATTCTGCAACGATCTTGTAACAGTGAGACTTCCTTTTCTTGCCATGAGAACAGAGGAAAAAAAGAAAAATTGTTTTTTCAGTTAATTGTGGGTGGCAATTACTTTACTGCTAAGTTATTTTGTGGTTGTAGATTGATAAAGTGGGCGTGAGCAACAGCCCACTAACTTGGCGATGTAGGACAAATTTAACTTCAATACCCTTCTTTACGCTTAGCGTGCAATATTGGGTCCAAACCTATCATTGCTTTAAATAAACGTGGTTTTTATATCATGATAAAGTGGGTTGGATAGAAATCACTCCCAAAAGCTAAGTCCAACTACATATATACATCATAATAACCTACCAATTTGACGATATAAGACAAATTCAACTTCAATAATTTTCTGAAGGTTTGGTGGGTTTAGTTTCACTTTTGCGGAAGGGTTCAAGGTTCAAAAAACAAAAGAAATAAATTAAGCCACTCAATTTAACTTTCTAGATCTTACTGACTTGTCCAAATTCAGTCTATAATCTTTTGGATAGCTAAGTGACAAACTTTTCCATTTCCCACATATTATTTACATCGATCAAAGAAAAAGCTTTCAAGTTATAATATTGGTTTTTGTCAGCATCCATCAAGAAGAGCCTTCACTAGTTAAGCATTTTGTGTCATTGTAAGAAGATATTAAATATTTCATATTATATGATGTATTTATGACTAATCAGCCAATAAACAATCCCTTTTATTCATTAATGTCTCCACAAAATCAGACTGATTGGATAAATTAATCATTTGACCCAGTTGAGTTTCGACTTCTGTGAAGGGAATGTAATGATTATTGCAGTTGCGAGGAAGAGAGCTGAAGTGAAAAGAATTTAGGATTTCTGGGATTAGAGAGTAAAATAATTTACATATCTAGGTTAGAAAAATCAAACATGTGCCCCACAAAGCTATTAATTAATTTCCTCTAAGCTTAGGCATGGCTGCACAATCTGTTTAATTTCTAAGTTATTGACTATGGAAAAATCAAACCAGATCACATCATTTTGTTGGTGTTACTAAATCTATGAGAAGCAGACTAGAAACCACAGTTTTGTTCATTTTCTTTCAAAATTAAAATTCGAAGGTGTCAAGATTGACCAAAAGGGAAGCCTATCACATACTTACATGAAGCCATGAAGTCACAGCTGCAAGAAACTTTGATCTGGAAGCCAACTGTTAATTAAGGCCGCTTTGTATTGTGGATGATGTCAATGGGTAACATCAAGAATATGTTAAGTAGGAAAGTTTCTTTAATTATTTTCTCGCTGATATTCTCCTTCTTTGCCATGCAGTTCACCATTGAGGTGGATGCAGTCACTGATAGCATTTCACAAGGAGAAGTAATTACTCGCTCAGAAACTATAGTATCTCATGTAACACCTTTGAGTTGGGGTTTTTCTCATGGGGAATTCAACAATTTTTGTGGGATATGGTACAAGAAAATTTCTCAAAAACTGAGTATGGGTTGCCAACAGAGATTCTTCCATTAACTGGTGCTCACCAGCACTTACCATTAACAATGAGGAATATTGTAATCGAGATGGAAAAAATTACTTACAGGGTGACTGAAAATTCACTAAGCCGAATACAAGTGCCATTCTGTTAGATTCAGGAATTTGTTTTAGAAATGGGAACTTTGGTATATTTGTGGCAGATTTTTTGACAACCCTTCAGATACTTCTTCTTCCGGGAATGAAATTCGGATAGCACAAAGTCTGGAAAAGTGTGGTCATTAAATCATAGAAGAGGCCAAGATCCTAACGTCGGAGATGCGACTGAAAAGGATCCCAAGCAATCAAATGAAGTGTTCCTTACTAGGGGTTCTGGATTTCTTTGGAGGAGTGGAGTTTGGAATGGGGATCATTCAGTCAAATGCCTGAAATGACATTAAACTATATCTTCATTATAGTTTTCATAGTGATGAAAATGAGACATACTTCACTTATTCTATGAAAGATTCACTATTAGTCGATTTCAAATTGATGTTTCAGAGGGATGACAACTTTCATGATCAAAAAGTCAGGGGCTGGTTTATTTTCTGGTCTCAACCAGAGATTGTAGTATTTATGCTTATTGTGGCCCGTTCGGCATCTGCAGAAATGATAATGAATCGTTATGCCAGTGCCTGCGTGGTTTTAGAGCCTCAAACAATAGGGAGTGCTAGATACTTCTTCTGGGTGTGTGAAGAAACACCATTGTATTGTGAGGATAGCACTCTCTAAGCGCTAAAGACAGATTCTTGAGATGGATGCGTAAAGTTTCCTTTAGGACCTAAAGAATTGAAAGCTTCAGCTGTAAAGCAATGTGATCCGCTTGCTTTAATGAATGTTCTTGTACTGCATATGCTCCCAATAGCAGTGGTGTGTGTCTTCTATGGGATGGAGACCTATTGAATCTAGAACAACTTTCAAAAAGAGATCCTGATGGACGAACAAAATATCATCAACTTGCTGCTTCAGAGCTTCAAAATCCGGAGGTAATTTTATTTGTAATCTCCATACTTCTTCATTAAGGAATTCTTTTGACCGATATTATTTTCGGATCTATGAAATAAAAAGCTACTATGGATAATTGTGCTAGTATTTCCTGTGGCCCTTCTTGCTTCTTACTCTTTTATCACGAGGCAAAAACTAAAAGAGAAAGGTAATCTTTATCTCATCACCCTCCCATTTCATGTATGTCTACACTATGCATTTATATTTTAAGTGTTGTCTTCCAAAACAGAAGACAAACAAGCCAGGATATTTTCTATTTGATGTAATATTAATGGAACAAGTGCGGATGAACTCTCCAATGTAGATAAATCTGGCACACGTAAAAGTAAAGTGCTTGGCTGCCGCTGTTCAGCTTTTCAAGATCAACTGCTACAGATATTTCTCTGCAGAAACCAAATAGGACAAGGTGGCTTTGGACCTGTCTATAAGGTAGCATCCTACTTTCCACCACATTATACAAGGCGATCGATTGAGTTTATCTTTTGCTTTTCATGTTCTTGAATTCATAAAGTTCAATTCAGGGGAAACTACTTAATGGCACAGTTGCAGTGAAAAGGCTCTCGACGCAGTCAGGGCAAGGACTAGAAGAGTTGAAAAAACATGCTTATTGCTACAAGCTCCAACACAGGAACCTTGTAAGACTCTTGGGTTGCTTTATTGACAAGGCGAAAAGATTTGGGTCTATGAGTACATGCCAACAAAAGCTTGATTGATTCCTTTTTGGTCTGTGATTGGTCATTCTTCACAAATTAATATGTGCAGTACCTTATCTATGGTGTCTAATTTCTTTATATATTACCTTACGATTTTGAAACAGATCAACTAAGAAAGGTCTTTTAAGTTGGGGAATACGGTTTAAATCATGATGACATTGTATGTCATGCGGATTGCTAAGGATTTGTATCTTCATGAATATTCTAGACTAAATTATTCATAGAGATCTAAAAGCTAGTATATTCTATAGACAGTGACATGAACCCTAAAATATCTGATTTGGCATGGCAAGAATTTTGTGAATGAGTTACAAGCAAATATAAACGATTTGGGAACTTAGAAGTAAATTTGAATATTGAATGAATTTTAAATCCTTTGTAAATGCATTGTTCTTCTGATAATTGATGAAATGATTGAATTCAGTGATTATATGTCGCCGTAGTATGCCCTGGAAGCCTCTTCTCCATAAAATCTGATGTTTTAGCTCGGAGTGCTGCTGTTGGAGATAGTGAGCAGCAAAAAGAACACTGGTTTCTACTACGGTGACTCTCTTAATCTTCTTGGACTTGTAAGTGAAAATGTTTTTCTCTTCAGTTTTCAGAAAGGTTGAATTAAATATGATTTATTATATATATTTTTTTTCAGGAAATCCGTCACTAGGCTAACATTGTCAACTACTTTTGACCTTTATTTAATCTACCAATGTTCTGTTATTTTCTGCAGGCGTGGGACTATGGAAAGCGATAGAGCTCAGGAACTAATGGATCCAGAATTGGAATGAAGCATCATATCCCTGCTGATGAGATACATTAATGTCGCCTTCTCTGTGTTCAAAGAAATGCAGCGATAGACCTACTATGTCAGAAGTAGTCTCAATGCTTACAAATGAACTTGTTCTTCCTTCTCCCAAACAGCCTGCTTTCTCTTATGTGAGAAGTATGCAAAATTCAAACTCACCTGAAAGAAGGCCACAAGCCTGTTCGTGAATGAGTAACAATTTCTTTGTTGAAAGCTCGTAGCTATCTGCCCTGAAGTTCATGATATTATTCTCCAATCCTTTTTGGCCTACTGTTGTAATTTTTTTGAAGTGTTCACATCATTTATATGTTATTTTGATGATTTCAAATAAGGTATATGGCTATTGGGATGAAACAGCGGTTGATTTTGGACATCTCCACTCACATTTCTGATTCCAAGAATACCAACTAATGAGCTTGATACATCTATTTGTGTTTTCACCATGAAAATAACATGAAGTTGCTATCAATTAAAGCCGGGTTTGATTTCTGGAAAAAGTTTGAAAGTTAAGGTAGTAACAAGTGATGTTGAAAAAGATTCCACAACTCAAACAAAAATAGCAAACAACAAAAATAAAGCAAACCAAACACAAGATTTTAAAGTGGTTCAGCAATTCAATTTAGTCTATGTCCACTATCCACTCAAAAATCCACTAAGCAAAACTTACAGTTGTATAATTTTTAAAAGAGAAAAATTGCAAACTCCTTACACATCCCAAAGCCTAATTACAACCTTAATAAGAGCCCACAATACTATTATTTTGGTCATTTACACTTTTTAGAACTTTAAAAGTCCAATCTGCTAATCATTTGAAGGGGAATCTCTTGCAACTCCCTTTCCAAGCAATATGGGATTCAAGGCACAATCCACAATTCCTCCATGATTGAATCCCCAAACATCGCACGTAGCATTCGAAAATCTTACTCGATTCACAATCTTCTTTTCTCAACAACAGACTGAACAACTTGATCTCTTGATTTCTAAGACACACCCTATCAACAAAATGGTTGTTTTTCATTCCTTTGCCTTGCAAATCAGAACATCATCTTTTACACTCGTATCCATCTATTTGACCAATGTAGGATATTCATGAGAAGCCAACTCACCCAAAGAAATCAAATTGTGACTACAACTCAGAACATACCTCACATGACAAGCTTCTTGAAAACACCATTGTGAAGCTTAAGAGATGCTACCACAGCCTTCAATCTTCACTTTCTCGTTATTACAACACAACTATTTCCATAATTTCCCTCTCTTTAACAAAACATTCATTACAAACATGAACATTAAGCAAGATAAAACCCACTTTCACCTTGAATTTGATGTCCTCTGACATGTTACTAGAAATTCACCTTCATTTCAAGGACCCAAGCATCATCCTTCAAATCCTTCATTGTTGAGCCTTCTTGAAAGCAATCATATCCTCCCTTATTTCTTGCAATGTGGTTGGATATATCCCTCTCCCACAATAATAACACTCCTATTACTGTAATCTTGACGTTTGATTTATCACCACTCTTGAGTCATCCCTCGATTAGACCTTCTGCAACTAGTAGATCTCCCTAAGTGATGAGTTATTGATCCATAAACCTTTCATTCTCAGTAATAAGGCAATCACATCATCTAATTTTTAGTAGATTTGCCTACCACAAAGTTTGAACTAAAGGTCTATAATATTAGACAAAATGACAACAATATCAATGCTTTTTTCTTGTCATTTAACTCTCAGAAATAGCCAACAATTGATATACTAGCCATTATTCATTTAAATGATCATGGAGACTCTTACCTTCATCCTCTCAGAGAATACATCCATCTTCAAACACAATCTATAGTCAACGATTTCGACATAAATACCCTCAATTTTCCCACAAGCCCTTTGGTGTAGACTCAGTCAGCATGTTGACTTATCTCTGGAGCTAAAGCCAATCTGATTGTACTGACAGCTCTCTTTGAATTCTATCCTCTCTCATCAGACATCTTCTCTGGCTTACTCTCTACCTTGTTGTATCAAAGGTCTTGTATGTACTTTGCCATAACATAATTAATTTACCATAAAAAAAGGAACCTCAAAACAAACATACCTCCAAAAAAAAGTCGTCAATCTACTCTTAAATCCAACCTCCTTTAGAGGTTGCCTTCTCCCAACCGAACCGTGGGCTTTGATACACTTGTTGAAAAGAATTCCCACAACTCAAATGCAAAATTAAAGCAAACCAAATACACAAATTTTAAAGTGGTTCGGCCTCTTCATTTAGCCTACATCCACTTTCACTCAACAATCCACTAAGCAAAAGCTTACAACTGTGCAATTTTTAGAAGAGAAAAATTGCAAACTCCTTACACCATCCCAAAAAGCCCAATTACACCTTATAATAGCCCACATGACTATTATTTTGTGTCTATTTTACATTTTTGAGATACTTTAAAAGTCCAATCTATTGTCTATTTAAAGGGGAATCCCTTGCAACTCCCTTTCTCCAACAATATAGGATTCGAGGTACAATCCAACAGTGATTCGTTAGTTGCAATATATCTTCAAATCCTTTCTCCTTATGTTCAAACTTAATAATTTACTTAACAATAGAAACTTCTTTTCATCTTTTCAGGTTATTTATACAGTAGCTTATATCTAGAACTTGATGTATTATAGCATTTACATTTTCTTAAACATTAGGCCTAGGAACTATGGATGGAGGATAAAATGCTTTAAATTTTTGGATAAACCTTTGTGGAATTCATGTGTAAAAACTGAAATACAAGATGCATATAATTAGGGTTAATTTTTGTTTAGGACAATGCAATAGAGTGATCAACAATGGACTGTTTTTATCTTGATGCCATCTATAATTCCTGCCAAAAAGAACGAGACAATTTAACTACCGAGACATTTCAAGTTTGCAATTGAGAAAATGAACATGAAAATATTTTATTTATCTTTTAGTTGGAATCTGACGTGGCATACTTAACTTCAACTAAACAGCAAAAGGGCTTATGTTATAGAATTAGAAGTTTAGGGTTAAATAATGACCAAAATATTATGGGTTTTTGTTATTTTTATTTTGTATTATATGTGTTTTAAATATGATATGGATTGATTTTTTACATATTGGTTTGGTTGTATGAGATTATCCCTGTCTTTGGTAAGGCCGGGGCGGAAGGAGGCGATGACCCATTTCCTATGATGTTGCGGTGACAAACCGAGAAGAACAACCATTGGGACTATAATAAAATAGAAGTGGAAATTCAAGAGGCTCAGTAAGATTGAAGGATTTGTATTTGAATATGTATTGTATTTAAATATCGTTTAGAGATTGCCAAATCGTTTAAGCGATACTTTATGGGAATGTTGGATGGGCTCTGTGATTAAAGATTAAATGATTTTGTAAATTTTTTTTCTTATTACAAGGATGGTGTCATCCTTGTCCTCCTACTAGAGGTGAATTCTAATGGATTACTTATGTCCTTCGTACCACTAGACAATTTTAGATGAGAGATGAGACCCTGACTCGGACCTAGAAGGAGTGACACATTTGACTACAATTGAAGGGCCGCATGTGGAGCATGTTTGAGGCTGAAGGTGTCACTGAGACAGATGAGTTTGCTGAGGTGAAGATATAGATGGTCAGACCGTATGCCTCCTTCCAATTTGAAAACCCGTACACCAACTACCGTTTGCCAGGCACACGTAGTTTGAAGTGGTGGACCTTAGAACAACCTTTATAAGTTTGACATTTTGAATACTTTTGTGAAAAAGTTGGAAAATGGAAGAGGATGCAGAGAGTTGAGAAAGAACTTGATCTAGTTATGGGAATGGTTGAAGAACCGAAGAAAAGAGAGAGTCGGAAAAGCAGCATGTCAAATTCCGTTCACCAAATAAGGTATAATAGAGAAGGAAACTAGGAAAGATAAAGAGGGAGTTGAGAGGATATAAGAGAAAGTGATGGAGTGAGAAGTTGGTGGAGTGGTGAAAAAATAAAGGGTTAAAGGCGATTTATTCAAGCCAATAGAGTAGAAAAAGAAAAATCATTTTATGCATTTACAATAGGAAATAATTCATATGGATCAAGTGCAAGATCAGAGATTATCCTAAAATGGTTTGATGACATGCTAAGAATGGGTTGCCGGGTTCACGACTCGATGACTTATTTTTCCCATAACGTATCCTGTTATCGCTTAAGCAATCTATTTTTTCTAAACATATCGCTTGTAGAGAACAAGATTGATTGATTGATGCAGCACATTGATGATGTGTTGACACTTATAATGACGAGACAAACTATTTATGCTGATATCTATGATTAGTAATGTGCCATAACTGGATGTGTCTTTCGACCAGAGCCTAGAAGCCATATCATGCCTAATGAAACAGCAAATGATGAAGTAGCAAAAAGAGGAGTGAAACGAAAAGAATGCCGCAGAGGATTTTAAAGGTGTCATTGCAGATTATCTGTTTGATGACAGATTTTTCAGTATGTCAGGGGGAGGGGCCCAATATGGCAATAGTTGGGCAAAGGTGAAAGGGGTATAGTATGCCTGATGTGAAGCAAATGCATTGATAATGTTGTTTAGCTATTGGGCGAGGGCTTGGTGCAGATTCTCCCTACAACGACTCATTGCAATCAAGAAACGTAAAAACAATCTCCATATTAGATTTAAAACACATATAATACAAAAAAATAAGAACAAAACATATAATAGTTTGGTTATAATTTTAACCTAAACTTCTAACTATAACATTTAAGCCCTTTTTGCGTTAGTTAAACAAAAAGCTACAAACACCGGATTTTTGCACCAAAATGTTGTACCGCCTACGTCCCTCGATTCACACCAGCAAACTAGACACGTTTCACGTTTTATTTTATTATTTTCTAGAACACCGTTCATCAAATATGGACGATTGTTCACTACATGGACTCCCGTTCATGTTATATGGATGGGGTCCATTTACTACAGACAGACGTCCTTTTTAAAGGATGCCCATCCACAGTAAAATGGAATAAAAAATTCTATATAAAAATAGAGACGGGCGTTCATAGGTTATGGACGGCTGTCCCAAATATTGACGGGGCGTTCATTTTAATAGACGCCCGTCCATTAACAATTCTTTTAAAACATTAAAAAATTTAGGGACGACCTTCATCAATTATGGACGGTCGTCCCTTCATTTGACGGGCACTCGCAAATAAGGGACTCCTGTTCATTATGTTTGGACGATTCCCTTATAGTTTAAAAACAAATAAAAAATTTGTACGCCCATCCATAAATTGTGGACGGGCATCTCTTAGTTTGGACAAACGCTCGTAAGAATGACCCCGTCCCTTTTTGTGTGTTTAAAAAACAAAGTAAAAATTTGGACGGCCGTCCATTAAGTGTGGACGGGTCTACCAGAAGTAATGAGTAGGATAGCAAAAGAAGGAGAAAGCGATAATTTATGCTCGGAACGAATAGAGATGACAGAGGGGATGCAGTTCAGAGGAGAGTGTAAATGATGATGAGAAGACGATGATGACATGGAGGTGAGGTGGAAATTCTTCTATGAGGATGCTCCCACCTAATCCTCAACACATCATCGTCGATGTTGAATCATCATCACCAACATCATCATCACAATCATAATAGTAATAGCCATAGTAATAATAATAATAATAATCATAGCAGTCGAAAAATTTTTCCACCGCCAGTGAAAGTTTTTAGAACCGTGTTGACGGCTACGACAGCTCACCACCAAGTCTACTTGAAAGCTCCGATGAGATGATTGGTGTGTCGGTGCCTAGAAAAGCTCAATTAGGTAGAGAGGTGGAAGAGATTATTCTTCTAGATTTGGTTGCTGATTTTTACATTTCATTTTTGTTTCTGGTTGGTCGGATTTGTGGATTGTAAATTTTATTTATTTTGTTCTCTGTCTCCGCCAGCCTCTACTAAAAGGTCCCATGAATTTGGTACTTCAAGTGGTATGTTGTTGGTGGTGAAGAACAAATACATAGACAAGCTTCATCTGCACCTATGAGAACGAGTGTTATGACTGTGCTGGCTACCCCTGCACCGGCTTCGCTTCTTCTCCAATTTTTCAATTTGGAAGAAGATGGTCATTATTTCACTTGCCTTCCTTTTGCTCTTGTTCATGAAGAAAATGATTTACAATGAATATGGCAAAGTTTTTCTTTAGTTTGTAAAACCAAGCCGTCCAAAAGTAAATTGTGGACGGCCGTCCCTAAATTTTTTTTTTTTTTTTTAATTTTCATATTGGGTAGGACGTCCCTTATTGCGGGCCCATCACCAAACATGAATGGACGTCATATAACGGATGAACGGCCGTCCCTAAATGATTCTTAATTTTTTTAAAAGAATCGTTAGGGACAAGCGTCCATTAAAATATGAACGGCCGTCCAATATTAGGGACAACCGTCCTAACCCTATGAACGATCGTCCCTAATTTTTATAAAAAAAAAATTTTATTCATTTTACTTATGGACGGACATCCTTAAATGGGAACGTCCGTCTGTAGTAAATGGACCCCCGTCCATGTAATATGGAAGAGAGTCCATGTAAATGAACGATTGTCCATATTTGATGATACCCTAACACTAAGACAAACAAACTTGGGCTTCAACAAAACGTGCCTTTTCAATGATGCTTGGGCCACCTTCCACATGAGGGAACCAAGCCCAACGTGAACTTTACACAAAGTATATTGGAGTCGACTGGTAACTGCGATAGTCTCCACATTTCTTTTCAAAATTAAATTCATTGGAGGCGTCAAAATTGACCAAAAGAAAAGTCTCTAACGCTTCAGTGATGGAAATGGGAAACCTACAACTGTACCCTTAACAAGGAAAGTATCAAAGAGGCATGGTGGGTGGTTTGGTGTGCAGTAATAGTTCAATGTATATAATGATGAACAGGGGGATAACATGACTCAATTCACTTGTTAGAAACAAAGATGCAGTCAATTTTATGATAATGACCTGATAATGTTTTTTAGTAATGATTGAGGTAATCACAAATACTGAAATACCCCCATTCACGGGTCAGATGAAACTTGGAAAATTCGAACGCTAAGGATACTTAAACACAAGTGGTAATCAATCTTTTGACTATTTATGTCATGCAATCCTATGTAAACCCTCTGGCCTTAACTATACTAACCGCTTATATGTCTGCTTAAGCGTTCATGGGCAATACGTTTTTTTTTTTTTTTTTTTTTTTTTTTTTTTTCCAGATTTTCTCCTGAATCTTGACAACTAAAATCACCAACATATATTGATTCCATACTTTCTCATAAATTTGACACACCTATTGCATTAACACTCAAGACCAGTAACAAGAATACTAAATATAAAGGATGATTTTTAGGTAACAATAAAATTTAAACATAAAAAATTGAAAACAACAACTCTTCAACGGTTGGCCTTGGAAACTCTCTCGATTTCATCCTTCATCGAACCTAATTTTCTGGATATGCATTGATTGATCTGGCAATTGCTTCTCTTGTGGCCAAGTTGCTTGCAATTGAGCACTTATTCATCCTCCGAGGAACCTCAAAGGCTATGGAATATGCTTACTCTTTTTCTCCATTTTTTGTCTTCTTGAATGGCGGATGGATGATAATGTTAGCCAACTCTGGCAGCACTTCCCACTGCTCTTATGGAGGAACCGAATATATTGTTTCTGAATAGCCAGCATGTAGTGTTTGCCATATAGAGAGGGGAGCAAAGTTCCATGTAAATTCGAACCAAAATCCGGCTTTCGTTTGTGTTTCAATGCTGGTGCATGAGGACAAGGAAACGTTAAATGTCAGGCACTTTACACACTCAAGTTTTACTACAAGGTTAACTAGGGCATCCAGACCATGGCGTGCATGGTGAACTTCTGAGCATTAAGAGATAGGCAAACAGTGTATTTAACAGTTCTATATGTTCTCGCAATAATTTTTCAGCTGACAGAACAAGGGTTTGTAGTAAATTATCTGACTCCGTACAACGCTCATGGAACCACTGTGACAATGTCCTCTGGATTGCATCAAAAAGGGCAACTATTAGAAACTCTCTCTTCTATAACAACCTTCGAATTTATGACTTGACTGTGTTCGCGGTCATGAAATCAAGCCTTCTTCCAAGAAAGTAAGCTCTACTCCATCGCTCGAACCAACATCATGCTCAAGATACTTAGCATTCTATCATCCTTGTTCGGATTTGTCGGAAGTGCTCCTCGAACTCATAACTTGATAAGTCTTTGCTGCCGTGTAGTATGTTTGAAGGAGGCCAGTACACTTAAACTTTTGTTTTTACTCACGAAGGTGCCTCTACATAATCTGTGATGTGCTTGAGGGTAATAGTGGTAATCCCCTTCTTTATAGAGTTGTGCCATAAGATATTTGCATAACTCATCATTGTCAGACATTATCGTACGTAATTGCTGAAAAAATCAAGTCCACGACTTGTCATTCTCAGAGTCAACCACACACCATGCAACGGGATATGTGTGATTCTCGTTGTCCCATGCAGTGGTCACCAACAATGTACCTCCATACTTTCCAGTAAAAAGAAATTATCAACAGCCAACACCTTTCTCATGTTTACAAAACCCCTTATAGCAGAACCATAAGCAACAAAAAAAATAAAATAAAATAAAATAAAATAAAATTTAAACATCATATTCTTGTCCCACTTCAAAGCCGTCTTGCTACCTTGGTTTGTCAATTCAAGCATATAATGGTATGCTTCTAATATTGCGTACCCATGCTTCGACGTGTCCCTCACAAAATCTTGCATGTTGTTTCCCTTTCCAGCATTTCCAGTAACTAATAGCACATCCACAACTCTATGCACACAAGTCTCTGAATGTCTTTAGGAGATGGACATTTCCCTTCAACGAACTGACTTTTGATAAATTGTCTAATAACATTAGCGATGGTTGTCGATGCTCACCTAAAATATATCCCAAACCACATGGTGTGCTCACGGGTATATGGCTAGGAAAATTTTTAGGACTCCGCCAACCTTCTACAATAAACCTATCACTTGCACTTTCGGTCACGACATGCAACCGTCACAACCGATGAATTAGACTTTTTGGTGATGAACTCAAATTACCTCTCATGACAACAAGTTTTAGCTTTCTCACCACTTCCTCTTATTGTCAATAAATATCCTATGTAAAACTCTGATCTATCCGTAAAAATGAGCTGATTCATTTACCTGTAATTGCCCCCCTCTAAAACTGCATAAAGGACCATAGTGTTTCTCTCCACAAACTACACCTTTTGCATAATCTGTATTTAAAGGAATCTTACATCCGCAGGAACATGTACGGGGTCCTCCTCCTCAACATTTTCATTCTGCCGTACATGACCAACCTCTTCTACAGTGTCCTCCTCACCGCCCAAATCACCGCTTACTCTTGATTTTTCAACTAACAAATCAATGCCCTCATAGTTCAAATTAAAACCAGCCAAATCTTTGCCAACTTCTTCGTTATCCCCTTCCTTGAACCAACTTCCAACGTTTATCTACAAAAAAACCCTTAAAATCGGCCTCGAACCATTTTTGCCCACATCAATCATATAACTTCACACCTTCATCCGACTTTAATATAGTAGGAGGTACCTTAAATGTTCAGGAACTCTGCTTAAAACATACTTCACAACTATATCACTACGTGGCAATTCAAATCACCTCTTCTAATTATTCATCAATTAAACTCATCAAAACTAACCTCTGTGCTCACAACAATTGGTATAACTTCTTTACTCTTCCCAATCCCTTCCAACAACTTTCTTCCTCCACCCACTCACCAAAATTTCAACACCCAAAATAACTTGTCCCATGTCTAATAATAGTCAGTACCTATAATGCAAGAAAAAAAAATATATTATTAACTGATGTATTAAGGGTTGAAAGATTTAAAAAAGCATCTGCAGAGTCGCTTGACGATCTGGAATATTGTTTACTAGATCGCTTGAGATATAATGGATCGCTTAAGCGATCTTATGCCATTTACCTGATCGTTAAGCGATCTGCTGCTATACACCAGACTTATAACAGATCGCTTAAGCGATCTTCTACCATTACCTGATCGCTTAAGCGATCTACACTGCTGCATTATACCAAGAGACCAGATCGCTTAAGCGATCCATCATATCTATAACACATTTCAGTCATCTCCCACATACAATTGGTGCTACCACCCCAGCTACCCACAATGCAAGAAAATATTCAACAAATTTCACTCATTTCAACTTCCATTACATCAAACACAACCCAACAACCTAACAACTAATCAAAATCATAACCTAAACCCAATCCATCATTAAAACTTTGTAAATTGAAATATAAATGGAAAGGGGAGATACACATACTGGACGAAATGTCGAGAGGAGGAGGAAGAGAGATCTGTGGCGGAGGAAGAAGATAGTGTTAATGGCGGAAGAAGAAGATGTATAGGATAGAGGAAGAAAAGATGTACAGGAAAAGAAGATGTAGACGAGAAGAAAAGAAGGATGTAGACGAAGCTTACAAGGAACAACAACCATGGAGGAATGCGTTAATGTGGTGGGAGGAAGAAGAAGAAGGTGTTTGGGTTTGTTTGCAAGAATTTCAGCTCTTTGGGGACATATTATAATTTTTAAAAGATTACACAATACTTCATTAATCCTAATTAACCCCATCATGTTTAATTAACCTTAATAAAAAACAAGGCTATTTAGTAACACTTACAAACTATATAGCCTTTTAATTAAATTTTACTTCAAATGGCCTTTTTAAAATGTCCAGAAACTACGATAGTCTCCTTTCTTTTTGAAAAGAGTAACATTACACCTCTATCTCTTCACCACAAAATTTTCTCACACATCCGATAAGACAGTTTACAATTGGTCAGTTGTAATTTATCAGATAGACCCATTGTGAATGATCAATTACGAGTTACCATGTCAGGGTTGCGAGAGAAAGTTTGTGAGAAATGATTCTAAATGTACTACTTTTGTTTTCAAAATTAATTCATTGGAGGCGTCAAAATTGAACAAAGAAAAGTCTCTAAAGCTCAGTAATGGAAACCATACAACTTTGTGACACTTAACAAGAAAAAGTATCAGAAAATGGCATGGTCGTTTGTGTAGTAACTAGATTCCAAAACATGATTCTTCAAAGTTACTTTTTGGAATAAAAAGAACGAAGTTACAGTCAATTTTACGATATGACCTGATAAGTTTCTTAGTAATGATTGAAGGTGGTCGGAATACCCTTGATTCACGGGTCAACACGAAAAACTATTAACAATTTCCCCGAAGCTTAGGCATGGCTGCATAATCTGTTTCATTTCTTAGTTTTGACTATGGAAAAATCAAACCAGATCACATCATTTTGTTGGTGTTGTTAAATCTATGAGAAGCAGACTAAAAATCACAGTATTGTTCATTTTCTTTCAAAATTAAATTAGTGAAGCTGTAAGATTGACCAAAAGCGAAGCCATGGCATACTACATGAAGCCATGAAGTCACAGCTGCAAGAACTTTGATCTAGACAACTGTTAATTAAGGCCGCTTTGTATTGTGGATGATGTCATGGGTAACATCAGAATATGTTAAGCAGGAAAGTTTCTTTAATTATTTCTCGCTGATATTCTCCTTCTTTGCCATGCAGTTCACCATTGAGGTGGATGCAGTCACTGATGACATTTCACAAGGAGAAGTAATTACTCGCTCAGAAACTATAGTATCTTCAGGTAACATCTTTGAGTTGGGATTTTTCTCATTGGGGAATTCAACAAATTATTATGTGGGAATATGGTACAAGAAAATTTCTCAAAAAACTGTAGTATGGGTTGCCACAGAGATCTTCCATTAACTGGTGGCTCACCAGTACTTACCATTAACAATGAGGGAAATATGTAATCGTGGATGGAAAAATTACTTACAGGTGACTGAAAATTCACAAGCGAGATACCAGTGCCATTCTTGAGATTCAGGAATTTTGTTTTAAGAAATGGGAACTTTGGTATAGTGTGGCAGAGTTTGACTACCCTTCAGATACTCTTCTTCCGGAATGAAATTCGGTTATAGCACAAAGTCTGGAAAAGTGTGGTCATTAACCATGGAAAGATGCACAAGATCCTAACCTCGAGAGGCTGAGCTGAAATGGATCCCAACAATCAATGAAGTGTTCCTTACTAGGGGCTCTGGATTTCTTTGGAGGAGTGGAGTTTGGAATGGGGATCATTTCAGTCAAATGCCTGAAATGACATTAAACTATATCTTCAATTATATTTTTCATAGTGATGAAAATGAGACATATTTCACTTATTCTAAAAGATTCTATATTAGTCGATTTCAATATATTTTCAGGAGGGATAACAACTTTCATGGGAGCAGAAAAGTCAGGCGTGGTTTATTTCTGGTCTCAACCAAGAAATTGTGGTATTTATTCGCTTTGTGGCCCGTTCGGCATCTGCAGAATTATATGAGTCGTTATGCCGTGCCTGCGTGGTTTTAGAGCCTCAAACAATAGGGAGTGCAAGATACTTCTTCTGGGTGTGTGAGAAGCACACCATTGTATTGCGAGGATAGCACTTCTCTTAAGCGCGATAAAGACAGATTCTTGAGGATGGATGCTATAAAGTTTCCATTAGACCTAAAGATTGAAAGCTTCAGCTGTAAAGCAATGTGAATCCGCTTGCTTTAATGAATGTTCTTGTACTGCATAGCTCACAATAGCAGTGGTGTGTGTCTTCTATGGGATGGAGACATTGAATCTAGAACAACTTTCAAAAGAGATCCTATGGGACAAATATATCAACCTTGCTGCTCAGAGCTTCAAAAATCCGGAGGTAATTTTATTGTAATCTCCATACTTCTTCATTAAGGAATTCTTTTGACCGAATATATATTTTCGGATCTATAGAATAAAAAGCTACTATGGATAATTGTACTAGTATTTCCTGTGGCCCTCCTTGCTTCTTACATCTTTTATCAACGGAGGCAAAAACTAAAAGAGAAAGGTAATTCTCTTATCTCCTCACCCTCCCATGTCATGTATGTCTACACATTTGCATTTATTTTTAAGTTTTATCTTACCAAAACAGAAGAGCAGAAACAAGCCAGGATATGTTACTATTTGATGTAAATATGAGTCTGAAACAAGTGCGGATGAACTCTCCAATGTAGATAAATCTGGCACACGTAAAAGTAAAGGTGCTTTTGCCGCTGTTCAGCTTTTCAAGTGTATCAACTGCTACAGATATTTCTCTGCAGAAAACAAACTAGGACAAGGTGGCTTGGACCGTCTATAAGGTAGCATTCCTAAACTTTCCACCACTTATGCAAGGCGATCGATGAGTTTATCTTTTGCTTTTCATGTTCTTGAATTCATGAAGTTCAATTGCAGGGGAAACTACTTATGGACAAGAAGTTGCAGTGAAAAGGCTCTCGAGGCAGTCAGGGCAAGGACTAGAAGAGTTGAAAATGAGACGATGCTTATTGCTAAGCTCCAACACAGGAACCTTGTAAGACTCTTGGGTTGCTGTATTGAACAAGGCGAAAAGATTGTGCTATGAGTCATGCCTAACAAAAGCTTAGATTCATTCCTTTTTGGTCTGTGATTATTCATTCTTCACAAATTAATATGTGCAGTACCTTACTAGGGTGTCAATTCTTTATATATTTACCTTACGATTTTGAAACAGATCCAACTAAGAAAGGTCTTTAAGTTGGGGAATACGTGTTAAAGTCATGAAGGGATTGCTCAAGGATTTGTATCTTCATGAATATTCTAGACTAAGAATTATTCATAGAGTCTAAAAGTTAGTAATATTCTGTTAGACAGTGACATGAACCCTAAATATCTGATTTTGGCATGGCAAGAATGTTTGTGCAATGAGTTACAAGCAAATACTAAACGGATGTGGGAACTTAGTAAGTAAATCTGGAATATTGAATGAATTTTAAATCCTTTGTAAATGCATTTGTTTTCTTGACAATTCGATGAAATAATGAATTCAGTGGTTATATAGTCGCCTGAGTATGCCCTAAAGGCCTCTTCCCATAAAATCTGATGTGTTTAGCTTTGGAGTGCTGCTGTTGGAGATGTGAGCAGCAAAAAGAACACAGTTTTCACCACAGTGACTCTCTTAATCTTCTTGGACTTGTAAGTGAAAATGTTTTTTCTCTTCAGTTTTTCAGAAAGGTTGAATTAAGATGATTATTATATATATATTATATATCTATTTCAGGAAATCCATTCACTAGGACTAACATTGTCAACTACTTTTGACCTTTATTAATCTACCAATGTCTGTTATTTCTGCAGGCGTTGGATCTATGGAAAGATGATAGAGCTCAGGAACTAATGGATCCAGAATTGGAAAATGGCGCACATATCCCATGCTGATGAGATACATTAATGTCGCCCTTCTCTGTGTTCAAGAGAATGCAGCGGATAGACCTACTATGTCAGTAGTAGTCTCAATGCTTACAAATGAACTTGTTGCTTACCTTCTCCCAAACAGCCTGCTTTCTCTTATGGGAAGTATGCAAAATTCAAACTCACCTGAAAGAAGGCCACAAGCCTGTTCGGTGAATGAAGTAACAATTTCTTTGTTGAAAGCTCGTTAGCTATCTGCCCTGAAGTTCATGATATTATCTCCAATCCTTTTTTGGTGCCTACTGTTGTAAATTTTTTTGGGAATGTTCACATCATTTATATGTTATTTTGATGATTTCAAATAAGGTATATGGCTATTGGGATGAAACAGCAGGTTGATTTTTGGACATCTCACATTCACATTTCTGATTCCCAAGAATACCAAACTAATGAGCTTGATACATCTATTGGTGTTTTCACCATGAAAATAACATGAAGTTGCTATCAATTAAAGCCGGGTTTGATTTCTGGAAAAAAGTTTGAAAGTTAAGGTAGTAACAAGTGAGTGTTGAAAAAGAATTCCTACAACTCAAACGAAAATTAAAGCAAACAACAAAAAATAAAGCAAACCAAACACAAGATTTTAAAGTGGTTGAATCCATTCAATTTAGTCTATGTCCACCATCCACTCAAACAATCCACTAAGCAAAAACTTAGAGTTGTATAATTTTTAAAAGAGAAAAATTGCAAACTCCTTACACTATCCCAAAAGGCCTAATTAGACCCTTAATAAGAGCCCACAATGACTATTATTTTGGTGTCTATTTTACACTTTTTGAGATACTTTAAAAGTCCAACTACTAATCTATTTAAAGGGGAGAGTCCTCTTGCAACTCCCTTTCTCAAGCAATATGGGATTCAAGGCACAATCCCAATAATTCCTCCATTGACTTGAATCCCCAAACACCACAGTAGCATCTGAAAATCTTACTCGCTTCACAGTCTTCTTTGCTTTAACAACAAGAACTTGAACAACATTATCTCTTGATTTCTTAAGAGACACACCTTTATCAAACAAATATAGTTGTTTTTCATTCCTTTTGCCTTGCAAAATCAAAACATCATCTTTACACACTTCGCATCCATCTATTTGACCAATGTAGGTATATCCACGAGAAGCCAACTCACCCAAAGAAATCAAATTGTGACTACAACTCAGTACATACCTCACATGACGAAGCTTCTTGAAAACACCATTGTGAAGCTTGAAACGAATGCTACCAACGCCTTCAATCTTCACTTTCTCGTTATTACTAACAACAATATTTCCATAATTTCCGTCTTCTTTCAATTTAACAAAACAATTTTTTCATTACAAACATGCATAGATGCAGCAGAGTATAAAACCCAGCCTTTTTCACCCTTTGAAATTTGAGATTCATCTTGACATGTTACTAGAAATTCACCTTCATTATCAAGGACCCAAGCATCATCCTTCAAATCCTTCATTTGTTGAGCCTTCTTGAAAGCAAGCATATCCTCCCTTAATTTCTTGCAACGTGGTTGGATATGTCCATTCTTTCCACAATAATAACACTCCTTATTACTGTAATCTTTGACGTTTGATTTATCACCTCTTTCTTGAGTCATCCTTCGATTAGAACCTTCTGCAACTAGTAGATCTCCTCTAAGTGATGAGTTATTTGATCCCATAAACCTTTCATTCTCACGTAATAAGACAGTCACGTCATCTAATTTTAAAGTAGATTTGCCTACCAACAAAGTTTGAACTAAAGGTCTATAATATTTAGACAAAGATGACAACAATATCAATGCTTTTTCTTCGTCATTTACCTCTCAGAAATAGCCAACAATTGAGATACTAGCCTATTAAATTCATTTAAATGATCATGGAGACTCTTACCTTCATCCATCTTCAGAGAATACAGATCCATCTTCAAACACAAACTGTTAGTCAACGATTTCGACGCATAAATACCCTTCAATTTTTCCCACAAGCCCTTTGGTGTAGACTCAGTCAACACGTTGTACTTTATCTCTGGAGCTAAAGCCAATCTGATTGTACTGACAGCTCTCATTTGAATTCTATTCCATTCTCTATCAGACATCCTCTCTGGCTTACTCTCTTCTAGTGCCTGATCAAGACCTTGTTGTATCAAAAGGTCTTGTATTGTACTTTTCCATAACATAAAATTAATTTTACCATTAAATAAAGGAACCTCAAAATTAGACATACCACCAAAAAAAAGTCGCCAATCTACTCTTAAATCCAACCTCCTCTAGAGGTTGCCTTCTCCCAGATCACGAACCGTGGGCTTTGATACCACTTGTTGAAAAAGAATTCCCACAACTCAAATGCAAAATTAAAGCAAACCAAATACAAGAATTTTAAAGTGGTTCGGCTCATTCAATTTAGCCTACATCCACTATTTACTCAAACAATACACTAAGCAAAAGCTTACAACTATGCAATTTTTAGAAGAGAAAAATTGCAAACTCCTTACACTATCCCAAAAAACCCAATTACACCCTTAATAACAGCACACAATGACTATTATTTTAGTGTCTATTTTACACTTTTTGAGATACTTTAAAAGTCCAATCTATTAGTTTATTTAAAGGGGAGGATCCCCTTGCAACTCCCTTTCCCCAACAATATGGGATTCAAGGCACAATCTCAACAGTAATATCGTTAGTTGCGATATACTCTTCAAATCCTTTCTCCTTAATGTTCAAACCTAATAATTTACTCAACAAATTAGAAAACTTCTTTTCATCTTTTTCAGGTTATTTTACAGTAGGCTTTATAATCTAGAACTTGATGTATTATAGCATTTACATTTTCTTAAACATTAGGCCTAGGAACTATGGATGGAAGATAAAATGCTTTAAATTTCTGGATAAACCTTTGCGGAATTCATGTGTAAAAACTGAAATGCCAAGATGCATATAATTAGGGTTAATTTTTATTTAGGACAATGCAGTAGAGTGATCAACAAATGGACTTTGTTATCTTTATGCCATCGGTAATTCCTGCACTAAAGAAATCGAGACAATTTAACTACCGAAACATTTCAAGTTTGCAATTGAGAAAATGGACATGAAAATATTTTTTATTTATCTTTTAGTTGGAATTTCTTGACGTGGCATACTTAACTTCAACTAAAACAGCAAAAGGGGTTTAAATGTTATAGAATTAGGAGTTTAGGGTTAAAAAAATAACCAAAATATTAATGGGTTTTTGTTATTTTTATTTTCTATTATATATGTTTTAAATATGATATGGATTGATTTTTTACAATATAGGTTTGGTTGTACGAGACTATCCCTGTCTTTGGTAAGGCCGAGGGGCAGAAGGAGGCATCGATCCCATTTCCTATGATATTGCAGTGGCACACCGAGAAGAACAGCCATTGGGACTATAATAAAATAGAACTGGAAATTCAAGAGGCTCAAGTAAGATTGAAGGATTTGTATTTTGAATATTTACTTGTATTTAGATATCGTTTAAGAGATTTGCTGAATCGTTTAAGCTTTACTTCAGTGGAATGATGGTATGGGATCTGTTGATTAAAAGATTAAATGATTTTGTAAATTTTTTTTCTTATTACAAGGAGTGGTCCATCCGTTTGTCACTCCTACTAGAGGTGAATTCCAGATGGATTACGTTATGTCCTTCGTACCACTAGACAATGTTTAGGATGAGAGTATAGACGACCTGACTCGGGACCTAGAAGGAGTACCGCATCTGACTACAATTGAAGGGTCGCATGTGGAGCATGTTTTTGAGGCTGAAGGTGTAGCACCTGAGACAACTGATTTTGCCGTTGAGGATGAAGATATAGATGATCTGATCCGTACGCCTCCTTCCAATTTTCAAACCCGTACACTAACTATCAATTTGCCAAGGCACACGTAGTTTGAAGTGGTGGACCTTCTAAACAGCCTTTATAAGTTTGACATTTTGAATACTGTTTGTGAAAAAGTTGAGAAAATGGAAGAGAGGATGTAGAGAGTTGAGAAGAAACTTGATCTAGTTACGGGAATGGTTGAAGTAAAACCAAAGAAAAGAGAGAGTCGGAAAAGCAAGCATGTCAAATCTCCGTTCACCAAAATAAGGTATAATAAGAGAAGGAAAACTAGGAAAGACAAAGAGGGAGTTGGAGAGGATGATAAGGAGAAAGTTGATCGAAGTGAGGAAGTAGGTGGAAGTGGTGAAAAAAATAAAGGGGTTAAAGGTCGATTTATTCAAGCCAATAGACGAGAAAAAGAAGAAATCATTTTATGCGTATTACAATAAGGAAATAATTTACATATGGATCAAGTGCAAGATCGAAGATTATCCTCGGAAATGGTTTGATAAGATGCTAAGAATGGGTTGCCGGGTTCACGACTCGGTGACTTATTTTTCCCATAACGTATCCTGTTATCGCTTAAGCAATCTATTTTTTCTAAACAGATCGCTTGTAGAGAACAAGATTGATTGATTGATGTAGCACATTGATGATGTGTTGACACTTATAATGATGAGACAAACTATTTATGCTGATATCTATGATTAGTAATGTGCCATATCTGATGTGTCTTTCGGCCAGAGCGCAGAGGATTTTAAAGGTGTCATTGCAGATTATCTGTTTGATGACAGGATGTTTTAGTATGTCAGGGGGGAGAGGCTAAAATATGACAATAGTTGGGCAAAGGTAAAAGGGGTATACTGCATCTTGAATGTGAAGCAAATGCATTAGATAATGTTGTTTGGCTATTGGGCGAGGGCTTGGTGCAGATTCTCCCTACAACAACTCCAATCAAGAATTTGTAAAAAAACAATCCATATTAGATTTAAAACACATATAATACAAAAAAAATAACAACAAAAACATATTAATATTTTGGTTGTTAATTTTAACCCTAAACTTCTAATTCTATAACATTTAACCCATTTTTGCTGTTGTAGTTGAAATTAAGTATGCCACGTCAGAAATTCAAACTGAAAGAAAAAATCAAAGGGCCCGTTTGTTTTGTTATTTTGGAAATAATATTGGATAGTTGAATAGAGTGAGTATTACAAGGTAAAATTTAAAAATTAACAAAAAAACCCCCTAGGTTTGCTAATTTAACTAAATACCCCAATATATAAATTTTTTGTAAAATGACAAAAACACCCCCACCCACCCATAATGCTAGATTTCGGCCGCTACCGTCGAAATTTGGCCAAAAAATAGAGTTACGATGTAGACCGATTGGATCTGGTGGGTAGGGCATCAATATGACCTTTTCCGGCCAGATCCACCACGAATCTGACTAGAAAAGGCTAGATCTACGGTCAATCTGGCCGTTGATGGTCGCAAAAGTCCAGATCTGGCCGTCGTTTTTGGTCAACGATGTCTATTTCTTTGGTTGTTCTGACAGCCAGATGGTCAGAAAAGACCAGATCGGTAAATTATTGGCCAGTTTTGATCGTTTGTAGGCTGTTGTGACAGATTCTGGCTACCACTGACGGTGGTTGCCAGAATCTTTCAACTATGGGTGGGTGGGGGTGTTTTTATTAATTTTTAAACTTTTTTTAGGAATATTTAATGAAATTAATAAACTTAAAAGGTCTAAAAGTAATTAAAAAAACATACTAATATTTCCTAAATAATTAAACAAACAAATATTCTGAAAATATGATTGAGAATATGGATAAGAATATTAAACCCAAAAATATTTTCGCGCCCATTTTCTTCGTTGTCTAGGTAGTTAAATTGTCCCTAAAACTAACAACAATCTCAAGATAACGGAGAAATCTCACCAAAACAAGGTAATTGTTCACGGACCCATATTTCCCGACACTGTCAACCAAATCCGATCTCCACCCTTCAGATTTGAGATACTTTTGAGTCGTGAACCTGTCTTCAAAGTTTCAGCTCAATCGGACCACTAATGACCTTCCATCGGAGTGCTTCATGAAGACTGGTCGGAGTAGAGTGAAACTGAAATTTTCTCTCTTTTCCACCTTTTCTTTCGTCTCTTTTTCGGCAGCAGCTCTCAGCTTTTTTCTCATCACCTTTTTTTTTTTTTTTTGGGGCGGGATTCAGAATATTCCTTTGTTGATACCCTAACACTAAGACAACAAACTTGGGCTTCAACAAGAACGTGCCTTTTCAATGATGCTTGGGCCACCTTCCACATGAGGGAACCAAAGCCCAACGTGAACTTTACACAAAGTATATTGGAGTCGACTGGTAACTGCGATAGTCTCCACATTTCTTTTTCAAAATTAAATTCATTGGAGGCGTCAAAATTGACCAAAAGAAAAGTCTCTAACGCTTCAGTGATGGAAAATTGGAAACCATAAAACTTGTAACCCTTAACAAAGGAAAAGTATCAGAAGAATGGCATGGTGGGTTTTGTGCAGTAACTAGATTTCAAAATGATAAATGAATGTAACAGGGGGATAACATGGGCTTCGTTTGGTTGCCAATTGGGAATACTACTTTTAGTATTCCCAAAAAAGTTAAACAGTAAAATACCCAAAAACTTTGGGCTTCGTTTGGTTCAAAATTTGGGGGTTTTGGGAAAAGTTTTTTGAAAAAAGTTAAAAAAAAGTTGAATTGGGCGGGTATTACGATGTAGGATTTATAAATTAATAAAATGTCTCCTATGTTTTTTTTTTACAAAATACCCCCTATAATAAAACATTAAAAGTTAACAAAAACACCCCCAATCCACCCTCAAATACCCCCAGCCGGCCACCACCACCGGAGGTGGCTGGAGTCGCCTTATCGGCGTATAACCGACTGGATCTTGCCAGTCATGCGCCGATATGGCCTTTTCCGGCCATATCCATGGTGGATCTGGCCTGTAAAGGCCAGATCTGGCTGTATTTGCTCTCAACAACGGCTAACAAATGATCGTCGTTGATGGTCAACGACGACCGTTTGTTGGTCGTCATGACCGACTGTTACGGCCAAAGATCTGGCCGTCAACGGTCAGATCTTTGTCCTTAGATCTAGCCTTTTCCGACCAAAGCCACCGTGGATCTGGCCGAAAAAGGCTAGATCGGCGCACTAGATTCTAGCCATTTTCCGGCGGTGGTGATCGGAATCTGGTAAATGTGGATTGTTGGGGTGTTTTTGTAATTTTTTAAAAAACGTTTAGGGGTATTTAATTAAATTAACAAATTTAGAGGGTTTAAAAAAAATTGAATAATATTGAAAGTAGTATTCCCAAAAATGAGAGTTTTTGGGTATTTTACTGTTTAACTTTTTTGGGAATACTAAAAGTAGTATTCCCAATTTTGAACCAAACGAAGCCCTGATTTTTGGGAATACTACTCTCAATATTATTCAACTTTTTTTAAATCCCTTAAATTTGATAATTTAATTAAATACCCTTAAATATTTTTCTAAAAATTGCAAAAACACCCCAATAATCCATATTTACCAGATTCCGGCCACCACTGCCGGAAAATGGTCGGAATCTGTTAGGATGATGCACTACCGGCTGAAGCTGGCCAGTAGTGCGCCGATCTAGCCTTTTCCGGTCAGATCCACGGTGGATCTAGCCGGAAAAGGCCAGATCTAAGGCCAAAGATCTGGTCGTAATAGTCGGTAACGACGGCCAACAAACGGTCGTCGTTGATGGTCAACAACGACCATTTGTTGGCCGTCGATGACGAGTAAATACAGCCAGATCTGGCTAGAAAAGGCCATATCTAAGACCAAAGACAGTCAGATCTTTGGCCGTAACAGTCGGTAACGACGGCCAACAAACGGTCGTCATTGATGGTCAACAACAACCGTTTGTTGGCCGTCATTGACGAGCAAATACGGCCAGATCTGGCCGTAGATCTGGCCTTTGCCGGCCAGATCCACCGTGGATCCGGCCGAAAAAGGTCATATAGGTGCACGACCGGTAAGATCCAGCTGGTCATGCGCCGATACGACGAATCCGGCCACCCTCCGGCGGTGGTGGCCGGCTGTCCGTATTTGAGATTGGGTTGGGGGTGTTTTTGTTAACTTTTAATGTTTTATTATAGGGGGTGTTTTGTAAATAAGCAAATATATGGGGTCTTTTTTCTAATTTATAAATCCTACATCGTAATACCTGCCCAATTTAACTTTTTTCAACAAACTTTTCTCAAAAACACGCAATTGCGAACCAAACGAAGCCCATGGGTAATCTTCAAATTCACTTGTTAGAAACGAAGTTGCAGTCAATTTTATGATAATGTTTTTCAGTAATGATTGAAGGTAATCACAAATACTGAAATACCCCACATCACGGGTCAACATGAAAGACATTGGAAAATTCTGAACGCTAAGGATTGCTTAAACACAAGTAGGTAATCAACTCTTTTGAACTATGCATTTGATCTCATTGGAGCAGTCTTTATTGCCCATTTTCTTCCTTGCTTTACTATCTCTCTCAATCTTCTTGAAATCATCTACTGCAGGTGATACCATAACTACAAGCCGACCTGTGAAACACCCTGAGACTATCGTTTCTGCTGGTGGAATATTTGAACTTGGATTCTTCTCTCCGAAAAACAATTCCAATTACCACTTAGGAATATGGTATAAAGAAGTTTCTCCCCGTAGGGTTGTATGGGTTGCAAATAGAGACTACGCAATGTTAAACTCTTCTAGCCTGAGCATCATCTCTGATGGAAACATTGTGATTTTGGATGGCAGATTGTCTTACAGTGTGACAAACATTTCAGGTGGCAATAATGATTCCACTGCAAGGCTATTGGATACGGGGAATCTTATACTGGGAGGCAACAACTTGGAGGTACTTTGGCAAAGTTTTGACAATCCAACTGACACTCTTTTACCAGGAATGAAGCTTGGACATGATCCAGCGAGTAAAAAAACGTGGTCCTTATTATCTTGGCGAGGTGTACACGATCCTGCTCCCGGTGATTTCCGTCTGGAACTGAATGCCGGGCAATTGATTATCAAGCAAGATTCTAAGATATACTGGGAGGGTAGTAGACAGCATTTTAGCTTACAGAATGTCTCACTACGTCGTGAGTGGCCGGAGTATGCAGTTTTCAGTGAAATCAACACTTCTACAATTTCCCATATATTGTTAGACGAATCAGGGCAGCTTAAACTGCAGTCATGGACACCAGAAGCTCAACGATGGTTTTCTGATTATTCTTCCAAGTGTGGTTATGATGGTGGATGTGGAGCTTTTAGTATCTGCAATGAAAGTGCCGATATACCATGTCGCTGTTTGCGAGGTTTCGAATCTGAACAAGGTTCTTGGACGCAGGAATCTATGGAAGGGATGCTGGCCACTGAAGGCTGCAAGAGAAAAACTAAATTGCAGTGCAGGGACAATAGTCTTTCAGAGAAGGATGGCTTTATAAATATCTCTAACGTTGAGTTTCCTAGTAATGCAAAGACTTTAGATTTTCGGAGTGCCGAGGAGTGTAAATCAGCCAGCTTGGGCAATTGTTCTTGGAATGCCTACGCTTTTGATGAACGTGGGTGCTTGGTGTGGGATGATTTCTTTGATCTGACGAAACTTTTAGATGGTAATAGTAATAGAAGAACTTTTTATATCAAACTTGCTGCTTCTGAGTTGATTGCCAAGGGTAAGGACAATGTAAACTATCATCGGTTATTATTTATTTGTGTACTTGCTTTTGTAGTGTTTTCTTTCTCTCGTTTAGTATTATATTTTTCAGTTTTTCTGGAAAGCAACACCTGCCACTGCCGACTTTTCACCAATTTGTCAATCAATCTGTATCTTTTATGGCAAATATGTATACAATGTTTGTTCTAATCTGCCTTTTTACTTCTGATTTTGTAGACAAAAACTCGAGCAATGGAAGTTCAGGGCCGACGATGAATAAGGAAACAAAGAGGCAATTATGGATAACTGTTGCATTGATCATACCTCTGATAATGGTCACTTTGCTGGTTATTCTTTATTTGAGGTGTAAGTTCAAAAAGAAAGGTAAGACTTTCCCAAAGCATGATTCGAGCAGTGAACTGCCAGAACTACCTTAAAGCCTTATTTTCATTTTTCTTCACTCTTTAGGGGAGGATCTGATGCTTTTTGATTCGAGTGCGGGCCTAAAAGCTGATAATTTGGAGCTTACAGAAGCAAATAAGCTTGGAAAAAGTAGTAAAAAGGCAGTTCAATTGCCATTATTTAGTTTTGCGAGTGTTTCTGCAGCAACAGAGAATTTCTCTGCCAGAAATAAGCTTGGGGAGGGTGGTTTTGGACCTGTTTACAAGGTAAGATTTATATCGTCACAGCAATAACATTAGGCCAATTATTAGACTATCTTATAACAAGAACTACTATGTCAGGGGAAATTATTGAAAGGAGATGAAATAGCTGTGAAAAGGCTTTCAAGAAGTTCTGGACAAGGATGGGAAGAGTTAAAAAATGAAGCACAACTTATAGCCAAGCTCCAACACAACAATCTTGTTAGACTCTTGGGCTGCTGCATTGAGCAAGATGAGAAGATACTAGTCTATGAGTACATGCCTAATAAAAGCTTGGACTTCTTCCTCTTTGGTTTGTAAATCTCTCAGCTCGAAACATATATTTGATTTTCTGGTTCCCTTTTCAAGGGCTGCATTGATTTTTTTACTAACGTCTTCTACATTTGATATATATATCAGATCCACCAAAAAGCAAGTTATTAGATTGGGAGACACATGTTTATATCATCGAAGGGATAGCTCAAGGACTTCTTTATCTTCATCAATATTCCAGATTGAGAATTATCCACAGAGATTTGAAGGCTAGTAATATTTTGTTGGACATAGATATGAATCCTAAAATATCAGATTTTGGGATGGCAAGAATTTTTGGAGGGAACATGCTACAAGCAAACACTAATCGGATAGTTGGGACTTAGTAAGTAAATGAAGCATCTAAAGTGAAAACTCTCAAATATATGCCACATAAAAGCCACCTAATATATGCTATGCATAAATTTCATGACCATGGGTCTACTAATTATCTTGAAACAATATTTCAATTGCAGTGGATACATGTCCCCAGAATATGCGCTGGAAGGCTTATTCTCGATAAAATCTGATGTCTTCAGCTTTGGAGTATTGTTGCTTGAGATTGTGAGTGGCAAGAAGAACACTGGTTTTTATCAGACTGACTCACTCAATCTACTGGGTTATGTGAGTAAACATCCAATCACAAACTTTTGTTAATCATGTGATTTGATTTTCCCTTTGAACTGATACTATTGTAAATTTGTGTCTGTGGATGTTTAAGGCATGGGATATGTGGACAAGTGACAGGGGATTGGACTTAATGGATCCAGTATTAGAGGATGCTGCCTCCAAGCATATTCTGCTAAGATATGTTAACATTGGGCTGCTTTGTGTTCAAGAAAGTGCAGAAGATAGACCCTCCATTCTGATGTTGTCTCAATGCTTATTAACGAAAATACAGTGCTACCTTTTCCAAAACAACCTGCTTTTTCACATATAAGAAGCGGGGCAAATTTAAAGCCAGTTTTCGGCAAAAGAGAAAAATGTTCAGTCAATGATGTAACTGTTTCGATTTTGGAAGCCCGTTAACGTCTGAGGACTTCTCAAGGTAGTAATTAATTTCATCTCCTGAGTATATTTTGTGTAACTGGCTATTGGGAATGGGACAACAGTCAACAGGTTGAATTTGGGACATCTCACATTCACACTTCCAATTCCCAAGTTACTAGCCATTCTTCCATAAAAGAATACCAAACTAAGTTTCATATTGAATACTTCACTTATTAATCCAAAACTCCTTTCGTTCTGTTTCAGGTTATATAATAGTGTGCCGTGTAATCTTGAACTAAGTATTAGATGAACTGTAAAATTTAGATTTTAAACGTTTAGGTCTGCGACCTGGCAAAGGAAAGACAAAATGCTTGAACTGCTGGATAACCTATACAGAATTCATTTGTAAAACACGATATGCATAGATGCATATATTACTTTGTATTGAAAATAATGCAGCAGATCGACTAACTATAGACTCTATCATATTCATGCAGGGCGTTGAATCGTCTGCAGTTCCTGCACCCCAGAAACCTGTTAGGAGTAATATGTACATTACTTTTATAACTTAAGGGTATTTTGCTTTCTCTTTACTCTTTTGTATTCAGTCTTTTGTCAATTGCAATGTGAAAACGCTAGTCTCTCTTTCACACTTCTCTTTGAATCTCTGAATTCCATTGAATATACTAAAAAAACCCACCTTTTGATTAGGAAGAATTCGAAGAGAGACAGGTAACTGTAGAAATTGTTCAGCAAATGGTGTAACAATGTGTGTGGTCACGAGTTGATAAGAATTTTTTTTTATTTGTTTTTTACCTTGATGCACAAGGTGTTCCTCTGAGATCAAGGATAATCCTCCATGATTTAACTGAAATGAATTGAGTCCATATGTTTGACGAATCACATTAATGATATTCCTTGTACATAACATTATAAAGTACGAGTAGCCAGCTCTGTTTCAATGTGCATTGTCCCGAGCGCACTAGAAACTAAAACAAAGGACACATCTTGGTTATTGACTTGCAGATGTGCCACCAAAAACCATTAATTTTGCCCAGACACACAATCTGCTCCTTTTGTTTGTTGATTAGGAAAATCAAATCAAACCAGAGCATATCATTATTTTGGTATTCTCGGTTAGTATTACGTCTATGGAAGCTCACTAGAAGCTGCAGCTCTGTCCTTTTACTTTTTCAAAATAAATATTAGTGTATATTCCAACATTGACCAAAACAAAATTCTCATACCAGTAATGTGTAACAGACAACTTGTGGCACCCACAAAGCAAAAGTTTCGTTCGTATTGTTGACCATGAGAAATCACTTTTCATGCCAATTTTTCTGCTTTAGCTAGATCAATTTCAAAACGAACTGTAAGGGCAGTAAGGGGATAGCGTGTGCCGTGAAGGACCTTGTTCAACTATGCTTCAGCCTCCAAGAATGTCTTGATAGCCTTAAAAATCACAGCCGAAAATAATTTCCTTTCGTTATAGTCACCTTTGAGGTGTCTGCACAAATCTTTAATGGCTAATGCAAAGAATATGCCAAGTAGGAGAGTTTGTTCTTTAACCGTTTGCTTGCTGATATACTGTTTATTTGTCATGCAGTTCACCATTTTGTTTGTGGTGGATGCAGTCACAGATAACATTTCTGAAGCACAAGAGATTATAATTGTCGGGTTGTTTGTCTGCTTATAATGTTGTATACTTTTCTGTATTGTTGGTTGTATCTGACATGATCCCCAAAATACTTGATTTTGGCATGGCAAGAATGTTAGGTTTACAAGCAAATACTAATCAGATTGTTGGAACTTAGTAAGTGAATGTAGACTATTGAAAAGTAATTTAGCTGTTAAGGTCTCTGATTGTAGCCATGCAAGTATGAAGCATATGAAGGAATTCATGCAGCTTCATATATATAAGCAATGCAAAGGCCTGGCCTAATCTTTTGGATGTATAAATGATTATCACATTCACGGGTTACGATTCCCTAAAGAGTTCATTTAATCATCCTGGCTTCGAACGATCAAGGCAGCACATCAGTTTTTAGCTAATCCCTGAGCCTCTTTTTTTTTTCTTCTCGTCATTGTCTTGCCCTCTCTCCACTCTCCTCTTCCTTAATTTATTTTTTGCTTTTGGGTGTAACTCACCCACCAACCCACTTGACTTTATTTTATTTATTCTAGTTTGGCTTAACATGTGGGACGCACTAAGCGCTAGAAAGGGGAACATATTTTAGAATGGAGAAAAATGTTGTAAGGCGTACTCGGTTGTTAACTTTAGGATGATAGAGATTAGTTAAAGTATGCATAAATTAGTTTAGACACCACATAAAAAAAAAAAAAAAAAAAAAGCTATAAGGGACAAAGTTATAATCAAACACAAATAATTGTCGGGATTTGCGACTAAAATATAACTGTTATGCAACGGAAACATAAACTCTAACGCTAGCTTATTGAATATAATAATACAAGTAATAAAGCATAAATAAATTGTCAAAATTAAATGCAAAAATAAAGAATACCAGGAATTAACGAGGTTCGGTATTAAAACCTATGTCCTCGGGTGCTGCAAAAGAAAACTCCACTATCTCCAAAACATTACAAACTTTTGGGCAATACAACAAATACCCAAAACAAATGGGAGATACAATAAAACTTACAAACTAAAGGATCCTTAAAGAAAGAACCCTAAACAAAAGAAGTATAATGGAATTACAATTTGGGATGCCTAATAACAATGATATGAGTCCTTATATATAGGCCCCAAAAGTTTCTCACTTTTCAATCCTAATCAATGTGGGACAAACAACCTTTTCTTGACCTATTACATATAAGTCCCTAAACCTTTCTCCATTATTATTTATGCCCCATGTGATTTTGCTAAACGCCATTTTTCAACAATAACAACACATCAAGGTTAAAACTAACATGTGCTATATAAAATTAATGAATATTAATTACAAAATGAAAATTCTGACACCAGTAATGTGAAACAGACAACTTGTTGCACCCAAAGTATCTTTCCTGTTATTGATGCATTAGAAAAGTCGTTACTGGTGAGTAATTATGCTTTGGCGGCAATATAAAATAGATTTCCTAGTCCCATAAGCCGTGAAGGAACACATTCAATTACGCCACAGATAAAATAAATATTACATTTGGAAGTAACTAGTTATGGTTGCCTTGTATAGTTGGTGATCCGTTATAAGCACTCATTTTATTTTTAGTCTTCTGTGACTGTGACTGGTGTCCGCACAAATTGTTAATGGTCAATACAAAGAATATGTCAAGAAGGAGAGTTTCTGTAACCAATGGCTTGCTGAAATTCTCTTTCTTTGTCACCCAGTTCACCGTTGTGGTGGATGCTGCAGTTTCTGATAGCATCACACGAGGACAAGGGCTAAAAAGCCCAGAGACCATACTATCTGCAGGTAAAATTTTTGAGTTGGGCTTTTTTCCTTGAGATATTTTTAAATATGTGGGAATATGGTACAAGAATACTACGGAAAAAACTATAGTATGGGTTGCCAATCGAGATCAGCCCTTAACTGGTAAGTCAACCATACTTACCATCAACAGTGACGGAAGCCTTGTCATTGTGGATGACAAGATCAGTTACAGGGTGAGTGACAGAGTCTCAGGCCAAAATGCAAGTGCTATTCTCTCAGATTCAGGGAATTTTATTTTAAGAAATTGGAAAAGACATATTGTGGCAGAGTTTTGATTATACTTTGGATGCCTTTCTTCTTGGAATGGAGATTGGTTATTGCCGAAAAACAGGAAAAGTATGGTCATTAACATCATGGAAAGATGAAGAAGACCCTAGTGTTGCCGTTGCTGTAGTGAAAATGGATCCAAAGCAACCGAAGGAGCTTTATCTTATGAGGGGCTCTGAAATGCTGTGGAGGACGGGGGTTTGGCACGAAGGTGGATTCTCCACAATGTCTGAAACGGGAGTAATTGATTTCATCATTTTAAGTTTTTACAACACTGAAAATGAGACATACTTCGGCTCTTCTCCAAATGAATCTTCTGTTGGTTTTGAGCTGGAGAATTCTAAGGAAACTGCAGTGAAGTTAAATCACAAAACATAATACGTGAATAGTCTAATTTCATTAAGCAGCAAGGCAAAAAAATATACATGGTTCACAATACTGTTGCACCTACTCTGCAACAGGTTTTACAATAAAAAATCATCAGCCATACTTTGCTAACAACTACTAAGACATCACATTACAACATAAACACCCAATCAACATCAGATTTACAGCTGAATTTACCTAAGTTGTACATTACATTAATTAAAGAAATTCAGTTCCATTGTGTTACAGTAGAACCAAAACAGCAGCAGAACTTCAAATTTTGCCGCCAAGCTTGCAGCTCCAGATTCCAAAATGTGACCACCTTCATGAGTTTCCAGCATAGTATCATCATGATCAACACTCCTCCTTGATATTTATGCTGGAAACTCCAAGTTTAAGTCTGAATTCTTCAAACTTGGACTTATTCAATCCCTTGGTCATAATATCAGCAACTTGGTTCTCTCCCAAGCAATGAACCAAACTAATTTCTCTGTTTTGCTCAGCCTCTCTCACAGCATGGTATTTAATCTTGGTGTGTTTAGTTCGACCATGGGGAATAGGATTCCTAGCTTTTGCAATAGCTGACATGTTATCACAATAGATAGTAGTAGGCTCACCTTGGTTCAATCTCAAGTCCCCCAAAATCTTTCTCAACCAGATTGCCTAGTTTGTAGCAACAGCGGTAGAAATGTATTTTGCCTCAGCAGTAGATAGGGCTATTGTCTCTTGTTTTTTGGAAAGCCAACTGAAGGCACCATGATTGACAAAGAAAACATACCCAAAAGTACTTCTCATGTCGTCAACTGAGTCTGCCCAATCATTGTCTGAATAGCCAACTAAACTAAAATTTTCAGCCCTTCTAAACCAGATTCCCAACTTAGCAGTGCCCTTAATGTACTGTAGCACCCTCTTTGCAGCCTTGTAATGCACCTCACTTGGCTTGCTCATAAATCTGGATAGGAGGTTGGTGGTATACATCATATTAGGCTTGGTTGCTGCTTCTATAGACACCTTCCTCCACCTTCTTGGCACCATCTTCCTTGCTCAGCCTTTGGCTAGGAATCAGAAGGATATCAACTGGTTTACAATTATTCATATTGAACTTCATTAGCATACTTCTTTTGACACACAAATATACCATTTAAGCCTTGGTATATTTCCATGCCAAGAAAGTAGCTCATTTCACCCAAATCAATCATATTAAATTCCATCTCCATTGCCCTTTTAAATTCTCCCAACTGATTAAGGTTGCTTCCAGTGACCAGGAGGTCATCAACATATAGGGAGACTATTATCACTTCACCATTTTGTTCTCTTACATAAAGGGTGTGCTCATTTGGGCTTTTAACATATCCTAGCTTACACAAATGGTCATTGATTCTGTTGTACCAGGCTCTAGCGGCCTGTTTGAGGCCATACAGGGCCTTCTTGAGCAAATAAACCTTCTCCTCCTTTCCCTTAAATTCATACCCCTCTGGTTGCTCAATGTAGATTTCCTCATCAAGCCATCCATTGAGGAATGCAGACTTCACATCAAATTGGAAGATTTTCCACTTAAATTGAGCTACCAATGCAAGGAGAAGCCTAATGGTGTCATGTCTTGCCACAGGTGCAAAAGTTTCTGAAAAATCAATCCCAAATTGTTGTGCAAAGCCTTTGACAACAAGTCTAGCTTTGAGTTTATTCACATCCATCAGAGTTTAGCCTCTTTTTAAATATCCATTTTACTTGTATTACTTTCTTGTTCATATATGTCATGCAGAGACCTGGTGCCCCAGACAAGTATTTCATCCACTTCGTCTGGATTCAATTCTCCATTCTGGTTCTATGGATCTTTGTCATGCTGGATGCTTGTCCTTCTCTCAACTTGCTTTCTCTCCCAATTCCATGTAGCTCCTTTATCTACTTTGATATCCCTACTAATCACAATCCTTTTGGTGCTTGGATTGTAGATTATGTAGGCCTTGGACTAGACTGCTTACAACCATGCATTTTGAGACCACAAACTGCTGCTCAGTACTCTTTTGTGTCTGTTGGGAATTCTCCATTGATTGAACTTGCTGATCCTGCTGGTTCCCCATGTTCTTGCACATTCTTTCAATGTGCCCAAATTGTTTACAAGACCTACATTGTATGCTAGGACTGAACCAACATCTGTTTTCAGAGTGGTTCTTTTTCTTGCAATGAGGACAAGAAGAAAAGGTTCTTGTACCTGCATTCTTTCCTCCTTGGTTGTTAACTTTCTCTTTTCCCTTCTTCTCTTCAGCATACCTCCTGTTTTCACCTTGAAATCCCCTTTTTTTTGGCTTGCTAAATTAGCTCCCTTACTTAAATCTTCCTGCCTCAGCAGCCTCCTTTGCTCTTGTGCTTGAAGGGAATGCACAAGTTCAACTAGGCTGATTTGGGATAGGTCTTTGGAGTTTTTAAGTGAGGAGATCTTTGCTTCAAATCTCTTGGGTAGGCTGACCAAAACCTTCTCCACAATCCTCTGATCAGTCAACTCCTCACCAAGTAGCTTAATCTTATTCACCACATTCATTAGTCTATCCACATACTCCTTGACATTTTCAGTTTCTTGCATTTTGAGCATTTGAAACTCTCTTCTCAAGTTTAAGACCTGCATGTTTTTTGTTTGACTGCTTCCCCCAAACTCCTCCTTGAGCTTATCCCAAGCTTCTTTAAGAGTATCACATGCCATAATCCTGGAGAAAACCTGGTCAGTTACTGCTGAATGGATGCAAGAGAGTGATCTTGGAGCCTTTGCTACCTCTTCTTCATGAATCCTTATCTGATTCAGTGTTGGGTTTGCTCCAAGCTGAGGGATTTGTCTCTCTTCCTCCACATATTGCCATAAGGCATGGCCTCTCAAGTAAGTCTTCATTTTAACAGCCCAAACATAGTATTGCTCACCATTGAAGATAGGTGGAGAAAGAGGAGTTGGGTTTGTTGCCATGAAGAAGACCTTTAGGGGAGTTGAGCTCAGTCATGAGGTTGTGTTTTGGTCTTGAGACTCACGGTGGCTTTGATACCAAATGTTGGTTTTGAGCTGGAGAATTCTAAGGAAATTGTAGTGAAGTTAACTCACAAAACATAATACATGAATAGTCTAATTTCATTAAGCAGCAAGGCAAAAAAATATACATAGTTTACAATACTGTTGCACCAACCCTGCAGTAGGTTTTACAATAAAAAATCATCAACCATAATTTCCTAACAACTACTAACACATCACATTGCATAAACACCTAATCAACAATAGATTTATAGTTAAATTTACCTAAGTTGTACATTACATTAATTAAAGAAATTCAGTTCCATTGTGTTATAGTAGAACCAAAACAGGAGCAGAACTTCAAATTTTACCGCCAAGCTTGCAGCTCCAGATTCCAAAATGTGACCACCTTCATGAGTTTCCAGCATAATATCATCATGATCAACATCTTCTATCATGAGATATCAAATTGATAGTAAGTATGGAGCCTCAGACTAAAGGTATGGTTGAAAAGTATTGATGGCTAGTTTGATTACTAGGTTGAACCAACTGAATGTGCTGCTTCGTTGGTCCCTTTAGTATCTGTCCTGAGATATTTTTATGCAGCTGTCAGTGCCTACATGGTTTTATACCCTAAAAAAACTGGAAAAAGCAAGATATATCAGGTGGTTGTTTGAGAAGAACACCATTACAGTGTAAGGATAGCAATTCTTCTAATGGTAAAAAAGACATGTTCTGGAGGATGAATGATGTAAGATTTCCCTTAAGACTAGAAGAATCAACTGGTCTGAATGCAAAGGAATGTAAATTGGCTTGCTCAAATAACTGTTCCTGCACTGGGTATNTGACCTCAACCTCACGGGATCACACCCTATTTTCATGACGGTAGATTTTTTGTATCTACAGTGGCCTAAAAAGGCCATATCGATGCCCTATCAGCCTGATCCAGCCGCAATGCGTCGTAACGCCCTTTCCCAGCAGGTTTCCGACGATGGTGGCCGAGATCTGGGAGGTTAGGTAGGTAGGGGTGTATTTATCAAATTTTTAAATCTTTTGTTGGTCTATTAAACGATCGTAATAAAAGGAACTTCGTTTACACAGGGTCGCTTAAGCGATCATAGATATCGCCCATTGACAGGTTTTGCACAATCCTTCACCTTGGTCAATTTCGGGTAAGTTATGGACAAGGTTTTTGTGTTTGAGTTCCTGGAGGGCATGATAATGGAAACGTCCAAATCTCCTATGCCACAACTCTGAATCATCTATCCTAGCTGAGTGGTTTTGAAAGACAACTTTTCCCCATTCTAGAGAGAAACTTTTTCCTTGCATCTTAACCTTTATCAATTCAATCCCATCACCCTCTAAGATAACACAAGTAAAGTCCTTGAAATGCAGAGAACAATTTTTCTCTAGCATTTGTCCTACACTAAGTAGGCTTAAACTAATTTTAGGCACAAACAAAACATATGCTATATGTTTAATACCTGTCTTGGTTTGGACAACTATGTCACCTTTGCCTTTCACCTCCAGCAGCTCACCATTTCCCACCTTCACTTTGGATTGATAGCCCTGATCCAAGTTCACAAAATTGCTGGCATTTGGCGTCGTATGGTTGGTGTAGCCACTATCAATCAACCACACATCAGGGCTACTTGCAACCATGCATTCCGAGACCACAAACAGCTACTCAAAACTCTCTTGTGTTTGTTGGGAATTCTCCACTGCTTGAGCTTGTTGATCCTGTTGGTTCCTCTTATTCTTGCACACTCTTTCAATGTGCCCAAATTGTTTACAAGACCTGTATTGTATGCCAGGCCTGAACCAACATCTGTTTTCAGAGTGGTTCTTTTTCTTGCAATGAAGACAAGGAGAGAAAGTTCTTGTACCTGCATTCTTTCTTCCTTGGTTGTTAACTTTCCCTTTTTCGTTCTTCTCTCCAACATACCTCCTACTTTCAACTTGAAATCCCTTCTTTTTTTGGCTTACAAACATAGATCCCTCACTTAAATCTTCCTACCTCAGCAGCCTCCTTTGCTGTTGTACTTGAAAGGAATGCACAAATTCGGCTAGGCTAATCTAGGACAAGTCTTTGGAGTCTTCAAGTGAAGAGATTTTTGCTTCAAATCTCTTGGGTAGGCCAACCAAAACCTTCTCCACAATCCTCTGATCAGTCAACTCTTCACCAAGTAGCTTAATCTTGTTCACCACATTCATTAATCTATCCACATACTCTTTGACATTTTTAGTTTCTTGCATTTTGAGCATTTCAAACTCTCTTATCAAGATTAAGACCTGCATGTTTCTGGTTTGACTACTTCCCCCAAACTCCTAAAAAAGCTTGGGCTCCTCATTCAGCTTATCCCAAGCTTCTTTAGGAGTATCACATGCCATTATCCTGGAGAAAACCTGGTCAGTTATTGTTGAATGGATGTAAGAGAGTGCTCTTGGAGCCTTGGCTACCTCTTATTCACGAATCCTTATCTGATTTAGTGTTAGGTTTGCTCCAAGCTAAGGGATTTGTCTCTCTTCCTCCACATACTGCCATAAGGAATGGCCTTTCAAGTAAGCCTTCATTTTGATAGCCTAAACATGGTACTCCTCACCATTGAAGATAGGTGGAGAAAGAGGTGTTGGACTTGTTGCCATGAAGAAGATCTTTAAGGAGTTGCATTGAGTTATGTTTTGGTCTTGAGGCTCATGGTGGCTCTGATACCAAATGAAGGTTTTTAGCTAGAGAATTCTAAGGAAAACTACAATAAAGTTAACTCACAACAACATAATTTGTTAATGGTTTGAATTCATTAAGCAGCAAGGCAAAAATATACATGGTTTTCAATACTGTTGCACCTACTCTGCAGTAGGTTTTACAATAAAAAATCATCAGCCATACTTTGCTAACAACTACAAACACATCACATTACACAAACACCTAATCAATAACAGATTTATAGCTGAATTTACCTAAGGTGTACATTATATTAATTAAAGAAATTCAGTTCCATTGTGTTATAGCAGAACAAAAACAACAATAGAAGTTCAAATTTTGCTGCCAAAGTATGCAGCTCTAGATTCCAAAAATGTAACCACCTTCATGAGTTTCCAGCATAATATCATCTTGATCAATAGTTTGGACTTCCAACTGATGGACCTATCACATTGCCTTGTGAAAGTGCCTTCCTGGAGTATGTCATGTCATTGCTCAAAAGATGTATTCCTAAGGATCTTGAGAAAGCTCTGCTTACTCACCTGGAAACATATTATTACTCAACGTCAACTTCATTTGCTCTAGGACAAAGCCATCAACAAACACTTATTTGTAGCTGCTGAAGAGATAATGGTACATTAGCTGATAGATTTGATGTACAATACTTTATCCAATTTTGTGAATATCAAATGGAAACTTCTTCCATCATTTTTGTGGTCAATTGAATGCCTGAATTTTGCTTTTCAATGTACTCAGAGACAAATTTCATGTAACCTAATATTTATCTAGAAAAGAATTATCTTTAACTAAAATGTGTCTAAGCATATACACATATTTAACATTGAGAAAGGATGAAAATTTGTTAGCATTTTGTTATGCCTGAAAAAGTAGGGCTAACGCGGAGTCTTGTCAGCATGGGTGGTCAGAACTTGGGAAGGTTCTGTGACCGTTCAGACATGGCCACGTCGCATAATGACACAAGTGGCATTCTACCAGTGCAGTGGATGAGTGCCAAGTTAGCGGATGGTTGGAAATTGTCCACGTGTCCAATCCCTGCGAGAGTCGAGGAAATCACTCGGGCAGATAAGCAATAGGACGCAGAGAAGGATTTGCACGGTACCTACCCACTTGCAGATTTAGTAATCATTACCTTGGTTTATCCCACTATAGATACAAGCCTCCCCTCTCATTTGCGGGATTAGCTAATTTCACTCTAGAATAGCTTACTCTCTCTCTCTCTCTCTCTTGTATTCATTAAACTGTAATTCAACTTGCTGAATGCAACCTGACCTTACTTTCATTAATATAATATCAGTGGATGTAGGATTTGCTTTTGAGCATTTGAACCACTTTAAACATTGCCTTTCACTTTTTATCTAACTAAATATTCTCGTATTACGTGTGACTTTTAAGTCTGCTTAGCATTTCTCACGTGCAAATAGTTAGTGTCAAAATCAAGCATCAACAGTTTGGCACTAGAAGGAGGGCTTGATTTAGTACCTGCTTTTTATCAAAAAAATCTCTGACTAATCGGTCCCACCACAGCAAATCGTAGTTTCGAATCTGAGCGAACCAACTATGGCAGTGAAGAGATCCCCTAGCTACAGGAGGACACTTCTCCCGAAGTGCCTCCAGTCTAGCAGAATATCATGGGGGATATCCCTTCAAGCTTGCGGCTTGATCTGGCCATCATGAGTTACCTGGAGAGGTTCAATAATACTTTCCAAACGGTCAGCCAAAGGCTAGACTGATTGGATCGGGTCGTGCCACCCGAATCCAATGAGGTGGTGCCACCACCAAAGACGCCTACGGGTCACGTGAAAATTCGGAAGAGTGCAAAAACCCATGCCATATACACTGCAGCGCGTTAGCGAAACAGAAAGCAAGTGGCGGCCAATAGACCCAAAGGCTCCGAGGGACTAACGAACACCGATTACACCTAGGGTAGAATACTCGTGGCGTTGCGACTCGGTGACATGTTGCAGCATGAGCCGTCCCGCGCACTCACATGGGCACTCCCACAAAAGTGCAAGGTGGGGAGATTCCTATTATCGCCAAAGTGATGACTTTGATCGTCATTGTGCAGGGGATTCCCATCATCCGCGGGTCGGTTCGTACCACCGTAGAGGTCAAGAAGATTCCTCGAACCACTCAATGCCATCACACGGCTCTAGCCAGCGTGTGTCGAGATTGGCCGGAGCTCCCGACTGAGGTGAGGAGGAGTACGATTTGTAATCTGTCCTTAACCGCAACCATGAGGATCGAACCCACATTGTGGAAAGTGGTCCCCAGATAGCTCCACTGCCTCAGATTGAGGAGCTACAATAAGCTCTGAATCAGCTTAAGGCTCAACAAAATAAGCAAGGGCAGGTCGTAGAGCTGTCTCCCTTTTCTCCGATAGTATTAGCTACCCCTCTCTTGTCAAGATTCAAAATACCTAACATGCGAGCATTCGATGGGAATTCTAATCTGCAGGATCATTTCTATGAGTTCAACAACCGTATGGAACTCTACCAAGTCTCTGACTTGGCAAAATGCCGTTGCTTAGTAGTAACCCTTACCGCCCATGCCAAGCAATGGTTTAGGTTGCTCCCAATAGGATCAGTCAGCTCGTGGCCTCAAATGAGCTCGACATTCCTGAGGTACTTCCAGGCGAACAGGAAGTTCTCAATATCGCTGAACTACCTGAGCAACATATGACAAGAGAGGGATGAATCCCTCTAATTTTATATAGATAGGTTCTATAAGGAGCTCCAGAAAGTGGCTCACACTCTTTAAGAGTCCGTTTGGACTCTCATTATCACAGGAGTTCACCCAAAAACAGACTTGTGGAAGGAGCTACAATCTGAGGATGATGTTTCCCTCACTCGCTTCTATAACCTTACTGAAAAGTACCCCTGGATTGAAAACTCCATGGCTGCGCTCAACCGCCATGACCTCGGTCCTTTGGGTAGTGCTCCCAACCGGGGGGGGGGGGGGGGGGGGGGGGGGGGGGGGAGAACAAGAGGGTTGATTGCAGATGGGCTAACGACAATCAGCAAAAAGGAAAGAAGCTGGTACTAGCCCAAGAAAACCTATGCCCTAGTTCCTCGTCAAGATAGCGACAAAAGTCAATACAATCCTCTGAATGCCTCAATATTAGACTATTCTGGATAAATCAGAGGAGGCCGATTTGTTGGAGAGCCCAAGCCATGAAGAATCCCACGTCGGCTAGAAACAGTAAAAAGCACTACCATTATCATCAGGATAATAGGCACCACACCGCTGAGTGTGGGGCCCTCAAGCAAGCAATTGAGGACTTCATTAAGCAGGGGCACTATAAAGAGTATGTCGATGACTCTGCTCCTATTCGGGAGAAAAATCAAGAGCAACCAAGAAAGAAGTGTCGTGGTCGCAAAGGTCTTTATTGAGTAGGGATCATCTTTGGAGGCCGCACCTCACACAGAACTCTCGAGGTGCTCAAGAAAGGTATGCTTGTGCAGTCCATCATGACCCCATAAGTGTGATGAGCATGATGCTGTGACCCGCCAAGGTTCACAGGGAGGAGGAAATCACCTTCTTTAAGAAAGACGCAGTGCAATTGCATCATCCCTACGATGACGCGCTCGTCATTGCGCTTAAAATAGGTCAGTGCGAGGTCCACATAATGCTAGTGGAAAATGGAAGCACCATGAACATCTTGTTCCAATGAGTCTTTGAGAAGATGAAACTGGACGAGGCAGATCTGAACCTTCCTATATCCCTCTATATGGTTTCACTAGGGATCATTTGATTCCCAAAGGGACGATCTTGCTCCAGGTCACGTTAGGAGAGACCAATGAGATGACCAAAATGACTGAGTTCTTAGTAGTTGACTATCCATCCGCTTTCAATGGCATCTTAGGACGACCTCTACTACGAAGCTTCAAAGCAGTCACTTCAATCTATCATCTAATGATGAAGTTCCCCACCCTGACAAGGATAGGGGAAGTAAGTGGATCTTAACACACATGTCGTGATTGCTATGTAAGGGCAGTATAGATGGCATGCAGGGGAAGAGGAACTCCAATCGGCATCCCTGAGTAGGCAATGGTGATCGGTAGGATCGAGTCACAGCCTAGCCCAATTGAGGATAACATGGATTCTTACATCTAGGAATACCCTTACAGTGGGCTAGTCGAGGACCTATCTGAGGTATCGGTCGATCAAAGCGAGCCGACCCGAGCCAAGCCGAGTGTTGAGAATCAGAAGTAATCTTAACCCCCAGCTCGCCAATGAACTGCTAGCTTCCTCAAGGAAAATACCAATGTATTTGCATGGACTCATGTTGACATGGTCGGGATTAGCCCGAATATTATATGCCATGCCTTGAATATTGATGGTGAGGTCAGGTCGGTCCGCCAGAAGAGAAGAGTAATGGATCCCGAGCAATATGCTACCTTGAAAGTTGAGGTAGATGATCTCCTCTTAAATGGATCCATCCGAAAGGTACTCTACCTAAGTTGTGTTACCAACCTAGTCTTGGTAAAGAAGCCTAACGGAAAATGGAGGACCTACATTGACTTCACCGACCTCAACAAAGCCTGTCCGAAGGACAACTTTCCCTTGGCAAGAATTGACTAGCTTGTTGATGCCACCTCCGGGCACGAGCTGCTGAGTTTTATGGACACCTACTCGGGATATAATTAGATTCTGATGTACACATCGGACGAAGAGCATGCCTCTTTTGTTATAGATCGGGGGTTGTATTGCTATAAGGTTATGCCCTTCGGACTAAAGAACATTGGGGCGACTTATCAACGACTGGTGAACCGAATGTTTTCCAAGCGGATCAAAAAATCAATGGAAGTCTATATTGATGACATGTTGGTCAAATCACATGTTGCTTCAGATCACATAACACATCTCGCCGAGATGTTTGGTATACTTCGGAGGTACAGAATGAAGCTCAATCCTCTCAAATGTTTGTTTGGTGTATCCTCGGAAAAATTCCTGGGGCATATGGTTAACCAGAGGGGAATAGAAATCAACCTCAAAAAGGTCCAAGCTCTCCTTGATATGAGAAGCCTGACCAATCGAAAACAGGTTCAGAGTCTCAATGGTCGAATAGCGGCTCTCAGTCGTTTCATATCAAAGGCAACATATCGCTACTTACCATTTTTTTAATATACTTAGGGCCAACAAGAAGTTCGAATGGACTCCCGAATGCGAACAGGCTTTCTAGAGCTTTAAAGAGTACCTTGGAAAGCCACCTCTTCTGTCCAAGGCTCTCCTTCAAGAAATTCTTCTTTTGCATTTGTCCGTCTCTCAGCTTGTGGTCAATGCAGCTCTAATTCGGGAAAAAGACAAGGTCCAATGGCCGATATATTATATAAGCAGATGTCTGCTAGATGCCAAAATATGGTATCCAGAAATGGAGCGATTAGCTTATGCCCTGCTGATCTCCTCCAAGAAGTTGCAAATTTATTTCCACACCCACACAATCCATGTATTGACCAACTATCCGCTCAAGTAAGTTCTCCAAAAACCAGAGGCTTCAGGTAAGTTGCTCAAGTGGGCGATGGAACTAAGTTAGTTTGATCTGCAGTACATACTGAAAGCAACCATTAAAGGGCAGGTTATTGCCAATTTCATTTCGGGGTTCTCACACCAATTGGTTAAAAAATCCGAGCAACAGGCTAGCAAATTCACCCAGGAAACCATTCAGAATCTATCGACCTGGAGCCCCTATGTCGATGGATCCTCAACCAGGAAAAGGGCCGGGGTGGGCCTTCTCCTCCTTAGTCCCGAAAGGACTTGCATCCACGGTATTCTTCGATTTGGGTTCAAAGCAAGCAACAACAAAGCCGAGTACGAAACATTGCTCGCTGGTTTACGGTTGGCCAAAGAAATGGGGTCGACCGCGATCAGTATTCACAGCGACTCCATGCTGGTTGTTAACTAAATCTTGAGTGAATATTAGGCCAAGGAAGAAAACATGGTTAGTTATCTGAAGAAAGCTAAGGTTGCGCTCGAGCCATTCAAGCACTTCACGATCATGCAGATTCCTAGAGACAGTAATTCTGTCATAGATACCTTGGCAAAAATAGCTAAGTCGCTAGACTCAGATGAACCAGAGAGTATTCCTATTCGGTTCATAGAGATCCCTAGCATCAACTTGCCCGAACAGGCATTGAATGTGACAAAATTAGTGTCCTGGATGACCCCAATTATTCAATATCTCCGAGATGGGACCTTGCCCAATGACAAGATCGAGGCAAGAACCATGCGGACTAGAGCTGATTTTTACATACTTATAGGAGATCAATTATACAAGTGAGGGTTTAGCGGCTCTCTCTTTCAATGTGTAACTGATGAGGAAGCAGACTATATCATGAGGGAGATACATGAAGGGATTTGCGGTAACCACACCATCGCGCGATCCCTCGCTAACAAAGTTGTTCGTCAAGGATACTAGTAGCCCCTACTCCAAGAGGATACCTTCAACTTGTAAAAAAGTGTGACAAATGCCAGCGGTTCGCAAACATACTGTGAGCTCTTTCCTACCAGCTGATAACCATGACCAGCCCCTGACCATTCTCCATATGGGAAATTGATCTTATTGGACCCATGCCAACTAGAAAGGGAGGGGTCAAGTATGCGATGGTCGCGGTGGATTACTTCACCAAGTGGGCCGAGGCCAAACTCTTAGCCGTGATCACTACCAAAAAGCTCACTACCCCTCAGCAGCTCCCAGTTGAGTCTTTTGCTGGGCCAAGTGCATAGCGAGCAGAGACTGCATAGCAAAGGGAACAAGGGGGTAAGTTCCATTTCATAGAAAAAACAAGTATAAGAAAGTCCTCAATAAGGACGAACCCTCTTACCTAGCTTTGCAGCTGGAACGCAATGGTCATCAGGTCCATAGGGTTGGAGGCCACGAACTGTTCAAAAGCCTCGACGAGCTGACACTTTAAGAGGGTGAACATCACCGACTACAAGTGCTCCGGGAATTGCCCCTTGGAGTCCAACACAAGTGTGCCAGCTCCCGCAACAGGTGGCGTCTCGCCCACCGTCTCTTTTCCTGCTCTCTTCTCAAGAGCTGTGGTCTCCCCTTGCCCCCTGCGTGAACCCTCAGGGGCAAGTGTAATACTGGTTACGTGCCTGGGCTGCCCTCATGAGCAAAAGGCCTAGTAAGACTGCGACCTCCCAAGCTAAATGCCTAAACCCTCTGGCTTGGACTTTGATTCCTCAACTTGCAACTGCTTCTATTTCTTGGAGTTTTAGGCCATAATCTTCTGCTTAGGACGAGTAGCTATAGGCGAAGGAGCGTTCGCTGGCTATTCGACGGGAGTTGGTGCTCCCACCAACGTTCCTTCGATAGAGGTGCCATTGGGGCTCACCACGGCTGGTCTTGTGGCACCGACCTGAGGAAAGGTGAATCCCCTGGCTCTCAACAACTTGGGCACTTTGGGTGGCATGATCACTGCATGTGAATATCGTTAGCAAAACAATTCGCTGCATGCAAAAAATAAGATTGGCTAAGGCTACAAACACTTACTCGGCAAGGATTCCAAGGTTGCTTTGGAATTAAAAAAAGCCATACTTCCTCAGGTTAGAGGTCGTCAGGAGCAGTTTTGCATCGCGACTCTAATCAACTAGAAGACCAAAAGCTGTTATTTTGTTAAAGTCAATGAGAGCCGTCAACCTGGTTGTCTTGTTTACTGCGAAGAAACGAAAGAGTTCGTTAGCAAAGATTTAAAGAAAAGAAAAATTCACCAAGCAAAAGAAGGGAAGACCTACTCGACTCCCTAAATTGGCAAATGCCATCGTAATTAAAAAAAGAAAAACTTCGTTTCATATGCCTCGACATTGCTGGGGTAATTGAATATGCTTCCCTCAATCGTAGATCGCTTCGAGAGGTAATAAAAGTCCTTGTCCTTGCTCTTTTTCAGATAATATGAGCAAGCGAGCTCTAGCACAGTTAACTCACCGAGACGATTCTCGCCACACGTGATATACATAGCCACGACTATCATATACGTGTTGGGCGTCAGTTGTAAAGTTGCGACCCCAAAGTGATCGAGGATCGACCTTATAAAGGGATGGAAGGGAATCAATTCTCCATATTTGAAGATATTCTCGGAGATCGCAACCATTTCCTCCGGCGGATTCCGAGCTATATGCGTCCTGTATTGGTAGACGTCTACGCTAAGTGCGTATTGGTCAACTGCTTTTTGTATTTCCTCTCCTGTGGCCACTGACATAATTTCTTGCAAGGGACTGGCTAGGGCATCCTACACTGGTGAGCTTGTCCCCTTGTCTATCTTGGTCGCTGAAGGGTCCATCTCTTCTACGGTCTGAAAAAGAGCGACATGTAGGGATTACTCAGTCTTCGTACAAAGTTTCATATGATGACGTGGAAGAACAGAAAAACACAATGTGTCTTCCTTAAACCCTAGAAAAAACCTAAGAATCCTTGGGGACCACCTCCAAAGATTCATGAAAAAAGCTCATTCTTCATTCGACCGCCCATAAACACCCATTGTTATCGCATGGTTATCTACAAAACAGAAAAAGGAAAGTAATGGAAGGATCTTCCTTACCTCTTGGGTGTGAGGATTGAACTTTCTGCTATGAACGTCAGATACGCACCAACTCAAAGGATGGATAATCTGGTCTCGCGAAAGCTTCTTGCTTTTTCTAAAAGAATGAGTGTGGTGACATTGCTTAAGGCAAGCCTGGGATTTTATAGTGGAGAAAGTGGCGATTGGCCTTCCTGAGGCTAAGCGACATGTGGGCGGATATCATCTCTCGCTGTTGATCGCGACCATGTGTCATCAATCAGCGAGAAGGAGTAATCGCCACGCTTTGAGAAATTCAATCGTTGCTTCACTCCATTGAAATAATCGAGCGACCGTTCGTTTCCCTCCTCCACATTTAATGCACTCTCATTAATTGACTTGATAAAGAATGTCATTTTAGCATGGCTTACATTTAATGCGCATGGATGACACTTATTGCGCACAGGGCACGTTTGTCAGAATAAAGGGTACTTCATTAATGGATTAGCTGCAAAGCGCAACGGATAACATCTGAAGAGGTCGTTGGAAAAGAACACTCTTTGTCGCATGTCAGTTGCAGAGCGATGTGATTGCTTGCCTTCAGTAGAAATATGCTAAGTATAACCAGGTCGCGGACCTCGGTTAAGATAAGAGGCACACACAGAATATGGTCTAATCCAAGTCGCCGACCTTGTGGAAGGAGACCATATTAGGTCGCTCTTACGAAAATATGTTACGACCTCCTTGTAGCCAGGTCAGATCGACCAGGTGTCATTCGGGACATATCAGATCAAGACATAATTGTGAAGTTCTCAAGGTTCGATTCTCAAACCTTAAAAACTAGGGGACTTNCCTGTGTTGATTATAAAAGATATGAATATCTGATACCATCCGTTTTTGGATTTTATGAACGTACAAGTTAGCTTTCAGATTTTCAAATGTATACATATACATATCTTATGTGTTTATGCTTTCAAAACGAATCCAAACGAATGTTTTAATGAAAAAAGTATTTAGAATACAGGTTTTTAGATTCTCACACGGCACGTCTCGGCCGCCCGAGTCTCAGAGGTGCGTCTGGAGCTTATGGGGTAGGGAGGGTCGAGGCGGGTCATATCAGTCTATGTATGTCGGTTTCTCAGCAACAACTGGCACAATTACAAGTGACCATCATATTCTAGGATGGAGCTTTAACAGAAGCGGACAAGCACAAAACCTTGATTTCTCCAAGCTTCCTCCTGTTCCTGCACACGGGAAAGCAAGTAAGAAACGTGGACTACTAATGATTGTTTTGATTGTAGTAGCAGTGGCTGTGTTGTTGATAGTAGGCATTATAGCTGCTTATATTGTATGGAAAAAAAAATATGAAGAAGTATGTGAAGACTGGGAAAGGGAATATGGTCCTCAAAGGTTCCCCTACAAGAATCTCTATAAAGCAACCAAAGGTTTCAAGGACAAAGAACTTATTGGAAAAGGAGGTTTTGGAAAGGTTTATAGAGGCGTCCTTCCTTCTAATGAACAAATCGTAGTCAAGAGAGTCTCTCACGATTTGAAACAAGGGATGAAGGAATTTGTGGCTGAGATTGTTAGCATGGGAAGGCTAAGGCATAGGAACTTGGTGCAACTCCGCGGCTATTGCAGGCGAAAGGGAGAATTTATTTTGGTCTATGATTATATGCCAAATGGAAGCCTGGACAAATTATTACACAGCAATACAGAGCCAAATCTTAATTGGTTTTAGCGATTTCGATCATTAGAGGAATAGCTTCTGGCCTTCTTTACCTCCATGAAGAATGGGAACAAGTTGTCCTACATAGAGATATAAAACTGGGTAATGTTCTACTGGATGCCGAACTAAATGGGAGGTTAGGTGATTTTGGCCTAGCTAAACTATATGACCACTATAGCAATCCGCAAACCACTAACCTTGTGGGAACTGTAGGTTATTTGGCTCCAAAGCTCATTAGAACTGGAAAGGCAACTACCAGCACAGATGTATTTGCTTTTGGGGCTTTCATGCTTGAGGTGGCTTGTGGAAGGAGGCCTATAGAGCAACAAGGTTATGGAGTGGTATATTTGGTTGAATGCGTAATCAATTGCTGGAAAAGAGGAGCTATCATCAATACCNAAACTAACATGTGCTATATAAAATTAATGAATATTAATTACAAAATGAAAATTCTGACACCAGTGATGTGAAACAGACAACTTGTTGCACCCAAAATATCTTTCCAGCTATTGCTGCATTAGTATTGGTTTTTCAGAGTTCAATTAGCTAAGAGAAAGAAAGGTTTTTCGTGGATGAGAGAGCTGAAAACAATAAGAGTATAATAAAACTACTTTAAAAAAAAGGCTGTATTTTCATTCACAAAACAGGGAGATATATGGTCATATTGCATCACTGTTACAACAACTTTTCAGTGAGAATAATCTTTAAATATAATACAATCTAAACTACTCTTAACTAACACAAATTGCATTGAGATATTTGACCTTAATCACCGGCTGTCTTCACTTAAAACATCACACATTACATTTCCAAATTAGACAAAAATTGCACTTGATAGACAACCCTTTTTTTAGCTCAAAACTGGCGCCAACGATTCAAAACTAATTTGCAAAATAGTTTCCAGCAAAATATCATTTACTTTAACAATTAGAAAAGGTGTTACAGGTGAGTAATTATGCTTTAGCGGCAATATAACATAGATTTCCTAGTCCCATAAGCCGTGAACAGTGACAGATCCAGGATTTTTGTTGAGTGGGGCCTCTGCGACTTCGTCATTGTTTGCTAAACAACTAGTAAAAACTTTAAAAAACTATGAAACTTTAAGCAAAGAAAATAATACAATATCAAGAACCTGAGAAAAAAGAATGTAATAACACAATACTTTCATATTTGAATAAATTCATGAGAAGCAAAATTTTGAGCAAATGTGTTAATTAAACCTTGAGCAAAACCTTCTTTTAATTTTTTTTTTTTTTTTGTTTTTTTTTTTTTTTTGCTTCTAAAGATTATAATATAAATTTTCATGACTTTGACCAGACCTAACCTAAGTTAAAGTCAACCAAAACTTAAATCAAGTCAACATTGTGTTGACTATTAATATGAATTAATAAAATAAAATAAAAAAAGAATTTTCTTGATATAAACAAAGATAGTAATTCAAATTTATTTATTTATTTTGAGTAGCAGAATTGTGACGATTGAAATGTATAAAATTGGTGGGTGAAAAGTGAAGAATAACATCTTTTAAAATATAGTTAAAGTTTTAATTTGGGAAAGCAAGTTCATTCTTAGACACAAAATACAAAATAAACTCACAAGATCTATGTCTTTTCCCCTCAAATTAGAATAAAAAACCTCCAAAAAAGAAAGTATGATTCAACCCTAAAATAAACTAAATTGAAATGAGCAATGTACATACATAAACTGATAAAACAGAAAACAGAGCTAATTGTGATATCTTGAGTAGTGAAAGCTTCAACAATTTTAGTCTTAAAAGTTTTAAGATTGAATAGCATGAGGAAGAGAATGAGAGAATGAGAGTCAAGAATTTTGAGGATAAAATCATAAAAAATAGGTGGAGGCGGAAGAAAGTTAAGAGAGTTTTAAACTTTTAATATGATGTGGACTTAGAATATATATATTAATAATAAGTTTTTGGTGGGCTAAATATATGTCTAATAATTCTCATTTTTTTAAAATCTAGTGATAGACTTGGGCATATATGTTAATAACAACTTTTGTGGGTCTATATATTAATATTTTTTTTTTAAACTTGAGGGTCAAATGGGCTGAATCCGCCCCTGGCCGTGAAGGAACACATTTAATTACGGCACAGATAAAAAAATATTACATTTGGAAGTAACTATTTAAGGTTGCCTTGTATAGTTGGTGATCTATTATAAGCACTCATTTTATTTTTAGTCTTCTGTGACTGTGACTGGTGTCCGCACAAATTGTTAATGGTCAATACAAAGAATATGTCAAGAAGGAGAGTTTCTTTAACCAATGGCTTGCTGAAATTCTCTTTCTTTGTCACCCAGTTCACCGTTGTGGTGGATGCTGCAGTTTCTGATAGCATCACACGAGGACAAGGGCTAAAATGCCCAGAGACCATACTATCTGCAGGTAAAATTTTTGAGTTGGGCTTTTTTCCTTGAGATATTTTTAAATATGTGGGAATATGGTACAAGAATACTACGGAAAAAACTATAGTATGGGTTGCCAATCGAGATCAGCCCTTAACTGGTAAGTCAACCATACTTACCATCAACAGTGACGGAAGCCTTGTCATTGTGGATGACAAGATCAGTTACAGGGTGAGTGACAGAGTCTCAGGCCAAAATGCAAGTGCTATTCTCTCAGATTCAGGGAATTTTATTTTAAGAAATTGGAACAGACATATTGTGGCAGAGTTTTGATTATACTTTGGATGCCTTTCTTCTTGGAATGGAGATTGGTTATTGCCGAAAAACAGGAAAAGTATGGTCATTAACATCATGGAAAGATGAAGAAGACCCTAGTGTTGCCGTTGCTGTAATGAAAATGGATCCAAAGCAACCGAAGGAGCTTTATCTTATAAGGGGCTCTAAAATGTCACACCCCCTCCCGAGTATCCCTATCCCACCAAATCCGGGCGCTCCAGGAGACTCAGGATCTCAAAAGGAAGGTGAATATTCTAAAAATATTCATAAAAACAATTCCATTTATAGACGAAAGTGAAAAGTAGTGCATTTACATATTTAAGGTTTAGAAGTGGAAATACACAAAATAAATATTCTAAAAACAAGAACTGAAAATCCGGTTACAAAAAAAAAAACGTAGTATCAGAGTCCACTAAAGTTTGTAAAACATGCAGATCATCATGTGTCAATGCCAATCTAGAGCATAGAGTATGCTCCACACAAACCCGATCTACAATCCTAGGGGAGGAAACATAAAACAGTGAGCTAGGAAGCCCAGTGAGCGGATAATATATTTTATACGAAAATAACTTTAACTTTGAAAACATGCATGAATAATCCAATTGCATGCCACACAACACTAATGCACTTACATGATAAGGCAACAATCACCATATATTTTTCTCGGATGCCATGAAATCACACACTACTATCATATAAAATAAATCAATTATCCCTACTAGCACTTAGGGACCTAGATCATAACTCTTTGAATTAGTCCCTAACTCAAACATGAAGCTACACCACCCGCAATCTACCCTCGAGGTGGCACCATCCGCAGTCTACCCTCAAGATGGTATGAACATCACTGGATAACCATGCTTGACCCACAGTCTACCATCGGGGCGTCATGATATGGTATCAAATATAATCTCGCCCACGGTCTACCCTCGGGGCGTCCAAAATCCCATACCTGCCAATACCTGCCTGGTGTAATCCCGCCTGGAGCTCGTCAAGCGTCTGTCTTGTCCTAGTAGGATATCCCAATCGTTTGGTAGGACGGACCATCTCAATGCATGCATGAGAATAAATATCAAATACTAGCCGATGTCTGGAGGGGGATGGGTACTAAACAAGGGTGATTTCCAATCCGGGAGTTAAACATATTAATAATCATGCATCCACAATTTCATTCCAAATATACATCATGCATGCCTTATGCATATATAAAGTATAATATGATATAAAATTTCAATAAAAAGGCATGTGATCTTGAATGCAATGCTTACCATGCTAAAAGTACAAAAGTGTAAAATTCTATTTACACCCCTTATATTTATCATCAATTTTCAAAATCCCAAAACTTTTAATCTTTGTAGTTAACCCCCAAACTAACTTTCGACCCTGACAATTACACGCCCATAACCGAGAACACACTGCCTCACAAAATTTTCTTTTCTCACATTATCCTCCCTACCAATTATCATCAAAGCATAAACTCAACAAAATAATAAAAATTGGGCCTTATCATTAATAACAAGCCATCTCACTAATATAAACAAATTCAATACCCAAAAACTTACTATATTGGGCCTTAACATTAACAATAAGTAAGCCCACCAATCCAACCAAATTTATCTAAAACCCCAAACAATAATTGGGCCTTAGTTTTATTTTACAACCAAATAAGGCTTCAAAAGCCCATGTCCATTCATTCATTTATGGAATTAAAACCCAACCAACAAAATTTGGGCCTTATTATATTAGGTCCGCCACTATTACAATCAAACTCAATAACTCAAAACAATTATCTTTTCTCCAAAATTTCCCAGCAGCTAAACAAAAATGTTTCTACCAAATGACATTGAGCACAAAGCGAAATGAATTTCCAGCCAACAAAATGAAAAATAATTTAGCAATTCTATACATACCAAGTTCAGTTCACGTTTTCATACCAATATTTCTTTTTAAGAAACAATCCCAACTGACATTACAACATCGAAACAGTAAATTTATGAACACTCAAGGTAACTTCCAGCAACTCCAATTTGCAAAATTCATAAACTGAACCCATAACAATAAATCATCATTACGAAAGTACCAAAACTCATATGCTGCCCATTCTTAAATTTCATTATGCCCAACCACCTTAACCAATCTATTATCAATTTCATGTCTTCTCCTCATCATAATTCATTGCTTAGCATTCCCATAAACAAGCACAACAAAATATTAAAGAACGACATAACAACCGAATTGTCCACAACCACAGATAAATATGAAAACATGCAGTTTCATGCAATACTATTCCACTCACCACTTTCTCCTTTGCTTTCAACTCTAGTGTTCGTTCCTCCTATCTTCTTCACCTATTTGATTCAAAATTGAAATAAGAATTGGGATCTAAACAATGAGGGAATGAAAGATTGAATAAATACGATGAAGGATTGAAAATGCATGCCTAACAGTTAGTACTTTACCCAAACATTTTTTTTTTTTCTGAAAATTCTTCCCCTACAAATCACCTCTCGGCCCTCTTCTACTTCAACCCAAAATTGTTTTTCTCTCTTTCAATTTACACAGGAGAGTGAAGGCAAAATGAGGAAAAAAAAAAAAAAACAAACAAACTTCTACCTCTCTCACCCTTTTTCCTTTCACTCTCTCGGCTCTCTCTTTCTCCACTCCCCCATTCTTCTTCTCCTCATTTCAATTTAATAGAAATCTACAACCAACATTGGCAAAACAAGGTGCCAAAATCGGGGGCTGATTCTCCAAAAAAAAAAAAAAATTCCTTTAATCCATCTTGCAATGGCCAATTATCATGCATCCCTTAGTCTCTGATTCTTACATCTTGCACCCCAAAATCCTTTAATTAAAGTTATGTTTTATCACGATGTCACCCCTGGAAAATTATGTATGTGTCCTTGCATGACACAATATTGGTAAGACCCCTCATCTTTAATCAATTTTATAATGTCGTTGAAAGATTTTCACACTTCCAATTTCACACAAGTGCTCCTGCAAAACTATTTAATAGACCCACCAGGCCTTATTTCTTACTCAAACATCTCTAAAAAGTTTCAATTCTTACACATTACCCCCTAGATTCACATAAATAAAATTAAATAAAATCCGCAAAGAAAATACGGAGTATTACATTGAAATGCTATGGAGGACTAGGGTTTGGCACGAAGGTGGATTCTCCTTAGTGTCTAAAAAGGGAGTAATTGATTTCATCATTTTAAGTTTTTACAACACTGAAAATGAGACATCCTTCGACTCTTCTCCAAAGGAATCTTCTATCATGAGATATCAAATTGATAGTAAGTATGGACGCCTCAGACTAAAGGTATGGTTGAAAAGTATTGATTGTTGGTTTGATTACTGGGTTGAACGAGTTGAATGTGCTGTTTCGTTGGTCTTTTCAGTATCTGCCCTGAGATATTTATATGCAGCTATCAGTGCCTACATGGTTTTGTACCCTCAGAAAGCTAGAAAGAGCAAGATATATCAGGTGGTTGTTTGAGAAGAACACCATTACAATGTAAGGATAGCAGTTCTTCTAATGGTAAAAAAGACATGTTCTGGAGGATGAATGATGTAAGATTTCCCTTAAGACCAAAGAATCAACTGGTCTGAATGTAAAGGAATGTAAATTGGCTTGCTCAAATAACTGTTCCTGCACTGGGGTTGCTTATAACAGTAGTTGTGTGAGTTTGCTATGGTATGAAGAGATATTGAATCTAAAAAAACTTTCAAAACTCGATCCTGAGGACAGACAATATATATCAAATTGGATGCTTCCTAAAGCTTCAAAAACCTAGAGATAATTTGTTCAAATTATCAAGTATTATTATAATTTCTTCTGTAATGACTTTCTTTGATGATAAATATATTTTCCAACATAGAAATATAAAGCTACTATGGATACTCATAATTTTTGTTGTTCTGCTGCCTGTTGCTTACATCTTTCCTAAATGGAGGAGAAAACTCAAAGAGCAAGGTAACTATTTTCACGTCATCACTCTATTGTGTGAGTATGTACACGTACTTGTGTTTGAGTTGTAAACATGAAGTTTGTATCTGTAAGCTTATTGTTAAATGGTGAAGTCTGCGATGCCATTTTTGAAGTCAAGTGATGCGCTGTTGTTTTGAGAAGCTTCAATAAATCTTGGTCCTTTGATGGATGCATGATCTAATGGCTCAAAACCCACCCAGCAGGTCAACGGTATAAAAGAAGACCTTTTGCATTTGTGAGCTCTCTCTCAATCTTTCTCTCTATGAGTTGCGATTGCAACCTGGTGTGTTAAAGGTTTTTCATTCAAGTTGTTCTCCTTGTGTAAATCTGTCTAGAGTCTTGTTGAGGGTTATGTGTTCCTTTAAGGGTAGAGAGTTTTCTAGGGATTTCAGGTTTGCGGTGTAAAAAAGGGCAAAGGTGAGTGAGCGATGGAGATGAATCTTGAGAGTGAGATTTGGTTGTAATTTGTAATCTTGAGGTTTTAACCGTAGTGCAGCGAGTCTCCATATTCTGGAGCTTAACGTGGATGTAGCTTGTTTGATCTTGAACAAGTGAATCACAGTATATTGGTGTGTTGTTCTTGATTCTTTATTTTCAGTTTGTGTTTGAGTAATTAGTGTTTAGGATTATTCAATTAGACCTAGTTTACAACAGTGGTATCAAAGCCAGTACCCTAGGGTTTATCTATTCTTGAAATTGGTCCAAAAATTGGCAGAGTCACAATTTAGGGTTTTTTTGTCAAATTTGGGGGTTTTTTATTTAGGGAAGTTCTTGACCTCCAGGGTCTTGAATCTTAAGTCTTTTGTTCAATTCTTGAACACCAAAGATCAATTTCGATCTCAAAAGGTCAAATCAAAGGAAGTCAATCAAGATCAGGTAGTGAATCTTTAGGGTTTGTTTTTTAACCAAATTATGAGCACTACCACACATGTATAAATCTCCCAGTATGATGAGAAGATGAATTTCAATACTTAGAAGAAGAAGATGAAGGCTCTTCTATCCCACAACAAGGTAGGAGTAGCACTAGAGAAGGATGTTACCAAATGGTCTGAAGAAAAGTTGAAAAAGAAGGCGGAGATAGACAAAGAAGCCTACAACTTGATCATTATGAATTTATCTGACAACGTGCTGCAAAAGGTGGATGGTCTGGACACACCAATCGAACTTTGGGGTAAACTCGAAACTTTATATGCATTACAGTCTGCTCCTAATTTAGCATTTTTAAAGGGTGCCCTGTTTTCCAACAAAATGGATGTTTCTAAGTCACTAGAAGAAAACCTAGAGGAATTCTTAAAAATGACATTGATACTAAAAGGAACCGATCAAGAATTAGGGGATTCGAGTCTTGCAGTGATCTTATTAAATTCATTGCCTGATGAATACTTAGTGGTAAAGAATGGTTTGCACTACATTGGATCTGTTCCCAGTGTTGATTTGATAATAGCTGGGTTGAAATCTAGAGAACTTGAGTTGAAAATCCTGAAAAGAAATGGGAATAACTTGTTTGTGAAGGGCAGACCTAATGCTACACATTTAGGAAAACAAAGTGGCAAAAATATCCAACAACATTTAGGTTTAAGGAATACGAAGAAGGGAAAGGCTAATAATAATAAACCTAAATCAGAGACAAAAAAAAATGTTTTCATTGTAATAAGGCTGGACACATTAAAAAGAACTATTATGATTAGATTAAGAAGCAAAAACGGCCTAATACTGAGAGTAACATAGCATCCTCTAGTAATAGCATTGAAATCACTGAAACACTCACTGTATCAAGTTCTAAAATTGCTAATGAATGGGTGTTAGATTTAGGGTGTTCCTTCCATATGAGTCCAAATAAAAGTTGGTTTCAAAATTTGATAAATGGAGAACCTGAAACTGTTTTTATGGGCAATAACCACTTCTGTAGGGTTCAAGGTGTAGGAAATATCACCATTAGACTAAGTAGTCATAAATTCATAATGTTAACAAGAGTAAGATATATACCTGAGCTTAAGCGTAACCTAATTTCATTGGACACCCTAGATGAAGCTGGCTGTAGCTATAGGGCTAAAAATGGATGCATTTCTGTTTACAAGAATGATCAAATATTGCTTGAAGGGGTTAAGAGGCATGGTTTGTATATTCTGTATGGTCAGTATTATCCAATAACTGTTAATTCTACTTTATATCTACTAACATCTCTCCTGCAGAGAAGTGGCACCTAAGGATGGGCCATATAGACCAAACAAGTATGAATTCCCTTAAACAGCAGGAGTACTTGGGCAATGATAATGTGTCAAATCTTAGTTTCTGTGAAACATGTGTCATAGGTAAACAACACAGGCTGAATTTCCCAAAAGGAACTCACATGCCTATAAATTGTCTTGAGTATTTACATGCTGATCTATGGTGTCCAGAGAGAGTTAAATCACATGGAGGAAATAGTTATTTCCTATCCATTATAGATGATTACAGTAGGAAGGTATGGGTATACCTCCTTAGATCTAAGGATGAGGCCCTAAGTAAGTTCAAGGGCTGGAAATTTTGGTAGAAAACCAAGTGGAGAAAAAAGTAAAAGCTCTTAGAACAGATAATGGTTTGGAGTTTTGTAATATTGAGTTTGATACATACTGTAGAGACCAGGGAATTTTAGGACACAAGATAGTTAGAAGGACTCCCCAACAAAATAGAGTTGCTGAGAGGATGAATAGGACCTTGTTAGAGAAGGTCAAGTGTCTTTTATTCACTGCTAGTCTGCCTAAGTCATTTTGGGGGGAGGCTTTAACCATTACTACTTATTTAGTAAATAGGTCTCCTTCTGGTGCAATAGGTTCTAAATGCCCTAAAAAAAAATCGTTAGGAAGAAAACCATCCCTAAACCACCTAAGAGTCTTTGGATGTGCAGCTTATGCACACACCATAGATGGGAAATTGGAACCTAGGTCCCTCAAATGTGTGTTTTAGGGTATCAAGATGGGACCAAGGGATATAGGTTGTGGGAGAGAGATGCTCAACGGATCAAGGTCATCATCAGTAGGAATGTGATCTTTAATGAGTGTGTGTTTCCTTGCAGGGTTACTAACACTAATACAAGTACCTCAAGCCACCAATTGGAAAACTCTTATTAAATCGAGAGTACTCAGTTTGAGGTGGAGTCAACCAACCAACAAGAACAAGAAGCCACTATTGATGGACCAGAACCTAAACCTGAGCACCCACCTATTGATATTGACCATGATGGGGAAGGTGAACATGTGGATAATATTGAGGATGCCCAACAAGAGGACTTGACACTATACTAATTAGCTAGAGATAAAGCAAGGAGGGAAATAAGACCCCCTACAAGGTTCAACTATGTTGATCTCATCTACACATCACTGCTTGCTGGTGTAGAGATTTAGAGGACTGAACCTGACTCTTATAAGGATACCATCAACTCAAAAGATAGCAAGATATGGCTTACTGCCATGAATGAGGAGATGGATTCCCTAATGCAGAACAAGACTTGGACTTTGGTCCCAAAACCCAAAGACAAGAAGCTGGTGGAATATAAATGGTTGTATAAGCTAGAGGAGGGCATCAACAAGTTCGACCCGCCAAGATACAAGGCCAGGTTAGTGGCCAAAGGCTAACACAAAGGGCAGGTATCGATTTTACTGAAATTTTCTCACCTATAGTTAAATTTAAAACTATAAGGCTGATGTTATCTATAGAAACACATTATGATCTAGAGTTAGAGCAGTTAGATGTAAAAACTGAAATTTTGCATGGGGAATTAGAAGAGCAGATTTATATGAGTCAACCTACGGGTTTTAGGGATAAACACGTGCCTAACCATGTATGTTTGTTGCATAAATCGTTGTATGGACTGAAACAATCCCCTAGGCAATGATATAAGAGATTTGACTCTTTCATAGTGGGTATAGACTTCACTAGGAGTGATTATGATAAATGTTTCTACTTTGCATATGTTGATAACAATCATATATATTTGCTCTTGTATATAGATGACATGTTATTAATTAGTAAATCCAATGCCCATATTGATGAATTGAAGGGAAAATTGAATGTTGAATTTGACATGAAGGATTTAGGTTGTGCAAAGAAGATATTAGGAACGCTAATAGATAGAAATAGAAAAAATTATAGCTTAAAACTCCATCAGTTGCCTTACCTATAAAAACTAGTGCTAAAAGTTTGGAATGAATGACTCTAAGTGTGCCACCATGCCCCTAGCTAGCCATTTCATTCTTAGTAATGTACAAAGCCCAAAAACAGAAGCTGAAATGTTAAAGAAGGAATTTATACTGTACGCTAATGCCATAGGTTCTGTCATGTATGCTATGATTAGTTCAAGGCCTGATTTATCCTATTCAATATCCCTACTAAGTAGATTCATGTCAAACCCTGTATGTGAACACTGGAATGCTTTAAAATGGCTACTTAGATATATTAGAAGCATTGTGCATGTTAGTTTGAACTTTTGTAAAAGAAACTCCTCACTTGATCTGGTTAGGTATGTAGACTCTGATTTTGCACGTGATAGGAATTCAAGGAAGTCCACAACAGCCTACTATTTCACCTTGGGAAGTAATTATGTCAGCTGGAAGTTTCAATTACACCCATTGGTGGCATTGTCCACAACTGAAGCAGAATATGTGGCTGTAACCGATGCATTCAAAGAAGCCATATGGCTTCAAGGATTCTTAAGAGAGGTCAAGCTACTGAATGGACTAGTAACTGTCTATTCAGACAGTCAGAGTTCCATTCACTTGGGAAAGAATCCTGTATATCATGAGAGGACTAAACATGTAGATGTAAGGTACCATTTTGTAAGGGATATGATCTCAAGAAGGGAGTTGAACCTTATGAAGATCCCCACTGAAAATAACCCAGCGGACATGGGAACCAAGGTTGTGACACTTGCAAAGTTCAAGCATTGCTTGAACTTATTGCATGTGGAATAACCAATTAAAGCTAAGAAGGAATATGGAAAATACTTGCTACACTAAAGAGGATCCTGCCAGAGAAGTAACCACGGACTTCAAGGTAGAGATTGTTAAATGGTGAAGTCTGCGACGCCATTTTTGAAGTCAAGTGATGCGCTGTCGTTTTGAGGAGCTTCAATAAATCTTGGCCCTTTGATGGATGCATGATCTAATGGCTCAAAACCCACCTAACAGGTCAACGATATAAAAGAAGACCTTTTGCATTTGTGAGCTCTCTCTCGATCTTTCTCTCTATGAGTTGCGATTGTAACCTGGTGTGTTAGAGGTTTTTCATTCAAGTTGTTCTCCTTGTGTAAAACTGCCTAGAGTCTTGTTGAGGGTTGTCTGTTCCTTCAAGGGTAGAGAGTTCTCTAGGGATTTTAGGTTTGCGTGTAAAAAGAGGCAAATGTGAGTGAGCGATTGAGGTGAATCTTGAGAGTGAGATTTGGTTGTAATATGTAATCTTGAGGCTTTAATCATAGTGTAGCGAGTCTCCATATTCTGGAGCTCAACATGGATGTAGCTTGTTCGATCTTGAACAAGTGAACCATGGTATATTGGTGTGTTGTTCTTGATTCTTTACTTTCAGTTTGTGTTTGAGCAATTAGTGCTTAGGATTGTTCAATTAGACCTAGTTTACAACACTTATGAACATTTACATTCATATTTCCAATTATCGTACAAGAAAAGAAAGTAGAGCAGATGGAAACAGGCCAAGATACCTTAAAAACTGAACCATAATAACGACATAATGGCTAAAACATGCAACAGCTTCACTTTGTTCTAATTTCAGATCAGAATTATGGAGGTGCTAATATTGACTCGAAAGGGAAGTCTAAAACATCAGTGATATCAATATTATGAGAAGAACTGTATGGTCAAAATTTGCTTGTAAATTTATATGAAATATGGACTACTACACTTGAACTAAATTTTAGAATGAACTGCAATAATAAGGTTACGTCCATTTCATAGTTCTATATATATAATGTTACGGACACCAGTATTTTTACACTGAAATCTTGTACCGGCCTACGTGTCTCGTGATTCACACCAGCAAACCAAACACGTTTCACGTTCAAATTTTTTTTTTCTAGTGAACGGTCGTTCATCAACTATGGACAGTCGTTCACTTATATGGACACCCGTCCATATTATATAGACCGGAGTCCATGTACTATGGACGGGCGTCCCCATTTAAAGGATGCTCGTTCATTAGTAAATGGAATAAAAAATATAAACAAAATTAAGGGATGGCCATCCATAACTTGGGGACGGTCATCCCAAAAAATGGACAGGCGTCCACATATAATGGACGCCTATCCAATATTTTAATAATAAAATTTTATTAAACAAAATTAATGGACGGGCGTTCATATGGTAATGGACGCCCGTCCATTAACAATTTGTTTAAAAAATAAAATAAAATTGGACAGCAGTCCACAAGGAATAGACGGTTGTCCCTCATGTGCCATAAGTTTGTAGATGCTCTCAACCTTCTTCATATACTGATCTATCAGTTTCCATTCTCGCCATGTCTCTTTCGGTACTTCACATAGTAGCCGATTAATGATGCAGCTTCAATTGATCCAGCATACAAAGCTTTCCTCTACCCTAAATGTACCTCTTCAAATCCTGGACGGCTTATATCGAAAAAAAATAAAGTTCCCTTCTGCCACACCTTTAGGCCTTTCCTTGATCACCATAAGATCAGCTATAGATCTTAAATACTCTTCATTCATTTTGGCTTTCACTAACTATACTGCATATCCTAATGGATTCTTGCACAAATCTTTAGCCTTTCAACATAAAACTGAGATTGCAGTTGTGTTTCCATAATATCTTGAAGGTACAAGCTTGTTATAATGCTTGCCTGGGACAGTAACTACGATCGAAACTCGAACAATCTCATTTTCATCTGGTTAAAGTGCAATTGAACAACTTTTCAGGTGGGCCGGAAGCTGGTTGTGCAGTGTTGCTCGGTTTTAATTAATCACAATTGCCTTGAAAATTCTTCACAAAATTAATTGTTTCAGTTAATAATAAAAGAAAACAAAGTGACTCCCATCCACAAGTTATGGACGGGCGTCCAAAGTTTTTTTTTTAAAATTTTATATTTACATTATGCACGGGCGTCCCTTATTTGAGGGCGTCCGTCCAAAATTAATGTTTTTTAATTTTTTTGTAAAAGAATTGTTAATGGATGGACGTCCATTAAAATATGAACGTTCGTCCAATATTTAGGCCGTTTATAGGCCGTTCATAACCTATAAACGGCCGTCCCTAATTTTTATAAATAAATTTTATTCCATTTTACTGATGGACGGATGTCTTTTAAATAGGGATATCCATCCGTAGTAAATGGACCCCCATCCATATAATATGGACGAGAGTCCATATAAGTGAACTGCCATCCATATTTGATGAACGGCCGTTCACTAGAAAAAAATGTAATAACGTGAAACTTGTCTGATTTGTTAGTATGAATCATGGGACATATAGGTCGGTACAAGATTTTGGTGTAAAAATGCCAGTGTCCGTAGCATTATTGTATATATATATATCCCGGATTTAGGGTAGAGATTACTGAATTAGAATTGCGTCAGTTTTGTTTTGAGAATGCAAGATACATATACATATGTACATAGAAACTACAGTTTCAGTGTCAATTAGAAACAGAGTGCTCTGCCCTTATGCACTGTCAGCAGAAGATTAAAAATTAATTATTGCTTATTAGTTTTTTTTCTTTTTTTTTAAATTAATTTCATGTATCCATTACATGAAATTCTGGGAACGTCTGTCCTCNGATATAATCATATAATACATTATTTTATGTGCACAAACCCTTGAAAGTTGAGGTTGGGTTAAGGAGGGTTACTTTGTTCCTTAAATTACTAAGTTCAAACTTGGATATCACTTACAACAATATTATGACTTATTTGGTCTTTTAAACTTGTACGGTCTTCAACGGATCCCTGTATTAAAAACCAGATCGGATTGATCGGTCGGATCGGTTCGATCGAGACTCGGTAGTATTTTCGGTCTGGTTCAGGGTTTAAGGGGGTATTGTAATATTTCAAATTTATTTGGGGTATTTTTGAAATAAATAAAAATTTTAGGGACTAATTTAAAATTTTAGGGTTTTTTCTGTAATATACTAAAATTTAAGGGATTAATAGTAATTTTTTTTAAAATTAAATTATTGTTGATGTCATCGGTTGATCAGTAACTCGGGCAGTAAAACGGGTTGTCCTCTTATCCGGGTTTTAAAATAATGCAATGGACCTATAGATTAATTAAGATGCGCATAAACTGGTTCAAACACTCCAGTTACCCAAAAAAAAAAAAAAAAAAAAAAAAACATAAACTATTTAGTCAGCATAAACTAATATCGTTAGTCTTTAAATAGTATGTGGTCAATATTAATTCTTATTTATAAGACAGAACGAGGTTTAATTATGTTAAACTTATTTAATTAATAAGGTTTTGTCAGGAATCTTACCTGCCCTGCCCTTCATCACAAGGGATAATATCAAGGATCCTGAATTATTGTAAAATAATTTTTATACCTATGGTTTGAGAATTCATCCATAATACTCCTTTTGTTTTGAACAAACCGTTGAAATGAAGACTATTAAGTTCTGTAGAGTGTAGAGTAAAAGAATTTCTTCACGTAAGTGGTCATTTTAACACGTGAGGGAAGTTAATGCTATTTGTTAACGTGAAGGATATTGTTGATAAATTCTCAAACCAAAGGTAAGAGATGATATTAGATAATAGTTTAGAGGCACCTAGAGGATGGATTATCCTTAGTCAATGATTTTTTATTGTTGCAGAAAGTTTTCTAAATTAGTCAGCTGTCTTCCAATTTTGTTCCTTCCTCTTGTCAAGTGTAAGATTCAAGATCTAACAACAATGACAAGACTTCAGTAGATAAAAAATTGCACCTGTGAAGAATTAAGAAACAAAATTATGCAAATATTTTGCCAGAGTTTTGTGTTGGTTCAGCATTGTATCAATGAAGAGTCTTCCTTTCTCCTACTGCTTTATCTCTTTCATCTTTTTTGCAAGCATTAACTTGTTATTAGCAGCTGATAACATCACTCCTGATGTATCCATCCAGGATGGTGAGACATTGATTTCTTCAGCCCAAAGGTTTGAACTTGGCTTCTTCTCTCCTGGAAAATCGAAAAACAGGTACCTGGGAATATGGTACAAGAAGAGTCCTGAAACAGTTGTCTGGGTTGCCAATAGAAACAATCCTATCCTCGATAGCAATGGAGTTTTATCCATTAGTGAAAATGGAAATCTTGTTCTGCTCAGCAACACAAAGAGCATTGTCTGGTCTTCAAACATTTCTGTGAATGTAGAAAATCCAGTGGCACAGCTCTTAGATACTGGAAACTTTGTTCTTATGGACAATTTTTCCAGAAACTCTTCTGAAAACTATCTATGGCAGAGCTTTGACTACCCATCGGATATACAATTACCTGGCATGAAGTTGGGATGGAACTTAAAGACTGGTCTAGAACGCTATCTAACTTCTTGGAAAAGTGCCGATGATCCATCCTCCGGAGACTTTACTTTCAGATTTGATATCAATTATTTTTTACCTGAATTAGTAATCTACAGGGGATCAATGAAGATGGCCCGTAGTGGACCATGGAATGGAGTTTTCTTTGGAGGCGTTCCTTCAAGTCCAAGTTTGATCTTTCAGCTAGTTATGGTGCATAATCAGGATGAGTATTCTTACTGGTATGAGTCTTTCAACAATCCGGTCGTCATGCTTGCAAAACTAAATCAATCTGGAATGAAGCAGTGGCAAATATGGAACGAGAGGAGCCATAAATGGGATCTCGTGTACTCAGCCCCAGAAGATGAGTGTGGACATTATGGGCATTGTGGTGCTAATACTGTTTGTTGCGTTAAAAAGACACCTATCTGCGAGTGTTTGAAGGGGTTCAAACCCAATTCACAATACAACCAGACTTCTTCTAAAGGATGCGTGAGAAGTTCCTCATTGGATTGTGAAGGCGGAGACAGGTTTACAAAGGTTGAAGGGATTAAATTGCCTGACTTGATAGATGTTTCACTGAATGAGAGTATGAGTCTTAAGGAATGTCAGGCCAAATGCTTTAGTAACTGTTCTTGTACAGCTTATACTAATTCCAATGCAACTGGAGGAGGCAGTGGCTGCTTGATGTGGTTTGGGGATCTGATTGATATCAGAACGGTGGCTGAAAACAGAGGGACACAAGATATCTATTTAAGAGTGCTTGCTTCTGAGCTAGGTATATATATTCTGCACTTATTAAACAGGGTTACTATTTTATCTTCTAGTCTATAGAAAGGACTAACGCTAAGGTTCTGTTCTGAATATTTTAGGCTATAGTTGTTGAGTCCCAAATTCGATTCTTAATTGAGTCTCAAGAGTTTCGCATTTGATATTTAAGTTGGGGTTTGAATATATGGTTTCACTTAACAATGGTAATAAGTTTATATACAGGATATGTACATAGAAGATCGATGTCTTCAAGGAGGATTATTTTAAGGACTCAAGACCTTTCGTTCCCAACTTAGCAATCAATGTGTCTATTTTATGGTAAATTTGCGCAGATTGTCATAATAATAATCTTAGTTATATTTCTTCGTAGAGACAAAGACAAGCAGCAGGACTTCAGCAGATCAAGAAGTTAACAAGAATAAAGGAAACAGTAAGCAACTATGCAAAATTGTCATACCAATAGCGTCTCTAACAATCGCTATTCTTGTCATCATTATTCATTACTGGTCGAGAAATCGTAGAAGGAAAGGTAAAACTTTGGCTCAGCATGATTTGAGCAGCATATAATAACACCCTCAATGTCATAATTATAATTTTTTTTTCACATATCCAGAGGAGGATCTGTTGCTATTTGATACAGGTTTGGGCAAAAAATCTGATGATTTGGAGCTCACTGAAGTAAAAAAGCTTGGAAACAATAGGAGAAAAGAAGTTGAATTGCCATTATTCAGCTTTGTTAGTGTTTCTGCTGCAACTGATAATTTCTCAGTCACCAATAAACTTGGTGAGGGAGGTTTTGGACCTGTTTATAAGGTAAGATTTTATGTCATTAGCAGCATCTTAGGCTAATTGTTACTGGAACTCAAGAATAAAACCTTGCAAAGGTTAATAAAAGAAGTAATATGTCAGGGAACCCTACTGAAAGGGGATAAAGTAGCTGTGAAAAGGCTTTCAAAAGCATCGGGACAAGGATGGGAGGAATTAAAAAATGAAGCAGTTCTGATAGCCAAGCTCCAGCACAAGAATCTTGTTAGACTGTGGGGCTGCTGGATTGAACTAGATGAAAAGATACTCATCTATGAGTACATGCCGAATAAGAGCTTGGATTTCTTCCTCTTTGGTTTGTAATTCTCAGTTTCAAAAATATATATTTGATTGCACATTATTGATGTTCCCCTTCATTAAGGTTGACTCGTTTCTTCACTCGTATCTGATTCACTTAAGCTAAATAAGATCCTACAAAAAGCAGGTTATTAGACTGGAGGACACGTGTTCAGATCATTGAAGGGATTGCTCAAGGGCTTCTCTATCTTCATGAATACTCTATCATGCGAATCATTCATAGGGATTTGAAGGCTAGCAATATTTTGTTGGACAAAGACATGAATCCTAAAATCTCTGATTTTGGCATGGCAAGAATATTTGGAGAGGATGAGTTACAAGCAAAAACAAGACGGATTGTTGGAACATAGTATGTAAACTAAATGATGCATCTAAGTTTAAAAATCATGCATGCAACATAGTTGCTCCTTACTGGAGTTATGCATTTACTATTATCATGAATGAACTAATTATATCATATTGATTATGGACTTGCAGTGGATATATGTCCCCAGAGTATGCCCTTGAAGGTGTCTTCTCCATAAAATCTGATGTCTTCAGCTTTGGAGTGTTGTTGCTTGAAATTATTAGTAGCAAGAAGAATACTGGCTTTTATCAGACTGATTCTCTCAATCTTCTAAGTTATGTGAGTAACAAAACCTGAATCACATTTGTTAAGCAATGGTCAATTAGAACTTCAATTAATTTGTTTTAACTTATGTGTGGATGCAAGGCATGGGATATTTGGACTAGTGGCAGGGGACTGAACCTGATGGATCCAGAATTAGAAGATGAATCCTCAGAGCTTATAGTGGCAAGATATGTAAACATAGGGCTGCTTTGTGTTCAAGAAAGAGCAGAAGATAGGCCTACCATGTCTCAAGTCGTCTCAATGCTTACGAACCAAAGTGCAGTATTGCATTCTCCAAAAGAACCTGCATTTTCAAATGTAAGAAGTTCCAAAAGTTTAGAGTCATATAGCATTGAGTCAGAGAAATACTCTGTGAATAATCTAACTGTTACAGTTATGGAAGCTCGTTAATGCTATGGACTTCCATACTCCAATTATGATTGTATATGTATCATTTTTGTGGACTTATCTCTGTTGTTTTAGATCAATATAGCAAAGGAATTATGAACTTGTCGGTGTTTTCACCAAGACAGTTACATGACCTATAAATTCTCAGATAAGTGCAATGTATCTCCTTGTCACATTGGAGGTTTCAATATTTTTATTACTTTAAAGGGCAGAATAAGGAGGTTTAATTTAGAGTAAATCACTTTTTCCCACCCATGTACTTTTAAATTAAATACCATTTTATTACTCAAATTTATACTTCGTTTCTGATTTTAGCATCGTTGTAACCCTGTACCACTACCATTCTCTTCTCCAATCATCACTCACCAAAACTTCTCAAACCTTACTCCCGTCGACTCCGCCAGTCGTTGGCAATTGAGCGATTAGAGTTTATGCAGTCGCCCCTCCCAAGTTAAATTCTGATATATCCCAACCAATGTTTTAAAACCCAACCCGGAGTGAAACCCAGCAAAGTTGCCGGGTCCTAGGTTGACCGGTTTAACAGGTTTGACCAACTGTCAAATCGGTTGACAAAACTTCTAAAATTCAACAAATACATCCCTGTTAAGTCTCTATAGGTTTGAAATTTGGCAAACACACCCCAAATACAAATCCGCCAACGCTTGGTTGGTGGTGGCGACACTCAAGATGCAACCCCAATCGTCCCTTGAGCCCATTCCCCTTAAAATATACATAATATATGGTCGAAATAGGTTCGATTTGGGTCAGATCTCACCGACGCCGGTGTCGGCATTCCAGGTCAGATCTCATCGACGCCGGCGTCGACAACCCTCCTCATCACCTGGAAATTACTCCCCTTTTCCTCCCGACCAGAACCCACCTCACCCCACGCCCATTAGCCTCACCAATCACCAACAAAAGTCAGTTGTTGCTACTGTCAGTTTTGTTCGATTTTCGGTCGATTTACTCATCGGAAATCAACTCCGTCACCACCATTGCATTCACTGGCACTTTCTCTTCAAAAACCCTAACATCATGACTGTCAATTGTTCGTCGATTATCTCCCTAAATCCTAGGGTTTTGGGTGAATAGAAAAAATATAAATCTGACCTATTGAAGCTTTTGGGTCCTGGTTGAACCAATTAAACTGATCGAGCTAGGTCAAGATTAAAATATTGATCACAATCATAAAAATCTAACCTTTAATCACTAAAAGACTTATTAATCCCTTATCTTTAAAAATTTCAATAATTTGAATCGAGTTTGTTTTTTTGAGTAATAGAATGGTATTTTAAAAATAAACGGGTAGAAAAGTTTCGTTGAGAGTAGAAAGTAGAAAAAAGTCATTAGCCGGCTTAATTTAATATATTCTCAGTCTTGTGTCGGTAATGACGCTGGAGAAAGTTTTTGTCGACCTTATGTGCCGGGTCAGAATGCTGACTTGTTGCATTAGTCTAATTATTATGTGTCATTTAGCCGATTTTTCGGAATCTAACTATATATGTAACATACTTTTCTCTCCCTCTCTCAAAAGTCAGTCCGATCATTATATGACACCTAACATATATTTAACCTTTTTCTTTCTTTGGTTTCTCTGCAATTCTTTCTTATTTCTTTTATTTTCACCTTAGCATTCATGTCAAATCATTTATTTCTTCAGCATCAGCGACAGGAAGAGTTGAGAGGTTGTCAATGGCATGAGAGAACGAAAGAGTTGAGTTAAGAGTGTAGAAGAAGGTCTGTAAACAAAATGTTAGGGTAAGATTATGAAGTGGAATATTAAAAAATATATTATAAAGCCACTTGGCTTATAATAATTGAACTGACGTACGTGGGGAAGACTTTCTGATTATTTTGACGAAGAGGAACCTGCCTCGCGTTGCCTTTGGCGGAAAGATTCATAAGGGATAATATCAAGGATACCCCTGAACCATAGTTTACTATTATTTTAATACCTACAATTTGAAAATTAGTCCTTAATATTCCTTTGTTATTAATAAACCGACAACAATAGTTTGGTAAATAAACATACATTTAAGACTATTGAGATATGTGGTGTAAAAAGGATGTCTTTCTGATGGGGTTAATCCTATTTGTTTACAACAAGGGTATTGTTGATAAATTCTCACACTATGGGTGTAGTAGGGAAATACTTTAGAGGCTATATAAAAATTTCTGCGAGTCAAAGAATGTTTATTGATAGACTTTTCCAAATTAGTCTGCTGTCTGCCCCTTTGGTTCCTTCCCCTTTGTCGTTCAAGATCTAACAACAATAACAAGACTTTAGTAGATAATTTTTTTGTGTGTAATTGTGTTGGTTCAGCAGTGTATCAATGAAGAGCTTTCCTTTCTCCTACTGCTTTAGCTCTTTCATCTTTTTCGCGAGCATTAACTTGTTATTAGCAGCTGATAACATCACTCCAGAAGTATCCATCCAGGATGGTGAGACATTGATTTCCTCAGCTCAAAGGTTTGAGCTTGGCTTCTTCTCTCCTGGAAATTCGAAAAACAGGTACCTGGGAATATGGTACAAAAAGAGTCCTGAAACAGTTGTCTGGGTTGCAAACAGGAACAACCCTATTCTCGAAAGCAATGGAGTTTTATCCATTAGTGAAAGCGGAAACCTTGTTCTTCTCAGCAAAAATAAGAGAATCGTCTTGTCTTCAAACATTTCTGTAAATGTAGAACATCCAGTGGCACGGCTCTTAGATACTGGAAACTTTGTTATTATGGATAACTTTACCGGGAATGGTTCTCAAAACTATCAATGGCAGAGCTTTGACTACCCATCAGATATACAGTTACCTGGCATGAAGTTGGGGTGGAATTTAAAGACTGGTCTAGAACGTTATCTAACTTCATGGAAAAGTGCTGATGATCCATCAACCGGAGACTTTACTTTCAGATTTGACATTAATTATTTGTTACCTGAATTGGTGATCTACAGGGGATCAAGCAAGATTGCCCGGAGTGGACCATGGAATGGAGTTTACTTTGGAGGCATTCCCACAAATCCAAATTTGGTCTTTGAGATAATTATGGTGCATAATGAGAGTGAGTACTCTTACTGGTACGAGCCTTTCAACAATCCGCTCGTCATGCTAGTAAAACTAAATCAGTCTGGAATGAAACAGTGGCAAATGTGGAACGAGAAAAGTAATGGATGGGATCTCGCGTACTCAGCCCCAGAAGATGTGTGTGGACATTACGAGCATTGTGGTGCTAATACTGTTTGTAGCATTAACAAGACACCTATTTGCGAGTGTTTGAAGGGGTTCAAACCCAATTCACAATACGACCAGACTTCTCAAGGATGCGTGAGAAGTCTGCCATTGGATTGTGAAGGCGGAGACGGGTTTATAAAGGTTGATAATATTAAATTGCCTGACTTGATAGATGTTTCACTGAATGAGAGTATGAGTCTAAAGGAATGTGAGACCAAGTGCTTGAGTAATTGTTCCTGTAAAGCTTATACCAATTCAAATGCAACAGGAGGAGGCAGTGGCTGTTTGATGTGGTTTGGGGACCTAATTGATATCAGAAAGCTTGTTCAGAACAGAGAGTCACAGGACTTCTACTTACGAGTGCCTGCTTCAGAACTGAGTATGTTAATTTTGTGATTTAATTAATTGGATTACTATATTCAGTTCTAATCATTATAGCCATCTGAATATCTTAGGCTATAGTTGTTGAGTCATAATGTTTGGTTTTTGGGTTATGGCTGAGTACACTGAAGCCAGAGTCTTCAAGGGAGACTCAAGAGTCTCCTATAAGATGGTTAAGGCTGGGTTGAATACCTGGTTCCTTTAATTCTTGTTAGGACTCAAAGTCCTTTCATTTCCAACTTAGCATTCAATCTATGTCTTTTCTATTGTGAATTTGTGTAGAATGTCTTTTTAATCTTCTTCTTTTATTTTTCTTCGTAGAGACAAACTCTTCAACGGATATAGAAGATAACAAGAATAAAGGAAACAGAAAGCCAGTATGGATGATTGTCATACCAATATTGTCCATGACAATGGTCATTTTAGGCTTCATTATTCATTATGTAAGGAGAAAGCATAGAAGGAAAGGTAGAACTCTGGCGCAGCATGATTTTAGTAGTATTTAATAATATCCTCAATGCCATAATTAAATTTTTCTTGATACATCCAGGGGAGGATCTGTTGCTATTTGATATGCATTCAGGCCAAAAATCTGATGATTTGGAGCTTACTGAAGTAAAGAAGCTTGGAAAAAATAGTAGAAAAGAAGTTAAATTGCCATTATTCAGCTTTGCCAGTGTTTCTGCTGCAACAGATAATTTCTCAGCCACAAATAAGCTTGGTGAGGGTGGTTTCGGAACTGTTTACAAGGTAAGAGTTTATGTCCTTAGCAGCTGCTTAAGCAAATTGGTGCCAGAATTTCAGAATAAAACTTTTGCCAAGGTAAATAAGAAAAGTCATATTTCAGGGAACACTACTGAAAGGGGATCAAATAGCTGTGAAAAGGCTTTCAAGAAGATCTGGACAAGGATGGGAGGAATTAAAAAATGAAGCAATGCTCATAGCCAAGCTCCAACACAAGAATCTTGTTAAAGTTCTGGGCTGCTGCATTGAACAAGATGAAAAGATACTGATCTATGAGTACATGCCAAATAAAAGCTTGGATTTCTTCCTCTTTGGTTTGTAAATCTCACAGTTTTCAAATATTTGTTTGATTATTGATGTTCTCCTTCATTGGGGTTTACGTATTTCTTCACTCATATCTTGTTTACTTGCTGTACATTAGATCCAGTGAAACGGAAGCTACTAGACTGGAAGACACGTGTTCGGATCATTGAAGGGATTGCTCAAGGACTTCTTTATCTTCACGAATACTCTATAATGCGAATTATTCATAGGGATTTGAAGGTTAGCAATATTTTGTTGGATAAAGACATGAATCCTAAAATTTCTGACTTTGGAATGGACCGAGTGTGGAATGATACTGTTATATGATTTTCATATACTTGCTCCTCCATCTCACATTGCACACTCATTAAATATAATATCTAAGAATATCTTTTAGTTAAATATACTTGTCCGTATTTGTAATCTTTTGCTACTAAGCTTAATTAAAGAGACTACTGTCTTTACTCCACAGTGAAGAGTCTTATATCTAGATGAAGTGAGTGTAAACATTAGAATGATAAACAAAAGAAGGACAAGAATGTAAAGCAATAAGTGATGGGAACAGATGAATTTTGCTTTTTCTTATCATACGATAAAAACTCTCCACACTGTATCTCTTACATGAAATTCGGCAAATATTGTGTGGGATTATTTATACAGCTTTTGAGTTTTGAGCAATATTTTTTGATGCTATTTCAGATACCGCGCCAAATTTGCCATTAAAAATTTGTGCAATTTGCCAGTTACAGCTTAGTATCAGCCATCTCCATTTCGATCTAATCTTAAACTATTATGATTTATGATGGAGACTTCAAGAATGAGCAAAAACGGAGGTCTTGGAGGGGACAAAGGAAAGAAGACAGTCTTAAGTTCGAGTCCCTTCTCGGATGCTAATAGAGTAATTATAGAATTTTTACTCGACCTGTAATTTCAAAGTCCGATGATTAGTTTAAGTACGCGTAAGCTGGTTTGGACCACTCTCGATCATACAAAAAAAAAAAAAAAAAAAAAAAAAAGAGGAAATTATTTTTGTAATATTTATAAGTGTAATATTATTCATAAAGATATATTTAAAGTATAAATACGTAAAAGCATTTGAGATAAAATACATTACCGGGCGGCGGGCCACTTTATGCTATTAATTAAACTTGTCTCCAGAATGGTTAAAATACATTTTCTACTCTATGTTTAGCGAATTAAATTTTCCACCCCGGAAACTATCTTCAATGTTTTCCATGAACCATACTATATTACTCACATCTTTACTAACCATCTTACTATCCTTTATAAATATAACGCATAGTATGGTACTATATGCAAATACGGGTACCATGTAAAATTTTAACAAAGGTTGTATGGCAGTTAGTATAAGTGGGAGGTAAGCATAGTGTTTTTCGTTTCCATACTCAAATTTGAAGATTAACTTTCAAGGCCAAGGATATTTTTGTCATTTTACGTGATACATATTAGGAATAATATGGGTTACTAATGGATGGGTACTAATCTGTGTACTAACTAAGGCATATAGTACGTACTATGCGCAAGTACAGGTACTATGCCTAGGTAGTACACAGATTAGTACCCACCATTAGAACCCATAGCATCACTCTAATTTAGCACTAATTCGAATCCTAATCTCTTTATTAAAACTTATTAAAAGATATATAATAAAATGTAGCGCCACAACTCATCAAGTCCAGCACGCTAAATCAGACCGGCGACACAGATCTCGACATTACGGTGGCCGACGACACCACATCTCGGCCTGGCAGAGACCAACGACCCTTATCATGGTTGGTGGCGCTTCAACAGCGTTTCCACTCACTTGCCTGCGATTTGAATTCCTTCACCGGCGATCCCTACCTTTTAGTCGTGAATTTTCTTTAGGTTTGTGACTTTATTTTTTCTTTTTTAATAAAATTGCTTTAGTTTTGACATTTAATTTGGTGTTGAATGTGGTTGTGAGATGGTGGTGTATGGAGTTTGATGAAAAAGGTTAATAAATTTTATTGTGGTGGATTAACATGTTTGTTCTGTGATAATAAATTCTGCTGATATTTATTGAGTTTCGCTGGAATTCTGCTGGGTGGAATTTTTGGATTTGGATAATAACACAATTTGAATTAATTTGATACAAATTTAGAGGGTTTTTTTTTTTTTTTTTAAGTTATTTTGAAATAAATTATTTTAAAATGATTTATGAGGGTTAAAATAGGTTTAGTTTTAAAGTGGGCCAACTTTAAACGGAGAGTAATTGACCTGTGGAAGTTTGATAAAACAAAGCCTAAGTATGGTGGAATTATTATGTTTTTAAACTAAGGGGTGGAAAAAGTCAATCGGAAACCTAGGATGGGAAATGTAATTCGGCATTAATAAAACTACAAACTACTAAAACAGTATATAAATGTTATGGGCAATATTTTTGTTACTTGAAAATCGGGGGATTTTCTATGAAACTTTTGTTTTTCTAAGTTAATATTTTGTCAATAGTGCCATCAGATGACAAATCCACTTCTTAGATTATTCAAATGTAACTTAACAACTTCATTAACAAGAGGATGGTGTTGATGATTTCTCAAACCACAGGGTAAAAATTTAGTTGATGTAGTCATAGGCATCTTTGACAGCATCCACAGTAAATAACTGTTATAAAGAGGTCTATATTTTCCGAATTAGTCTGGCCATTTTCTTTCCTAGTACTCAAGTGCAAAATTAACATCTAACAAGAAAAAAACAGTCTTCAGTAGATAAACTAATTGCATGTGTGAACCATCAAGAAAAAAGTTTATGCATTCTGGGTGTTAGTTGACATTGTATCAAGAATCTGGTTAGACTCGCGGGGCTGGTGCATTGAACTAGATGAAAAGATATCCTCTATGAGTACACTCCGAATAGAGCTTGGATTTCTTCCTCTTGGTTTCAAATATATATATTTGATTGCACATTATTGATGTTCCCCTTTATTAGGGTTGACTTGTTTCTTGCTTATATCTAATTCACTTCGCTAAATCAGATCCTATGAAAGCAGGTTAGTAGGCCGGAGGACTCGTGTTCGGATCATTGAAGGGATTGTCAAGGGCTTCTCCATCTTCATGAATACTCATAATGTGAATCATTCATGGGATTGAAGGCTGTCAATATTTTGTTGGATAAAAATATGGATCTTAAAATTCTGATTTCGGAATGGCAAGAATATTTGGAGAAAATGAACTACAAGCAAGCACCGCGGATTGTTGGAACTTAAGTAGTAAGTAAATGATGCATCTAAATTTAACACTCCTACATTCCATATAAAGCATCCTTACCTAACTTATGCATGCATGATGCACCTATCTGTTATTGAATAAACTAATTAACTCATATTGATTACTGAATGATAGGGATATAATGTCATGGAATATGCTCTTGATAGTGTCTTCTCGATAAATATGATGTCTTTAGCTTTGGAGTATTGTTACTTGAGATTGTTAATGGCAAGATAAATACTGGTTTTTATCAAACTGACTCTCTCATTTCTAGGTTATTTGACTACCAAAACCTGAGCGGGGTCAAAGCATCTGGATTTCTAAATTCTCATTGGGTTCCGCATTTATGTGCTGTACCCAATTAGTAATTTGAATAAATTTTTTTTTTTAACTGTATGCGATTTCTTGTGTGTGGATGTAAGTCATTGGATATGTGGATAGTGGAAGGGACCTGAACTTTATGAATCAAAACTAGGGGTGAGCATGGGTAGCGGGGAATGAACTGAACTGCGAGTAGAATACAGAACCGGAACAGATACTATGCAGGTAGGTTCCGGTCCATTTTTTTGGAACTGATACTGTGCGGTTCCGATTTCAATTCTAATGTGGAGGAACCAGAACCGGAACCTAAAAAAAGAACATGCAGCAGGTACCCTGTTTTGGAACGGGCGCATGAAAAAATATCTGTGAAGAAGTGGGGGGGTCTCTTGTAATTTTACATAAAAAAATTAAAATGGAAAAAAGTTAAATTTTTACAATAACCTAATTAAATAAATATACAATTATACTTATTATATATAACTATACCATATAGAAAAATTTTAATATATTAATATTAAAGTTTTGATTAATTAAGTGTATAATTGGAATATGACCAATAAAATTAATTTAATGTTATTAAAAGAATTATTTTTGAAAAAAAGTATTGATATGATTGAATATAATATATATTTAGTTATTTATTTCAAATACAAGTTCTAAGTATATCTATAGTAAATAGTAATTAATTAATTGTATAAAATAAAATGATAAACATTAATACATTGAATAACATATGTGCACTAACTAATGTGTACTAATCCAAGAGTATTAACTTGAAAATTTGAAATTCCCTCAACAAAAAAAAAAAAAAAAATTCAATTTCCAATGTGTAGTACTGGATTAGTACACATTGGTTAGTGCATATAGCATTACTCTAATACATTATTAGTTAAATGATACTTAATCAATTATAAACGGGAAACGACTTACACCTACCCAAGGTTTGGAGAAACGACAGATTGGTACCCAAAAGGTTTCAAAAAGACAAATAGGTACCTTCCATTAGGGAAAAGACTAGAATGCCTTTGAGAAATATTAGTCTATTTTTTAATACTTTTAGCCCCTAAGTTATAATTCCATTAAATACCTCCAGAAAAAAGTTTAAAAATAACAAAAACACCCCTACTCACCCATACTTGCCAGATTCTGGCGGGGCACCATCGTAAATGGCCATTAATTCACCGATCTGGCTTTTCGGCCAGATCTACAGTGGATCTGGCCGGAAAAGGCCAGATCTGACGTAAGAAGGCCAGATTGGTCGAAAAGTGACTGCCAAAATGTAACCGTCGTTGACTGTCAACGATGGCCAAATCTTGGCCATCATTGACAGACAACGACGGCCACTTTGATCATTCTTTCGGCCAGATCTAGCCTTCTCAAGTTGATGGCCTTTCCGGCAGATCGTGGTGGATCTGCTGAAAAAGGCCAGATCGGTGAACTACCGGCATTTTCGGTGGTGGTGTAGACTGTTGTGATAGATTCTGGCTATCACCGACGGTGGCGCGAGGATGTGGCAAGTATGGTGGGTGGGTGTGTGTTTTTGTTAATTTTTAAACTTTTTTTGGGGGTATTTGATGGAATTAAAAAACTTAAGGGGTAAAAGTAATTAAAAAATAGACTAATATTCTCAAAGGGCATTCTAGTCTTTACTAAGAAAGGTACTGTTTGCCTTTTTGAAACCTTTTGGGTACCAATCTGTTTCTCCAAACCTTGGGTAGGTGAAGTCGTTCTGCCTATTATAGTTAAATGATTAGTTAATTAATTATAGTTTATAAAATACATTAGTAATTAGTACATTACTTAATTGAATAATTAGAAATTTAATTAATTAACATTATAAAAAAAATGTTATTTAATAAATGATTAGTTAATAATATAACATTCTATTATAAACATTAGTACAATACTTAATTAAATGATTAAAATTTAATCAAGTATAATATTACATTAAAGATTAAGATATGATACTTAATTCATTATAACACTACATTATAGTATGATCATAATAATTAATTATAACATTACTTAATTAATTATGACATAATTATAAACATGAGTAATTTACTACATTAGCAGGATACTTAATTAAATGATTAGAAATTTAATTAATTATAACACTACATTATAAATTTATAGTATGATTACTTAATTAATTATAACATTACTTTATAAAAATTGATCATTTAATTAAATGATTAGTTAATTAATAACATTCCATATGAATATTAGTACAATACTAATTAAATTATAAAAATTTAATTGATATAATATTAATTAAAGATTATAGTATGATTTAATTCATTATTAACATTATATTACCGTATGATCACATAATTAATTATTACAATATAATGAAATGATTACTTACTAATTATGACATTATTTATAAAAATTAGAACTTACTACATTAGCACAATATCTAATTGAACGATTAGAAATTATAATTATATATTAATTATAAATTTAAATTTGATTACTTAATTAATTATAATATTCTATATAAACTTAGTAATACTTAATTAAATGTGAAAATTTAATTAATTTAAACATTACATTAAATTAAATAATTACTTATTAATAAAAAATTACATTATAATTAATAACTTAATTAATTATAACAGTACATAGTTAAATGATTACTTAAATTATAAAATTATAATATTACATTATAAACATTAGTAATTTACTACATTAGTATATTATTAATTAAATGATTAAAAATTTAATTAATTATAATATTATATTATAGATTTATAGTATGATTACTTAATTAATTAATATTCCATTATATAAACATTAGTACAATACTTAATTAAATGATTAAAAATTTAATTAATTATAATATTAAATTATAGATTTATAGTATGATTGTTAATTAATTTAATTAATGTTTTGTTTTGGTTTTGATTGGGGATATTTTATGTGAATTGTGATGAATTGATTGAATTCAAATGTTGCTAGAGATTAGAGGATTTATGAGTTATAGGACACAAAAATGAGAGTAATCAAATTGTTAGGGGTTATTTGTAAATGTTTTAGGTATTTTTGTCATTTTTAAACTAATAGGGGGTAATTGATTTTTTACAGGATACCCGGGAAAGGACCCAGAGCCTACACTTTAGGTTTCGGTTCCTTGAATTTAAGAACCTATTACTAGTAGTTCTGGTTTCGGTTCCTTTTTTGGGAACTGCTCTGTGCAATTCTGTTCGATTCTCCCGAAAATGTTGGATATCCGGAACCGCTCTTCCTATTCGGAACTAGAAGATAAATCCTTAGAGCTTATAGTGCTAAGATATGTTAAATAGGATGCTTGTGTTCAAGAAAGTGTGGAAGATAAACCCACGATGTCTGAAGTCGTCTCGATGCTCATGAACCAAACTGCACCATGCCTTCGCCCCAAAACAACCTGCATTTTACATAAGAAGATCCAAAAATTTGAAGTATACACCATGGGGCAGAGGCTGTCTCGTGAGATGTAACTGTTACAAATTTGGAGCGAGCCGTTAGTGCTATGGACTTCCCTGTTCCAATAAGGATGGTATATGTTATGTTTACTTTTACCCCTATTTGGGAGACATATTATCTTCGCATTCATTCATAAGTTAAAATTTTGTTGAAATGTGCATTGGATTGGAAATTTCTGAATTGTTTACTTGTGCTTATGGCTTATGTATATCATAAAGGATTAACTGTTATTCACAGCAACCAGACATTGATACTACAATATTTACTCCTCGAAAGCAATCATGAGCTTAGAAAATGTAGCAGTTTTCTAGCAGAGCTTTGCCTGCTTTTCAATTACTCTTCTGACTTTCATTTTGCTTTTATTTACATCTTCAATTGTGTTCTGCAGTCAAACACTATCTTTATCTTATGTTTTACACTACCGTTTTTAATATTATAAAATTATGAAAATTCTTAAGGTTGGGACCTTTTCACCTTTGGAAATCTACTCTTGTTAGATGGTATTTTAATACAAAATTCTACGGTTTTCAACATGAGAAAATTTGTCTGAATTTTTTAACTTTTAGTTCTTTGCATCATTTTATGATATCAATATTTTTAAGAAATACAGACGTCTATAAAAGAAATATACTACTCCCTCATTTCTTTATAATTGACGTTTTTAACTAAACCATCTCTCTCTTACTCGACATTTGCTCTTGTCTTTTCTCTTCCATGTTTCTTGACGCATATCTCCTTTCTCTTTTCTCTACTGTCTCTCATCTCCTCTCTCACTTTTCTATGGCCCTATATACATATTAAATTTATTCAGTATTTCACACATTGTGTATGTAACGGGGAAAACAAATTTTTCCACCTGTGAATCAGAGGAAGAAGTAAGTCAAGGAGAAATAAAATATTATTTATTAAAAGTATACAAAGCGTTAAAACGTCAATTATAAAAAAAAGAGAGAGTATAACATATTACACCTAAAAAATTGTTTTAATGTGTACACAGCTGCAGATGATTAAACTTTAAAATTATAATCAGATGTTTTAACATGACATGTGTCATTTCTGTTTTTCTTCAGCCTTCTCTGTTGAGGCAGTGGAAGGTAAATGGCCAGGTCAGCTTCTCAAATAATCCCAAGTCAATCAACAAACCGCCCACTAAAACAAATATTTCCACATGGCAGTTTTCTAAAATCAGCTCCGCCATGTGCAGCCACTAATTAGAAAAGAAATAAACAAACCAAGCTGTGGTCCAGCTGATAATTGGTCTCCCATGGGCAAACTTACTGCAATGTTAGAGGTTTGAATCTCATTGGAAATAGCTTGTGGTCAGGAGAAGTTACCCGAGGCCCCATTGGGAATTAGTCAGCACACTGAAGTCTGAAGAGCAAGAACAAAAAAAGGGGCCAGTTAAGTAAAATGAAAAAAAAAAATTCAGAAATTCGAGAGAAAATATGTGATTACTCTGTGTTAGTTTTCCGGATGCAGGTAGATATTGACTTAAGACTTTACAAAGATTAGAACAATTCTTAGATCAATGAAATAAATTCTGTTTTTCTTTGAAAATTAGGGCTAAAATGACTGTATATGAATGTAATAAGAGTGTTATAATATAGGAAATCTGAATGGTCAATTTACATCGCAACGGGTTTTTAACAGAGTGCTCTGCCCGCATGCCCTGCCTTTAGAGTTTAGACAGATCTGTCTTCCTCTTCATCCTGTCCCTTCTCACTGATCATACTGATAATTAGCTAATTGCTTAGCTGTTTAAATCTTAAAACACAAACAAAAAAATAAAAAAATAAAATAATAATTAACAAATTAAGATACAAAATGAAACAGATTCCAAAACGTTAATATTTCAGGTAAAAGGAAAGCTCTTTTTTTTTTTTTTTTTTTTTTTTTTTTTTTTTTTTTTTTTTTAATGAACGGAGGTGTCTAAACTAATTTACGTGCATCATCAACTAATTCTTCGAGATTCTAGAACTATCGACCGGATAAAAGTTTCAGTGATTACCCTATTAGCAACTGAGGAGAAACTTGAATTCATGATATCTTAAGTAAAAACTTAAGAGTCTTTATTCAATCACTCGGTCACCCAAAATCCAAAGATAGAAAAGATCCTTCTTTCCAGTTTCTATCATTTTCTATTTGGGTTGGTTGTCATATCACTTTCACAATTTCTCAGACAGTTGGAGTATCTGGCCAACTAATTAAACAATCAATGTACTTCATGGAGCAAAGAAAGTTGAAGTATTATTTTATTGTAACTGGTAAAAGAGGCACCGTTGTTATTTGGCCCCCACATCCTTTTGGGTCATTTTAGTGCCGTTCAGAAGTTTCATCTCTTCTGTCAACAATCCGACCGCTTGGAGTAGGGTAAGTTATAATCCAGAAGATAATTGACAGCCCCACTCTTTTAGGGTCATTTTAGTGCGCCATCAAGTTTTCATCTCTTTGTCAAATTCCTATGATTTGAAGTAGGGTAAGTAAATCCAAGAAGATAGATGACAGTCCAATTAAATTGGAATTAATTTGTTTATACAATATAAATAGAGATTAATAGTTTACAATAAAAGCAGAAGATCAATAGAAGGGAAAATAAATAACCCACCATTATTTAATTCATATCATAAAACTGTCCAGGCACCTGCTTTGAAGTATTTCTAGTACTGATAATGCCCAGGATGAGATTGTGGACTTTCTGATTCATCTAGAAAATTCTTTCATCGAGTCTTTTTTTTTTTTTTTTTTGCTATTTTTAATCATATGGCGTGCCAAATGCGCTATTAAAATTTGCGGAAGTGGCCCGCAGCAGCCAGGCGTCACCTTATCGGCTTAAAATATTTGGCACTGGGGACGTCAATTCTGACCAGAGCCAGAGGCCTTGGAGCCACAGAGAAAAATAAAGAATCTTCCTGGTTGAGGAAAGTTTGTGATGAGGTAAGATTGACAGCGCTATCCACATAAACTATTGTATTAAGTGTAAATTAAGTTATCAATTAGTATATAAATGTTATTTTAATTACAAAATGGGGAAGTGAATTATGTGGCACTTTTCTTTGAATCAATTATTGTTAATATCCCACGTGCGGTCAAATTTGACGAATGCCCTAATCTTTGCTGTTCTGCAATATCATGGCACACCTGAACTATGTATTTTTGTTTGATTGTTATACCCTTAGCTTGAAAATGTACAAACAATGCTCCTCTTATCATTGTCCAAATCGTTCAATTAACGAGAGGCTTAATTTTAACAGTAAAGTATAGCATAATTGAAATTAATAAATTTTTGTAGTATAGATTTGACCTTGATGGGGAGGACTAGTCATTTTGAAATTTAGTTTGTGCTGATCTCTGTGATTTTTATCTTACGATGCATATTCAAATATTGTTGATATTGAGTTGGAAGAAAATGACGAGATTTGAGAATTGTTGAATAGGAGAATGAAATAGATTGTTTTGTATGCATATTGAATTGGGATTATCTTAGAATTTTGGATTCCTAAGAAAAGGGTATTTCTGATAATTTTTTAAACTAAAGATGTAAACTGATTAGGCAATAGTTAGGGGTATCTAAAAATTATCCACAGTAATGATTTTTCCAAAATCCAAAGCAGTCTGCTATTTTTTCATTTCCCTTCTCTAGGATCTTATATCAGATCTCACAACAATGAGAAGTCTTTTCTAGATAACAGGTGTTGCGGCAAACATTCTTCTCTGAACAACCAACAAACAAAAATTTCGTGCAATTTTTGCGAGATCATCAAGGTTAGTAGTTCAACAATGGAGAGGAACCTTCATTTTTCCACTACGCTTTAGCATTTTCATCTTTTTCACAATAATCAACTTGTTTTTAGAGAGTGATACCATAAATCCAGAAGGGTCCATCCAGGATGGTGACACATTGGTGTTTCAGCCCAAAGGTTGAGCTTGGCTTCTTCTCTCCTGGAAAATCAAAGAACAGGATTTGGGAATATGGTACAAGCAGAGCCCTGAGACAGTTGTGTGGGTTGCGAATAGAAACATCGATTCTTGATACCAATGGAAGTTAGTTATTAGTGATGATGGAAACCTTGGTCTTCTCAAATGAATAAAGGGGACCGTCTGGACTTTAAACATTTCTGGTGGAAATTAGAAAATCCAGTGGCTCAGCTTTTGGACAATGGAAACTTATTTGTTAAGGAATAATTTAGCTCCAAGCTTCTGAAAGCTCTTTGGCAGAGCTTTGACTTCCCAACAGACATATTGTTACATGAAATGAAGTTGGGTTGGACTTGAAGGGGGGTTTTGATCGTTATTTAACTGCATGGAGAAGCGCTGAGATCCATCTCTTGGAGACTATACTTCAAACTCGAAATTGATTTTGTTACTGAAATGGTAATCTACAATCGATCAGAGAAGTTTGCTCGGACTGGACCATGGAATGGAGCTTCTTTGGAGGCATTCTTACGAAGCCAAACTTGCTGTTTGAACCAATTGTGTGGACTAATCAAGATGAGTATACTTACAGGTACGAGTCTTTAACAATCCCATTGTCATGCTATAAAAGTAAATAATTCTGGTATGATACAATGGCAAAATGGAACGAGAGAGAGAAGTACTGGATGGGATAGTGTGTACTTTGCGCCCTGAAGATGTTGTGGGACATTATGGGCATTGGGGTAACAGTGTTTGCACATTGACGAGACTCCAATTTTGAGTGTTTGAAGGATTTGTGCCCAATTCACAGTCTAACCACCTTCATTTAACGGAGTGTGAGAGGGTTCGCCATTGGATTGTAAAGGCGGAGGGGTTTATAAAGCTTGATGGGATTATTGGCCTGACTGATAGATGTTTCTTCGAATGAGAGTATGAGTCTGAGGAATGTAAGGCCAAGTGCTTGAATAACTGTTCTTGCAAGCTATATTAATTTCCAATGAAAGGTGGAGGCAGGGCGTTTGGTGTGGTTTGGGGATTTGGTTGATATCAGAAAGCTGTTGAGAACAGAGGGACAGGATATCTTTTACGAGTGCCTGCTTCAGAACTGGGGGTATGTGTTTTTAATTCATAGTGGATTCTTCACTTTGAAGCTGGAGGACTTAAGTTGTTCTTGAATTAATGGTCTTTTGTTTTTGTTTCATTATTATTTTAATACATGTTGAGGACCTCAACTCCTGTCAATGAACTGGTGCCTTTTATGTGGGTAGTACATGCCAAATAAAAGCTTGGATTTCTTCCTCTTTGGTTTGTAAATCTCACGGTTTTCAAATATTTGTTTGATTATTGATGTTCTCCTTCATTGGGGTTTACGTATTTCTTCACTCATATCTTGTTTACTTGCTGTACATTAGATCCAGTGAAACGGAAGCTACTAGACTGGAAGACACGTGTTCGGATCATTGAAGGGATTGCACAAGGACTTCTTTATCTTCACGAATACTCTATAATGCGAATTATTCATAGGGATTTGAAGGTTAGCAATATTTTGTTGGATAAAGACATGAATCCTAAAATTTCTGACTTTGGAATTGCAAGAATATTTCGAGGGAATGAGTTACAAGCAATTACAAGACAAATTGTTGGAACTTAGTAAGTATAGTAAATGATGCATCTAAATTTAAAACTAGTACATGCCTCCTTAAATGAGTTATGGATGAATCTATTATCATAGATGAAGTAATTATACCGTACTGGTTCTTCGTCTACAGTGGATATATGTCCCCTGAATATGCCCTTCAAGGCATCTTCTCGATAAAATCTGATGTCTTTAGCTTCGGAGTGCTGTTACTAGAGATTGTTACTGGCAAGAAGAATACTGGTTTTTATCAGACTGACACTCTCAATCTTCTAAGTTATGTGAGTAACAAAAACTGAATTGCTTTTTATGCAGCAATAGCCAATAATGAATTTTATTTTCTTTTTAACTGATGTAATTTTTTCTGTGTGGATGTAAGGCATGGGATATGTGGACCAGTGACAGGGGATTCAAGTTGATGGATCCAGAATTAGAAGACGAATCCTCCGTGATTGTGCTACTAAGGTATGTTAACATTGGGCTGCTTTGCGTTCAAGAGAGTGCAAAAGATAGACCTACCATGCGTGAAGTCGTCTCAATGCTTATGAACCAAAGTGCAGTTTTGTCTTCTCCAAAACAACCTGCATTCTCATATGTAAGAAGTTGCAGAAGTGTAAAATCATATACTAGTGGGTCAGAGATGAATAATGTAACTCTTACAACTTTGGAAGCTCGTTAATTTAATGGATTGCTTTGTGATTGTATACTTGTAATTAAATGAAATTGCTATACATATAAATTTACAGATAAGTGCAAATGCATTTCCTCTTCAATTTGTTGACTCTGCTCATAAATTTTCTAATGGCAAGGTAGAAATGGCTTTATAGGAAAGGACTATGATTGAGTCACATTTGACAGTATATCACCTACATGGTAATAGAGAGTTCTGCCATTCATCTCCTTCTGCAAATAGACACAGATTTTGGCCTTGGTTCTAATCCTTGACAGCCTTAAATAGTTGGATAATAAATCTGAACCTAACTTTCCAGTTTTCACCATATCCTGCCCTTTTTGCACCATTTTATTAGTGATTGCATCATTTTACAAATTGTTGAATCAAGAAATTATTAAAGTAACATTTCAGGGAACACTACTGAAAGGGGATGAAGTAGCTGTGAAAAGTCTTTCCAGAAGATCTGGACAAGGATGGGAGGAGTTAAAACATGAAACAGTTCTCATAGCCAAGCTCCAACACAAGAATCTTGTTAGACTGTTGGGATACTGCATTAAAAAAGATGAAAGGATACTGATCAATGAGTACATGCCAAATAAGAGCTTGGATTTTTTCCTTTTTGATTTGTATTTATCACAATTTCGAATTTTTATTTGATTATTGATGTCCTTCCCTGGGGTCTACTCATTTCTTAGCTGTTATTTTTCACTGGCTGTACGCCAGATCAAACAAAAGGCATGTTGTTAGATTGTGGACTCAGTTCGAATCATTGAAGAGATTGCTCAAGGGCTTCTCTATCTTCACGAATATTCTAGATTACGGATTATTCATAGGGATTTGAAGGTAGACACAAAGCAGATAGTTGGAACCTAGTAAGTAAGCGGATTAAGACTCTTGCATGTCACATAAAAGCTACATACCTTAAAAAAATGCATGTATTTGTTAGCATGATTCATGAATAAACGAACCCATGTTGATTATTGAACTGAATGACATTGGCTTCATGTCTCCTGAATATGCCCTTGAAGGTGTCTTCTTGATAAAATCTGATGTTTTTAGCTTTGGAGTGTTGTTGCTTGATATTGTTATTGTCATGATGAATACTGGTTTTCATCAATTTGACTCTCTCAATCTTCTGGGTTATGTGAGTAACAGAAACGAACTTGCTTTTGTTATGCAACAAAATAGCCAATAATTAATTCTATTTTCTTTTTCACTGATGCAATTTCTTGTGTGTGTATCAAAGGCATGGATTATATGGACAAGTGAAAGTTGATTGAACTTGATGGATCTAGAATTAGAAGATGAATCATCCGATATTATGCTACCAAGATATGTTAACATAAGGATAGCTGCTTTGTGTTCAAGAGAGTGCAGACGACAGACCTACCATGTCTGCAGTCGTCTCCATGCTTAGCCATATGTGATTGACTGATTGTTGAATGATACTGTTATATGATTTACATATACTTGCTCCTCCATCTTCACATTGCACACTCATTAAATATACTATCTAAGAATATTCTTCTTAGTTAAATATACTTGTCAGTATTTGTTATTATCTTTTGCTACTCTAAGCCTTAATTAAAGAGACTACTGTCTTTACTCCACAGTGAAGAGTCTTTATATCTAGATGAAGTGAGTGTAAAGTCATTAGAAATGATAAACAAAAGAAGGACAAGAATGATAAAGCAAGTAGATGGGAACACATTGAATTTTGCTTCTTTCTTTATTCATAATGATAAAACTCTCCACACTGTATCTCTTACATGAAATTCGGCAAATATTTGTGTGGGATTATTTAATACAGCTTTTGAGTTTTGAGCAATATTTTTTGATGCTATTTCAGATACAGCGCCAAATTTGCCATTAAAAATTTGTGCAATTTGCCAGTTACAGCTTAGTATCAGCCATCTCCATTTCGATCTAATCTTAAACTATTATGATTTATGAGTGGAGACTTCAAGAATGAGCAAAAACGGAGGTCTTGGAGGGGACAAAGGAAAGAAGATAGTCTTGAGTTCGAGTCCCTTTTCGGGTGCTAATACAGATAACTACTGGAATTCTTATTCGACCTGTAATTTCAAAGTCTCGAAGATTAGTTGAAGTACGCGTAAGCTGGTTTGGACACTCTCGATCATTAAAAAAAAAAAAAAGTATGAAATTTTTTATATAATATTTGTAAGTGTAATATTATTCATAAAGATATATTTAAAGTATAAATACGTAAAAGCATATTAGAGATAAAATACATATACCGGGCGGCGGGCCATCTTTATGTCTATTTAATTAAACTTGTCTCCAGAAATGGTTAAAATACATTTTCCTACTCTATGTTTAGCGAATTAAATTTTCCACCCCGGAAACTATCTTCAATGTTTTCCATGAACCATACTATACTTACTCACCATCTTACTAACCATCTTACTATCCTTTATAAATATAACGCATAGTACTGGTACTATATGCATAGTACGGGTACCATGTAAAATTTTAACAAAGGTTGTATGGCAGTTAGTATAAGTGGTGAGTAAGCATAGTGTTTTTCGTTTTCCATACTCAAATTTGAAGATTAACTTTCAAGGCCAAAGGATATTTTTGTCATTTTACTGTGATACATATATTTAGGAATAATACTTTGGGTACTAATGGATGGGTACTAATCTGTGTACTAACTAAGGCATAGTACCCGTACTATGCGCATAGTACAGGTACTATGCCTTAGTTAGTACACAGATTAGTACCCATCCATTAGAACCCATAGCATCACTCTATATTTAGCACTAATTCGAATCCTAATCTCTTTATTAAAACTTATTAAAAGATATATAATAAAATGTAGCCGCACAACTCATCAAGTCCAGCCACGCTAAATCAGACCGGCGACACAGATCTCGACATTACGGTGGCCGACGACACCACATCTCGGCCTGGCAGAGACCAACGACCCTTATCATGGCTTGGTGGCGCCCTTCAACAGCTGTTTCCACTCGACTTGCCTGCGATTTGACTTCCTTCACCGGCGATCCCTACCTTTTAGTCGTGAATTTTCTTTTAGGTTTGTGACTTTATTTTTTCTTTTTAATAAAATTTGCTTTAGTTATTGACATTTAATTTGGTGTTGAATGTGGTTGTGAGATGGTGGTGTATGGAGTTTGATGAAAAAGGTTAATAAATTTTATTGTGGTGGATTAACATGTTTTGTTCTGGTGAAAAATAAATTTCTGCTGATATTTTATTGAGTTTCGCTGGACTTCTGCTGGGTGGATTTTTTGGATTTGGATTAATAAACACAATTTGAATTAATTTGATACTAATTTAGAGGCTTTTTTTTTTTTTTAAGTTATTTCGAAATAAATTATTTTAAAATGATTTATGAGGGTAAAATGATTTAGAACTAGGGGTGAGCACGAGTAGCGGGTAGAATTGAAACCTGCAGGTAGAACCGGAATCGAAATCGGAACCGACACTGTGTAGGTAGGTTTCGGTTCCCTTTTTTTGGAATCGATATTGTTCGGTTCCGATTCTGATTTCTACATGTGAAGAAACCGGAACTGGAACCTGAAAAAAGAACATGCAGCGGGTACCCTGTTTTGGAACCGGGTTGAAAAAATATCTGTGAAGAATGGGGGTTCTCTTGTAATTTTACATATAAAAAAATTAAAATGGAAAAAAGTTAAATTTTTACAATAACGTAATTAAATAAATATACAATTATACTTATTACATATAAACTATACCATATAGAAAATTTTAATATATTATAATATATTACTATTAAAGTTTTGATTAATTAAGTGTATAATTGGGATTATGACCAATTAAAAGTATTTTAATGTTATTAAAAGAATTATTTTTGAATAAAATAGTATATTTGATTGAATAATAATATAATATTTAGTTATTTATTTCAATTATCAAGTTCTAAGTATATCTGTAATAAATTAGTAATTAATTAATTGTATAAAATAAATTAATAAACGTTAATACATTACTAGTTAAATGATTACTTAATCAATTATAAAATTATATTATAGTTAAATGATTAGTTAATTAATTATAACATTCTATTATAAACATTAGTACAATACTTAACTAAATGATTAAAAAATTAATTAAGTATAATATTATATTAAAGATTTAAGATATGATTACTTAATTCATTATAGTATGATCACATAATTAATTATAACATTACTTAATTAATTATGACACATATTATAAACATGAGTAATTTGTTACATTATCATAATACTCAATTAAATGATTAGAAATTTAATTAATTATAACATTACATTATAAATTTATAATATGATTACTTAATTAATTATAACATTACTTTATAAAAAATTAATTATTTAATTAAATGATTAGTTAATTAATTATAACATTTCATTCTGAACATTAGTACAATACTTAATTAAATGATTAGAAATTTAATTGATTATAATATTATATTAAAGATTTATAGTATGATTATTTAATTCATTATAACATTATATTACCGTATGATCACATAATTAATTATTACATTATATAATGAAATGATTACTTAACTAATTATGATATTATTTTATAAACATTAATAATTTACTACATTAACACAATATCTAATTAAATGATTAGAAATTTAATTAATTACAACATTATATTATAAATTTATAATATGATTACTTAATTAATTATAATATTCTATTATAAACATTAGTATAATACTTAATTAAATGATTAGAAATTTAATTAATTTAAACATTATATTATAATTAAATAATTACTTAATTAATAATAACATTACATTATATTATAAGCACTTAATTAATTATAATATTACATAGGTAAATAATTACTTAATTAATTATAAATTTATAATATTACATTATAAATATTAGTAATTTACTACATTAGTACATTGCTTAATTAAATGATTAAAAATTTAATTAATTATAACATTACATTATAGATTTATAGTATGACTACTTAATTAATTATAATATTCCATTATAAATATTAGTACAATAAATTTAATTAATTGATTAGAAATTTAATTAATTATAATATTAAATTATAGATTTATAGTACGATTGTTTAATTAATTGTTTGTATCTTGGTTTTGATTGAGGAATTTTATGTGAATTGTGATGAATTGATTGAATTCAAATGTTGCCTAGAGATTAGAGGATTTATGAGTCACATTGGACACCAATGAATGAGTAATCAAAATTTGTTAGGGGTATATTTGTAAACGTTTAAGGTATTTTTGTCATTTTTTAAATTAATAGGGGGGTCATTTATTTTTTATAGGATACCCGAGAAAGGAACCAGAGCCTACATTTTAGGTTTCAGTTTCTTGAATTTAAGAACATGCACTATGCGGTTTTGGTTCCGATTCCTTTTTTTTGAGAACCAGGATATCTGGAGCCGTTCACTCCTATCCGAAACTAGAAGATAAATCCTTAGAGCTTATAGTGCTAAGATATGTTAACATAGGATTGCTTTGTGTTCAAGAAAGTGTGGAAGATAGACCCACGATGTCTGAAGTCGTCTCGATGCTCATGAACCAAACTGCACCATTGCCTTCGCCAAAACAACCTGCATTTTCACATGTAAGAAGATCCAAAAATTTGAAGTCATACACCATGGGGCAGAGGCTGCTCTGTGAGAAATGTAACTGTTACAAATTTGGAAGCCCGTTAGTGCTATGGACTTCCCTGTTCCAATAAGGATGGTATATGTATCATGTGTTTACTTTTACCGCTATTTGGGAGACATATTATCTTTCGCATTCATTCATAAGTTAAAATTTTTGTTGAAATGTGCATTGGATTGGAAATTTCTGAACTCCAGAAAAAGTTTAAAAATTAACAAAAACACCCCTACTCACCCCTACTTGCAGATTCTGGCGGCCACATCGTAATGGCCATTATCACCGATCTGGCCTTTCGGCCAGATCTACAGTGGATCTGGCCGGAAAGGCCAGATCTGACGTAAGAGGCCAGATCTGTCGAAAAGTGACTGCCAAAATGTAACCGTCGTTGACTGTCAAAGATGGCCAAATCTTGGATCATTGACAGACAACGACGGCCACCTTTGGCAGTCACTTTCCGGCCAGATCTAGCCTTCTCACGTTAGATCTGGCCTTTTCGGCCAGATCGTGTGGGGTCTGGTGAAAAAGGCCAGATCGGTGAACTACCGGCCATTTTCGGTGGTGGTGTAGACTGTTGTGATAGATTTGGCTATCACCGACGGTGGCCGCGAGAATGTGGCAAGTATGGGTGGGTGGGGGTGTTTTTGTTAATTTTAAACTTTTTTTGGGGGTATTTGATGGAATAATAAACTTAAGGGTCTAAAAGAAATAGGTTTAGTTTTAAAGTGGGCCAACTTTAAACGGAGAGTAATTGACCTGTGGAAGTTTGATAAACAAAGCCTAAGTATTGGTGGAATTATTATTGTTTTATAAACTAAGGGGTGGAAAAAGTCAATCCGGTAAACCTAGGATGGGAAATGTAATTCGGCATTAATAAAACTACAAACTAATACCATTCAGTATATAAATGTTATGGGCAATATTATTTGTTACTTGAAAATTCGGGGGATTTTCTATGAAACTTTTGTTTTTCTTAAGTTAATATTTTGTCAATAGTGCTCATCAGATGACAAATCCACTTCTTAGATTATTCAAATGTAACTTAACAACTTCTCATTAACAAGAAGGATGGTGTTGATGATTTCTCAAACCACAGGGTAAAAATTTAGTTGATGATAGTTCATAGGCATCTTTGACAGCATCCACAGTAAATAACTGTTATAAAGAGGTCTATATGTTTTCCGAATTAGTCTGGCCATTTTCTTTCCTAGTACTCAAGTGCAAAATTTAACATCTTAACAAGAAAAAACAGTCTTCAGTAGATAAACTAATTGCATGTGTGAACCATCAAGAAAAAAGTTTATGCAATTCTGGGTGTTAGTTTGACATTGTATCAAGAATCTGGTTAGACTGCGGGGCTGGTGCATTGAACTAGATGAAAAGATACTCATCTATGAGTACACTCCGAATAAGAGCTTGGATTTCTTCCTCTTTGGTTTCAAATATATATATTTGATTGCACATTATTGATGTTCCCCTTTATTAGGGTTGACTTGTTTCTTCGCTTATATCTAATTCACTTCCGCTAAATCAGATCCTATGAAAAGCAGGTTAGTAGGCCGGAGGACTCGTGTTCGGATCATTGAAGGGATTGCTCAAGGGCTTCTCTATCTTCATGAATACTCCATAATGTGAATCATTCATAGGGATTTGAAGGCTGTCAATATTTTGTTGGATAAAAATATGGATCTTAAAATTTCTGATTTCGGAATGGCAAGAATATTTGGAGAAAATGAACTACAAGCAAGCACCAGGCGGATTGTTGGAACTTAGTAAGTAAAGTAAATGATGCATCTAAATTTAACACTCCTACATTCCATATAAAGCATCCTTACCTAACTTATGCATGCATGATGCACCTATCTGTTATTGTGAATAAACTAATTAACTCATATTGATTACTGAATGATAGTGGATATATGTCACTGGAATATGCTCTTTGATAGTGTCTTCTCGATAAAATATGATGTCTTTAGCTTTGGAGTATTGTTACTTGAGATTGTTAATGGCAAGATAAATACTGGTTTTTATCAAACTGACTCTCTCAATCTTCTAGGTTATGTGACTACCAAAACCTGAGCGGGGTCAAAGCATCGGATTTCTAAATTCTCATTGGGTCCCGCATTTATTGTGCTGTACCCAATTAGTAATTTGAATAAATTTTTTTTTTTTAACTGATGCGATTTCTTGTGTGTGGATGTAAGTCATTGGATATGTGGACTAGTGGGAAGGGACTGAACTTTATGAATCCAAAACTAGGGGTGAGCATGGGTAGCGGGTAGAACTGAAACCTGCGAGTAGAATCAGAACCGGAACCGATACTATGCAGGTAGGTTCCGGTTCCATTTTTTTGGAACTGATACTGTGCGGTTCCGATTTCAATTCCTACATGTGGAGGAACCAGAACCGGAACCTAAAAAAAGAACATGCAGCAGGTACCCTGTTTTGGAACCGGGCTGAAATAAATATCTGTGAAGAATGGGGGGGTCTCTTGTAATTTTACATATAAAAAAATTAAAATGGAAAAAAGTTAAATTTTTACAATAACCTAATTAAATAAATATACAATTATACTTATTATATATAAACTATACCATATAGAAAATTTTAATATATTAATATTAAAGTTTTGATTAATTAAGTGTATAATTGGAATTATGACCAATTAAAATTAATTTAATGTTATTAAAAGAATTATTTTTGAATAAAATAGTATATTTGATTGAATAATAATATAATATTTAGTTATTTATTTCAATTATCAAGTTCTAAGTATATCTATAGTAAATTAGTAATTAATTAATTGTATAAAATAAATTGATAAACATTAATACATTGAATAAAACTATGTGCACTAACTAATGTGTACTAATCCAAGTATTAACATTGAAAATTTGAAATTCCCTCAAAAAAAAAAAAAAAAAATTCAAATTTCCAATGTTAGTACTTGGATTAGTACACATTGGTTAGTGCATATAGCATTACTCTAATACATTATTAGTTAAATGATTACTTAATCAATTATAACGGGAAACGACTTACACCTACCCAAGGTTTGGAGAAACGACAGATTGGTACCCAAAAGGTTTCAAAAAGACAAATAGGTACCTTCCATTAGGGAAAAGACTAGAATGCCCTTTGAGAAATATTAGTCTATTTTTTTAATTACTTTTAGTCCCCTTAAGTTTATTAATTCCATTAAATACCTCCAGAAAAAAGTTTAAAAATTAACAAAAACACCCCTACTCACCCATACTTGCCAGATTCTGGCGGCCACCATCGTAAATGGCCATTAATTCACCGATCTGGCCTTTTCCGGCCAGATCTACAGTGGATCTGGCTGAAAAAGGCCAGATCGGTGAACTACCGGCCATTTTCGGTGGTGGTGTAGACTGTTGTGATAGATTCTGGCTATCACCGACGGTGGCCGCGAGAATGTGGCAAGTATGGGTGGGTGGGGGTGTTTTTGTTAATTTTTAAACTTTTTTCTGGGGGTATTTGATGGAATTAATAAACTTAAGGGGTCTAAAAGTAATTAAAAAATAGACTAATATTTCTCAAAGGGCATTCTAGTCTTTACCCTAACGAAAGGTACCTGTTTGCCTTTTTGAAACCTTTTGGGTACCAATCTGTTGTTTCTCCAAACCTTGGGTAGGTGTAAGTCGTTCTGCCTATTATAGTTAAATGATTAGTTAATTAATTATAAGTTTATAACATTACATTAGTAATTTAGTACATTACTTAATTGAATAATTAGAAATTTAATTAATTATACATTATAAAAAAATGATTATTTAATTAAATGATTAGTTAATTAATTATAACATTCTATTATAAACATTAGTACAATACTTAATTAAATGATTAAAAATTTAATCAAGTATAATATTACATTAAAGATTTAAGATATGATTACTTAATTCATTATAACACTACATTATAGTATGATCACATAATTAATTATAACATTACTTAATTAATTATGACATATATTATAAACATGAGTAATTTACTACATTAGCAGGATACTTAATTAAATGATTAGAAATTTAATTAATTATAACACTACATTATAAATTTATAGTATGATTACTTAATTAATTATAACATTACTTTATAAAAAATTGATCATTTAATTAAATGATTAGTTAATTAATTATAACATTCCATTATGAATATTAGTACAATACTTAATTAAATTATTAAAAATTTAATTGATTATAATATTATATTAAAGATTTATAGTATGATTACTTAATTCATTATAACATTATATTACCGTATGATCACATAATTAATTATTACATTATATAATGAAATGATTACTTAACTAATTATGACATTATTTTATAAACATTAGTAACTTACTACATTAGCACAATATCTAATTGAACGATTAGAAATTTAATTAATTATAGTATTACATTATAAATTTATAATTTGATTACTTAATTAATTATAATATTCTATTATAAACATTAGTACAATACTTAATTAAATGATTAGAAATTTAATTAATTTAAACATTACATTATAATTAAATAATTACTTAATTAATAATAACATTACATTATATTATAATCACTTAATTAATTATAACAGTACATAGTTAAATGATTACTTAATTAATTATAAATTTATAATATTACATTATAAACATTAGTAATTTACTACATTAGTATATTACTTAATTAAATGATTAAAAATTTAATTAATTATAATATTATATTATAGATTTATAGTATGATTACTTAATTAATTATAATATTCCATTATAAACATTAGTACAATACTTAATTAAATGATTAAAAATTTAATTAATTATAATATTAAATTATAGATTTATAGTATGATTGTTTAATTAATTTAATTAATTGTTTGTGTTTTGGTTTTGATTGGGGATTTTTATGTGAATTGTGATGAATTGATTGAATTCAAATGTTGCCTAGAGATTAGAGGATTTATGAGTTATATTGGACACAAATGAATGAGTAATCAAAATTTGTTAGGGGTGTATTTGTAAATGTTTTAGGTATTTTTGTCATTTTTTAAACTAATAGGGGGTAATTGATTTTTTACAGGATACCCGGGAAAGGACCCAGAGCCTACACTTTAGGTTTCGGTTCCTTGAATTTAAGAACCTATACTATGTAGTTCTGGTTTCGGTTCCTTTTTTTGGGAACTTGCTCTGTGCAATTCCTGTTTCGATTCTCCCGAAAAATGTTGGATATCCGGAACCGCTCATTCCTATTCGGAACTAGAAGATAAATCCTTAGAGCTTATAGTGCTAAGATATGTTAACATAGGATTGCTTTGTGTTCAAGAAAGTGTGGAAGATAAACCCACGATGTCTGAAGTCGTCTCGATGCTCATGAACCAAACTGCACCATTGCCTTCGCCAAAACAACCTGCATTTTTACATGTAAGAAGATCCAAAAATTTGAAGTCATACACCATGGGGCAGAGGCTGCTCTGTGAGAAATGTAACTGTTACAAATTTGGAAGCCCGTTAGTGCTATGGACTTCCCTGTTCCAATAAGGATGGTATATGTATCATATGTTTACTTTTACCCCTATTTGGGAGACATATTATCTTTCGCATTCATTCATAAGTTAAAATTTTTGTTGAAATGTGCATTGGATTGGAAATTTCTGAATCTGTTTACATTGTGGCTTATGGCTTATGTATATCACTAAAGGATTAACTGTTATTCACAGCAACCAGACATTAGATACTACAATATTTACTCCTTCGAAAGCAATCATGAGCTTAGAAAATGTAGCAGTTTTCTAGCAGAGCTTTGCCTGCTTTTCAAATACTCTTCTGACTTTCATTTCTGCTTTTATCCTTTACATCTTCAATTGTGTTCTGCAGTCAAACACTATCTTTATCTTATTGTTTATTACATTATCTTTTGTTTTCACCACCGTTTAATATTATATCAAATTATGAAAATTCTTAAGGTTGGGACATTTTCACCCTTCTGGAAATCTACTCTTGTTAGATGGTCATTTTAATACAAAATTCTACGGTTTTCAACATGAGAAAATTTGTCTGAATTTTTTAACTTTTATTTTCATTAACATCATTTTATGATATCCATATTTTTAAGAAATACAGACGTTCTATAAAAGAAATATACTACTCCCTCCATTTCTTTATAATTGACGTTGTTAACTAAACCATCTCTCTCTTACTCGACATTTGCTCTTGTCTTTTCTCTTCCACTGTTTCTCTGACGCATATCTCCTTTCTCTCTTTCTCTACTCTGTCTCTCATCTCCTCTCTCCACTTTTTCTATGGCCCATATATACATATTAAATTATTTCAGTATTTCACACATTGTGTATGTAACGGGGAAAACAAAATTTTTCCACCTGTAGAATCAGAGGAAGAAGTAAGTCAAAGGAGAAATAAAATTTATTTATTAAAAAGTATACAAAGCGTTAAAACGTCAATTATAAAGAAAGAGAGAGTATAACATATTACACCTAAAAATTTGTTTTAATGTGTACACAGCTGCAGATGATTAAACTTTAAAATTTATATATCAGATGTTTTAACAGTACATGTTGTCATGTTCTGTTTTTCTTCAGCCCTTCTCTGTTGAGGCAGTGGAAGGTAAATGGCCAGGTCAGCCTTCTCAAATAAGTCCACTCAAGTCAATCTTGACAAATCCGCCCACTAAAACAAATATTTCCAACATGGCAGTTTTCTAAAATCAGTCTCCGCCATGTGCAGCCACTTAATTAGAAAAGAAATAAACAAACCAAGCTGTGGTCCAGCTGATAATTGGTCTCCCATTGGGCAAACTTTACCTGCAATGTTTAGAGGTTTGAATCTCATTGGAAATAGCTTGTGGTCAGGAGAAGTTACCCGAGGCCCCATTGGGAATTAGTCAGCAACACTGAAGTCTGAAGAGCAAGAACAAAAACTGGGGCCAGTTAAGTAAAATGCAAAAAAAAAATTCAGAAATTCGAGAGAAAAATATGTGATTACTCTGCTTGTTAGTTTTCCGGATGCAGGGTAGATATTGACTTAAGACTTTACAAATGATTAGAACAATTCTTAGATCAATGAAATAAATTCTGTTTTTCTTTGAAAATTAGGGCTAAAATGACTGTATATGAATGTAATAAGAGTGTTATAATATAGGAACTCTGAATTGGTCAATTTACATCGCAACTGGGTTATTTTTAACAGAGTGCTCTGCCCGCATGCCCTGCCTTTAGAGTTTAGACAGATCTGTCTTCCTCTTCATCCTGTCCCCTTCTCACTGATCATACTGATAATTAGCTAATTGCTTAGCTGTTTAAATCTTTAAAACAACAACAAAAAAATAAAAAATAAAAATAATAATTAACAAATTAAGATACAAAATGAAACAGATTCCAAAACGTTAATATTTCAGGTAAAAGGAAAGCTCTTTTTTTTTTTTTTTTTTTTTTTTTTTTTTTTTTTTTTTTATAATGACCGGAGGTGTCTAAACTAATTTACGTGCATTTCAACTAATTCTTCGAGATTCTAGAACTATCGACCGGATAAAAGTTTCAGTGATTACCCTTATTAGCAACTGAGGAGAAACTTGAATTCATGATATCTTAAGTAATACACTTAAGAGTCTTTTATTCAATCACTCGGTCACCCAAAATCCAAAGATAGAAAAGATCCTTCTTTCCAGTTTCTATCATTTTTCTATTTGGGTTGGTTGTCATAACACTTTCACAATTTCTCAGACAGTTGGATGTATCTGGCCAACTAATTAAACAATCAAATGTTACTTCATGGAGCAAAGAAAGTTGAAGTATTATTTTTATGTAACTGGTAAAAAGAGGCACTGTTGTTATTTGGCCCCCACATCCTTTTGGGTCATTTTAGTGCGCTTCAGAAAGTTTTCATCTCTTCTGTCAACAATCCGACCGACTTGAAGTAGGGTAAGTTATAATCCAAGAAGATAAATGACAGCCCACATCCTTTTAGGGTCATTTTAGTGCGCTCTATCAAGTTTTGATCTCTTTTGTCAAAATTCCTATGTATTTGAAGTAGGGTAAGTTATAATCCAAGAAGATAGATGACAGTCCAATTAAACTGGAATTATACTTTGTTTATACAATATAAATATGTGATTTATAGTTTACAATAAAAGCAGAAGATCAAATAGAAGGGAAAATAAATAACCCACCCATTATTTAATTCATATCATAAAACTGTCCAGGCACCTGCTTTGAACTTGAAAGTATTGTGAAGCCAAAAACGGAGCCGTTTCACTTAAGGATATTCAAGTCAAAACGGGGTCGTTTTTTTTTTTTTTTTGCTATTTTTAAATCATATGGCGTGCCAAGCGCAATTGAAAAGTGCGGAAGTGGCCCCGCAGCAGCCAGGCGTCAACCTTATCCGGCTTAAAATATTTGGCACTGGGACGTCAATTCTGACCAGAGCCAGAGGCCTTGGAGCCCACAGAAGAAATAAAGAATCTTCCGAGTTTGAGGAAAGTTTGTGATGAGGTAAGATTGACAGCGCTATCCAACATAAACTATGTATTAAGTGTAAATTAAGTTATCAATTTAGTATATAAATGTTATTTTAATTCACAATGGGGGAAGTTGAATTATGTGGCACTTTTCTTTGAATCAATATATTGTTAATATCCCACGTGCGGTTCAAATTTGACGAATGCCCTAATCTTTGCTGTTCTTGCAATATCATGGACACCCCTGAACTATGTATTTGTTTGATTGTTATACCCTTAGCTTGAAAATGTATCAACAATGCTCCTCTTATCATTGTCAAATCGTTCAATTAACCGAGAGGCTTACAACTTTGTAAACAAGTATAGCATAATTGAAATTCATAAACTTTTCGTAGTATAGATTTGACCTTGATGGGAGGGACTAGTCATTTTGAAATTTAGTTTGTGCTGATCTTCGTGATTTTTATCTTTACGATGTCATATTCAAATATTGTTGAATCATTGAGTTGGAAGAAATATGACGAGGATTTTGATGAATTGTTGAATAGGAGAATGACAATATGATGGTTTTGTATGCATATTGAATTGGGATTATCTTTAGAATTTTGGATTCCTAAGAAAAGGGTATTTCTGATAAATTTTTAAACTAAAGATGTAAACTGATTAGGCAATAGTTTAGGGGTATCTAAAAGTTATCCACAGTAATGATGTGTTCCACGGTAGTCTGCCTATTTTCTTCACTTTCCCTTCTCCAAGATCTTGTATCAGATCTCATCACAGTGAGAAGTCTTCTCTATATAACAAGTTGCAGCCAAACCTTCTTCTCTGAATAACTAACAAACAAAATTTCATGCAATATTTTGCGAGACCATCAAGTTAGTTCAACAATGGAGAGGAACCTTCATATCTTCCACTACTGCTTTAGCATTTTCATCTTTTTCACAAGAATCAACTTGTTTTTAGCAGCTGATACCATAACTCCAGAGGGGTCCTTGCAGGATGGTGACACATTGGTTTCTTCAGCCCAAAGGTTTGAGCTTGGCTTCTTCTATCCTGGAAAATCAAAGAACAGGTATTTGGGAATATGGTACAAGCAGAGCCCCGAGACAGTTGTGTGGGTTGCGAATAGAAACAATCCGATTCTTGATACTAATGGAAGTTTAGTTATTAGTGATGATGGAAACCTTGTTCTTCTCAATAAATCAAAGGGGACTGTCTGGTCTTCAAACATTTCTAGCAAATTAGAAAATCCAGTGGCTCAGCTTTTGGACAATGGAAACTTTATTGTTAAGGATAATTTTAGCTCCAATGCTTCTGAAAGCTATCTTTGGCAAAGCTTTGACTTCCCAACAGACATATTGTTACCTGAAATGAAGTTGGGTTGGAACTTGAAGGCGGGTTTTGATCGTTATTTAACTGCATGGAGAAGCGCTGATGATCCATCTCTTGGAGACTATACTTTCAAACTCGAAATTGATTTGTTACCTGAAATGGTAATCTACAATCGATCAGAGAAGTTTGCTCGGACTGGACCATGGAATGGAGCTTTCTTTGGAGGCATTCCTACGAAGCCAAACTTGCTGTTTGAACCAATTGTGGTGACTAATCAAGATGAGTATACTTACAGGTACGAGTCTTTTAACAATCCCATTGTCATGCTATTAAAAGTAAATAATTCTGGTATGATACAATGGCAAATATGGAACGAGAGAAGTACTGGATGGGATAGTGTGTACTTTGCGCCTGAAGATGTGTGTGGACATTATGGGCATTGTGGGCCTAACAGTGTTTGCAACATTGACGAGACTCCAATTTGTGAGTGTTTGAAGGGATTTGTGCCCAATTCACAGTCTAACCACACTTCATTTAACGGGTGTGTGAGAGGTTCGCCCTTGGATTGTAAAGGCGGAGATGGGTTTATAAAGCTTGATGGGATTAAATTGGCTGACTTGATAGATGTTTCTCTGAATGAGAGTATGAGTCTTGTGGAATGTAAGGCCAAATGCTTGAATAACTGTTCTTGCCAAGCTTATATTAATTCCAATGTAACTGGTGGAGGCAGTGGCTGTTTGGTGTGGTTTGGGGATTTGGTTGATATCAGAAAGCTCGTTGAGAACAGGGGGACACAGGATATCTTTATACGAGTGCCTGCTTCAGAACTGGGTATGTGTATTTTATAATTCATAGTGCTATTCTTTCACTTTGAAGCTGGAGTACTTAAGTTGTTCTTGAATTAATGGTTCTTTTTGTTTTTCTGTTTCCTTATTATTTTAATACATCTTTTGAGGACTCAACTCCTGTCAATGAATCTGTGCCTTTTATGTGGTGAATTCTTCTAGACTGTCTTTTTTGATGTGCTTCTTTGTTTTTCTTTTATAGGCACAAACTCAAGCAGTGGGACTTCTACAGAAAATGAGAATAAAGGAAGCAGTAAGCATATATGGATAATTGTCATACCTATCCTGTCTCTGGCAATGGTCATTGTAGGTATCATGATTCCTTATATGAGGAGAAACATCAGAAGCAAAGGTAAAACTTCTCACAGAATGGTTTAAGCTGTATATGGTTATTTCTTTAATGCCATAATATTGATTTCTTCACACGTTCAGGGGAGGATCTTTTGTCATTTGATGTTGGCATGGGGCTAGATGATGATCATGCGGAGCTTACTGAAGTAAAGAAGCTTGGAGAAAGTAGTAGTAGAAAGGACGTTAAATTGCCATTATTCAGTTTTGCAAGTGTTTCTGCTGCAACAGATAATTTCTCATTCACAAACATGCTTGGTGAAGGGGGTTTCGGACCTGTTTACAAAGTAAGATTTTTTTGTCCTCAGCAGCAATACTAAAGCTGATTAGTAATTGGTGCCAGAGTTTCAAAGTAAAACTTTGTCAAGTTAATGAAGAAAGTAATGTTTCAGGGAAAACTGTTGAAAGGGGATCAAATAGCTGTGAAAAGGCTCTCAAAAAGATCTGGACAAGGATGGGAGGAATTAAAAAATGAAGCAGTTCTCATAGCCAAGCTCCAACACAAAAATCTTGTTAGACTTTTGGGCTGCTGTATCGAACAAGATGAAAAGATACTGATCTATGAGTACATGCCAAATAAGAGCTTGGATATCTTTCTCTTTGGTTTGTAAATCTCACAGTTTTGTATTTATATTTGATTGTACATAATTGGTGTTTTCCTTTTTGGGGTCTACTTACTTCTTGGCTCATATCTTTTTCATTTGCTTATCAGATCCTGAGAAACGTAAGTTGTTAGATTGGACTACACGTGTTCGAATTATTGAAGGGATTGCTCAAGGACTTCTCTACCTTCATGAATATTCTAGATTGCGAATTATTCATAGGGATTTGAAAGCTAGTAATATTTTGTTGGACAAAGACATGAATCCTAAAATTTCTGATTTTGGAATGGCAAGAATATTTGGAGTGGATGAGTTACAAGCGAACACACAGAGGATCGTTGGAACTTAGTAAGTAAATGGTGCAACTGAATTTAAGACTCCTATGTGCAACATTAAAATCCACTTTACTTAAGTTATGCATGAAATTATTATAATGAATTTACTAATTATCCCAATGATTTTTGAACTGCAGTGGATATATGTCTCCAGAATATGCCCTTGAAGGTGTCTTCTCAATAAAATCTGATGTCTTTAGCTTTGGGGTGTTGTTACTGGAGATTATTAGCGGCAAGAAGAATTCTGGTTTTTATCAGGCTGACTGCCTCAATCTTCTGGGTTTTGTAAGTAACAAAAGCAGACTCAGTTTTGTTATGTCAAATTATTTTCTTTTCAACTGATTTTTACTGATGTAATTTCTCATTTGTGGATGTAAGGCATGGGATAAGTGGACAAGTGACGGGGGATTGGACTTGATGGATCCAGTATTAGAAGAAGCAGCCTCCAGACATATATTACTAAGATATGTTAACATTGGGCTGCTTTGTGTTCAGGAAAATGCAGAAAATAGACCCTCTATGTCTGATGTAGTCTCCATGCTTATGAATGAAACTGCAACACTATCTTCTCCAAAACAACCTGCTTTTGCGCACATAAGAAGTAATGCCGATTCAAAGTTGTCCCCCGATGGCGGTAGGCCAGAGAATTGTTCTATCAACGATATAACTGTTACTATTATGGAAGCCCGTTAGCATTTAGTACTTTCATGATCGATAGAGAGTGTATATATTTTGCTGTGTATGTGTTTTGAGTTAAATTTATACATACAGTTCAGTTTAAGAGAAATACGGATACCACATTGATATATAGAAATATCTTTTGAACTCAAATGTGTTTTGGGTGCTTGACTCTGTGTGTTTGTCTTTGATCTTTCTCATCATGAACATTGAATACTAAAATATTTATTCCTAGGATTGAATTGTATGGTCAATAATGATCCAAGAGTGCATAGTCAGTAGTCAACACTATTGTGCTGAAAAGGTCGCAGCTGAAAAGAACTTCCATTTGAAATTTAACATCATGGGCCAAGGCCAACCTTGTACTATTTAATGATATGTCTTTATTTATTTGTTTGGTTGCTGGTTTTCTTTCTTTGGCAGATCAAGTTAGTTCAACAATGGAGAGGAACCTTCATTTCTTCCACTACTGCTTTAGCATTTTCATCTTTTTCACAATAATCAACTTGTTTTTAGCAGCTGATACCATAACTCCAGAAGGGTCCATCCAGGATGGTGACACATTGGTTTCTTCAGCCCAAAGGTTTGAGCTTGGCTTCTTCTCTCCTGGAAAATCAAAGAACAGGTATTTGGGAATATGGTACAAGCAGAGCCCTGAGACAGTTGTGTGGGTTGCGAATAGAAACAATCCGATTCTTGATACCAATGGAAGTTTAGTTATTAGTGATGATGGAAACCTTGTTCTTCTCAATAAATCAAAGGGGACTGTCTGGTCTTCAAACATTTCTAGCAAATTAGAAAATCCAGTGGCTCAGCTTTTGGACAATGGAAACTTTATTGTTAAGGATAATTTTAGCTCCAATGCTTCTGAAAGCTATCTTTGGCAAAGCTTTGACTTCCCAACAGACATATTGTTACCTGAAATGAAGTTGGGTTGGAACTTGAAGGCGGGTTTTGATCGTTATTTAACTGCATGGAGAAGCGCTGATGATCCATCTCTTGGAGACTATACTTTCAAACTCGAAATTGATTTGTTACCTGAAATGGTAATCTACAATCGATCAGAGAAGTTTGCTCGGACTGGACCATGGAATGGAGCTTTCTTTGGAGGCATTCCTACGAAGCCAAACTTGCTGTTTGAACCAATTGTGGTGACTAATCAAGATGAGTATACTTACAGGTACGAGTCTTTTAACAATCCCATTGTCATGCTATTAAAAGTAAATAATTCTGGTATGATACAATGGCAAATATGGAACGAGAGAAGTACTGGATGGGATAGTGTGTACTTTGCGCCTGAAGATGTGTGTGGACATTATGGGCATTGTGGGCCTAACAGTGTTTGCAACATTGACGAGACTCCAATTTGTGAGTGTTTGAAGGGATTTGTGCCCAATTCACAGTCTAACCACACTTCATTTAACGGGTGTGTGAGAGGTTCGCCCTTGGATTGTAAAGGCGGAGATGGGTTTATAAAGCTTGATGGGATTAAATTGGCTGACTTGATAGATGTTTCTCTGAATGAGAGTATGAGTCTTGTGGAATGTAAGGCCAAATGCTTGAATAACTGTTCTTGCCAAGCTTATATTAATTCCAATGTAACTGGTGGAGGCAGTGGCTGTTTGGTGTGGTTTGGGGATTTGGTTGATATCAGAAAGCTCGTTGAGAACAGGGGGACACAGGATATCTTTATACGAGTGCCTGCTTCAGAACTGGGTATGTGTATTTTATAATTCATAGTGCTATTCTTTCACTTTGAAGCTGGAGTACTTAAGTTGTTCTTGAATTAATGGTTCTTTTTGTTTTTCTGTTTCCTTATTATTTTAATACATCTTTTGAGGACTCAACTCCTGTCAATGAATCTGTGCCTTTTATGTGGTGAATTCTTCTAGACTGTCTTTTTTGATGTGCTTCTTTGTTTTTCTTTTATAGGCACAAACTCAAGCAGTGGGACTTCTACAGAAAATGAGAATAAAGGAAGCAGTAAGCATATATGGATAATTGTCATACCTATCCTGTCTCTGGCAATGGTCATTGTAGGTATCATGATTCCTTATATGAGGAGAAACATCAGAAGCAAAGGTAAAACTTCTCACAGAATGGTTTAAGCTGTATATGGTTATTTCTTTAATGCCATAATATTGATTTCTTCACACGTTCAGGGGAGGATCTTTTGTCATTTGATGTTGGCATGGGGCTAGATGATGATCATGCGGAGCTTACTGAAGTAAAGAAGCTTGGAGAAAGTAGTAGTAGAAAGGACGTTAAATTGCCATTATTCAGTTTTGCAAGTGTTTCTGCTGCAACAGATAATTTCTCATTCACAAACATGCTTGGTGAAGGGGGTTTCGGACCTGTTTACAAAGTAAGATTTTTTTGTCCTCAGCAGCAATACTAAAGCTGATTAGTAATTGGTGCCAGAGTTTCAAAGTAAAACTTTGTCAAGTTAATGAAGAAAGTAATGTTTCAGGGAAAACTGTTGAAAGGGGATCAAATAGCTGTGAAAAGGCTCTCAAAAAGATCTGGACAAGGATGGGAGGAATTAAAAAATGAAGCAGTTCTCATAGCCAAGCTCCAACACAAAAATCTTGTTAGACTTTTGGGCTGCTGTATCGAACAAGATGAAAAGATACTGATCTATGAGTACATGCCAAATAAGAGCTTGGATATCTTTCTCTTTGGTTTGTAAATCTCACAGTTTTGTATTTATATTTGATTGTACATAATTGGTGTTTTCCTTTTTGGGGTCTACTTACTTCTTGGCTCATATCTTTTTCATTTGCTTATCAGATCCTGAGAAACGTAAGTTGTTAGATTGGACTACACGTGTTCGAATTATTGAAGGGATTGCTCAAGGACTTCTCTACCTTCATGAATATTCTAGATTGCGAATTATTCATAGGGATTTGAAAGCTAGTAATATTTTGTTGGACAAAGACATGAATCCTAAAATTTCTGATTTTGGAATGGCAAGAATATTTGGAGTGGATGAGTTACAAGCGAACACACAGAGGATCGTTGGAACTTAGTAAGTAAATGGTGCAACTGAATTTAAGACTCCTATGTGCAACATTAAAATCCACTTTACTTAAGTTATGCATGAAATTATTATAATGAATTTACTAATTATCCCAATGATTTTTGAACTGCAGTGGATATATGTCTCCAGAATATGCCCTTGAAGGTGTCTTCTCAATAAAATCTGATGTCTTTAGCTTTGGGGTGTTGTTACTGGAGATTATTAGCGGCAAGAAGAATTCTGGTTTTTATCAGGCTGACTGCCTCAATCTTCTGGGTTTTGTAAGTAACAAAAGCAGACTCAGTTTTGTTATGTCAAATTATTTTCTTTTCAACTGATTTTTACTGATGTAATTTCTCATTTGTGGATGTAAGGCATGGGATAAGTGGACAAGTGACGGGGGATTGGACTTGATGGATCCAGTATTAGAAGAAGCAGCCTCCAGACATATATTACTAAGATATGTTAACATTGGGCTGCTTTGTGTTCAGGAAAATGCAGAAAATAGACCCTCTATGTCTGATGTAGTCTCCATGCTTATGAATGAAACTGCAACACTATCTTCTCCAAAACAACCTGCTTTTGCGCACATAAGAAGTAATGCCGATTCAAAGTTGTCCCCCGATGGCGGTAGGCCAGAGAATTGTTCTATCAACGATATAACTGTTACTATTATGGAAGCCCGTTAGCATTTAGTACTTTCATGATCGATAGAGAGTGTATATATTTTGCTGTGTATGTGTTTTGAGTTAAATTTATACATACAGTTCAGTTTAAGAGAAATACGGATACCACATTGATATATAGAAATATCTTTTGAACTCAAATGTGTTTTGGGTGCTTGACTCTGTGTGTTTGTCTTTGATCTTTCTCATCATGAACATTGAATACTAAAATATTTATTCCTAGGATTGAATTGTATGGTCAATAATGATCCAAGAGTGCATAGTCAGTAGTCAACACTATTGTGCTGAAAAGGTCGCAGCTGAAAAGAACTTCCATTTGAAATTTAACATCATGGGCCAAGGCCAACCTTGTACTATTTAATGATATGTCTTTATTTATTTGTTTGGTTGCTGGTTTTCTTTCTTTGGTCTACAGTTTAGTTGACACTGTCACTGATAACATCATTGCAGAATGTCAAACTGTGCTTCTCTGGACAAAGATGATCCAAAGTGACTCCAAATCCTGTACACAATGTGAAATACATCTCTAGCATGATGAAATATAATGCCTATGAATATCTCTTGTTGCTTATCTTTTCGTGTGCTCTTTTACATATTATTAACACATAGCATCTCAAGCACAAGAAAATATAAATCACATAAACATGGCACCTAACCACTTGCTCAGAGACCATTTCATTGGTCATACTTAATATTTCACTTCCTAGATCTAATTAAGTTATTAGCACTAGCTGATAGGGATGGCATGGGCCAGGGACCATTGTCCCGAGGTCAGCTTTGAAGGCTTAAGGGGATTCTCCAAATCTGGCCCGATAGGAATCCCAGAACTCGACCCAATCTTCAAACGGGGGTTTTGGGGAATCCCCAAACTCCCTGCAAAAAATATTAAAAAAAAATCCAAATTTTTTTATATCCAAATTTTTATTTTATTTTTTTGTTTTTTATAAAGTCCCTTAAGTCTTATCAAATTATCAAAAAATGTCTTTTATGAAATGATACACTATGTCTATTTGATAAATGATAGATTATGTTTATTTAAGATATAATTGTTTTTGAAATCTCTTATCAAATTATTAAAGAGAATTTAAGATAAATTCTAAATAAATAACTATCATAATTTATTATTAATTAATATAATAATAATAATAATGCTATGGACACCGAAGTTTTATACTGAAATTTTGCACCGAACGACATGTCAGCTGAGTCAGACGCAACCACGTAGCATATTAACAGTTATTTCGTGAATGAACGACCGTCCATCAAATATAGACGAGCGTCCATGATTATTGGACGGTTGTTCATTTTAAATAGACTCTTGTCCATACGAAAATAACAATGGAGTCCCATCCATTTTATATGGACGGAGGTTCATCTACTATGGACGAACGTCCACCTAGAATGAATGCCCATCCATAGTTAAAATTAAAACAAAAATCATGGATGCCTGTCGATAATATATAGACCAGCTGCACCAGCATCCCTATTAAAAAAAANACGCGTGTCGTGATCACCAGCATAGTCGGCGTCACAATAGCCAACTATCTTACACTGTTCTCCTTTCTTATACAGAAGACCATAGTCAAGGAGGAACCCCTTTCATGTACCTCAATATTCGTCGAAAGTGAGGTTTCTTTGGATTTTGCATGAATCGACTAACCACTCCAACTGCATATGCGATGTAGGGCCTTGTCAGGGTTAGCGCTTGTGCTAAGCGATAAGAATTCGTTCTGGAATGCCGGCGCGGACTGAAGGATGATGTTTATTAGCCAGACAAATCCTTAATTCGAAAGACGACAATCAAAGCATCACGACTCGTGGAGCATTCATTCCTAAAAGGTGTAAACCTGTGAGATCGGTAGACAACCCGTAAAAGGAAGCCGCTAGGCATCAAGCCCTATTATCTTACACCTAGGGAGGGTGGCCGTTGTTGGGTTTTTCTCAATTAGAGTCGCAAGGAGTTTGCTGCTCGTTGGTAGTGGAATGCTGACTAACCGTCTCCGTCCCCCTATGATGAGAAAAAGCTTTCCGAGTGGACGAGGACCGATCTTCTCTTTCTTTAGTCTTGCTCGTCTTATGGCATTAGCCTTTGCGGATTCCTTAATCCGCGGGACAGCTGTCTCGGCACATGTCAATCCTTATGTCCCCAGCGAGCAGGTCAAGGTACTCTATGTTGCTGCTTGCCTTTATCTTCCAGTCTGCCAAGCAAGCTTGTTTATTCTATGTTATTGATAAATCGCTATTTCCCCCAAACCGCTAGTTTTCTCATACGACTCAGAACTTCTCACGTTGTTCTGTCTCCAAACAGAGAGCTCATAGGCCTTATTCTTTGGATAAAAGTAGCGACGAGCCGACTACTACGACCACATGCGCATCTAGCGCAGTGGCTTGTCACTTCGTACCTTGACCATCTTCCGAAGTTCTAAATAATCTACTGATCAAAAGCTGTAGGGGCGGACTGCTCTACATTCAGCCACGCCACAGTGACCCCCCGAAGCGATCTGCCTCATTGCAGGACGAAATCCGGCAGCCAATTGCTGGCTCTGAATAACCAGCCCAGCAAGAAGTTCAATTCTTCCATAACATAACGGGGCGGGGTTGCGCGCGAGCCGAGTGACGTAGATGCACAAGAGTACTTCGCGCCACAACCATTTCTTTTTTATACGTTCTACGGACCGATGCCTGCTGCTTCATCTGGAAGAAAAGAATCATAGATATGCCGGTCATTAGAAGGAAGAACCACCATAAAAAGATTCCTCGTGTATCATCTGTAGCAAAACTATGAACGGAAGCTAGCAATCCGGACCGTATTGAAAAGGTTCCTGAGACACAGCATGGACTTATTACACATCTATGTGTATAAGAGAGCAATCCGGACCGTATTTTGAAAAGGTTCCTNTTTAAGGCCTTGTAAATCTTTTAAAGGTATACGGCGAAGTAATTTCAAAGAATCCTATTACTGAAAAACCAAACTTAAAGCAGGATGACATTGAAGAGCTAGATGAGGAAGAGGAGTTTGAAGAAAAGATTTTAAAATTTTTTTTGTGCAATAGAGAAGCCTGACAGGCATCCATGATTTTTGTTTTAATTTAAACTGTGGACGGACGTCCATTATAGGTGGACGCCAGTTCATAGTAAATGGACTCCTGTCTATATTATATGGACGGAAGTCCATTGTTATTTTCGAATGGACGAGAGTCTATTCAAAATGAACGGTCGTCCAATAATCATCCATATTTGATGAACCACTGTTCATTCGGAGAATAGTTGGTAATGTGCTACGTGGTTGCGTTTGACTTAGGTGACACATCTTTCAGTACAAAATTTCAGTGTAAACCTTCGGTGTGCATTCAACCCCCGTCGTACGTGTGTTAGCTTGATCTCTTGCCTTATTATTATTAAATACTTCGCCTAGTAGGGCACAAAAGTTCACCTCTTGACAATGTAGGTGCCATGGGCTTGTTTGATTACTAACTCCAAATCCCATATATATATGACATTTACAAGTTATTTCAATAATATAACATATATATTAACATTTAATCATTTGCATATATATTAAGTAATTTATATATGCATATTTAATATAGACAAAATCTCTATTATTATTTATTACCCATTTGTATATAGTTTCACTCAATGTTCTCACAATTATAATTATTATTATAATCACATTTAAATTTGATCAATTAAAAATGTGAAACAATTAATTATTAAAGTGGTAATTTCTTGATAAATGTGTTTTTTTTTTTTTTACAATAGTAAATTACTAAATTGTGTCTTGTTACATAATACAATTTACTGGGGTGGGTGGGGGCAGGGCCAATTTGGGACCAGAGTGGGTTGGGCCAGGACAAGGGAATTTTTGTACCCGGCCCAGCCTCGATTTCAGGGATTGCTTTTGGGCTTGAGCCTGTCTGGTCCCCAATCAGGGGAATCTCTACACCGTTTGGGCTGGGTCAGGGCGGGGAACGTGCCCATCCCACTGACCAGCATGGTAGCCAGAATTTGTAAAATTCGTTAGCTAATCATTTTGGAAGACCTGAGTCAATACGTGATCCACAACCCACATTCTAGCGTTTAAACTTCAATCTAGAAAAGGGAACTGAGAAACAGGTTTGCAAATTTACAACTGGTTCTTACAAATATAGTAGTGCTAACTGCTAAATAGTGATGGATTGTTTATTATGAAATTTGAAATTTTATACACAAGTGTACCTGTAGGGCTAGATATAAATGATGGGATTAGACTGTGTTTAAAAAAATTAGTCCAATCCTTTGTTTGTGGCTAGTTTTTAAAGAATGGGATTGGGATAAATGTTTTTAAAAATATTTTAATTAATTTTGTATATATTTAAAGTTATGAATATTATGTTGAATGATAATAAATATTTTTGTGTCCAAATTGTATCATAATTGAGTTAAATTCTGTCCCAAAAACTTAGTCGAAGCCTATCCTGTCGTGCCTCACAAATCTTGAAGACTTGTGAGTAGATTTAGAAAGAGAAAAAGAAAAATAAGACTTGGAAAAGCAAGCAGTTACACGCTGAGCAACAGTTAATGAAATGGAATGTTGAAAATCTAAGCTAGAAAAAACATGGAATAGATGAAGGAAAGTGTGTACGTGCACTGCTTCTAAATTTACGAGATACGAAACAACTTTAGGTGCATAGCCATGTTAGTGGACGCGGAAAAACACTTCTAAATATAGGGGATCAGTTTTACTTTTGAGTACAACGTTGAAAATTAAGTCTCATTGCAGAATCTCTTTTCCGATGGTGAATGCCATCAGGATTTTTTCCGCATAGAAACATTAAACACTTCAATGGACAAAGATGTCATATTTTCTAAGATATCTGCTTGTCCTTTTCTTTTGCTACTCATGTCAAAGGTTGCGTTCACATAATCCATTCGGGGAATATATGCCATCTTTTCAGGCATTTTCCTTTGTACATGTTAATGGAGAGTGTACCCTTCTTCTGCTTCTTTACCTTTTTCATTTGTTTCTCAAGCATTAAGTTGTTATTAGCAGTTGATACCATTACTCCAGGCAAATTCATTCAAGATGGTGAGACCTTGGTTTCACAATCCCAAATGTTTGAGCTAGGCTTCTTCTCTCCAGGGAAATCAAAGAATAGGTACCTGGGAATATGGTACAAGAAGAGCGCCGAGACGGTTGTGTGGGTCGCTAATAGAAACAACCCAATTATCGAGCCACATGGAGTCTTAACCATTTGCAACGATGGAAGCCTTGTTATTCTTAACAAAACAGAGGGCATTATCTGGTCTTCAAACACATCCAGAAGAATGGAAAATCCAGTGGCACAGCTCTTAGACACTGGAAACCTTGTTGTTAGGAACAACTTTAGCATGAATACTTCTGAAAGTTATGTATGGCAGAGCTTTGATTATCCATCAGACACTCTATTACCAGGTATGAAGTTGGGCTGGGACTTGAAGACCGGTCTGGAGAGACACTTAACATCATGGAGGAGTGCTGATGATCCATCCCCTGGAGAATATACTTTCAGACTTGACATTAGTATTTTACCTCAATTATCTTTATACAGGAGATCAGTGAAACTTAGCCGTCGTGGACCATGGAATGGAGTTAACTTTATGTCAATTCCTTCGGATCCAAACTTCAGTTTTGATCCAATTCTGGAAGATAATCAGGATGAGATTTATTACATGTACGAGTCCTACAACAACCCAACCGTTATGTTATTAAAACTCAACTATTCAGGTAAGATGCAGCGGCTAATATGGAAAGAGAGGAGTTCTGAGTGGAAAGTTGAGTTCTCAAAGCCAGCTGAGGATTCCTGTGAATATTATATGAAGTGTGGTGCTAATACCGTTTGCAGCATTAACAAGACACCTATTTGTAAGTGTTTGAAGGGGTTTAAGCCCAAATCACAGTACAATGGGACATGGCCTACAACATGTGTGACAAATTCTGCATTAGATTGCAAAAGTGAAGATAGGTTTGTGAACCTTTCTGGGATTGAATTGCCTGACTTGCTCAAGGTTTCATTAAACAAGAGTATGAATCTGAAGGAATGTGAGGCTGAGTGCTTGAGGAGCTGTTCTTGTAGAGCTTATGCAAATTCCAATGTCACTGGAGGAGGCAGTGGCTGTTTGATGTGGTTTGGGGACTTGATTGACATCAAGAGAATTACCGACGGAATGGATATATACATAAGAATGCCAGCTTGTAAACCAGGTATATATGTTTTGTTTTATTATGCAGTGTTATTTTTGTTTGGCTTAAGGTAGTGTTTGGTTTATTATTTTGAGTAGTATTGTTGAAAAAGATGAGTTGGATGTTATTACGAGATAGGATTTAAACTTCAAAAAAACCTCCTAAGTTTGTTAATTTACTAAATACCCCCTATAATAAAACATTAAAAATTAACAGAAATACCCCTACCCACCCATTAAATGCCGACAACCAACTGCCACAGCTGAAGGGTGGCCAAAAGTCACCGTAATGGCACACAACCGGCTGGAAAAGACCAGATCTACGACCAGATGTGGCCAAAGATTTGACCGTCAATGGTTAGATCTTTGGCTGTGGATCTGGTAAAAAAAGGCTAGATTGACGCACTACTGACCAGATTCAGCCGATAATGTGTCATTATGCCATATTTCGACCATCTTCCGGCAATGGTGGTCGGAACCTGGCAAATGTGGGTGAGTGGGGATGTTTTTTTGTCAATTTATAAACTTTTTTTGTTGGGAGTATTTAGTTAAATTAACAAATCTAGGGGGTTTAAAAATAGTTGAATATAATAGAAGTGGATTTTAAGAATAGGAAAACAAATATGTATTTTGGGTAGGAGTACATGATAAGAATAATAAAACAAATAGACTCTAAGTTTTTAATTACATATTAATCTCATCCATAGCAAAAAATATAAATTGTTAGCTACGTAAGCACTTTTAGCTGTGTCACTTTTAGCTATGATAAGCTACAAAAAATTGCATTTATAGCTAAACCATTTAGTTAAACAAATTCATATTTTTATATACAATGAACACCATAGCTAGAAATGCATAATGTGGTAGTGTATGCTTTCTTTTATTATGCAGTGTTATTATTATTATTATTATTATTATTATTTCACTTCTATGTTATGCTAAAGTTTTATCCAAAATAACTCGAGTTGAGATAGTGAATCACAATGCACTTTAGCCTCCTTGTATCAGGAAAGAGGTCCGTGTATACTTTTGCGGGCAAAAAAAGCAAGGAATTTTATTTTCTTTCGAATGACTTCCTTTGATTACAATGACATATTTTGGATATAGGAAAGAAGAAGCTGCTTTTGGCAGTTGTAATAGTTGTTTCTCTGATGGTGCTTCTTCCTGCATTTTACTTCCTTTGTTATAGGAGGAGAAAACTGAAGAAGAAAGGTAACTTCTAATTTGCACCAATCTCTTATACATATGCATATGAAACAAGCATTAGCACTCACATTTCAAGTTTGGTCTTGCAAAAACAGAGGAGACTAAGAAAAGCGAGGATATGCTACTATTTGATACAAGTATGACCATGAGGACTGGTGCTAATGAACTCTGTGATGGAGACAGTACTGGAAAAGGTAAGAGTAAGGATCTTTGGTTGCCATTGTTCAGCTTTGCAAGTGTATCCGCTGCTACGAATAACTTTTCCCCAGAAAATAAGCTAGGAGAAGGTGGCTTTGGACCTGTCTACAAGGTAGTACTCTCATCACTTTAAACAAAGTACTCTTGAATTAATTGCAATATTAAAGCGGATTCTTGAGATTATGGATGTTCCATTGCAGGGAAAACTACTTAATGGACAGGAAGTTGCTGTGAAAAGGCTTTCAAGGTATTCAGGGCAAGGACTAGAAGAGTTGAAAAATGAGACCTTGCTTATAGCCAAGCTCCAACACAGGAACCTTGTTAGAGTCTTGGGTTGCTGTATGGAGGAAGGAGAAAACATTTTAATCTATGAATACATGCCTAACAAAAGCTTGGATTCATTCCTTTTCGGTGAGTATTTTTTGTCATAATAGAACACATGTTCCCTACCTTACTATATGATATAAAATTTTATGATGAGAATATTTCTTTCATAGTAACATCATATGTTTGATCTTTTGATAAATTGCAACAGATCCAAGAAAAAAGGGTGTATTAGATTGGACAATAAGGGTTAGGATTATAGACGGGATAGCTCAAGGACTCTTGTATCTTCATCAATATTCCAGGCTTCGAATTATTCATAGAGATTTGAAGACTAGTAATATACTTTTAGATAATGACATGAACCCCAAAATATCTGACTTTGGCTTGGCAAGAATGTTTGCTGGTGATGAGATACAAGCAAATACTCAACGGGTTGTTGGAACATTGTAAGCAAATTATTATTATTGAAACTACTTCTAATCCTTGCAAGATTTAATTTTCTACCAGTGTTTTCATTATGTATTCAAGATAGTAAAATATTTGATTAACTGGTGAATTTCAGTGGTTATATGCCCCCTGAGTATGCACTACAAGGCCTCTTCTCCATAAAATCTGATGTGTATAGCTTTGGAGTATTGCTTTTGGAGATAGTAAGCAGCAAGAAGAATACAGGCTTCTACCACAGTGGCTCTCATAATCTTCTTGGATATGTAGGTGACAATTGTGTTTCATTTATTTTCCTCCAAACATATTGAGTTATAAGAAGTGCATAATTGGATTGGAAATGTTAAGAATTTGATCACCTCAAAGGTTCTATTTTTTTTTTTTTTTTTTTTTTTCAGGCGTGGTTTTTTTTTTTTTCAGGCGTGGAAACTATGGAGAGATGACAAGGCTTTGGATCTGATGGATCCTGTACTGGAAAACAAAGCATCATATCCAAGTCTTCTGAGATACATTAATGTTGCACTTCTGTGTGTGCAAGAGAAAGCAGCCGATAGACCAACCATGTCAGAAGTAGTCTCAATGCTTACCAATGAGCTTCTTGTTTTACCTTCTCCCAAGCAGCCAGCTTTTTTTCATGTGGGAATTTCTCAAAATTTAATCCAAGCTTGTTCAATGAATGACATAACAATCACAGAAATGGAAGCTCGATAGAAGGCTTCACCGCAGTTCCTGATTTGTATATTCGGTGCTTAGAAGGCTTGAAGTTGATGTAAAAATTAATAATTCAAAGAAGAAAAGAAACAGATAACTAGGACTAGGAGTCAAGAATATAATTTTCAATTTCATAACTTCCATCATTCTGTTGTGTATTTGTTTGGTTAGGGCAAGGGACAAGTGGACATGTAACAGGGATTATCTAGAATTACATGATTTAGCCTCCAAAAATTCTACGTAGTTATAATGTTGGGACCAATGTAATTAATTTATTATTATGAAGATGTTATAACTTGATAGATGTATAATTATAATAATTATTTTTTTGATTAAAAAATTATTATTTTAATTTTTAATTTTATAATTCATGTTTTAGTAGTATTAGGATTTCAATTCATGTTTTAGTAATATTAGGATTTCAATTCATTGTTTTAGTAGCATTAGGATAGTATGGGAATAAATATCAAAGAGTCATTGTAGAATAGAGTGATCAAATTCGACAATTTCACTACATTAATCAAATGGATATTAATGTCTTTCTTAATCATCTAAATGAGCAATAAGTCGGGTATATTTTAACTGAAGAAGAAATCATTACTGAAATTAGACAAGTTAAGGAAGGAGATAATCCTGAAGATGATAATATGGAAATACCAAAAGATTCTTGTCAAGGAGTTTTAAATATGCTTGAGAAGCTAGGAATATTTTAGCTTTAACAAGAAGGTATCCATGTTAGTGACTTATTATGAACCCACAAGATATGGTAACAACTCTAAAGCATAAATCATTGTCCCAAACAACTTTAGATAAATATTTTATTTCATCTTAAATCTTTAATGTAAGATAGTATATATTTTTTGTAATATACATATAATTATAACTATGTAGAGATAAGTTCCTTAAAACGAGACCTAGAAAAATGATAACTTATTACAATGTGAAATTCTTCATGACTATATAGAGATTATTCCTATATAAAATATCATTTTAAAGAGGTTCTACTGTATATATATTTCATTGGACTTTGAGAATAATGAGGGTTAATGTGACATCAGAATATACTTAGATAGAATTCACCCCAAAAGCTAACTAGAGAGAAGAGTGAATTTAATCACATATATACTCTATAACAGTCAACCAACTTGATGGTGGGACAAATTGAATTTCTAATAACAATCCACCAACCAAGTAATGTGGGACAAATTCAACTTTTAACATGGAAGAGTTGAACATCTAGTGGCACAACTCTTAGACACTGGAAACCTTGTTCTTTGGGATAATTTCAGCGTGGATATTTCTGAAAGTTATGAGGTGGCAGAGCTTTGACTATCCATCAGACAATCTATTACCAGGAATGAAGTTGGGTTCGGACTTAAAGACTGGTCTGGAGATATACTTAACATCATGGAAGAGTGCTGATGATCCATCCCTTGGAGGTTATACTTTCAGATTTGGCATTAACATCTTACCTCAATTATTTGTTGTGCAAATTGCACATGTTGGTTAATTAAAATATTGTTGAATTAGACTATTATCTAAGCCCAAGTATGACCATAGAAGTGAGTTAGCCAAAGCTTTTTAAAGAGTGGTGGAGATTTAGCCGAGCGGCTAAGTGGTAGCCAAGCAAGTATGTGGTCATGGTTCGGCAAGCAATCACTTTATGGCCAAGTGAAATGGGTGGCAAGGGTTTACTCTTGAAGGCTATAAATAGGGGGATTTCATTATGGTTTTTTAAGTATCCCAAGAAGAAAGTGAGAATTAGAAAGCTGTGTGGGAAATTCTCTTGGGTGTAATTATTTATGAGAAAATTATTGAGAATGTGAGTGATTGTAATCTTCTTGAACGACAATGGTTTTTCTCGGTTTTGGAGTTTCCACTTAATTCTTGTGTTGTGAGATTGAGTTTTCAATTCTCCAATTTCTCTATCTCTATATTGTGTGACATTTATACCCAACATTGTCTATATACAGGAGATCAATGAGACTGGCTCGTAGTGGACCATGGAATGGAATTTACTTTGGATTGATTTCATCGGATCCAGACATGAGTATTGAACCAATTCTGGTTGATAGTCAGGATGAGATTTATTACACATACAAGTCTTACAACAACCCAACTATCATGCTATTAAAACTAAACAAATCAGGTACTGTGCAGCGGCTAATATGAAAGAGAGAAGCTCTCAGTGAATGCTGTGTACTCAGGGCCATCTGATCCCTGTGGACATTATGGGAATTGTGGTACTAATACCGATTGCAGCAATAACAAGACACATCTTTGCGAGTGTTTGAAGGGGTTTAAGCTCAAATCACAGCACAACCAGACTTGGCCTAAAACATTTGTGACAAGTTCTCGATTTGATTACGAAAGTGAAGGCAAGTTTATGAAGCTTTCTGGGATTAAATTGCCTGACTTTCTAGAGGTCTCACTAAACGAAAGTATGAATCTTAGAGATAGTGACGCCAAGTGTTTGAAGAACCGTTCTTGTAGAAATTATGCTATTTCTAATGTAACTGGAGGAGGCAGTGGCTATTTGATGTGGTTTGGGGACTTGATTGACATCAAGAAAATAACAAACGGAATGGATGTATACATAAGAATGTGAGAGCTTCAGAATAAGGTATGTTTTATTTTATTAGGCAGTGTACATGCTCTTGTTGACATAGTGAAACAAAATGCATTTTAGCCTTACTAGTTTTAGAGAGAGGTCTGCGTTTTCAATCAGACTTGAGTAGTGTAAATAAACGTAATGAATATTCACTCTTCTCATTCATAGCTTAAAAGAATACATATTTATATACACTTGTTATCAATCTAAATTAGGATAAAAGTGATCCCTATAATCAAGGATTTTAATGTGATCCCTATAATCTAGGAAGTCATATACATCTATAACACTCCCCCTCAAGCTGGAGTATAGATATCAATCATACCCAGCTTGTTACAAAGATAATCAACTCGAATCCCAGTTAGAGCCTTTGTGAAGATATCTCCCAATTGTTCTCCAATCTTCTCGTACCCAGTGGAAATCAGACCTTGTTGTAGTTTCTCATGGATGAAATGGCAATCGATCTCAATGTGTTTTGTTCGTTCATGGAACACTGGATTATATGCAATATGAAGAGCCGCTTGGTTATCACACCATAATTTCGCTGGTACTGAAGTTTCAAGGCCTATTTCAGTCAGGAACTGATATATCCACATTATTTCACAAACAGCTTGTGCCATAGCCCTATATTCCGACTCTGCACATGATCATGACACAACATTCTACTTCTTAATCTTCCATGATATTAAATTTCCTCTGACAAAGACACAATAGCCTGATGTGGATCTTCTATCTACCTTGGAACTTGCCCAATCTGCATCTGAGAAACATTCAATATGAGAGTGACTATGATTGGCATATAATATACCGCGTCTAGGGGCTCTTTTCAAATAACACAAGATCTGCTCCAAAGTCGCCCAATGATGAACTATTGGGGAGGCCATAAATTGACTGACAACACTTGCTAAATATGCAATATCTGGACGAGTCACCGTAAGATAGTTCAACTTCCCGACCAATCTTCTATATTTCTCAGGATCTCCAAATAGTTCACCATCTTTCGTAAGCTGTACATTAGGAACCATCGGAATACTACATGGCTTTGCCCCCAATTTCCCTGTCTCGGTTAATAAGTCGAGCACATATTTCCTCTGAGAGAGGAATATACCTCGTTCGCTCCTTGTAACTTCAACCCCTAAAAAATCCTTCAATATCCCTAAGTCTTTTGTGTGGAACTGGGTATGGAGAAAAGACTTAAGAGATGTGATGCCCACACTGTCACTCCCAGTAATAACAATATCATCCATATACACAACTAGAAGAATGATGCCAATTTCAGACCGTTTGTAGAAAACAGAATGGTTAGTTTTGCATTTCAGCATACCAAATCTCTCAACAGCCTGACTAAACTTTCCAAACCAAGCACGAGGACTCTGTTTTAAACCATACAGAGATTTGCGAAGATAACATACTTTCCCATACTCCCCCTCAGCAACAAACCCATGAGGTTGCTCCATATATACCTCTTCCTAAAGATCACCGTGAAGAAAAGCACTCTTGATGTCTAGCTGATGCAAAGGCTAATCATAAGTCGCTGCCATAGAGATAAACAGCCGAATAGAGGTAAACTTAGCCACAGGGGAAAAAGTATTAGAATAATCAACTCCGTAAGTCTGAGCATATCCTTTAGCAACCATACGAGCTTTTAGTCGAGCAACTGACTCATCTGGATTAACTTTAACTGTAAACACCCATTTGCATCCAATTGCTTGTTTCCCTAAAGGCAAATCTACCAATTTCCAAGTACCATTGTCATCTAAGGCATTCATTTCCTCTATCATTGCATTACGCCAATCAAGATGAGAAATGGCTTCATGACCAATTTTAGGAATAGTAATAGAATTAAGGGAAGCAATAAAGGAGTATGATGAATGTGACAAATGATCATAAGAAACACAAGAAGAAACAGGATAAGTATACTGTCATTTACCTTTTCGCAATGCAATAGGAAGATCATCACTTGAAACTGGATCGGATGACGAAGAAGTTAGTGCCGGACATGAAACAGGAGGAGGTGGACAACGAGAGTAGACTCTGACAGGAGCAGGATCAAAGATAGGAGCTGATGTAGGAAGCGTAGGAATAGTGATAGGGTCAGAGACAGGAGCCGGTTCAGATATTGGTGCAGGGGAAGTGAAGGTATAAACTAACAAATCATCATTATCATCATCCTTCAGACAATCTGTAGGAGAAAAGGGAAAGTATGGTGTTTCTTCTAGAAAGGTAACATCAATGGAAACAAGATACTTATTAAGACTTAGACAATAACGTCGATATCCTTTTTGAAGTCGAGAATAACCAAGAAAGACACATTTTAATGACTTGGGATCTAATTTAGTGACTGATGGTCGAACATNAAGGGGAAACGAATCATTTCAATGGTTAACTTACAGTGAAAAATTTCCATCAACCAACTTGAAGCATCCTATTTCATATGTCGTCGCAAGTGGTTTCTAAACTATAGTTCTACCATCATTCCACCACTCATTTCAATCATAGGGTTAAAATGATGACAATTCAAAACATAAGAACACCAAGAGTTATAATAAAGGAGTGAGCCACATGAGCAAAATAATTTAGCAAATTAAAATTTTGTTGATAAATAGTTTGACTCTCTAAATCGAGTAAAATTCTGTAAAGTCTGGCTACTAAAAGTTTGAACAACCTAACTGCTGAGTCTATCTTGTTCCTCTAAGTGGCTCATCTTCTGCACTGTACTCAAAAATTAAAAAGGTGTACTTTACAAAGAAGGGAAGATATACCACAACATAAGGCGATAAAGAAGCCTCTTTTACAAATATTAAATTAACAATTATTGTAGAAGAAAAGACATATCATATCAAGTCTAGTGAAACTAGAGATCTTGTAATTAGTTACTTGTAGATTTAAACAGAAATGGATTAAACGTTGTCATATAATTACTTAAATAGCCTAAAAGGAAATGAGACATTCGGTGTGAATCTAACTATAAGTAAAAGTTAAACATTAAGAAAAAATATTAAAACCAAGACTCTAGTTTGGTTCTCATAACATGAAGAAACTAGGCCACCTAATCTGTCATTAAAAATTAAAACATATTCAACTCAAATCATATAAAACTAGGTTCCAACGACAACTAGAATCAACATTACAGATCAAGAAAGATATATATATCACTCTGAGGAGTTTATGCCTCGGATTATACACAACAATCTTTTATTCAAATAATTCNGGTGTAATTATTTATGAGAAAATTATTGAGAATGTGAGTGATTGTAATCTTCTTGAACGACAATGGTTTTTCTCGGTTTTGGAGTTTCCACTTAATTCTTGTGTTGTGAGATTGAGTTTTCAATTCTCCAATTTCTATATCTCTATATTGTGTGACATTTATACCCAACATTGTCTATATACAGGAGATTAATGAGACTGGCTCGTAGTGGACCATGGAATGGAATTTACTTTGGATTGATTTCATCGGATCCAGACATGAGTATTGAACCAATTCTGGTTGATAATCAGGATGAGATTTGTTACACATACAAGTCTTACAACAACCCAACTATCATGTTATTAAAACTAAACAAACCAGGTACTATGCAGCGGCTAATATGAAAGATAGGAGCTCTCAGTGAATGCTGTGTACTCAGGGCCATCTGATCCCTGTGGACATTATGGGAATTGTGGTACTAATACCGATTGCAGCAATAACAAGACACATCTTTGCGAGTGTTTGAAGGGGTTTAAGCTCAAATCACAGCACAACCAGACTTGGCCTAAAACATTTGTGACAAGTTATCGATTTGATTGCAAAAGTGAAGGCAAGTTTATGAAGCTTTCTGGGATTAAATTGCCTGACTTTCTAGAGGTCTCACCAAACGAAAGTATGAATCTTAGAGATAGTGACGCCAAGTGTTTGAAGAACTGTTCTTGTAGAAATTATGCTATTTCTGATGTAACTGGAGGAGGCAGCGGCTATTTGATGTGGTTTGGGGACTTGATTGACATCAAGAAAATAACAAACGGAATGGATGTATACATAAGAATGTGAGCTTCAGAATAAGGTATGTTTTAGTTTATTAGGCAGTGTACATGCTCTTGTTTACATAGTGAAACAAAATGCATTTTAGCCTTACTAGTTTTAGAGAGAGGTCTGTGTTTTCAATCAGACTTGAGTAGTGTAAATAAACGTAATGAATATTCACTCTTCTCATTCATAGCTTAAAAGAATATATATTTATATACACTTGTTATCAATCTAAATTAGGATAGAAGTGATCCCTATAATCAAGGATTTTAAGGATAGAGGTGATCCCTATAGTCAAGGATTTTAATGTGATCCCTATAATCTAGGAAGTCATATACATCTATAACACTCCCCCTCAAGCTGGAGTATAGATATCAATCATACCCAGCTTGTTACAAACACTACAACAAAAAGGGTTTTTAGCTACAAATTTTTTTGTTGTTAAAAACCTAGAAATTGTTGCGGTATATGTTTAGCAACGAAAAAAAATCATCGCCATGATCGTCGCGGTAAGCATGTCGCGCTTGATTTTAGGTGACAATTTGTTAAAAGTCGTCGCTAAATTTGGCGACAAACCAAAAAATTGTCGCCTATACCATTTTCGTCGCTAAAACTAATTACCGGTGAAATATTAAATGTCGTTGCCTAAAGTTAATAGCAGCGTACTCTCTATTGTGTCGCCTACTCTATACTGCGACGAGATGTGTGTTTTTGTAGCTTAACATATATAGCGACGAGATGTGTGTTTTTGTAGCTTAACATATACCGCGACGAGATGTGTGTTTTTGTAGCTTAACATATACCGCGACAAGATGTGTGTTTGTGTCACTTAACGTATACCACGACGAAATGTGAATTTTGCTCGCCTACAATATACCGCGACGAAATGTGCATTTTTGTTGCATAAAGTTAATAGCAACATTATAATTGTATGCATAGCTTAACGTATACAGTGACGAAATGTGACGTTTTGTCGCCGAACATGTAGTGCGATAAAATATGTGTTGTTGTCGCCTAAAGCTAATAGCAACGTATTCTCTGTATGTGTCATTTAAAGTATAACACGATGGTACTTTATATTTTATCACTTGAAACTATTAGCGATGAAACGTAAAAGTCATCGACAAAACTTTTCAACGTAGAATGTATTTCATAGCTAAAAGTCTACAACGTCGAAATATAATTGTGGTCGCTTATATATATATATATATATATATATATATATTAAAGATAATAAACTCGAATCCTAGTTAGAACCTTTGTGAAGATATCTCCCAATTGTTCTCCAATCTTCACGTACCCAGTGGAAATTAGACCTGGCTGTAGTTTCTCACGGATGAAATGGCAATCGATCTCAATGTGTTTTGTTCATTCATGGAACACTGGATTAGATGCAATATGAAGAGCCGCTTGGTTATCACACCATAATTTTGTTGGTACTGAAGTTTCAAGGCCTATTTCAGTCAGGAACTGATATATCCACATTATTTCACAAACAGCTTGTGCCATAGCTCTATATTCCGACTCTGCACTTGATCGTGACACGACATTCTGCTTCTTGCTTTTCCATGATATTAAATTTCCTCCGACAAAGACACAATAGCCTGATGTGGATCTTCTATCTACCTTGGAACCTGCCTAATCTGCATCTGAGAAACATTCAATATGAGAGTGACTATGATTGACATATAATATATCGCGTCCAGGGGCTCTTTTCAAATAACACAAGATCTGCTCCAAAGCCGCCCAATGATGAACTGTTGGGGAGGCCATAAATTGACTGACAACACTTACTGAATATGCAATATCTGGATGAGTCACCGTAAGATAATTCAACTTCCCGACCAATCTTCTATATTTCTCAGGATCTCCAAATAGTTCACCATCTTTCATAAGTTGCACATTAGGAACCGTCGGAACACTACATGGCTTTGCCCCCAATTTCCTTGTCTCAGTTAATAAGTTAAGCACATATTTCCTCTGAGAGAGGAATATATCTCGTTTGCTCCTTGTAACTTCAACCCCCAAGAAATACTTCAATATCCTTANTATGAAGTTTTTAACTTAAAATTTTTAATTCAGCTTTCATACTAATCTAAGAATTCTTGTCCTCCAGCAGCTTCCCAGATTACAAATTACAATAAAAATCTACAAGGTAAAACATAATAAGATATTCTAAGCATTATAAGAAGAAAAGTCATGAGCTTTCATTGTTGCTTGAAAAATGGCTTCATGCTTATATTTCGACGAAAAATTATACTAAAGCATTGAGAAAACGAAGCATCAACAAGTGAAATATAAAAAGAGAAAATAATTACAAGAACAAAATACAAGACAAAGAAATACTACCACTAAACTTCTTGAAAGCAAGAAAAAATAACATGAACACAACAGCAGAGGGATGAATGAAAAACTTATGAGACGAACATAACATGATTCTAACCATATTTTGGGCATCTGAATCAACAACAGACAACGAATGGTATCCATAAACATCCTAATTAACCAATTTCTACTCTTCTGCCTTCTTTCCTACAGCCTCAAGTTTGAAATTAGTAAAACCCCATATAAGATTAAAAGAAAAAGATCAACAACTTTCTCACAACGTTAGGTTAAGAAAAAAATTCGAAGCCCAACAGTAAAAATTCCATTAGTGTGAAGAGTGAAAAATTGGTTAGTAGAGAATTTCATAGAGCTCATAGTATCAACAACCATGAAAATCAAAAGCACTTCCCCAACTCTTGTAGAGATCATAAAAGTAAAAGTAATATTTCCATGAGCTTCAGAATTAAGTGTCCTGGTAAATGATGAAGCTTTGAAATATTTTATAGAAGCAAAATGTTGCTCAACCGAAATTCATCCATCAAGACGATCGTTGGAATACTTCGTAACTCCAAAGAGTCCTATTTGCATGTGAAAAGCAGTAACAATAGTTGTCAAAATCAACTAACTTCAGCGCTCAAGCTGAACATATAAATATAAATTTTAACATCATTTAGATTTGGAAGCAAACTGTAAAATAAACGTAATGAATATTCACACTTCTTATTCATAGCTTAAAAGGATACATATTTATATACACTTGTAATATTCTAAACTAGGTAGGTGATCAATCTAAATTAGGATAGAAGTGATCCCTGTAATCAAGGATTTTAATGTGATCCCCATCATCTAGGAAGTCATATACATCTATAACACCCCCCCTCAAGCTGGAGTATAGATATCAATCATACCTAGCTTGTTACAAAGATAATCAACTCGAATCCCAGTTAAAGCCTTTGTGAAGATATCTCCCAGTTGTTCTCCAGTCTTCACATACCCAGTGGAAATCAGACCTTGTTGTAGTTTCTCACGGACAAAATGGCAATCAATCTCAATGTGTTTTGTTTGTTCATGGAACACTGGATTAGATGCAATATGAAGAGCCGCTTGGTTATCACACCGTAATTTCGCTGGTACTGAAGTTTCAAGGCCTATTTCAGTCAGGAACTGATATATCCACATTATTTCACAAACAGCTTGTGCCATAGCCCTATATTCCAACTCTGCACTTGATCATGACACGACATTCTGCTTCTTGCTCTTCCATGATATTAAATTTCCTCCAACAAAGACATAATAGCCTGATGTGGATCTTCTATCTACCTTGGAACCTGCCCAATCTGCATATCAGAAACATTCAATATCAGAGTGACTATGATTGGCATATAATATACCGCGTCCAAGGGCTCTTTTCAAATAACATAAGATCTGCTCCAAAGTTTCCCAATGATGAACTGTTGGGGAGGCCATAAACTGACTGACAACATTTACTGAATATGCAGTATCTGGACGAGTCACCGTAAGATAGTTTAACTTCCCGACCAATCTTCTATATTTCTTAGGATCTCCAAATAGTTCACCATCTTTCGTAAGCTGCACATTAGGAACCATCGGAACACTACATGGCTTTGCCCCCAATTTCCCTGTCTCAGTTAATAAGTCGAGCACATATTTCCTCTGAGAGAGGAATATACCTCGTTTGCTCCTTGTAACTTCAACCCCTAAGAAATACTTCAATATCCCTATGTCTTTTGTGTGGAACTGGGTATGGAGAAAAGACTTAAGAGATGTGATACCCAGATTGTCACTCCCAGTAATGACAATATCATCCACATACACAACTAGAAGAATGATGCTAGTTTCAGATTGTTTGTAGAAAACAGAATGGTCAGTTTTACATTTCAGCATACCAAATCTCTCAACAGCCTGACTAAACTTTCCAAACCAAGCACGAGGACTTTGTTTTAAACCATACAGAGATTTGCAAAGATAACATACTTTCCCATACTGCCCCTAAGTAACAAACCCAGGAGGTTGCTCCATATATACCTCTTCCTGAAGATCGCCGTGAAGAAAAGCATTCTTGATGTCTAGCTGATGCAAAGGCCAATCATAAGTAGCTGCCATAGAGATAAACAGCCGAATAGAGGTAAACTTAGCCACAGGGGAAAAAGTATCAAAATAATCAACTCCGTAAGTCTGAGCATATCCTTTAGCAACCAGACGAGCTTTTAGTCAAGCAACTGACCCATCTGGATTAACTTTAACTGTAAACACCCATTTGCATCCAATTATCTGTTTCCCTGAAGGTAAATCTACCAATTTCCAAGTACCATTGTCATTTAAGGCATTCATTTCCTCTCTCATTGCATTACACCAACCAGGATGAGAAAGGGCTTCATGAACAGTTTTAGGGATAGTAATAGAATCAAGGGAAGCAATAAAGGAACATGATGAATGTGACAAATGATCATAAGAAACACAAGAAGAAACAGGATAAGTACACTGTCGTTTACCTTTTCGAAATGCAATAGGAAGATCATCACTTGAAACTGGATCGGATGATGAAAAAGTTGGTGCCGAACATGAAACAGGAGGAGCTGGACGACGAGAGTAAACTTTGACAGGAGCAGGAGCAGGAGCAGGATCAGAGATAAGAGCCGATGTAGGAAGTGTAGGAATAGTGACAAGGTCGGAGAAGATGCCGATTTAGATATTGGTGCAAGGGAAGTGAAGGTATAAACTAACAAATCATCATTATCATCATCCTTCAGACGATCTGCAGGAGAAGAGGGAAAGTATGGTGTTTCTTCTAGAAATGTAACATCAATGGAAACAAGATACTTAAGACTTAGACAATAACACCGATATCCTTTCTGAAGTCGAGAATAACCAAGAAAGACACATTTTAATGACTTGGGTTCTAATTTAGTGACTGATGGTCGAACATCCCGAACAAAGCAAGTGCTACCAACTACCCTAGGTTCAAGAGGAAATAATGCTTTGTTAGGAAAAAGAATACTGTACGGGGTCTCACCATGAAGGACAGAAGACGGCATACGGTTAATCAAAAAGCAGGCAGTGGAAACAGCATTAGCCTAGAATGGTATATGAACATTCATTTGGAATAATAACGCTTTGGCAGTTTCAAGAAGATGTCTGTTTTTCCGTTCTGCTATTCCGTTTTGAGATGGAGTATCAACACATGAAGTTTGATGAAGAATGCGATTCTGGGTCATGTAATTTTGAAAAGAAACTGATAGATATTCTTTTGCATTATCACTGCGCAATGTATGAATAGAAACATTGAATTGAGTTTTAATCTCAGTACAAAAAGCACAGAAATAAGAAAACAAATCACATCAGAGTGAGCTAACTCAAAGGGAGAATTAACTATTTTATTGACTCTAGGACTAAAACTAACACGATGATGTTTAGCAAACTGACATGACTCACACTATACTATAGACACTTTATTAAACTGAGGACACAATCTCTTCAGTGAAGGAAGAGATGGATGGCCCAACGACAATGTGCTTAAAACGGGGATGCAACACTAGAACAAGCGACAAGTGTAGATTTTGGTCTGTCGAGAATGTATAAACCTGTAACACCTGCTCTTTACTACTATTCTTAAAGTTCATACTATGTAAATTATAGAGATACATAGCGTATGAAAAATAGTGAGCTCAAATTTTTCTTTACTCATAAAATATAATTCTTTACCAATACAAAATACTATGTATTAAAAACTTTCTACTTAATACAAAATATCATAACTGGTGGACAGTAGTGCCAATACTCTCCGCTCCTCGACGTTCATCCGACCGCTGCTCCTATTTCCTGCAAAACAGGGAAGAACAATAGGGTGAGCCCAACAATGCTCAGTAAGTAATTCCTCTACTACCTGTCCCCGTAACTCACTCTTTGGTTCTTTTCTTACTCTATCGTTCTTCTATTTCTAATTCTCACTGTTTTTCTCTTTCTTTCTAATACTTTTATTCTCCTTTAACTCTGTTCTGCTCTTTTTATTCTTTCTTTCTCTCTGTTCTTATTCTCTTATTCATACTCACCATGAAGGAAAATCATGGTTCTCTCTTGTTCTCATCATACTCACCATGAAGGAAAATCATGGTTTTCTCTCTCTTATTCTCGTCATACTTTCACTAACCATGGAAGAAATCATGGTGCATGCATGTATGAGATGTACATGCAACTAATGCAAAAGAAATACATGTTTCTTTCTTTTACTCTCTATTCTTACTAGCTCAAACTCTCTCATTCTTTCTCATACTCTCTCTCTTTCTATCTCATTCTTTCTCAAGCTTTCTCATTCTTTAATTCTCTCTATTATCTCATTCTCATTTCTCATAATTCATTTCTACTAACTTGCTCTTTGAATGTCACAGCCCTGTCGTATCGGAGGCCCGGCCAGGACTTCTCTCGCTCTACGTGACTTCTACTGATTCTCTTTCTGTCTCTCTTNTCATGATTGCCATTTGCTCCCGTTGTTTTTGTTGAACTTTGACATCAGCACTGAAGGGTAACAACATGTTCAACACTTCATAAGTCTTCTTAAACTCCATAAAATAGGCTGTAAGAGACTTATCTTGTTTCTCTTCATGGTAGAATGCCTTACACACTTCATAAATATGATAAACATTCCCTTTTCTAGAATACAGAAACTCCAAATAATTCATCAGCTCTTTAATAAACTCACAATGATTAATTAGGCCAAGTACCTCACCGTCAATAGAGTTCCGTATTTGTAGAATCAACCGAGCATCATCCTGGAGCCATGTCTTTTTCAAATCATCCTCAGGTGGATCATCAGTCATATGATCATCTTTATCAATACTCCGCAAATACAGTATAATGGTTTTACGCCAATCATGGTAATTAGTTATACCAATGAGCTTATGTTATGTAATTTTCGACATCGTTGGTATCATTTCCATCACTGGCTTTGTATCAGACATGTTTTAAATAGATGATAATCCCAATGCACACCAACAAACAGTTAAAACAAAGCAAACCAACTAAATTCAGTGACAGACCAAATCAATCAATAGTCACCACCAACCAGAGGCCACAGCAAGCAAAAAACCAATAACCAAACGAAAACAAAGTGCCGAAAGATCACAACTAAGTCCTCAGAAATATCCAAACAAAGGACAGCAGTGAACCAGTAAGAGATTACCCAATCCAGCACGAAAATGTGCTGTACAAGTACCGACGAAGCAGACGAAGAGAATTAGAGGAGAAGTCAGCTATGCACATGCTCTCACGCCCCGGCGCATGTTACTGTTCACCGAAGTTTCAGGTGGCGCGTGGAGCTCACGCGCGGCGATTCTGATGGCTAGAACTTAGGGTTTTGCCTATCAGCGGCTTCTGAATCTCCCTTGGGTGGCGGTGTTGAACAAATCTCAACCTAAACAGGTTTTCCCAATTTGAAACCCAAACCCTAATTTCCCAATTTTGAAACCCAAACCCTAATTTCCCAATTTTGAGACGCAAACCCTAATTATCTTTTAAGGCTCTGATACCATGTAAATAAACGTAATGAATATTCACTCTTCTCATTCATAGCTTAAAAGAATACATATTTATATACACTTGTTATCAATCTAAATTAGGATAGAAGTGATCCCTATAATCAAGGATTTTAAGGATAGAAGTGATCTCTATAATCAAGGACTTTAATGTGATCCCTNAGAGAAAATGGGAGATGAAGAGGCGGTGGAAATGGGTGAAATGAAGGGGTTTAGAGAACTAAACTCTTATTAGCTCATATAATAAACACTCTTTCCCATTTTGCCCTTACTCTTTCTTGAAAATTCCACCTTTATCCTTTGATTCATTGCACTCACACCCCCACACTAACCTATTCTCCATGAAATTTCATTGCATTTTACTCCCAACTTTTCCTATTAATTAGGGGCAGAATGGTAATTTTTCCCTTAGGAAAGAATTCTCTAGAAACTCAAACAAAAACTCAGTCGGCCCTTCACCGCGGCGAACGATTCTCTGTCGCCCCGACGAAGAATTATAGAACCGACATTGCCATACACAAAGCCAACGCCGCCGCGGTGAAGACTACAACTCCAAAATCCGTTAAGTTTTGATCAATTTCAGGGTAAACACTCAACCTAACCCAAAACATAAACTCAACCAAGGGCCAACCAAACAACATGAATAATATACAAACTCATTTAGGGGCAATTCAATAAACCTTGTGGCCATACCATAAACAATGGCTATATATCTCAAGTGGGGCATTACAAAACCTCCAGATTCATGTCCTTTACCAATAATCTTCTTCGTCGTAAGATCCTGAAACAAGCAATAATCAAAAAAGAATAAAATACAACAATTAAGAGCACGAGTAAGTTGGCTAACATAAATCAAATTGAAAGAAAAATCTGGTAAATGTAAGACATTTGACAAGGGAAGCTGAAGAATAGGGGTAACTGTGCCAGACCCAAGAACGTAGGATGGTGACCCATCTGCTAAAGTCACATTCGAAAGGGTTTTTGATTGATACGTAGCAAAGAGACTAGGATTACTTGACATGTGATCTGTTGCACCAGAGTCAATGACGAATTTGGAGGATAAGGAAAGGAGACATGTATTTGGCTTACCTGAGTCAGCTATAGCCATGACAGGAGTAGGTGAAGCCTTTAATGATTCCTGGTACAATGAAAACTTGACAAATTCATCTGTAGAGATAAGAACTGACTAATCCGAAGTATCATTGGTGGATGCAACTGTAACACCTGCTCTGTACTACTATTCAGATAATGCATACTATGCAAATTATAGACATACATAGCGTATGGAAGATAGTGGGCTCAAACTTTTCTTTACTCATAAAATATAATTTTCTACATATACAAAGTACTCTATATTAAAAATTTTCTACTTAATATAAAATATCATAACTGGTGGACAGTAGTGCCAATACTCTCCGCTCCTCGACGTCCATCCGACAGCTGCTNTAATGAATATTCACTCTTCTCATTCATAGCTTAAAAGAATACATATTTATATACACTTGTTATCAATCTAAATTAGGATAGAAGTGATCCCTATAATCAAGGATTTTAAGGATAGAAGTGATCTCTATAATCAAGGATTTTAATGTGATCCCTATAATCTAGGAAGTCATATACATCTATAACAAGTAGGATTCAAATGGTCACAAACAAGATGGTGACATAAATCCCAAAATATCTGACTTTGGCTTGGCAAGAATGTTTGTTGGCGAAGAGATACAAGCAAATACTTGACGGATTGTTGGAACACTGTAAAGTAAATTTGAAATTTTGAACTATTTTTAATCCTTGCCCATACAGTATTTTCTTGTTTTGTCTTCATTATCAATTCAAGATGGTAAAATGTTTGTTTGAATGATGAAGTTCAGTGGTTATATGTCACCTGAGTATGCCCTGCAAGGCCTCTTCTCAGTAAAATCTGATGTATATAGCTTCAGAATACTGCTGCTGAAGACTAATAAGCAAGAAGAACACAGGCTTCCACCATAAGGACTCTCATAATCTATAGGATATGTAGGTGACAATATTTTTTATTTTTTTATCTTTTTTCTATAATGTATTAAGTTACAAGAAGAATATTATTGAATTGTTTGATGTCCATAGTCTTTCTATAAGTATAATGGAAAGGTTAAGAATTTGATCACTTCAAAGGTTTTGCTTTTCTTCGGGTGTGGAAACTGTGGAGAGATGATAAAGCTCTGGAGTCTGGACCTGATGGATCCTGTATTGGTAAACGAAGCATCATATCCAATTCTTATAAGATACATTGAAGTGGCACTCCTCTGTGTACAAGAGAACGCAACCAATAGACCAACCATGTCAGAAGTAGTCTCAATGCTTACAAAATGAGCTTCTTGCTTTACCTACTCCAAAGCAGCCAGCTGTTTGTTACATGAATAGTTCAAAAAATCCAATTCCTCCTGTATCAAATCCTCCTACATGCTTGCCTGAAGCTTGTCCAATGAATGACATAACAAATACAGAAATGGAAGCTCGATAGCTTTCGTGGCCTCAGTTCATGGTTAGTTCCTATTCAGAGTTCATCTCGGTTGTAAAAGTTAAAATGACAATGTCTACATTAATTACTACTAAATTGCAAAATAAAACTGCATGCTTATTAATAAAACCATTTATATGTTGTTTTGATGATTTTGTTTTCTTTGTCTTGCTATTAGGAAAATGCAACGCATTGAATTTTGGATATCTTATATCTTTTGATTTTCCATGTGTGTTTCTCCTAACCAGAATAGGAAAATTAATGAACCTGTTGAACCGTTGAATTTTCTTTATGACAGGAGAGCGTATTTCAACATAACCGGAGACATATCATAAGATGGAGAAAAAATGAATGAGACAAAACAAGACTGTTTTGTATATTCAGTGCTTAGAAGAAAAAGAAGCAAATAGCCTTGGAGTCAGTATGTAATTTCAATTCCTTACATTCCATCATTTAGTTTTTGACTATTTTTTGCCAGTTTTTTGGATATAACTTTGGTGGAGTCCGAAGTTAAGATTGCAGGCATTTACCATGAAGTCTACGACTAGTAGTTGTCTCCATATTGTTCTAATTTCAAATCCAATAAGTGGAGGGCCTTCAGCTGTCAAGAATGACCAAAAACAAAAGTTTTGATAGCCACAAACAGAAAAGTTTCTCCTGCATTTGTAAGAGGTCCTCCATTTCAAGTTGACAAAGAAACCATATCACACAAATTCCACAACTATTATAGCATACACAAATAGAGACCAATTTTCATGAGGTGAGAGTGGAATTTGGAATCTTACATCATTTGGTTAGAAAAAATTGATTTCTCAAATAGGAGTGATCACTATCTACAGTAAGAGGATAATATGCATTTCATATTTTCTATGAAGCCACTGATTGCTAATTGATATGTTTGAATTTTTTTTAATAATGCATTGACTTAACTTTTTGGCTTTTAGATGCCATGTAATTCCTTTATGTTAATAGATTTTGCTATTGGATTCAAGATTTCTGCACTTTGCCGTTTATGACAATTACTCCTAAGTTTACACTGTGGTAATGAATTTTTGCTGGTACTATGATTTTGCCCTTCTTTTAACTAATCATCTGCCTGTTCTGTCCTTTCTCTTGTTATGCAAGAGACAAGATTTAGTGGTCTCCTCACTGAACCAATATATCAAATTTTGCATGAACATAATCAGGAAAAAATTGTATGCAATATTCTTGAGGATGTTTATGTTCAATCAGGAAAAAAGAGAACTTATGCAGTACTCTGTGGTATCTTTATATTTGCAATATCAATATGTCTGGCTTACATCTCCCAACATTCCGATATTTTTACTAACAGATGTATGAATGAAGAGCTTTCTATTCTTCCACATCTTTAGCTCTTTCATTGTTTTATCTGGCATTAAATTGTCATTAGCAGCTGATACCATTAGTCCGGCACAATTCATCCATGATGGTGAGAAGTTAATTTCATCAGCCAAAAGGTTTGAGCTAGGCTTCTTTTCTCCTGGAAGCTCAAAGAACAGGTACCTCGGAATATGGTACAGGAAAAGCCCTGAGATGGTTGTGTGGGTTGCAAACAGAAACAGACCTATTATAGATCCTCATGGAGCCTTAACCATTAGCAATAATGGAAACCTTGTCCTTCTTGATCAAAGAAAGGGCATTGTCTGGTCTTCAAGCATATATAGAAAAGTAAAGAATCCAGTGGCAGAACTCTTGGATTCCGGAAACTTTATTCTCAGAGACAATTTAAGCACCAGTTCTGACAGCTATCTGTGGCAAAGCTTTGATCATCCATCAGACACATTGTTGCCAGGCATGAAGTTGGGCTGGGACTTAAACGCTGGTCTGGAGCTATACTTAACGTCATGGAGAAGTGGTGATGATCCATCCTCTGGAGACTTTACGTTCAGACTTGACATTCATGTGTTACCTCAAACGGCCATATACAGGGGATCAATTAAATTGGCCCGAACCGGACCCTGGAATGGCGTTTACTTTGGAGGCACTTCTGCAAACCCAAATTTGCTTTTTGTACCAATTTTGGTACATAATCAGGATAAGATTTATTACAGGTATGAGTGTTTCAACAATCCAATTATTATGCTATTAAAAATCAACCAATCAGGAATGATGCAGCGTCTAATATGGAAAGAGAGGAGCGCTGGATGGGATATCGTGTACTCAGCTCCAGAAGATTTGTGTGAAAATTATGGTAGGTGTGGTGCTAATGGTGTTTGCAGCATTGACAAAACACCTATTTGTGAATGTTTGAAGGGTTTCATATCCAAGTCAGAACAGAATCAGTCTTCAGCTATAACATGCGTGCCAAGTTCCTCATTAGATTGTACTAGTGGAGACAGGTTCACAAAGCTTGCTGATATTAAATTGCCTGACCTTCTAGAGGTCTCACTTAATGAGAGTATGAATCTCCAGGAATGTGAGAACAAGTGCTTGAAGAACTGTTCTTGTAGAGCTTATGCCAATTTCAATGTTACCAGAGGCAGTGGCTGTTTGATGTGGTTTGGTGACCTGATTGATATCAGAAAGCTCCTCGAAACCAAAGGGCGACAGGATGTATACATACGAGTAAAAGCTTCAGAAGTAGGTATGTTTATTTTCATAGTGCTACTCTTTTAACTTATTCTATAGAATAGGTAGACATGATAAGCTTTACCCCTCAGATAAATTTTTTTTTTATTTCTTTTTCACTTTTGAACTTGCCTTTTCTCAATTGGGAAACTATCAACTCTTGGCTGTCACAACTTTTCAATCAATCTGTTCTGGTTGTGGTGGCTGTGCATGATGTTTTTTTAATCTGCTTCTTCAGTGTTAATTAATAGAAACGAAACTAACAATGGATTTTCAACAGATCCAGCACAAAGGCCAAATAAAGGAAACAGGAAGAAGTTATGGATAATGGTCACTATTGTCACTTCTCTGACAATGGTCACTTTGGGTTCTATTATTCTTTATGCGAGGAGAAAGCTCTTAAGGAAAGGTAACACTTTCTGATAGCATGATATGGTTTTGAGTGTAAAAATATCCTTTAAAATATAGATTTCTTTTTCTTTCTTTTTACCATTGTAGGGGAGAATTTGTTACTATTTGATATGGGTATGAGTCTAAAATCTGATGATCCGGAACTCCCTGAAGCAAATAAGCTTGGAAAAAACAGCAGGAGGGAAGTTAAATTGCCTTTGTTCACTTTTGCCAGTGTTTCTGCTGCAACAAACAATTTCTCAGTCACAAACAAGCTGGGAGAGGGTGGTTTTGGGCCTGTTTACAAGGTAAAACTTTATTGTCTAGTAGCAATTGGCCTACTTCTATGAAATTTCAGGTAGAAAACCTTACCAGGTTAAGAAAGTTCCATTTCAGGGAATACTACTGAAAGGAGATGAAATAGCTGTGAAAAGACTTTCAAGAAGGTCTGGACAAAGATGGGAGGAGTTACGAAATGAAGCCGTTCTTATTGCCAAGCTCCAGCACAAAAATCTTGTTAGACTTCTGGGATGTTGCATTGAGCGAGATGAAAAGATTCTGATCTATGAATACATGCCAAATAAAAGCTTAGATTTATTCCTCTTTGGTTTGTATATCAGACAGTTTCAGATATATTTATGACTGTTATCTTTTTTACGGTTTTTCTTTCTGAATTTTACTCTCAATTTCGTTTGATGTGAATCAGATCCAACCAAAAGCAAGAATCTAGATTGGGGCATATGTCTTCTTATCATTGAGAGAATTGCTCAAGGGCTTCTTTATCTACACCAATATTCTAGATTGCGAATTATTCATAGGGATTTGAAGGCTAGCAATATTTTATTAGATAAAGACATGAATCCTAAAATATCTGATTTTGGACTGGCCAGCATTTTTGGTGGGAATGAGTTGCAAGCAAACACTAATAGAATTGTCGGGACTTAGTAAGTGCATAAAGTGAACGAAAAAACTAAATTTAAGACTCCTGCATGGCCTGTAGGTTCTTATCTTATTTGTCTAGCAGACATTTCTAATCATGGACTCAAGTATAATCCTGCAATAATTTTTGCCTTGCAGTGGATATATGTCTCCAGAATATGCTATTGAAGGCATCTTCTCAATAAAATCTGATGTCTTCAGCTTCGGAGTATTGTTGCTTGAGATTATCAGTGGCAAGAAAAATACTGGATTTTATCAAACTGGCTCTCTCAATCTTCTTGGTTATGTAAGTAATAAAAGCTGACTACTTTTTCTGCATGGTTCGGGTTCTTTCTAACTGGTTGTCACAGTTGTAAATTTTTCGTGTTGATTTTAAGGCATGGGATATGTGGACAAGTAACAGGGGATTGGACCTGATAGATCCAGTATTAGAAGATGCATCCTCCGAGCATTTACTGCTAAGATATGTTAACATAGGACTACTTTGTGTTCAAGAAGATGCAGAAGACAGACCCTCCATGTCTGATGTTGTCTCGATGCTTCAGAACGAAACTGTACCACTACCTTGTTCAAACCAACCAGCTTTTTCACATTTAAGTAAAGCAAATTCAAGATCACCTCCTGGCAGACCAGAAAACTATTCTGTCAATGATGTAACTGTTACAAGTTTGGAAGCTCGTTAATTTAAAGGATCAGTTTAACGATCTGAGGATAATTCTAACTATATCTTTTGAATTCAAATGTGTATTGCATGTTGCAATCTGTGTCGTGTTTGTAAATTAATGATACATCAATACTTAGTCACTCAAAGTAATAAGAATTCCCTTTAACATTATGATTTTAAGCAAAAGGTTTTGCATATGGTCATTATAACAAATGCTAATCTGATCCCAATCAGATTTAGTATTCCTACTTTATGCAAATTAAGTTTATATTTCTGTAGCCTGTCTTGTAGTGATTATTGGATTATCTGCTGCAAATCACCTTGTAAATTTTGCTGTACGCATCAGAGAAGTGCATTGGATTCAATGACCAAAACTTATCACATATGTGTAGCATTTTGATAGACTTCCCACATGAGCATTACAGAGAATATATTAAAAAGTAGTCCTTGACTGAAGCTGAGGATGATTCTGGACCACGAATAACATATGGTTACTGGGAATTCATAGACTAAGGCAGACATTTTAAAGGACTGTGACAAGTTAGATGGTGAAAGTCATCAAATAACAGCGGTATATGGACCAAAGTCAAGCGACATAGATTTTCTAAGAAGTTAAGAGGACATGGTTTTGGTGGAGAAATTAATAAATAACTTTGTTGTACCCCTGGAAATTATTACTTCTTTCTGACTACAACAACTATTCGAGACTTCAAAGTTTTAAAACGCAGAAAAACTTGAAAGTTGCAGGGAATGGTACAAAGAGGGTAACCTGTCAAATTTTTTTTCCAGCAAGAACTGACCCAAACTGTTCATTAGACCTGTACATACTCTTTAGCCTCTGGGTTAACCTTGGAGGGCCTTGTTTGTCTTTTATAGTCAATTACTCCTATGTGAAAAGAAAACTTCTTTGATTGGCTTGTTTTTTTTGTAGTTAATTACTTCCACGTGAAATGAATACTTCTTGTACGGTTAATTACTTCCACGTGAATTGAAAACCTCTTTTTATAGTTAATCATTGGAGTTTTTCGAACTTGGATGATCTTGTTTGTTTTTTATGGTTGTATTGGATTTATGGTACAGTTATTAATTGTTGAAATTAGTTTGTTATAATTAGATGGTTAGTTTGTTGTAATTAGTTAATTAGTTAGATTGTACTTAACTGTGGTTGACTTAACCATGGTGAATAAGGTTTTTATATAACAAATATAATAAGCCTCTGTACTCGAGACTGAAGTTGAATAATAGAAACAAAGTTTTACTCTCTCTAAAACAAATTTGAACATGGTATCCAAGCCAAAGTTTTAGCTTCTTCAATCAAGCTCAAAACTTCTTAAATCAAAGATCCCCGGCTTCTCGCTTCTTCAATCAAAGATTTCCAACTTCCTGTAGCTTAAAATTTCTTCAATGGAAGATTCTCAGCTTCGCGGCTTAAAAAGCTATTATGATTGAAGCTTCTCGTCTTTAATTGAGCTTCTCATCTGATTCGACTCGTCTTCAATTGTCTTTAATCAAGCTTCTCTTCTCATTCGTTCAAAATTGCTCACGTCGCCAAATCAAATCGAGCTAATTTCTTCAACAGATGTCAAATGTTACAGATTCAGGTTCACCTCTCTACATTCATCCGTTAGACACCCCTGGTTCAGTTCTAATTTAATAACAACTCACGGGAACAGAGAACTATGGGATATGGAGTCGTGCTATGACAGTCTCTCTAAGGGCAAAGATCAAATTAGGGTTTGTTGATGGTTCTTGCGAGAAGTCAAAGTACAATCAATCTTTGCATGAACAGTGGGAACGTTGTAATTATTTAGTTTTGTCATGGATTTTCAATACTGTTTTGAAGGACATTTTTAATAGCATTGTGTATTCAAACAATGCACATCAAGTTTGGCAAGATCTTCAAGAACCGGATAATAAGATCAATAGAACAAAAGTTTTTGGGATTCATAGGGAGATAGCTAATTTGGTGCAAGGAACAAGTTCGATTGTGGTTTATTACAATAAGTTGAAAACTTTATGGGATGAACTGAGTTCATTGGTGAGTTTGCCGCCACCAGATAGTGACTCAGCCAAGGCTTATTTGCTCATCTCAACCAATAAAAGCTATTACAGTTCCTAATGGGACTTAATGAATCATATGCTTTGGTGCGAAGTCAGATCTTGTTAATGATTCCTCTGCCCTCAGTCAAACAAGCTTATTCTATAGTGCGTCAGATGAGAGTCAGAAAAGTCTGGACTAGCTCTAATCAAACTACCGAGGTTACTACATCACTGTATTCATAAGGAAATCAAAGGAATGATCAGAATCAAAATTCAAAGTGTAAAGGAAAAAAACTCTACATAAAATGTTACTATTGTCATATTGTGGGCTAAGAGGGATACTTGTTACAAACTACACTGCAGATTTCCAGTTCCTAAAGAAAAATTAGGGACAAAGTCAAAGCTAATCAAGCTCATTCTAGTCAGGAACAAGCCACTGAATCTGCTTCTAACAACATCAAGGAGGAGCTAATCTCGGCAATGTCTTGACTCAAGACAGTATGCTCAATTGCTTCAATTGCTGAGCAAGGAGAATATGGGAGCACCATCTGCAAATTTGGCAGATAACATAGTTTCTTTATACTCAAATTATTATATCGGAGATGGTTGGTTTTGATTAGGGCCTAGGACCATATGACCCATAATTTTCGAATTTTTGAATCACTTATTGCTAGCAAGCCTTATAGCTAGTTATTTAGGTCTTCCAAATCGAACAAACCCCAATTGAACATGTGGTTATGTCAAATTGCAAGAAAATTTGTCACTTGAAAAGGTTCTTATATTTACCCGACTTTAAGTATAACTTGATGTCAATATCCAAATTGACTTCTACTGGCACTGTTCTATCAATTTATCTTGATTTTTGTGTTATTTAGGATCTTTGGAGTGGCAAACTGAAGGGATTGGTAGCAATGTCAGGGACTATACCATTTTATACATATTTCAAAAATAAAAAAATATTTTACAACTTTAGTTCCAATTTTAAGCAAAAAGTCCGCTTGTAATAAAGGGTTAGTTTGTGATTCTCAAAATGTATTTTTTGATTCATCAATAAAAGTAGTTTACCTTCAGTTCTGTCTACACATTTGCATAGTACTGATGTTGAATTATTGCACAAGAGGTTAAGGCATGCACCTTTTCCAATTCTTCAAAAATTATGTCATAGTCTTCTTGAACAAAAGGCTTTCATTGTGATGTTTGTCCTTTAGCCAAACAAACTAGATTGCCATTTGCTGTGAACAACCACATCACATGTTTTTGATTTGTTGCATTTAATTTTTGAGGACCATACAGAATTCCAACCCAGTAATGCTAGGTTTTTCCTTACCGCGTTGATGACTTTTCTAACAACTTAGCTTTTCCTTATGCAATTTAAGTCTGATGTGTATCAAACCTTGAAAAATTCCCTTCACATGGTTAAAATCAATACAATCAAACCACCTAAATATCTTAGAACTGACAATTCAAAGTTCTTCAATCATCAATGCCACAATTTATGTCTAGCTTAGGAATTGTACATCAAAGCACTTGTGTTTGTACTCACAACAAAATGGATAGTAGAACATACGCATAGACATATCCTTAATATAGCTGGGCCTTTAAGTTTCAATCTCATATTCTAGATTACTTATGGGGCTATCAGTCAAGGCTGCTATTTATGTTATTAACAGACTGCCTACCAAAGTTCTTAATGGCTTTTCACCTTTTGAAATTTTTTTTTGGTCATAAGCCTAAGTTAGATCATTTGAAAGTTTTTTGATGTCTGACATATGCTACCACTCTGATCCTCTAAGATAAGTTTGCCCAAGATCCACTCCTTGTGTCTTTCTTGGCATTCCTCTACCAAAAAAGGTTTTGTTCTATATGATTTGAAATCTGAAACAGTTTTGATTAATCAGGATGTCTTGTTTCGTGAACATATTTTCCCTTTTTCTTTACATCAACCAGCAAACCTCCTTTTCTACTTGATCATTTCATGGAGAAGAGTTAGCCTTTACATCCTTTGATTTTACAAATTTTCTTCATGAGATAGAAATAGCAGTACTTAGTTCTTCCACTTCACATTCACCCTCTTCTGTAGTTAATGCACCCTTACCTTCTCCCAACCAAATTAGAAAGTCTAGTAAGTCTCTAAACCACCTGTTTGGACCACTGATTTTGTATGTCCTACATTGCCTAGATCAAATTAGACCTATACTGTTAAATATCTATCCATGATTACATTTCCTAGCCATCTTTCTTTGCCTACCAAAAGTGTTTGTCCAGCCTTTTGTCCTTGCTAGCCTACATCTTTTACCCAAGCATCCAACGATCTGTTAGAGTCATGAAAGTGACCATATTTTGGTGATAAAAATACCCCATGTGTGATTAAATTGAAGTATATTGAGACAATTAAAGATTAATTTTATTTTCAGGAAAATCGCTTTCTAATATTTTTCTTATGAATTTAACATGTTTGGAATGATTTTGAAAAGTATATGATTTGATATTGGTTGTGGTTTGGATTAAGGGTGATTTTCTCTCATTTATGCTGTTTAGGGGGTAAAATGTCATGTTTTAAGGGGTTGATTTTGTCACTTTTCAATTGTGTGGACCAAATGATATTTTGCAATTGTTCAATAAAAGAAACTGCAGTTCGCGTGAACAGGGGGGCTGTTCATCATCTTTTCCAGCCACCCTTCGTCTTCCATTTTCGGCGACCTCCGACGACTCTTCGGCTTCCTCGTGCGCAGATCGTCGTCTGTCCCATCGTCCCGGACCACCACCCGCAATCACGGAACGCAGCCCCGGCGTTTCGTCTTCCACCACCTGACTGTTCGTCTTCCAGGCCAGTTTTGACCCTTTTTCGACGACGTTTCAGCTCCCCAAGGGTCGATCTCCCTTCCCCACGGCTGAATCTACACTTCCCTAGCTTCAGCCCCACGAAAACTGTCATCCGCGATTTTGCCGTCGCGCCTCTTCATCTTCCAGGCCAATCCTGCTCATTTCCGACGACTTCTCACCTCCCCAAGACCGTGATCTGAACCCCATCACCAGAGCTTTCCATCGGTACCTTAGGATCCCATTTCTGCCACCGTTTTCCGGAGCTTCACCGGAAAATTAACGTTTTCCGGGTGAAGTGTGGCTGTTCGTATTCTGGGCTGTCCGTTGGTCGTTTTTCACCCCTCTTCGCATCATATCGCTGTCGGTTACCTCATCTCCGCCATGGTCACTTCGTTTCCACCGTTTTGGCCTCCGTCATCACCACCATGAGCGGCTAAGTTCCCGGTTGTCTGTTACAGCATAGGCGAGATCGGGTTGACTCCACGACCTCCTCATCAGCTCTCGACTACTTGGATGAGCCCGATAATAGGACATTTGGTAGTATTGTGCTTCGGATTATATTTGTTTTCGTTTCATGTTTGATTTCGTACTTTAATATGATTTGAGCATAACTTTGTGATGAATATTGTTGTCCATTATGATTTAATGTTTTCATAGAACTTGCTGAATGATAAACGTTGGTTTGGAATAATTGAATGATGAATATTGCTTTTCATTACTTCGCATCGATTGTATGAGTTGTGTTCGATTTAATTTAATTTCTACTATTGTTGCGTTTAGGTGAAGTTGGTTGATTGATATTATGTGTTGACAAATTGTATTTGTTAATCGCGTACCAACTAGTGTTTTGCCTTGTACGTTTATCGACGTTCAATGTATGTCTTTAACCAATCGAAGTTGAGTGATCGGGTGAGACATGATAGATATACCTAGAGTCGGAGCCATTTCATTGATTTACCTTGCCTTGTAGTTTAGGGGATCGTAGAGGTTGAGGAGAATTGTGTGAGTCGGTCTCGTGTCGAACCAAAACCGTAACGGCAACATTTTTTATTATAAAGTCTTTATTAGTTTTAATTGCACTATTTCATTATTTGCATTTAGTCTATTTAGTTTCTTTAATCAATTGCTAATTTCATTTCCGCTACTTAAAATACATTAGGTTGTTAGTCTTCCTCCCTGTGGATTGATCCTGCTTACCGCTAACTATGGTATTTAGATTTAATTTTGTGACCGTGACGACCGGTCTAACAAAATTTTGCGGCCGTTGCCGGGGAGCAACGTCTTTTGACTTTGTGTTTAGGTAGTCATTAGTTTTTGTCTAGGTTTTTTTAGTCTTTTTGTTGTTTGTTTGTGTTATTTTCTTTGTAGTGATACTTTTTTTGGGTGAATTGTTTAATTTTTGTGTTCCGTTTAGTTTGTCTCTTTGCATTGTTATTTAATTATTTTCTTTTTAGGTTGTTTGCGTAATTTCATTTTTACGTTGTTTATTTTATTTGCATTGGTAGTTTCATTTGCTTTTGTTTTGTTTTTGCAGGAATTGCAATTGGGAAAACGCTTCAGCGTGTCGTGGCATTGAGATCCTGCACGTCTCGACTGTGAAATTCTCTAACTTTGATTTTTTTTTTTATTCCTAGATTTATTTTTTCTTAGTATAAATTCTTTTAGGTTGCATTGATAAATTTAGTTTTGATTAAACATATTTGTTGTGTAAATTTCGTTGGGTATAGTTTTGTTAGATTTTAGATTTGTTTTAGTTTTGTTTCGTGTGCTTAGTAAATTTGTTTCTTGGTTTTCATTTAGTTATTTTCCTTGACATTGTTGCTACCTGCTTGTTGAGCCTTTTGTGTGTTTGGTTGGTGAATGCAAACTAGAAGGTCTTGTACAAAGAGTTATACCTTTGAATCTTGAAATTGAACGCACTTGTAAGAAAAATAGAAAACAAGCACGTAGGATGGCTGACCAGTGAACCCGCACATGTCCCCTAGCCAACATTTCGCATCCACCACCCTACACTTCAGCCTCATGTATCCGTATCCCCAATGTTCAAACACAACACTATGAGTCAAACTGTGTCATCCAATTGTTGCCAATTTATTATGGGATTTAAATAAGGCGCCATACAAACACTTAGATGAATTTTTAGAGGTTTGCTCCACAGTTAGACTTCAACATGTGAATGAAGATGTCGTGCTCTAATTTTGTCCCATTTTCACTTAAGGATCGAGCCAATAGGGCTCATTCTTGGCAGCAGGGTCCATTACCTCTTAGACCCAAAATGCAACAAGGATTCCTAAAAAAGTATTATCCCATTGGTAAAACCAACAGCATACGACGAAGCATTACTAGTTTCGCTCAACTTGATGGCGAGGAATTTTATGAGAGTTGGGAACTTTGAAGGAAATGCTTAGGAAATGTCCCCATCACGAGTCCTTATGCGGCAATTAGTTCGAGTTTTTATGACGAACTGACCGAGAGGCATAGGAATATGGTAACGTCTCTTGTGGAGGAACATTTATGCACAGGACGGAATGAGTTATGGCAACTCTTTAAACCTTAAGTGAAAATTCAATGCACCACATTTCTGCATCTAGAAGCCTTCTCAGGGCGCCCTCCAAGAAGGGTGCGTGTAGAGGTGTCACGGTTAGATGACCATTAGTTCCAGTTAGAGGTGTTGGCCCACCGATTTGACCAGTATCTATACAAGGGCAACCCTCTACACAATCTTAGAAGGCGAACCAGGATGTTTTTGCCATGCACTCTACTCTTGACCATCCGGGTTGAGGAACCTGCCCTTGACTCTTTTGAGGAGCAAGTGTAAGTTCACAAGGCTTCCAGAGACAGAACGATCCGTATTCGAACACATATAATCTTGGGTGCGTAACCACCCTAATTTTTCATGGAAGCCACAACCACCTCAAATGTCCCTATAATATGCCACAGAACAATCCTTCCAATCAACAAGGCAATTATAGGGAGCAACCTTCAATCCAACCACCATCCACCTAAGTTCCCACCTCCCGTTCAGCAGCCTACTCCAGTGTCTAGTTCACTAGAAATCAATGATGGCTCAAATGCTCCAAACCATGCAGGAACAAAAGCCGACATGAATGCTAGGTTCCAGGATTTAGAGCAGAATACCCACTTCTCACTTCCCATTCCCAATCCATTAGTAACTAGAGACCCATTGGTCAAATAGCCGAAGCAGCAATAGGAGGGAACAAGGCCAATTGCCTAGTCAATCATAGGTAACCCTATGGTTCTTCTCAACTAGAGGGTTTTCCGAACAAGCTAAGCCTGATGACTCTTCGGCGAGCGGTCGAGAGCTAATTAGGCCTGAGAGAAGTAAAAGTCAGGTAGAGAAGAGGAATCTAGGTAGGGACCAAGCCAAAGAGAGTAAAGTGAGCCTCTTGTAGAGTCAAGTGTTCGTGATCGGGTAAGGAAAAAGTTGGGGAGAATGAACCATCCCTTGCATCATACATACCGAGAGCACCATTTCCTCAGTGCTTAGAGCCCCCAAATGTTCCCACTACTAGGAAAAACGCTAGGATGGATGAAATGTTGATTGTTTAAGCAGGTGCAGATTAACATTCCACTCTTAGATGCCATTAACAGTACCTCTTATGCCAAATTCCTCAAAGCTTGTGCACGCAAAAGAGGAAAATGAAATCTCACACACCTAAAACTGTACATTTACCAGAAAATGTAAGTGCGGTTGTCTCAAACCCATTCCCCCGAAGTGGAGGATCCTGGAGCTCCTATTATTTCTTGTATGATAGGTAATGTCACGATTGATAGAGCACTCTTAACTTAGGGGCGAGCGTGAACTAATTACCCACTTCCTGTGTATGAACAGTTTAACTTAGGTGAGCTCAAGTCTTGAAGTCATACTGCAGTTAGCTGACGATCAGTCAAAATGCCTAGGGGCCTATTAAGGATGTGTTAGTTAAGGTTGAGGAATTAATTTTCCGGTGGATTTTCTTGTCTTGACATGGTATATGAGCAGCGGAAGTATGCCACCGATTATTTTAGAGAGCTTTTTCTAACAACGGCAAATGCTTGCATTAACGTAGATCAAGAGAGATGGAAGTGTCTTTTGGAATAGGAAACCGAGACTTATGGTTTAATGCTGGTTTAGGACCAATGCGTGAGGATGATAACGAGTGTTTCATGGTTGATACTATTGACAGTCTAGAGGAGGCTCACGCCCCACAGATGTTATGTGATGATGCAATTTACACTCTTATGAATCCTTTGTTGAAGAGATATCTAGCTTGAGTGTCGTGTTTGAGATTCAGGAGGTTAGTGCGTATATAGCTAGGTCGCCCACTCTAGAGCGTCGACCTTGGAACAGCAAGTATGAACCCTTACCACCTTTGTCTAACGACACAAACCGAGGTCAATTGAGTCTCCACCAGTCTTAGAGTTGAAGCTTTGCCTGATACTCTAAAGTATGTTTTCCTAGGACTCAACAAGACCTTACCCGTGATCATTGCCGCCAACTTAGATAGTGAGCAAGAAGAGATTAATGCGGTCTTGACAACACTAAGGAAGCAATCGGTTGGTCGGTAGCCGATCAGGGATTAGCCCTTCTTTTGCGCATCGCATATTTTGTGAGGAGAATGCTAAACCGTGCATGAAGCTCAAAGAAGGTTAAACCCGAACATGAAGAGGTGGTGAAGAAAGAGGTGATCAAATGGCTTGATGCGGGTATCATTTACCCTATATCCGACAGCCAATGGTGAGTCCAACCCATTTTACCTAAGAAGAGTGGCCTCACCTTTGTTAAGAATGAAAAAGGTGAGCGAATTCCTACCCGTACTCTCACAGATGAGAGTTTGCATTGACTATACGAAGCTCAACCTAGCCACTAGGAAAGATCATTTCCCGCTCCCATTTATTGACCAAATCCTAGAAAAAACTTGCAGGCAAGCTTTCTATTGTTTTCTGGATGCTATTCTGGATATAACCAAGTACCAGTTGCCCCCAAGACCAAGAAAAGACCACGTTCATATGTCCTTTTGGCACGTTTGCCTTTCGTCGCATGCCCTTCGGGTTGTGCAATGCACCGGCAACGTTTCAAATGTGCATGTTATCGATATTTTCTGACATGGTGGGTCAATTCCTTAAAGTCTTCATGGATGATTTTTCTGTGTTTGGTACATCTTTTGATGATTGTCTCGAAAAACTTGAGTTGGTGTTAAACGTTGCAAAGAGCAAATCTTGTTCTTAGTGGGAAAAGAGTCATTTCATGGTTCAAGAGGGAATTGTCTTAGGTCATGTAGTTTCCAAGGAGGGGATATCGGTGGATAAGGCAAAGGTAGAGTTGATTTCTCAACTACCAACGCCTTCGTCGGTCAAACAATTAGATCTTTCTTAGGCCATGCAGATTTTATAGGCGTTTCATCCGAATTTTAGCAGATCTCCACGCCTTTGTGTGATTTGCTTGCTAAAGATGTGCCATTTGTTTTTGATGACTCTTGTATGATTGCCTTTACCATTTTGAAGGAAGCGTTGACCACTGCACCCATCATGCAACCTCCTGATTGGAACCTACCTTTTGAAGTGATGTGTGACGCATCGGACATTCCATTGCTGCAGTCCTTGGCCAACGGGGAATAAAACCCGTTGTGATCTACTATGCAAGCAGACCCTCTCCGATGCTCAATGTAATTACACCACTACGGAGAAAGTTGCTTGCAGTAGTGTTTTCCTTTATAAGTTCCGATCTTATCTTCTGGGTCTAGGATAGTTTTCTTTACAGACCACGTTGCAGTTAGGTATTTGTTAGCCAAGAAAGACACTAACGCTATACTAATTCGATGGATTTTGTTGTTGCAGAGTTCGATCTAGAAATCAAAGATAAAAAAGGTAGTGATAATGTGTGACCGACCATTTGTCTAACTCTTTACAAAGTATGTCCTTGGTCAATGTTTGAATGAATCTTTCCCAGATGAGCAACTGTTTGCGATATCCCAATCCAAAGCACCTTGGTATGCCCATATAGTCAATTACTTGGCCGTAGGACAATTACCATTAGGGTGGACCAAAACTCAGAAAGATCATTTCTTTGCACCATCAAACATTATTTTGGGAAGACCCGGACCTTTTCATGTGTGTGCAGACCAGATAGTTAGGAGATTTTTCCCGACCATGAGTTTAGTGGTGTACTTGCATTTTGTCATTCTTATGCTTGTGGTGGTCATTATAGTGGCAAGAGGACTGCTTTAAAGGTCCTCCAGTGTGGTTTCTATTGGCCCTCCTTTTTCGTGATGCATTCTTTTATTGTCGTGCTTGTACTTCATGTCAAAAAGTAGGGAATATTGGTAGACGAGAATGGATGCCCCTGAATCCTATTTTGATTGTGGAAGTGTTGATGGTGGGGTATTGATTTCATGGTCCATTTCCTTACTTTGGCTTTGAATATCTTGCTTATAGTAGATTATGGTCTAAATGGGTAGAGATGACCTTGCCACTAGGAGCATGATCATAAGGTGGTCGTCAACTTTGTTCATCGCACATCTTTAGCCATTTCGGTCATCCGCTCGCCATCATCAGTGATGGTGGCTCACATTTCATCAATAGGCACTTTGGCTCCTATTGAAAAGTACTCAATCACACCCATCGAGTTGCCACACCTTATCACCCTCAAACTAGTGGACAAGTGGAACGTGCTAATAGAGAATTAGACTATCTTAGAGAAAGGTACACCCGATCGTAAGGATTGGTCAATGCGTCTGAATGATGCCTTTGGGCCTATCGAACCGCATACGTACCCCTATTGGCATGTCCCCCTATCAGTTAGTTTTTGGAAAGCGTGTCATTTACCTGTAGAACTTGAACATGAGCTATTGGGCCACAAGGAAATTCAACTTTGATATACCACGGCCGTGACATAGGAAACTCCAACTTTTGAAGTTAGATGAGCTAAGACACAGCTTATGAGGACTCTCGCATCTCTAAAGAGAAAAATAAAGCTTTTCACGATAAACACATTGTTAGGAAGTCATTCTCTCCTAATCAAAAAGTGTGGCTCTTTACTCTAAGCTTCGTCTCTTTCCAAGGAAGCTTCTGTCACGATGGGATGACCCTTTTATTGTTCTTAATGTTTTCCCTCACGGAGCTGTTGAAATCCGAAACCCAAAACGGACAAGTTTTTAAGGTAATGGCCAAAGACTTAAACCTTATGTCGATGGCATTAATGATAGAGAGGTGATTGAAGAGTGTTCTTTATTAGAACCACATTAGCCATGTCAGTGCACTGAGTCTGGCTGAAGACTTTAAACTTAGCGTTCTTGGGAGGCAACCCACCTTTGTAAATATGTTTTTACTGCTTTTATTTTTTTGTTGTTTTGTCTTCGCAGATTGTCATGTTTGGAATCTCATTAACTAGTCCACGCTACGCTTATGCATGCTCCACAAACTCTATTGATGACAGCCCCACCATGTTCCTCAGGTTGTATCTCTCCACCTTACACTGATTATTGTTAGATTTCTTGTTTCTCAAATATGTTGGACGATTTTAATGTTATTTATCATATGCCATTTGAGATAATTGATGCTAAGTTGGAGAGGAATATTTAGTTGTGGGTCATTGAGGACAATGCCATTTTAAGTTGGGGAGTGTTGATTTGATTTTATATTTTTGTGAAATGTTGTTGATGATGCTTTTGTGGAGATTGTGATATTTTTGTGAAGTGTTGTTGATGATGCTTTTGTGGAGATTGTGATAGCTTTGTGAAGTGTTGTTGATGAGACTTTTGTGAGATGTGCTTAAATTTTGTGGCATGATGATGTTTTTTTTTTTTTTTTTTTTGTTGAAAAATGTTAAATCTACTCTTGTAAGTCCAAAAGTGGTTAAAGTGAACTAAAGCGAGTTTATTTTAAATTTTTTCATGAATTCATGCTAATCACCATTTATAAGCAATTGAGGTGCTAGTTGAAAGGTTTGTGAGGTTTGTGAATTTTTTTTTTGGTTGCAACATTTTTTAAACATTGAACTATTGGTTCTGTTTTGCACTAGGTTTGTCCATAATTGTGGGTTAGACACCGTTTTGTGTAAATGTCATGTGTTTAGTGTTTATGCAAGTCTCCCACATACTTTACATGCCCATTGAGCAAGTTTCATTTATTATCTTGCGTGTGTTAAAAGTGCTTAAATGTTGTTTGATGATTTGATTTTGATTTGTAGCCTAGTTGACTCGAGTGGTACGCTCGAGGGGTGTTCTACACCTAATCCCCCAAAGCTACTAGCTTGGGAGCGGTTGGCCTAAAGCTCGTTACATGGTCATCTAGAAAGCTTAAGAAATCATTACATAGATCATGAGCTTTATATAAAAAAGAAATAAAGAAATAAAGTCTTGACTTGTAGCCTAGTTGGTTCGGGTGAATAATTTCGAGGAGTGTTCTACACTTAGTGCCCTATAACCATCTGGTTTGGGAGTCACTAACCTAAAGCCCGTTACATGGACCTTCCAAAAGCTTAAGAAGTTAAGATTTAAAAAAAAAAAAAAAAAAAAATACAAGTGATGAAGAAAAAAATTTATGTCAAAATCTTGTGTGGAAAATGAGCATTATATTGCATGTACATAAGTGGGGGAGCTTTGCATGGCATTTAACTTTGTGATATGAATAGGAAATGTGTGTTTTGAGAAGCTTAATGGAATAGGCAATCTTGACAGAAACTTTAGTTCATTATTTAGATTGTGGTTGTTTGCTTGTATGTTCAAATTCTTCACTTTACCTTTTGATGATATCTTGGTTGTTGATGAATAAGGTTGTATATGATTTTGTGAGAATGTTGAAAGAGTTCTTTTAACTTTACTCGAGGACAGCAAAGAGTAAGTTGGGGAATGTTTAGAGTCATGAAGTGCCTCTATTTTGGTGATAAAATACCCCATGTGTATTAAATTGAAGTATATTGAGACAATAAAGAATTATGAATTTATTCACGAAAATCGCTTTCTAATATTTTTCTTAGATTTAACGTTTGTGGAATGATTTTGAAAAGTATATGAGTTGATATTAGGTTGTGGTTTTTGGATTAGGGTGATTTTGTCTCATTTATGCTATTTAGGGGTAAAGGTCTGTTTTAAGGGGTTGATTTTGTCACTTTTCAATTATGTAGGGACCAAACTGATATTTGCAATTTTTTCTATAAAAGAAAACTGCAGTTCGCGTGAATAGGGGGGCTGTTCATCATCTTTTCCGCGACCCTTCGTCTTCCATTTTCGACGACCTCCACGACTCTTCGGCTTCCTCGTGCGCAGATCGTCGTCGTCCCATCGTCCCGACCCACACCGCGATCACGGAACGCAGCCGCGGCGTTTCGTCTTCCACCACGTGACTGTTCGTCTTCCAGGCCAGTTTTGACCCTTTTTCGATGACGTTTCAGCTCCCCAGGGTCGATCTCCCTTCCCCACGCTGAATCTACACTTCCCTAGCTTCAGCCGCCACGAAACCTGTCGGAATCCGCGATTTGGCCGTCGCGCCTCTTCATCTTCCAGGCCAAATCCTGCTCATTTCCGACTTCTCACCCTCCCCAGACCTGATCTGATTCCCACACCAGAGCTTTCCATCGGTACCTTAGGATCCCATTTCTCCCACCGTTTTCCGGAAGCTTCACCGGAAATTAACGTTTTCCGGTGAAGTGTGGCTGTTCGTATTCTGGGCTGTCCGTTGGTCGTTTCACCACCCTTCTTCGCATCATATCGCTGTCGGTTACCTCATCTCCGCCATGGTCAGCTTCGTTTCCACCGTTTTGGCCTCCGTCATCACCACCATGAGCGGCTAAGTTCCCGGTTGTCTATTACAGCATAGGCGAGATCGGGATTGACTCCACGACTCTCCTCATCAGCTCTCGACTACTTGGATAGCCCGATAATAGGACATTTGGTAGTATTGTGCTTCGGATTATATTTGTTTTCGTTTCATGTTTGATTTCGATACTTTAATATGATTGAGCATAACTTGTGATGAATATTGTTGTCCATTATGATTTAATGTTTTCATAGAACTTGCTGATGATAACGGTGTTTGGATAATTGAATGATGAATATTGCTTTTCATCCTTCGCACGATTGTAATTGGTTGTGTTCGGATTTAATTTAATTTCTACTATTGTTGCGTTTATTGTGAATTGGTTGATTGGATATTATGTGTTGACAAATTGTATTTGTTAATCGTACCAACTAGTGGTTTGCCTTGTAGCGTTTCGACGTTCAATGATATTGTTTAACCAATCGAAGTTAGTGCTCGAGTGAGACATGATAGATATACCTAGAGTGTCGGGAAGTCATTTCATTGATTTACCTTGCCTTGTAGGTTTAGGGGATCGTAGAGGTTGGAGGAGAATTGTGTGAGTCGGTCTCGTGTCGAACCAACCGTAACGGCAACATTTTTATTATAAAGTCTTTATTAGTTTTAATTGCACTATTCATTATTTGCATTTAGTCTATTTAGTTTCTTTAATCAATTGCTAATTTCATTTCGCTATTTAAAATACATTAGTTGTTAGTCTTGCTCCCGTGGATTCGATCCTACTTACCGCTAACTACGGTATTTAGGTTTAATTTTGTGACCGTGACGACCGGGTGTAACAGGATCCCAACTGGATTGCAGCTATGCAACAAGAGATTCAGCTTTGGAAAGAAATGAGACTTGGTCTTTAGTTTCCCTCCTTCTGGAAAGTTCCATAGGGTGTAAGTGGGTGTTACAATTTGAAGAAATGACAAAAGCAGTAGTTGGACACCTAAGACTGCCTAGAAGAGACAATAAGGCAAGAGTAGCAATATTGCAGAGAATGCCCAACAAAAATAAAGCATTGTAAATGGAGATATTTCTATAAAAGTGTTTTTTTTTTTTTTTTTTTTTTTTTTTTTTTTTTGTATCATGGTACAGTTTATACATAAAAAATGTAATATGTAAGGAAACAAATAAATACAAATAACACACAATCAACACATAATGGAAACAATATTTTGTTACTAATAATATTGTGATCTTGATCACTCCAAATCTTCGATTATCAGCATTCCATCATCCAATTGTCAACATCCCCCTTAAGCTTATGGTTTAAAATGTCATAAACACCGAGCTTGCCCAATAGATGTGAATACTGCCTTTGACATAGTGGCTTTGTAAAGATTCGCTGGTTGGTATGTGGTCGAACATGTTTAGTTTTGATCACACCTTCTTGCATTTTATCTCTGACAAAATGACTGTCAATTTCTTATGCTTCGTTCTTTCATGAAAGACTGGATTGGCGGCAATGTCATTTGCTGCTTATTATACACAATATAGCCTATGGTGTTTCCACTTGGAAATTTAGATCTTTTAATACCAGGATCCATCTCACATGTGGTTTTAACCATCGCCCTATATCTCCCTCTATTGATGAGAGAGAGACTGTGGTTTGTTTCTTGGTTTTCCATGAGATGAGAGACTTTCCAAGCTTGATGTAGAAACCTATGAGCAATCTTCTTGTCATAGGATAAACTCCACCTAAATCACAATATGCAGTGATGTTAAGATCTCATTTTCTTGGTAGAAGAAGTCCTAACCCTGAACAACCTTTTAGTACTTAGTACTTTTATGTTGCATCCATGTGGGATTGCTTTGGACCATGAATAAATTGGCTAAGATTTGAACTATGTAGCTGATGTCTATCGGGTCATTGTGAGGTATATGAGTCTTCCAACTAGTCGTTGGTAACTAGACTGTCTTCTAGTAAATGATCTGTCTCTGATTTCTACATCTTTTCATCATACTCACGTGTGTGAGTTTAACATTCTATTTACAAGAATAACACTTGGTTTGCATACAGCTAATGCAGTCTGTTAGAGTTCAAGTACTATTTTCACTGACGAGGGATATTCCTTTTGGAGAACATGCAATTTTAATGCCAAGGAAGTACTTTGGTGCCCTAAATCCTTGATATGGAATGCTTGAAGCTACTCCTTTAGCAGTTTGATTGCATTCTCATCGTTTCTAGTAATGAGGATGTCATTAACTAAACATTAGGCTAAGGAAAGACTCACCTTGATGTCAGGAGAAGAGGAGTAATCATGTTTGGATTGAATGAATCCAATAGTTGTGAGCGCTTCAGTGAACTTTGCATTCCATTGGTGTGATGTTTTTTAAACCATAAAGGCTTTGCAATCTACATACAAGATTCTCCCCTGATTGCGAAGTCTAGGTGGTAGATCCATGTAAATCTCCTCATCAAGGTCTCCATGGAGGAAGGTATTATGGACGTCCATCGATGTAATCACCAGTCTTGGTGGGAGCAAACGAGAAAAGCTCGGACGATAACATGTTTGGGGACTAGGGAGAAGGTTTCCTGATATGGAAACCTCTTGTTGGGTGAAGCCTTTAGCAACAAGATAGACCTTCTACCTCTCAATGGACCATAGCCCGATGCTTGATTTTATAAACCCATTACAACAATGGGTTTTCGGTGGGAGGACGAGAAACATGGTCCAAGTGTGATTAATGATGAGGGCATTGTGTTCAGCTTCCATTGGCTTACACCAACAAGCATGTCAGATGACATCAGAAAAGGTGGCGATCCCGATCGTAGATATATTGGTCATACAAGATTTTGCTCAAAAGACAGCCGATCAAAACTACATAATCAAAGATGGGGTAAGGGATACCTTTCACAGATGAACAGATATAGTCTGAAGTCAAACAGGGGGTCGAGTAACCCGAGAAGACTTTAGAAGGGAATGGATGGGGTGGTGGTACCACATAGAGATGGAGAATCATCTGAGAAGGAGATCTGTGTTGGATTCTATATGTCGACTGAGTGGAGACTGTGAACTGTCCAAGGAGTAGGATTTGACTGATCAACAAGAACTGGAACTATGGTGAGAGGAGTGTCGGTGGTGGTAAATGATCCGTGGGATGAGACAGGAGTGCTAGAGAGAGGCTCACTTTCAGAAAAGAAAAAATTTCCTCATGAAAAATAACATCTCTACTGACAAAAAGTTTGTTAGTTTGTGGATCATATATTGGCACCCTTTCTGTAGCATAGGGTAGCCCATGAAGATACATTTGGTTGCATGAGCAGCAAATTCGTCATGGGGCCCCACAATAGTTGAGTAACAAAGACATCCAAAAACTCGTAAATCAGAGTTTTAGGTTTCTTTGAAATAACAATTCAAAAGGAGTTTTACATCTAAGAACCCATGTAGGCATGCGATAATGAAATAAGTAGATGATCACACATTTACCCCAAAGGTGGCAAGGATGTGGGCTTGGTGTTTGAGGGCTCGGGCCACTCACGGGTGACATATTCTCTTCAACAACCCCATTTTGTTGAGGGGTATAAGTACAGAGTTTCATGGAGAATCCCATAGGAATAAATAGATCCGAATACTGTTTATTGAAAAAATCTTTGTTAGTCCTAACTCTTTGGACTTGTTTTTGGAATTGTGTATAGACCATTGAGAGAAAATTTTTCATGGGTGAAGGTTTGGTTTTTTGTTTGCATGAGGAAGATCTAAGTTTCTTGAGAGAAATCATCGACTATGGTGAGGAAGAACTTGGATCCATCATGATGGGAGTATAGGGGCCCCAGATATCAAGGTAACAAGTGAGAAAGTTTCTTTGTGATGATGAGCTTGTGGGAAAACTTATTCTAGATTGTTTAGCAATAGGCAAATTGGGCAATTTTGCTGAGGGATAGAAGCATTGTGACCCAAGCGATTATGGAAATAAGAGATTTATTATTAATACTGGCATTACAATAATTGTTATTATTTTTGGTATTGAAACTCAGGGAAACATCAGAAAGACTCCCAGTAGTAAAGGCCACGATGGCCTTACCCAAGCCCATCTGCTGCCATCGAAGGGTCCTGAAATGTACCAACATTAGGAAGGAATTGTAAGGAACAATTGTTATTAGTCAAAACTTGGACCCTAATATAAGGTTAAATTGGAATGTGGGAACAAATAGGACATTTCTTAGTATGATGGATAGATTTAATATCCCTGTATGAGTGGTTGGGGTAATATTCCCATTTGGCAATTTAACAAAGGGTGACGTAGATTGTGTGTGTGTGCTATAAATACTTAGGTCGTATGGTGATCACTAGCTCCTAAATCAATAATCCATAAATCACGGGAAATCAATTGCTAAAACAAAAAGAATACCTGCATAACTGGCAGATTGTGGTGGAAGTTGGTTGGCATTTGGATGAGCTAACTAATCTATTAAGTTTGATCATGTTTGATGTAGCTTCATTTCCTGTGGTAGTAACATTATTGGCTATGGAATTACCAATTCTGTCTTGTGGATGACCATGGAGTTTCCAACACTATCCTAGTTATGATTTCTCCGTTTACATAGTCATAGTGCATTTTCTTACTAGAGCGAAACGCTTAGCCGTTGGATTCATTTTGATAATTCCCTAAAGATGGACCGTTGGATGAGTGGATGGATGGCTTTGATTTTGACTATTGACTTGGTTGACCAAAAGGGTGGATTTCTGGCTGTTGGATGGTTTGACTGTATCTGGGCCATGGATTATGTATATAAAAAACCTTTTTTTCTTCTCAAACCCTAGTCCCGATCATTTCCCTTCACACTTCCTCCTTTTTAGCGACAAATACACAAAGTCCTCATGATCAATTGAAACCATTCATTGCTTTCATCCTAAACGGCGAGTTGATACGTCGTAAGGATGATGGTGATGTCTTGGCCAGCATCTACATCCTAAAAGGGAGAAAAGATTCATTTAATCCAAGCAAGAATTATTAAACGATCTTCTCTGAGTGCTGGAATTGCTATAAGGTTTCCAACGACTATTGCAATAGTGTAGTGACAACATCAGCTCATTCTACAAAGCTGATAGCCATTGTAGTAGGTGGTGACGCTATGATTTGCTACTTGACTTTGGAGAGACTTTCCCAGAGAGTAAAAACTTGGCCAAATCAGTTGGTCATACATTTCCTGATATTTGGCTAGAATTCCTTGGTGATCTGATGGGTGGTAAGCCGCATAACCTCTTGGTCAGGGAGTTGCTGATCATGACAAACCAGCATGTTGCACCTGATCTAGTGTTTTTGGAGATGAGGCTCTGCTAGAAAAGCCACTGTTCCATGAGAAATCCATCTTTACTTTTCTGATTAAAGCTGATGGAAATTGTGAGCCGATGTCGTGTAATTTTTGACCTAGTGAGTGGTTGTTTGATAAGAACTAGATTGGTCCGTCAATGGAGAAGAAAAAAGGCATTTCCAGGCTCCAACCGGCGATGATTTGCTGATGATCTGGAATTGGTAGGGAAAGGGTTTGGGCCAGAACCCGTATCTGAAAGGAGTTGGATCGGTTTGAGGCTATCTAGTGTGATGAATTGATAGGTTTGGGTTTGTGGGCTGTTGGGTCTTTTGGTTGTTTGATCCATTTGTGCATTTGGTTGGGTTAAGTGTTGAGTGGGTTGGTTGAATTTAGGCTGTAGTTGGTGTGATGGGTTCCATTTTTGGTTTGGCAAAGAAGAAGAACTAATTGATTTTGTTTTGCAGGTGAGGCAACGACAGTGGAGGAGATTGGACCAAGGAAAGATTGCTAGACAACCTACTTTGATACCACGTTACAATCTGAAAAAGAAATAGCATAAGCATAGTTGGACTACCTAAGACTTGGGAAGAGACAATTATGCAAGAGTAGCAATAGTTGCAGAGAAGCGCTAACATAAATAAAGCAATGTAAATGGAGAATAATTTCTGTAAAAGTGTTTTTTTTTTTGTATATCTTTTCATGTCAAATCGTACAATTTATACAAAAAATGTAATCTGTAAGGAAACAAATAAATAAAAATAACTACACAATCAACACATAAGGAAACAATATTGTTACTAATAATATTGTGATCTTGATCACTCCAATCGGACGCTAATTCAGCATTTAATCATCCAATTGTCACAGTGGTTTACAAGCTCAAGTATAAAGCTGATGAGGCTTTAGAGAAATAAGACTGGTTAGTGGCCAAAGGATTTACCTAGCAAGCTGGAATGATTATGAAGAGACTTTCTCTTGATGAAGCTGGTGACAGTGAGTTAGTCTTGGCATAGCTCCATGAAAGATTGGCCTCTTTATCATTTAGATGTTGACAATGCCTTTTTACAAGGGGACCTTGAAGAGGAAATATATATGCACTTACCACAAGGTTTTTCTAACCGGCATGAAAAGCCCTTAGTTTGTAAGCCCCATAAGTCTTTATATGGCTTGAAACGGGCCTCTAGGCTTGGAATACTAAACTCACTACTGCCTTATTGACAGGTGGTTTCCAACAATCACCTTCTAACCATTTTTTCTTTTTTAAGAAACACAACGCACATATTGTTATATTACTTGTATATTTTGATGATTTGGTGTCATTGGTAGTGGATAGTTCTTTGATTCGGGCTACTAAGGATTATTTAAAGGACCTAGGTTCTCTTAGATTATTTTTTAGGTTCAAGTTGCAAGGTCCTCCAAAGATATAATCTGTGCCAACGAAAAATGCTTTGGAATTGATAGTTGATTTCGGATTGCTACTGCCAGTCAGGCTTTAGTTCCCATTGATCCTCATTTAAAGCTCACTAATGTGGAGTATAATAATGCTTTTCCTGGTCAGCAGGATCCTGTCTTGCCTTGTGACTCGCAAGTCTGTGATTGGTTTTTTCATTTTCTTGGGAAGTTCTTTGCTGTCCTGGAAATTTAAGCATCAGGTCACTGTCTCCAAATCCTCCTCTGAAGTTGAATATCATGCCATGACCTCCACGGTTTGTGAACTTGTTTGGCTCACTCAGTTCTTGACTGATCTTGGCTTTACACTTCCGCTACCCATTCCTCTTGGCTGTGATAATCAGTCCGCAATCACATTGCTTTCAATCCAATGTTCCATGAACATATGAAGCATATTGACATCAATTGTCATATTGTTCGTACTAAGATTAAGGAAAGATTGGTACATCCTATTCATGTTCCCACTCAAGAACAGCCTGCTGATTTGTTTACTAAGGCTGTTGCTACTTCTCTTCATCTTCATCTCTTGTCCAAGTTGGGGGTGCTTGTTAATTGTTGTAATTAGTTTGTTATAATTAGTTAGAGTGTACTTAACTGTGGTTGACTTAACCATGGTTAATAAGGTTTGTATATAACAAATGTAATAAGCCTATGTACTCAAGACTGAAGTTGAATAATAGAAACAGAATTTTTACTCTCTGAAACGAATTTGAACAGGTTGAAAAAGAGAAATTATTCCAATATTTCTTTGACAGATGATATCCTTTTAGGTTTCCATGTAATTAGTTGAAAAGAGAAACAAAGTCTATCGGTCTGTCGAGGAAAAAACAAGTCCTTGTGGTGAACTATGAAAAAGTCATGAAAGGGTGTAGTAAAAACGTTTCTTTTCCGAAATGAATGCAATTTACAATTTCGTCTCTTGGCATTAAGAATGGAGTGCCTTGCATTCTTCTCTTTGATCATTTTGTCAACTGTGGAGTTGTCATTTACCTCTGATACAATAACTCTTGGACAATCTATCACAGATTGTGAGTTAAATAGTTTTTTGGGTTTGTGAGGTGTTCAATGGATCTCAAAGATTAGTTGAGGTGTGCACAAACTGACCCGGTCACTTCGGTTATTAAAAAAAAAAATCTACCACAGATGGTGGAACATTAATTTCCTCATCCAAGAGATTTGAGCTAGGCTTCTTCTCTCTAGGAAACTCAAACGACAGGTACCTGGGGATATGGTACAAGATGAGTCCTAAGGTTGTTGTGTGGGTTGCCAACAGAAACAAATCATTTGCTGATAAATCAGTGAGTTTTAACAATTTTCAACAATGGAAGCCTTGTACTTCTCAAAAGAAGATAAAAGCATCATCTCGTCCTCTAATTCATCAAGGACGCCAGAAAATCCAGTGGCGCAACTCCTAGACTCTAGGAACTTTGTTCCCAGGGACAGTACTGACAGGGCTTCTGAAAGCTATTTGTGGCGGAGTATTGATTACCCATCCGACACATTGTTAAAAGGCATGAAGCTGAGGTGGAACTTAAAAACTGGTTTGTAGCGATATCTGACGTCATGAAGAAGTGCTGCTGATCCATTCGCAGGAGATTTCAGTCTCAGACTTCAGACTAATAAGGTACCTCAATTAGTTATTAGCACCCCATCAAGAAAAGTGGCCCGCACCGCACCTTGGGATGGCCTCCTGTTTGGTGGTATTCCCTTGATGCATAACTACAACTTGAAACCAAAGCTCCAGGTTGTGCACAACGAAGATGAGCTATATTAAATGTATGAGCCTTTCAACGATACAGTTCTGATACAACTTTTACCATTTGGAAACATTTGTCTTTGGAAAACATATAAAAATTTTATTGACTCAAATATATCACATCATGCTCTTATAAAACAGTTTTCAGTTTAAAACTACCCCTTTGTACGTCCAAGGAAACACAACTATCCTTAACGCTGCCCTAGCAATCATAAATTAACGCAGATATATCAAATCATACTCTTAGAAACACCCTCTAACAGTCCATGAAAACTTTAAATCATAATCCTGAAGATTAAACATAGGAAACTCAATTAAAATCTACTGTGCACATGCCAGACTCTTCACTGGACAGCCTCTGTTCCAAGATTTTTAATAATTAATTACAATCGGTTGAGTCCAAAGATGGGAATACAAGGAATCCATGACTTCGTGTCACAACTTTGTGAATAAAATCAAAGCATGGTAATAAATTATATATTGATGGTAATGGAGAAGGAAAAGAAAACGACCAACTACTTCTGCGTAACAATTTTTGTTATACCTATCTATAACTTAAATTCTATTATACAAAATTGGAACTGGTAGAAAGATTAAATTCTGTTTCCTGGAGAACAACACTTAGAACTAATTTTACACAACTAATTTTACACAAAATTATGGTTACATTAGTTCCAAACTTTCCAGGATTTGCATTACCTATAAGTTGTAGGAAGTTATGACTAAAGTCCGGAACTCATGTATATTAGTCCAAAACATGAAATGTAACTTTAGTTATTTACCAGAACACTCTCTTAATTTATTAATCAAATTCTCTGCAAATACTGAGATCTCGTCACTTTCATGAGAAATTTATAAAATACATAATGACCATTCATCCGCCCATGTCTTATGCTATGAACCAAAAGAACAGCTGGGAATGACTATGAGGTTAGTTGACCAACAGATGGAAATGGTTTGTCTATCCAGATTATAATAGAGGGCATTGACAGTTTGACACCGAAGAAAAGTCAATGGACCAATTAAAAACCTGTGAAACTTGCCAGAAGATTGGCCTGGTAGAGACCCTTAGTTCATTTCATAGTTGATTTGTTTAAAAAATTATCCAATTTCTACGATAAGTAATGTCATTTTCCTGTACTTATTTAATTTTGAATAAAGCCTACCTAATCATCGAAGACTGAACCAAAAAAGAATCACTCCACGAGGTCAACTGTGCGAAACCTTCAGTTTTGTTGACCTTGAACACTTTGGTTGCAACTATNTTGGTAAGACGGCCTCCCTTAAGACAGAATTCAATCTGCTGTTACCGGCTAGTAAATCTGCAGCAGAAGATTTGGCTCAACGGGACAAGTTCTTTATGGTCTTGACACTTGCAGCTCTAGGTCCAGATCTTACACCTGTTCGAGATCAAATCCTTTCTGGATCCACTATGCCTTCCCTTGATGAAGTGTTTGCCAGATTACTTCGTGTTTCCTCCCTTACTACAGTGCATTCCCCTGGTGACTCTTCGGTTCTTGTTTCTCAGTCCCACACTTTTACTAAAAGAGAACAGGGCGATCGAAGTAGTAAAGGACATCGACCCAAGTGTAGTTACTGTCATTGGCAGGGGCATACCAGAGAGAAATGTTTTAAGTTACATGGTCGACCTACCCGAGCTGCTAATATTGCTCAGGCTGATCACTCTGGTCTTCATTCTGAGTCTTCTACAGTGCAGGCTTAGCCCTCCTTAACTCTCACAGGTACTGATTATGATGAATACTTACAGTATCAGGCTAGTAAGCAGTCTTCTTCATCCATTGCCTCCGTTGCTCAAACGGGTAATTCAGTTGCCTGCCTTTCTCAGTCTTCCGCTCTAGGACCTTGGGTCCTAGATTCAGGTGCCTCGGATCATATTTCTGGTAACCCTCGTTTACTTACTCAGTTTACAAATTCTATATCTTTACCCCTTGTTACTTTAGCTAATGGGTCTAAAGCCGATATTCAAGCTATTGGTTGTGCAAAACCCCTCCCCTCCTTAGAATTAGACTATGTACTTTATATTCCCAAATGTCTCTTTAATCTCGTGTCTGTCAGTAAACTTACCCGCTCCTTAAATTACTCTATTCGTTTTGATACTAACTCTGTTGTTATACAGGACCGTGACACGGGACGGATGATTGGCACATGACGTGAGTCACAGGGTCTCTATCATCTCCATATCCCATCTACAGCATGCATTGTCTTCGAGTCTCCGGATCTCCTTCATAATCGTTTGGGCCATCCTAGTCTTTCCAAACTTCAGAAAATGATCCCAGATCTATCTAAATTATCGTCCTTGAGTTGTGAGTCGTGTCAGCTTGGAAAGCATCTTCGTGGTTCTTTTCCAAAGCGTGTCAATAAACGGGCTGCATCCCTCTTGGAGTTAGTGCATTCAGATGTGTGGGGTCCTTGTCNATTGCCAAAGTGAGGAAGGGTTTCTAAAGCTTCTGCGAATGAAATTGCCTGACATAGATTGGTCCAACAAAAGTATGAATCTCAAAGAATGTAAAGCAGCATGCACCAATAACTGTTCATGCAGAGCTTATGCGAATTCCGAACTAACTGGAGGAGGTATTGGCTGTTTGATGTGGTTCAAGGACTTGACAGATATGAGAGAGTGCTCAAAACAATACAGCTGGGGACAGGATATTTTTATTCGAGTTCCAGCATCTGAACTAGGTATGTGTGTTCTTGGATGTATTGCTGTGACATTCATTTTGAGGATATTTGATATTTCATCCACAACGCCTCTACTAGCACAGTGAAATCAATACCAACTGATACATGTATTATCAATAATTTGTGTTGAAAAAGCTTAGGATGAGGCCACTAAAAACAGCCACTTATGTTGCGATTCACATATTTGAGAAGCATGAAATAGATGCCTTTCTTTTAACCAGAGAAAAAGTAGTTTTCAACAAATTTATTTTCTTTATGTCGCTGTTCTTGATTCAGGTTTAGATGAGAAGAAAAGACAGGAAACCATCCTAGTACTTTCGATTTTTTCTGGCATGTTCATCCTGGTCCTGATTATCATGGTAACTTTGAAGAAAACAAAGAAAAAAGGTAATAGCAATCATCCGGTCTTACTGACTGATTGTCTACTGTAATAACTCTTTATGCAGACATGGAACACATATATCAGTGTACTATAAAATTGACTCTGTTTCTTTCCCATTTAACAGCCAAGGAAAACAGTAAAGTAAATAGTGAAGTACCTCTGTTTGAGCTGTCTATCATTGTGACAGCTACTAACAATTTCTCTGAGGAAAACTTAATTGGAGCTGGCGGCTTTGGCCCTGTTTACAAGGTAACACTGTTTATATCTTTTCTTGCAGTCAGCAGAAAGGTTTCTTTCCTTTCAGGCTCTTATTAACAAAAACTAAAGGTACTTAAAATGGAAAAAGTAAGCATATTCTACTATGATATGCAGGGCAATCTTCCCACTGGAGAGGAAGTGGCAGTGAAAAGGTTGTCAGAGAATTCTGTGCAGGGAACTGAACAGTTTAGGAATGAAGCCATTTTAATTGCCAAACTTCAACACAAGAATCTTGTAGCACTTTTGGGAAGCTGTATTCAAGGAGAAGAAAGGCTGTTGATATATGAGTACATGCCCAATAAAAGCTTGGATTATTTTATCTANCTTGGAGTTAGTGCATTCAGATGTGTGGGGTCCTTGTCGTGTTAACTCTAATTTGGGATTTAAATATTTTGTTACCTTTATTGATGACTATTCTCGTTGCACTTGGTTATTTCTTATGCGATCTCATTCTGAATTATTTTCCATATTTTCATCATTTTGTGCTGAAATTAAGACTCAACATAATACTACCATTCGTATATTAAGGAGTGATAATGCTCGTGAATATTTCTCTGATTCCTTTACTAAATTCATGTCATCTCAGGGAATTCTTCATCAATCTTCTTGTGCTTATAGTCTCCAACAGAATGGCATTACTGAGCATAAAAATAGACACCTCATTGAAACTACTCGCACTCTTTTTTTACATAGCCACGTCCTTTTTCGTTTTTGGGCTGACACTATTCTAATCGCTTGTTACTTAATAAATCGCATGCCTTCTTCTGTCTTGCAAGGCCAGGTCCCACACTCCATATTATTCCCTGATCATCCATTATTTTCTCTTCCCCCACGTGTCTTTGGAAGCACTTATTTTGTTCACATTTTCTCTACTGGTCAGGATAAACTGTCAGCCAAGTCTACGAAATGTATTTTCTTAGAGTATTCACGTCTTCAGAAGGGCTACAAGTGTTATTCTCCTGCCACACGTCCCTACTTCATCTCTGTTGATGTTACATTCTTTGAGTCTTCTCCATTTTTTCCTCATCCTACATTAGAGTCTGATCCGATAGTAGATGTTCTACCAATTTCATACATTGCTTTCCCATCTTCGTCTGTTTCGGTACCTCAGTCTACTACTAATACAACTCTTCTTGTCGACAATAGTCTTGTTCCTTTTACAGGTGATCCTAATGTTCCTGCTGCGGTTCTTGAGATCTCTGTCACTGCAGGTCCTATGCTCTATTCCTCCAATGCCACGGTCTTGTCTCCAGCTGATCAATTTCCCATTGCTATTCATAAAGGTATGCGGTCTACACGCAACCCTCATCCCATCTACAATTTTTTGAGTTATCATCGTTTATATCCTTCATATTATGCCTTTGTATCCACCCTTTCTTCTGTTTCTATTCCTTGCACTGTTCATGAGGCACTTTCTCACCCCAGGTGGCATCAGGCAATGGTTGACGAAATGTCGGCTTTGCATCATAATCATACTTGGGAGTTAGTTTCTTTACCTCCGGGCCATTCGACTGTTGGTTGTCAGTGGATTTATACTGTCAAGGTTGGTCTAGATGGTAAGGTTGATCGGCTGAAAGCTCATTTGGTGGCCAAGGGATACACTCAGATCTATGGGACATATTATTTTGACACTTTTTCTTCTGTTGCTAAGATGTCTTCCGTCGTCCGGTTGTTCTTTGCTATGGCTGTCATTCGACACTGGCCTATGCATCAATTGGTTATTAAGAATGTTTTTCTTCATGGTGAACTTCAGGAAGATATTTATATGGAGCAACCTCCTGGTTTTATTGCTCAGGGGGAGTTTGGTTTGGTATGTAAACTTCGTCGCTCTCTATATGGCCTAAAACAGTCTCTTCGTGCTTGGTTTGGACAATTTAGTACAGTTATCCAAGAGTTTGGTATGATTCGATGTGAGTCTGATCACTCTATTTTCTATAGACATACATCACCAGGGCAATGTATCTATCTGGTTGTCTATGTCGATGATATTGTTATTACAGGGAGTGATCAAGATGGCATTGAACAGTTGAAGCAACACTTGTTCAAACACTTTCAGACAAAAGACTTAGGGCTCCTCAAATACTTTCTTGGCATAGAAGTCGCTCAGTCCAAATCTGGTATTGTTATATCTCAGAGGAAGTATGCACTAGATATTCTAGAGGAAGCAAGGGTGTCAGATTGTAGACCAATAGACTCTCCTATGGATCCTAATTTAAAACTTTCACCTGGACAGGGGGAGCCTCTTGCTGATCCTGGAAGGTATCAAAGATTTGTTGGAAAACTTAACTATCTTACTATCACCTGACCTGATATTTCCTTTTCTGTCAGTGTTGTAAGTTAGTTCCTTCAAACTCCATGTGATAGTCATTGGGATGCAGTTGTCCAGATTTTAAGGTATATCAAGGGAGCACCAGGTAGAGGCTTGCTGTATGAAAATAAGGGTCATTCACATATTGTCGAATATTTAGATGCTGATTGGGCAGGTTCTCCATCTGATAGACGTTCTACCTCAAGTTTTTGTGTCCTTGTTGGAGGAAACCTAGTTTCTTAGAAAAGTAATAAACAAGCGGTTGTTGCAAGGTCAAGTGCTGAAGCAGAGTATCATGCAATGGCCTTAGCCACCTGTGAGCTTGTTTGGTTAAAACAACTAATTCAAGAGTTGAGATTTGTCGAAGTATCACAAATGAAGTTACTCTGTGATAATCAGGATGCCCTTTATATTGCGTCAAATCCAATGTTTCATGAGAGGACTAAACACATAGAAATAGATTGTCACTTTGTTTGAGAGAAAGTTCTATCAGGGGGTATTGCAACTAGTTATGTCAGTTCCAACGACTAGTTAACAGACATCCTCACTAAGTCTCTCAAGGGTTCTCGTGTTGATTTTATTTGTAACAAGCTTGGTGCATATGACTTATATGCTCCAACTTGAGGGGGAGCGTTGAAGTGTAAAATAGGAAATATGATTATTCTCATTAAGACTATCTTTTATATTAGGTTAAAATCAAAGCTATTAAGAATTAGATCAGTTATAATAGGAATGTAACAATTTACTTCCTAGATTAGTCTTTTGTTTTTGCTATAAATTCATTGTACATTTCATTGTGAATATACAAGTAAATACAAAGTTTTTCTTCACTTTATTAATCAAATTCTCTGGAAATACTGAGATCTTGTCACTTTCATGAGAAATTTATAAAATACATAATGACCATTCACCATGTTTTGTGCTATGAACCCAAAGCAGAGTTGGGAATGACTATGGGGTTCGTTGACCAACAGATGGAAATGGTTTGTTTGTGTATCCAGATTATAATAGAGGGTATTGACATTTTGACACCAAAGAAAGTCAATGGACCAATCAAAAACCTGTAAAACTTGCCAGAAGATTGGCCTGGTAGATTATTTCATAGTTAATTTGTTTAAAAAATGATCCAATTTCTACTATAAGGAAATGACATTCACCTTTTCCTGTAATTATTTAATTTTGATTAAAGCCTACCTAATCGAAGTCTGAACCAAAAATGAATCACTCCACGAGGTCAACTGTGTGAAACCTTCATTTTTGTTGACTCTGAATACTTTAGATGCAACTATGCAGGAATCAGGATACCTATAAAGTGTTTTTTTATGAGAAGAGAGAAGGAAAATCCTTAAGAGATTAAGAAGCCAAAGAAACACTTAAAAAATCAGTGATTGCACTACTTGACATGTAGAACTATTTATAATCAAAAGTAAAGTATAATAGATATCAAAATCAAACTCAACTAGCCTCTAAGAAAAGGTCAACCATGGGGAGGTTTATACAATTGCTTGAAAGAACTTAGATCAATATGCATACAATCTGCAATTTTATATCTTGAAAATGAAATTGGAGTGCTTTTCATTCTTCACCTTCTTTTGCTCTTTGATGTTTTTATCAGTCATGGAATTGTCATTGGCAGCTGATATCATAAATCCAGGACAATCAATCAGCGATGGAGAGACATTAATTTCTTCATTTCAAAGCTTTGAGTTAGGCTTCTTTTCTCCAGGTGACTCCAACAAAAGGTACCTAGGGATATGGTACAAGATTAGTCCTAGCACAGTTGTGTGGGTTGCCAACAGAAACAATCCACTTGATGATAAGTATGGAAATTTAACTGTGAGCAATAAAGGAAACCTTGTACTTCTCAACCGAGATAAGAGCATTATCTGGTCTTCAAATTCATCAAGGGTGCCAGAACATCCAGTGGTACAACTCCTAGATTCTGGAAACGTTGTTCTTAGGGAAAGTACTGACACGAGTTCCAGCAGTTATATGTGGCAAAGCTTTGATTACCCATCAGACACATTGTTACCAGGAGTGAAGTTGGGACGGAACTTAAAAACGGGTTTTGAGCGTCATCTCACATCATGGACAAGTGCTAATGATCCATCTTCAGGGGACTTTAGTTTCAGACTTGACATTTCTGGGTTACCTCAACTGGCTATTATGATGGGGACAAGAATAGAGACCCGCAGTGGACCATGGAATGGTTTCAAGTTTGGTGGCATTCCCACGAAGGGGAACTCAATCTTCATTCCAAGGTTTGTGCAAAACGAAGAGGAGTTGTATTTCACATATGAGACTTTCAACAATACGGTTATCACACGATTACTAATGAATCAATCAGGTAAAGTACAGCGTCTTGTACGGAATGCAGAAGGTTCTGAATGGAGTGTCATGTACTCTTGGCCATTTGATGTATGTGACAATTATGCAGAGTGTGGTGCTAATGGCAACTGCAGAATTAGTAAGACACCTATTTGTGAGTGTTTGAAGGGGTTTGTACCGAAACCACAAGATGAATGGGAGTCAACTCAGACAAGACAATGTGTAAAGAAATTGCCATCAGATTGCCAAAGTGGGGAAGGGTTTCTAAAGCTTCCGCGAATGAAATTGCCTGACATAGATTGGTCCAACAAAAGTATGAATCTCAAAGAATGTAAAGCAGCATGCACCAAGAACTGTTCATGCAGAGCTTATGCGAATTCCGAACTAACTGGAGGAGGTATTGGCTGTTTGATGTGGTTCAAGGACTTGACAGATATCAGAGAGTGCTCAAAACAGTTCGACTGGGGACAGGATATTTTTATTCGAGTTCCAGCATCTGAACTAGGTATGTCTATTCTTGGATGTATTGCTGTGACATTCATTTTAAGGCTATTTGGTATTTCATCCACAACACCTCCACTAGCACAGTGAAATTAATACCAACTGATACATGTATTATCAATAATTTGTGTTGGAAAAGCATTTAGGATTAGTCTACCAGAAAAAGCCGTTTATGTTGGGATTCACATATTTGGGAAGCATGAAATAGATGCCCTATTGATTAACCAGAGATAAAGTAGTTTTTTTAACAAATTTATTTTTTTATGTCACTGTTCTTGATTCAGATTTAGATGAGAAGAAAAGACAGGAAACCATAATAGTACTCTCGATTTTTTCTGGCCTGTTCATCCTGGTCCTGATTATCATCATAACTTTGAAGAAAGCAAAGAAAAAAGGTAATAGCAATCATCCGGTCTTACTGACTGATTGTCTACTATAGTAACTCTTTATCCAGACATGGAACACATATATCAGTGTACTATAAAATTGACTCTGTTTCTTTCCCATTTAGCAGACGAGGAAAGCAGTAAAGTAGATAGTGAAGTACCTCTAATAGAGCTGTCTATCATTGTGACAGCTACTAACAATTTCTCTGAGGAAAACTTAATTGGAGCTGGTGGCTTTGGCCCTGTTTACAAGGTAACACTGTTTATAATTTTTCTTGCAGTCAGCAGAAAGCTTTCTGTCCTTTCAGGCTCTTATTATCAAAAACTAAAGGTACTTAAAATGGAAAATGTAAGCATATTCTACAATGATATGCAGGGCAATCTTCCCACTGGAGAGGAAGTGGCAGTGAAAAGGTTGTCAGAGAATTCTGTGCACGGAACTGAACAGTTTAGGAATGAAGCCATTTTAATTGCCAAACTTCAACACAAGAATCTTGTAGCACTTTTGGGAAGCTGTATTCAAGGAGAAGAAAGGCTGTTGATATATGAGTACATGCCCAATAACAGCTTGGATTATTTTATCTATGGTTTGTACCGCTTTACCCTTTAAGCATCTAGTTGGTCACATAGATTTTGTTCACTTAATGCTATTAAGATTTTTCCTTTGGCTGAAAGAACACTGTAACAGATGTGGTTGCAACATGAATGATGGGTGGAAATGATGTGCAGATCTGAAGAAAAGACAATTATTGACATGGGAAAGGCGCTTCAACATTATAAAGGGGATTGCAAGAGGACTTCTTTATCTCCATCAAGATTCTAAGCTTCAAATCATTCACAGGGATTTAAAAGCCAGCAACATTTTGCTAGACAATGACCTGAACCCAAAAATTTCAGACTTTGGATTGGCAAGAATCTTTATGAGTGATGATGAAGAAGCAAAAACAAATAGAGTCATGGGAACATTGTAAGTTCTATCAACTACAATTGCATGTTTTATATCAGTTAAAAAACTTACATGTGATACTGTCTTGCAGTGGCTATATGTGTCCAGAGTACGCAATGGAAGGGACTTTTTCTGTGAAATCAGATGTTTTTAGCTTCGGTGTGTTGCTGCTGGAGATAGTAAGTGGCCAAAAGAATAGAGGGTTCTCTCACCCTGCCCACCACCATAACCTTCTGGGACATGTAAGTGGAAACAATAATCTGATGTAATCTATTCCTAAGTGTCGCTCATAGTCAATGGATTATGGAATATGTATTTCATTTGTGCAGGCATGGTTACTGTGGAACCAAACCAGGATCTTGGAACTTATGGATTCATGTTTGGAGGATTCATTTGTCAAATGTCAAGTACTAAGATGTTTTCAGGTAGGTTTATTATGTGTTCAAAAATCCCCGGAGGACAGACCAGATATGTCATCTGTAGTTTTCATGCTGGCAAACAAGGGAGCAACTTTACCTCAACCAAGACAGCCTGGTTTCTTCAGTGAAAGAAGCACTGACGATACAGAACCAGTATCAAAGAAGAGTGAACCACACACTGAAAATGCAGTAACCATAACTATGATGGAAGGTAGATAGATAAATAAAGCAATGTCAATTAAGGGAAAAGTAACTTGAGGATGACTGTATATAAAAGATGATTACTGTTTTAATCCATGCAAAGCTTACTTATTCCTGCATCTTAACCGTATTTGCTAATGCACTGCAACATCTCAATTAACTACAAGAATCCTAGCTATGTGCAATCAATTTGTTCTGCTGTAAAATAAATAAACAAACAAAAAAATTAGTAAACTCGAATGAAATTGAAATTTCATATTGTCCTGACAACTTAAAAACTGACAATTATCATGCTGTGTTTTATGTTCCTTGTGGCATTTAATCAAACACTTGGTTATGTGGTCGGCCAAATTCATTCAGGCGAACTCCAATGTCTCACTCCAATAAATTGAAGAAAAACAAGTATTAACCAAACAATATGATGCTAAACAAACAGAAGCACAAAATGAAGCGCACAAAACACAAGAAACTTTACATGATCTAAAAAAATTACTCTCCTCAGAGACGGTCAATTTCTTTACATGCGACAAAAACAAATGCATCGAAGGATTCTTACCTCAATCGTCTAGCCTTCTTATCTTTTAGAGCTTAGTGTCACGCACTTAACTTCTTTGCTAAGTTCGTGCGGCCTTAACTCGTCTGAAATGAGTTGAGCAACCTAACGCTCACACAAACTCACAGGCTAAAAGCTTATAAACGAGAGAGAAGTATAGAGAAAATATAAACTCTGTATATTGATCGGATTCAAGTTATGAACTTTACATGGTGGAGTTGGCTATGTANATTGAAGAAAAACAAGTATTAAACAAACAATATGATGCTAAACAAACAGAAGTACAAAATCAAGCGCACAAAATGCAAGAAACTTTAAATGATCTATAAAAATTACTGTCCACAGAGACTGTCAATTTCTTTACATGCTACAAAAACAAATGCATAAAAGGATTCTTACCTCAGTAAACAAATGCATGGGGTATTCTTACCTCAGTAAATATACATATAGAATAATTTCCATAAAATTTTCAAGTAAAAACAAGTTGAAATACCCCTTCAAAAAAATCATCTCTTATCTTCCCTTTTTATCTTGATTTTAATTCTGTGTCTTATATAGATCTTCCCATCACATTTTCTTCCAAGCCTCATGCATTCCTTTCCTTTGTTGGATATTACAGTTAGTTTGTAAACATACCTAATAAGTTCCAAATTAATTAGCTGATCCCCCAGCCGTTGGAACAAGAGTTTGTTATAATTGATGCAAAGTTTCAACTCGTCCTCCTGATATAGAGTCTAGGGAAACAAAAATTCCACAAAGTGCCCACAAATCAAAGTCAACCAGAATCAACAAACAGCCAAGTCATGAAACAGAAAAGGATTCCTAAGATGCCATTTGGATACCATACTAGTCAGAGATGTAGTATATTTGCTCCTGAAGCATGGGAAGTTTTAAGAGTTAAAAGTTGTAGGAAGTTATGGCTAAAGTGAAGAACTCATGTATATTAGTGCAAAGAATGAAACGTAACATTACACTACCTGATAATTCTCTTAGTTTATGTTGAAGTGTAAAATAGGAAATAAGATTATTCTCATTAAAGACTATCTTCTATAATAGGTTAGAATCAAAGCTATTAACAATTTATTTCCTAGATTAGTCTTTTGTTTTTGCCATAAATTCATTGTACGTTTCATTGTGAATATATAAGTAAATACAAAGTTTTTCTTCACATGGTATCAAAGCTTGGTTTCTGAAATTCCAAATTTTTTTTTCTTCTCTTATTCTTAGAATTTTTTTTTTTCGATGACTATTCTCTAGGAACGATCAGGATCTGGTCTAATCACACCAGACTGATTGTCTTCTCCTCGTCGTCATAACCCAAGTGGTTTCGTTGTCGGCTGCCGTTGCATGCGCCCTCACGCGTCGATCATTTTTCCGGCAGCCTCTCCTCCGATCTGTTTTTCGCGCGAGCGTGAGCTCTCACCGCCACCGGCATCTTGTTCCTCTCCACCTCGCCGGCAAAACCCTTCAAGGTATTTCCATCAGCTTCTGCTTTGATCTGTTTTTCCGACAAGCGTTCTGTTTTTCCGACGAGCGTAAGCTTCTGCTTTTTTGTCAGCTTTAAGACACTTGACCTTCTTCATGGATTCCTCTTCATCAGCCTCTCATTCACATCCAAGTGGTTTTTCTTTTTTGTCTCTCCCTCCCTGTTAGAGTAGATGCCCTAGAGCCAATCAATTATTGTAGAATTGACTCTTTGTAATAATGTTCATTAATCAATAATAAAAGGCATTTTATTCTATATCGCGTAAATCATTATTATNGATGTCTAGAAGGGGATGGGTACTAAACAAGGTGGTTTCCAATCTGGCAGTCAAAATATATCCAAATCCATGCATCCACAAATCCACTCAAAATATGCATCACCTACTTTTATTTTTGTCAACCCCATGTACTTCGAACTCTTTTAGAACTTAAATCAACCCCCTAAACTTTTAGAACTTAAATCAACCCCCTAAAACCCTTAGGACATTATAGTTTCTCCCCTTAAGAATAAAGGAGTCTAATTCAAGAAGGGGAACTTTCCCTAAGGCCCAAACCAAAAGAATTAAAGGGGTTTACAAAAGAACTGGGCCATATTAATTATTAATAATAGGCTAGCCCACTGAATAGTAAAATCCAACACCCAACATAAGAACTGGGCCTTATTAATAAGTTAATAGACCAGTCCACCATATATGATAAATCCAATACCCAACAAAATACTAGGGCGTTATTAATAAGTTAATAGGCCAGCCCACCATATATAATAAATCCAATGCCCAAACAACATATCTCCCCAAAATTTCTAGCAAATTGACTCACAATAAAATTAGCTCATAATCCAATTTTATAAATTTTTTCTTATAATTCTGATTTGACAGCTCACAATTGGACATGTAAAACCTATTGTTGGCAAGGTAGGACTTATTGCAAACTGACCAACTGCGAACTGTCACGTTACGATTGTGAGAAAAAATTTGTGTAATTGGATTGTAAGTGTAATATTATCCGATGGTCGACTACATGTAACAACAACTCCATATATATATATATATATAATACCACATGCATGCCATTCGTACTTCATGACTTAGCCAAGAATTTATTTGGTTTCCTATTTCCAATATATAATCAATTCTTCCATAGGTTAAATTTATCATAAAAACCAATATGGTACAGTAACCAATACCATAGTCTATGAATTAACCCATTCAAGCATGAATCTGAAAACATGAATTGTTTATGCAAATACTAGTCCACTCACAACTTTCTCCTTTGCTTTCAACTCAANAGGAAATCGGTTCGTAGTGGACCATGGAATGGTCTCCAGTTTGGTGGCATTCCCATGATGCACAACAAGGTCTTCAAACCAATGTTGGTACACAAAGAAGAAGAGTTGTATTACGCATATGAGCCTTTTGACAATACAGTAATCACAAGATTAATGGTGGACCCAACAGGTCATATGCAGCGTCTTGAATGGAATGAAAAGTTTAGGGAATGGCGTATTGTGTACTCTTGGCCATATGACATGTGTGATAATTATGCACAGTGTGGTGCTAATGCTTACTGCAGAATTAGCAAGACACCTAATTGTATATGTTTGAAGGGGTTTGAAACCCAATCAGAAGATGAATGGGACACACCAAACACCATGAAATGTGTAAAGAAATCACCAACAGAATCAGATTGCAGAAATGGAGAAGGGTTTCAAAAGCTTGCACGAATGAAATTGCCCGATATTATGTGGTCAAACCAAAGTATGAATATTAAGGAATGTTCTGCAGAGTGCTTGAAGAACTGCTCGTGTAGGGCTTATGCAGACTTAAATGAGGGTGGAGGAAGTAGTGGCTGCTTGATGTGGTTTACTGACCTGATTGATATGAAAGAATGCTCAGAACGATTCACTTGGGGACAGGATATCTTTATACGAGTACCCGCTTCAGAACTAGGTAAGGGTGTTATTTTATTTACAGTTGAACAAGGCAATGCAAAAGAACTGCTGCATTCCTAATGGCGCGGCTTTGGTCCACCTACGTTAGGAAAAACAATCTGTTCTCTTTGTACATTTTATTAATCTGAAAAAGAATAAGTTTCAACAAATCTATTAAGTTTTTCATGTTGTCTACTCTAAAATCAGTTAATGATTCGAGTAAGAAGAAAAGAATAAAAATCATTGCATCGGTCTCGACTGCTTCTGGCATCCTTATATTGGGACTTGTGTTCTGGAAAGTTTGGAAGAAAAGAAAGAACAAAGGTAATACATTCATCTCATCTTGCTTATTTTTTGTTGGATTTCATGAAGTTCATTTGGCAATATCTTAAATTTAGTTTAAAATATAATGAAACTCAATCAGTTTCCAAAATATATTAAAACAAATCATACACCTCTGAAATTTATTAGTAACCGTTCAGAGGGGAAAACTAGAACCAGATTAATTTGTATGCTAATGAAATCTCAGTGGAGGTCACTAACATTCACTCTATTTAAAATGAACAGGTGACGAAGAGGTTCAAACTTTAATCGCCCTGCAGAGCAAGACGGAAGACACGGAAGTACCTTTATTTCCTTTAGCAACGGTAGCTACTGCAACTAACAATTTCTCTAAAGCCAACATGATTGGTGAGGGTGGATTGTGCTGTTACAAAGGTATTAAAACGCTATGTTATGAAACACTCACCAGAAGTCGCTACACCTCTAGAAATGGTAAACTTTCTTATCGTTTGACAATACAGGGAAATCTCAGATGGACAGGAAATTGCAGTGAAGAGGCTTTCGAACAGTCAGGACAGGGTCTTGAAAATCAAGAACGAGGTCGCTATATTGGCAGCTTAAACAGGAATCTTGTGCTCTTATGGGAGGCTGCCTGAAGAGATGAAAGGATACTGATCTATGGAGTATGCCCAAAAAAGCTTGGATTATTTATTTTCGGTAGCATTTCTGAACCCTATATCCATCAATTTACACATTATTAGTACTCAAGTTTGATTCTTACATTCAAAATAGAAAATCTAGGACAAGTTTAATTTCAATTACTGAAGTTGGCAATGATGTGCAGATCGTGAAAGAAGGAAACTCTTGTCCTGGAAAAGGCTTTGAATTATATTGGGATTGCAAAGGACTTCTCTACCTCCACCAAGATTCTAAACTGCAAATAGTTCACAGGGCTTGAAGCCAGTAATATCTTGTAGACAGTGCCGCTCTAAAATTTCAGATTTGGGTGTGCAAGAATTTTCAAAAATGATGCAAAGAGGTGACACAAAGGAGTTGTGGAACATAGTAAGTTCTACTACTGTAATTACTGTATTTTCATTTTAAAGAACTATATATGATACTTTGATGCAGTGGCTACATGTCCCTCCGAGTACGCTCACAGATGGCACATTTTCTTTGAATCCGATGTATTTTAGCTTGGCGTGCTATGTTTAGAGATATAAGTGGAAGAAGAGAGGATCATAGACACACGTCACCACCACCTAAACCTATTGGACATGTAAGTATAAAAATATATGCTGCAGCCTTTTTTCCAATACATACTATATTTGGTGAATACATTAAATACATGTGTTAAAAGATTCCCAGGCCTGGTGCTCTGGAAATGGAAGGCCCGGAACTAATGGATACGTTTCAGAAGATTCTTTATCGAATCTCAAGTTAACAGATGTAACTCAAGTGGGTTTATATGTGCTCAAAAATTCCCAGAAAGCAGGCCAGACTCTTCTGTAGTTTTCATGTTAGCAAATGAAGACGGGTGCTTCCGACCTAGAGACGAGTTTCTTCACAGAAAGAGGTTTCAGCACAGATAATCATCAAGTAAGATAAATCCTTACAGGAAAATTGAGCGTAAACATAGAGGTAGGTAGATATTCATGGCCAGTTTATTGTAGTGTTTTCGGTTGGGAATGCAGTCATTATGCAGATGCTTTTTCTTATCGATGCTAAACTTATGTATTTCTGCATGTTTAGTGTTTGTAAAAGTAGCCAGAAATACTATATTGAGTGAACAAAAAAACTTGATGGAAAACTAGCTAAAGAACCCATGTGGCTTTAATTCAGAATAAGGGGGGAAGTAAGTTAATGGTGGGAACATTATAGTGCAGTTTTGAAGCTACCTGGGTCCCCCAGGGAATTATGTTCTTGATGAAAGATACAAACTTCTACCTCCTAGCTGAATGGTTCCACCGACATTTGGGTGCTGTATTACTAGTTTAACAAGACCTTCTAAAATTGCACTAATAATTTTGGCATGAAACAGGAAAGAGTGTTCTACAAAAAGTGACCACACATTATTGTCTCTAAATGAGTACAGAAATCATCAATCAGTGATGGTCAGTACATCAAGATACAGGTGTCGGTACGCTTTAATTTGGGACTGTCAAGGTTCTAAAATTTTTCTTTGGATGGGAAGAAGTCTTTTGATCCGGATGTTGTCGAATGATAGAAGGGCCTGGAACTATGGAAGGTGTTTAGAAGATTCTTTCATCGAATCTGAAGTTCAAAAAAGTATTCAAGGGTTTTATTCTGTGTTCAAAAGTTCCTACAAAAACGGCCAGAATGTCATCTGTAGTTTTCAAGTTATGCAAATGACGAAGTGAGCACCTCAGCTAGACAATAAGTTTCTTCAAAGAGAGAGGTTTCAGCACTGAACTGATACAACACAAGCCAAGAAAATTATACTGAAAGTGCACTGAGTCAACCATTCAGGAGGAAGATAGAGTCATGTGTCGTTTAGTTGTCACGCCCCCTCACAGTATCCAATCCCACCGGATACGAATACTCAGGAGACTCAGAATCGATTCTAAGAGGAGAGGTAAAATTTCGAAACATTCATAAAAACAATCTGTTTATAGATGTAATGAAAAGTAGTACATCTGCATATTTAAGTTTTGAAAGCGGAAATGCCAACCTAAATGCTTTGAAAGCAAGAGCTGAAAAATCCAGTTGCAGAAAACATAGTATCAAAATCACCAAAGTTTGAAAAAAAGAATGCAGATCATCATGTGTCACATGCCAACCTAAAGAAGAGTATGCTCCATAAACCGATCTACAACCTTGTGTGTGTGTGTCGGGGGGGGGGGGGGGGGGGGGGGGGGGTTGTTGGTTTGGGAAGCTATAGTGAGCGGATAATATATTTTATACAAAATAACTTCTTAACTTTGAAACGTACATGGAAAAATCTAATTGCATGACACACACCAATGCACTCCATGATTAAAACAACAATCTCTACATTATATCTCGGATGCCATGGAATCACATACCATTCATATAAATAAATCAATCATCACAACCATACTAGCACCTAGGGACCTAGGTCATAACTCTCCAATCAGTCCCGAATACAGACATGAAGCACACCACCTGCAATCTACCCTGGGGTGATATATCCATAATCTACCCTCAAGATGGTATAAACACACTGGATAACCATATCGCACCAATCAAACCTCGGCTCGTCAATCATAGTTCAAACATCCCCCGGTCTACCTTCAAGGCATCAAAATTCCACACGGCCAATACCTGCTTGATGTAATCCGCCTGGAGCTCGTTAGGCATACGTATTGTCCAGTAGGATATCTCAATCGTTCGGAGGACAAAACATTCAATGTACGCATGAGGAAAATAAAATACTAAACTGATGTCTAGAAGGGGATGGGTACTAAAGGCGTCAAAATGATATCAAATACATTCCCCCCACGGTTACCTTCAAGGCGTCAAAAATTCCACATCGGCCAATTACTCTGATGTAATCCCGCCTGGAGCTCGTGTAGGCATACGTATTGTGCAGTAGGATATCCAACATCGGATATCTCAATCTTTGGTAGGACAAAACCATTTCAATGCACGCAATGAATAAATATAAAATACTAACGATGTCTAGAAGGGGATGGGTACTAAACAAGGGGGTTTCCAATCGGCAGTCAAAATAATATCCAAATCCATGCATCCACAATCACTCAAAATATGCCTCTACTTTTTTTTGTCAACCCCCTGTACTCGAAAAATCCTATCAAACCCCAAACTTTAGAAACTTAAATCAACCCCCTAAAACCCTTAGGACATTATAGTTTCTCCCCTTAAGAATAAAGGAGTCTATTCAAGAAGGGGAACTTTCCCTAAGGCCCAAACCAAAAGAATTAAAGGGGTTTACAAAAGAATGGGCCATATTAATTATAATAATAGGCTAGCCCATGAATAGTAAAATACATACACCCACATAAGACTGGGCCTTATTAATAAGTTAATAGACCAGTCCACCATATATGAAAATCCAATACCAACAAAATACTAGGGCTATTAATAAGTTAATAGGCCAGCCCACCATATATAATAAATCCAATGCCCAAACAAACTATCCCAAAATTTCTAGCAAATGACTCACAATAAAATTAGCTCATAATCCAATTTTATAATTTTTTTTATAATTCTGATTGACAGCTCACAATTGGACATGTAAACCATTGTGGCAAGGTAGGTTATGGAACTGACCAACTGCGAACTGTACGTTCGAGTGTGAGAAAAAATTTGTTTAGGATTGTAAGTGTAATATATCCGATGTCGACTACATGTAACAACAACTCCATTATATATATAAATACTACCACATGCATGCCATTGCGACTTCATGATTAGCCAAGAATTTATTTGGTTTCTATTTCCAATATATAATCAATTTCCATAGGTTAAATTATCATAAAAACCATATGGTACAGTAACCATAGTCTATGAATTAAACCATTCAAGCATGAATCTGAAAACATGAATTGTTTATGCAAATACTAGTCCACTCACAACTTTCTCCTTTGCTTTCAACTCTAAGTGCTCCGGTCTCTTGTTTCTTTTTTTTCGTTTCGAAATTGTTATAAGAATTAGGATCTAATCAAAAAGAAAATGAAGATGGATTAAATACAATAAAGGATTGAAAATGCATGTCTAACACTTTCGTTTACCTCAAAATTTCTTGAAAATTCTTCTCTACAAAGCTCTTCTCGACCCCCCTCCATTTTAACTCAATATTGTTTTTCTCTCTCAATTACACAAAAGAATGAAAGGGAGCTAAGACAAAACCAAAAAATAATAATAATCTTCGCCTTTCTCACCTTTATTTTTTCTCCACATCTCTGCACTACTTTCTCCACTCTCTCATTCTTCTTTCTCATTTCAAAATAATAGAATCCTTCAACCAATGTCGCAAAACTAGGTGCCGAAACCAGGGGGTCATTTCTCCAAAATTCAGCTTTTTAATCCATCTTGCAATGGCCGATTACTGCATCCCCTGGGTTCTGATTCTTACATCTTGCACCCCAAAATCCTTAATCAAAGTTCTAGTTTATTAAGGTCTCACCCTAGAAAATTTGCATGTGCCCTTGCATGTCATAAAATCAGTAAGACCCTCACCCTTAATCAATTTAAAAGTCCTTAAATATTTTTACACTCTATTGCACTCAAGTCCTGCCCAAACTATAATAGTCCAACAGGTCTTTTTCTTACTAAAACATCTCAAAAAGTTTCAATTCTTACGTATACCCACAGAATACATAATAAAATTAATAAAATCCACAGAAATACGGGGCATTACATTAGTCATCCTTAATAAACAATGGAGGTGATTAATATTCATGGTCAGTTTTAAACTCCATGGTTGCCTAAGAAATAGTCGATGTTTGTGTGAAAATAACCTGGGCAAACCGCTGCGTCAGAAGTCTCGATATGAGATTTGCTTGACAATAACCTGGCAAACATGCTGGCAAGAGAAGTGCCAAGTATTACAGATTGCTCAAACTAAGAGATCATACGGACCGCTGTGTGAGAAGCCTGGCGATAGGAGATTCGTTCAAACTAGGAGACTTGTGGACCCTGTAAAAGAAGTAGACAGTCAAGCCACACACAAGACAATTTTTTTTTACATGATCACCCAAAATTAACTGTCCAGGAGACTATCAATTTCGTACATGCCACAAAAAACAATCCATAGAAGGATTCTTACCTAGTCGGTTAGCCTCTTATCTTTTAGAGCTTAATAATCTTCTAAAACGTCTGAATTTTTGTGTCTTTCAGGTTTTCGCTCTAAATGTTTTCTTTAGAAGTCTATATAGTTGATTGTGGTCTTACTTTCAAAGAACACCGCTGAGCATAAAATTTCTGACTTTGCTTCTTTGAGGAACCAGATCAAAACTTCTAAACCACTAGGATTTTTAAATGCTATAGCTACATCCTGCAGAGTTCAAAGATTGGAATACAGGGAATCCATGACTTCATGTCACAACTACGTGAGAAAAATGAAAGCATGATAGTATATTGATCATAATAGTTGAGAAGCTACTTACAATTTCTATCCTGGTAGAAAGATTAAATTTTGTTGCCAGGAGAACATCTGTTAGAACTAATTTCCAGGATTGGCATTAACTTGAAGCTGGGATGTATGACTATAGAGTTAGATTCAATGTGACTTTGACTTCGTGTGATTCCTTAGTCATTTTTTTAACTTATGCATGCTCCACTAGAAGCTGGAACCAACTGTGAAATTGATATTTCATAATGGGAATGGTTTCATTAAAAAAAGTCACTGCATGTGATTCTTATAAGTATGAGACCCTTTGAATGGCTAAAAATCTCTGTGGACCTTGACTTAGGCAGGATGATTCTGGATAGGTAATAACTTCAACTTGCAAACTTTCAGGTTGAAAAAAAGGTAGTTGAGGCACTCAAGTATCGCTGCTCAATTTGCTTGCATATATCAAATTTCCAACTGAAAAATCAGAAATAAACATCTCATTAATTCTAGATATAGTGGATTGTTTAATGCTAAAAGGACACTTGCAAAACAACCCAAAGCATACATTTTAGAAAATTGCAAGATGAGCGCGTGAGGATCAAGTCATTAATTAGCGATTATGATGTGTGGACCACAAGTGGCATTGTTTACAGGGAACTGGAACATTAATGTGTTTAGAAAGTTCAAGGGATTGTGACAAGCTGATGCTGAAAGTCCCCCAATAACTGATGTATCTTCGTATATGGACCGCAGAGTAGGGCCAATGAAATTCAAAGAAATTAATGGACTGAGGTAACGTGTTGGATGGTGACATTCTTTAACGAACTGGGTTATCTTCTTGAAAAAATCCTTCAAAATTATAATCTCTTTCTGACCACAGTAAAAACATAAAAGTAGAGCTGGCAATGCATACAGACATGTTTAGGTGACCCATAACCAATCTGCAGAATTTTTCAGCTAGAACTGAATAAACTCACTCGAACTGTACAGAAATCCTACTAAATACTTGTGAAGCTCTTCTTTCCGTGCCTCTGGATTTCTTTCATGCTTAGATAACTCCTTGGAGAACAAATTAAGGTTAATAAAAGTGATTCCAAGTTTTTTTACTCAAAATGATACGTTCCTTTCCTTTTCCTTCTGATTATTGAGTTTTCAGCAAAGCCTATCTGTCACGTCAAAAAAATACTTGACCGCAGGTCAACCATGAAGAATCTTCTCAAAAGGTTTGATAAAAAGATTCTTTTCCAAGATGAATGCAAAATGCAATTTTGCTTTTCTTTTCTGCCACGAATAAGAATGGAGTACCTTCCACTCTTTACTTTGTTTTGTTCTTTCATCTTGTTGTTGATCACGGAGTTTTCATTTGCGGCTGATATGATAACTCGTAAACAATTTATCAGAGAAGGGGACAAATTAGTTTCCTCATCCCGAAGCTTTGAGCTAGGCTTCTTTTCTCTAGGAAAATCAAACAGCAGATACTTGGGGATCTGGTACAAGATTAGTCCTGAGACAGTTGTGTGGGTTGCAAACAGAAAAGATCCTATTCCAGATAAGCTAGGAGCTTTAACCATCAGTGATAATGGAAGTCTTGTAATTATCAACAAAAATAAGAGCATTATCTTGTCTTCAAGCTCATCCAGGGTGCCAGAAAATCCAGTGGTTCAACTCCTAGATTCTGGAAACCTTGTTCTTAGGGACAGTAATGACATGAGTCCTGAAAGCTATATTTGGCAGAGTTTTGATTACCCATCAGACACATTGTTAGAAGGCATGAAGTTGGGATGGAACTTAAAAACTGGTTTTGAGCGACAATNAACTCCTAGATTCTGGAAACCTTGTTCTTAGGGACAGTAATGACATGAGTCCTGAAAGCTATATTTGGCAGAGTTTTGATTACCCATCAGACACATTGTTAGAAGGCATGAAGTTGGGATGGAACTTAAAAACTGGTTTTGAGCGACAATTGACCCCATGGAAAAGTGAAGATGATCCATCCCCTGGAGAATCTAGCCTCAGACTTGACATTCGTGGGGTGCCTCAATTAGTCATCGGTACGCCATCAAGGAAATCGGTACGTAGTGGACCATGGAATGGTCTCCAGTTTGGTGGCATTCCCCTGATGGACAACAAAATCTTCAAGCCAATGTTGGTGCAAAAAGAAGATGAGTTGTATTATGCGTGGGAGCCTTTCGACGATACAGTTATCACACGATTGTCATTGAATTCATCAGGTCATATGCAGCGTCATGTATGGGATGAGAGGATCAGGGAATGGAGTATTGTGTTCTCTTGGCCATATGACAAGTGTGATAATTATGCTCAGTGTGGTGCTAATGCTTACTGCAGAACTAGCAAGACACTTGAGTGTATCTGTTTGAAGGGGTTTGAATCAAAATCACAAGATGAATGGGACACACCAGACACTGTGAAATGTGTAAAGAAATCTCCAATAGAATCAGACTGCCAAAATGGAGAAGGGTTTCAGAAGCTTTCGCAAATGAAATTGCCGGATGTTAATTGGTCAAACCAAAGTATGAATACTAAGAAATGTTATGCAGAGTGCTCGAAGAACTGTTCGTGCAGGGCTTATGCAGCCTTAATTGAGGGTGGAGGAAGTAGTGGCTGCATGATGTGGTTTAATGACCTGGTTGATATGAAACAATGCTCAAAACGATTCACCTGGGGACAGGATATCTTTATTCGAGTTCCCGCTTCAGAACTAGGTAAGGGTGTCATTTTATTTACAGTTGAACAATGAAATGTAAAAGAACTTCTGCATTCCTAATGGCTTGGCTTTGGTCCACCTACGTTAGGAAAACTAATCTTTTCTCTTTGTACCTTTTTTTAGTTGTTTTTTTCCTCTCTGCAATAGAATAAGTTTCAACGAATTGAATAAGTTTCTTCATGTTGACTATTCTCAAATCAGCTAAGGAATTGAATAAGAAGAAAAGAATCAAGATCTTTGTGTCAGTCTCAACTGTTTGTGGCATTCTTATACTGGGATTTGTGTTCTGGAAAGTTTGGAAGAAAACAAAGAACAAAGGTAATACATTCATCTCATCTTGCTCATTTTTTGTGGATGCCATGAAGTTCATTTGGCAACCTCTTTACTTCGGTTGAAACATGATGTTCCAAATTATTTTAAAACAAATCTTAAACTTCTAACATGTATTAGTAACCTTCGTAAAGGGAAAGTCATAACTAGATTAGTTTGTATACTAATTAAATCTTAGTGGAGGTCACTAACATTTACCAATTTTAAAATCAACAGGTGATGAAGAGGTTCAAACTTTAATTGTGCTGGAGAAGTCAGAATAAGGGAAGTAATATTAATGGTGGAGACACATATAGTGCAGTTTGACAACTACCTGGGTCCCCAGGTAATTACTGTTCTTGATGAAAGAGCACTTCACTCCTAGCAGAATGGTTCACACCACATTTGAGCTGATTACTAGTTAACAGAGACCTTCTAAAATGAACTAAACTATAGTCATAGATTGGCATGAAACAGGAAGAATGCTATTCTACAAAAAGGACATTTCTAATATGTCCTCTAAATGAGAAGAAATCATCAATCAGTGACTGGTCAGTACATCAAGATTTACAGGTGTCGGTACGCTTTAATTTGGGACGTCAAGGTTCTAAAATTTCTTCTGGATGGGATAGAAGTCTTTTGATCCGGATGTTGGTCGAATAAGAAGGGCCTGAACTATGGACAGGTGTTAGAAGTTTTCATCGAATGCAAGTTCAAAAATGTATTCAAGTGGGTTTATTGTGTTAAAAGTTCCACAAAACAGGCCAGAAATGTCATCTGTAGTTTTCAAGTTAGCAAATGACGAAGTGATGCTACTCAGCTAGAACAAGTTTCTTCAAAGAGAGAGGTTTTCAGCACGAACTGATACAACATAAGCAAGAAATCATACTGAAAGTGCACTGTTAATCCATTCAGGAAGGAAATAGAGTCATGTGTGTGTTTAGTTGTCACGCCCCTCCACAGTATTCCTATCCACCGGATCCGATACTCTGGAAGAGAATCGATCTAGAGGAAGGTAAATTTGAAAACATTTCATAAAAACAAATCTGTTTATAGACTGTAATGAAAAGTAGTATAATGCATATTTAAAGTTTGAAAGCGGAAATGCACAACATAATGCTTTGAAAGCAAGAGCTGAAAAATCCAGTTGCAGAAAACATAGTATCAAAATCCACCAAGTTTTAAAAAGAAATGCAGATATCATGTGTCAATGCCAACCTAAGCAGAGAGTGCTCCAATTAACCGATCTACAACTGGATGTCGTTGGGGGGGGGGGGGGGGGGGGGGATAAAGTTTGGGAAGCTAGTGAGCGGATAATATCTTTTATACGAAAATAACTTTTAACTTTGAAAACGTACATGGAAAAATCTAATTGCATGACACACAAACACTAATGCACTCACATGATAAAACAACAATCATCATACATTATTCGATGCCAGGAATCACATACCATACATATAAAATAAACAATCATCACAACCATACTAGCACCTAGGGACCTAGGTCATAACTCTCCAAACAGTCCCGAATACAGACATGAAGCTACACCACCTGCAATACTACCTTGGGGTGATATCATCCATAACTCTACTCAAGATGGTATAAACATCACTGGATAACCATACTCGACCTAATCAACCCCGGTGCATCATAATGTTATCAAATACAATCCCCCCAGGTCTACCTTCAAGGCATCAAAATTCCACATCGGCCAATACCTGCTTGATGTAATTCGCGGGAGCTGTTAGGCATACGTATTGTCCAGTAGGAGATCTCAATCGTTGCGGTAGGACAAACCATTTCAATGTACGCATGAGGATAAATATAAAATACTAACTGATGTCTAGAAGGGGATGGGTACTAAAGGCGTCAAAATGATATCAAATACATTCCCCCACGGTTACCTTCAAGGCGTCAAAATTCCACATCGGCAATAACACTGATGTAATCCCGCCTGGAGCTCGTTAGGCATACGTATTGTGCAGTAGGATATCTCAACATCGGATATTCTCAATCTTTGGTAGGACAAACCATTTCAATGCACGCATGAGATAAATTAAAATATAACGATGGTCTAGAAGGGGATGGGTACTAAAACAAGGTGGTTTCAATCTGGCAGTCAAAATATATCCAATCCATGCATCCACAAATCACTCAAAATATGCATCACCTACTTTTATTTTTGTCAACCCCATGGACTTCGAAATCCTATTCAATCCCTAAACTTTAGAAATTAAATCAACCCCCTAAAACCCTTAGGACATTATAGTTTCTCCCCTTAGAATAAAGGAGTCTAATTCAAGAAGGGGAACTTTCCTAAGGCCCAAACCAAAGAATTAAAGGGGTTTACAAAAGACTGGGCCATATTAATTATTATAATAGGCTAGCCCACTGATAGTAGTAAAATCCACTACCCAAAAAGAGCTGGGCCTTATTAATAAGTTAATAGACCAGTCCACCATATGATAATCCAATACCCAACAAAATACTAGGGCGTTATTAATAAGTTAATAGGCCAGCCCACCATAATAATAAACCAGCCCAAACAATAATCTCCCAAAATTTCTAGCAAATTGACTCACAATAAAATTAGCTCATATCCAATTTATAAATTTTTCTTATAATTCTGATTGACAGCTACAATGGACATGTAACCTATTGTTGGCACAGTAGGACTTATTGCAAACGACCAACTGCGAACTGTCACGTTACGATTGTGAGAAAAATTTGTGTAATGGATTGTAAGTGTAATATATCCGATGGTCGACTACATGTAACAACAAATCCATATATATATATAATACCACATGCATGCCATTCGTACTTCATGACTTAGCCAAAAGTATTTTGGTTTCCTATTTCCAATATATAATCAATTTTCCATAGGTAAATTTACATAAAAACCAATATGGTACAGTAACCATAGTCTATGAATTAACCCATTCAAGCATGAATCTGAAAACATGAATTGTTTATGCAAATACTAGTCCACTCACAACTTTCTCTTTGCTTTCAACTTAAGTGCTCGGTCCCTCTGTTTATTTCATCGTTCGAAATTGTTATAAGAATTAGGATCTAATCAAAAAGAAAAAGAAAGATGATTAAATACAATAAAGGATTGAAAATCAGTCTAACACTATTGCGTTTACCTCAAAATTTCTTCGAAAATTCTTCTTACAAAGCTCTCTCGACCCCCTCCATTTAAACTCAAATATGTTTTTCTCTGTTCAATTTACACAAAAGAATGAAAGGGAGCTAAGACAAAACCAAAAAAATAAATAATCTTCGCTCTTTCTACCTTATTTTTTCTCCACTCTCTCTGCATACTTTCTCCACTCTCTATTCTTCTCTTCCATTCAAATAATAGAATCCTTCAACCAATGTCGGCCAAAACTAGGTGCCGAACCAGGGGCATTCTACAAAATTCAGCTTTTTAACATCTTGCAATGGCTGATTACATGCATCCCTGGTGTCTGATTCTTACATCTTGCACCCCAAAATCCTTTAATCAAAGTTCAGTTTATAAGGTCTCACCCTAGAAAACTTTGCATGTGCCCTTGCATGTCATAAAATCAGTAAGACCCTCACCTTAATCAATTTAAAATGCCCTTAAATATTTTTACACTTCTAATTGCACTCAAGTCCTCTGCAAACTTAATAGTCCTAACAGGTCTTTTTCTTACTAAAACATCCTCAAAAAGTTTCAATTCTTACGTATTACCCACAGAACACTAAAAAAATTAAATAAATACACAGGAAAGACGGGGCATTACATTAGTCATCCTTAAGAAACAATGGAGGTGTGATTAATTCATGGTCAAGTTTTTAAACTCCATGGATGCCTAAGAAAATAGTCGATGTTGTGTGAAAATAACCTGGGCAAACCAGCTGCGTCAGAAGTCTGCGATATGAGATTTGCTTTGCACAATAACTCGGCAAACATGCTGCATGATGAAAGTGGCAAGAATTACAGATTTGCTCAAACTAAGAGATCATAGGACCGCTGTGTGAGAAGCCTGGCGATAGGAGATTCGTTCAAACTGGAGGATCTTGTGGACCCTGTAAAAGAAGTAGACAGTCAAGCCACACAAGACAATTTTTTTTACATGACCCAAAAATTAACTGTCCAAGGAGACTATCAATTCGTTACATGCCACAAAAAACCAAATCCATAGAAGGATTCTACCTTAGTCGTTTGCCTCTATCTTTAGAGCTTAATTATCTTCTAAAAGTCTGATATTTGTTGTCTTTCAGGTTTTCGCTCTAAACTTGTTTCTTTTGAAGTCTATATAGTTGATTGTGGTTTAACTTTACGAACACCGCTGAGCATAAATTTTCTGACTTTGCTTCTTTGAGGAACCAGATCAAAACTTCTAAACCACTAGGATTTTTAATGCTATAGCTACATCCTGCAGAGTTCAAAGATTGGAATACAGGGAATCATGACTTCATGTCACAACTACGTGGAAAATGAAAGCATGATAGTATATTGATCAATAGTTGAGAAGCTACTTACAATTTCTATCTGTAGAAAGATTAAATTTTGTTGCCAGGAGAAATCTGTTAGAACTAATTTCCAGGATTGGCATTAACTTGAAGCCGGGATGTATGGACTATAGAGTTAGATTCAATGTGACTTTGACTTCGTGTGATTCCTTAGTCATTTTTAACTTATGCATGCTCCACTAGAAGCTGGAACCAACTGTGAAAATTGATATTTCATAATGGAATGGTTTCATTAAAAAAGTCACTGCATGTGATTCTTATAAGTATGAGACCTTTGAATGGCTAAAATCTCTGTGGACCTTGACTTCAGTGTTGGCAGGATGATTCTGGATAGGTAATAATTCAACTTGAAACTTCAGGTTGAAAAAAGGTAGTTGAGGCACTCAAGTATCGCTGCTCAATTTGCTTGATATCAAATTTCCAACTGAAAAATCAGAAATAAATCTCATTATTCAGATATAGTGATTGTTTAATGCTAAAAGGACACTGCAAAACAACCACAGCATACATTTTAGAAAATTGCAAGATGAGCGCGTGAGATCAAGTCCTAATTAGCGATTATGATATGTGGACCACAAGTGCATGTTTACAGGGAAATGGAACATTAATGGGTTTAGAAAGTTCAAGGGATTGTGACAGCTGATGTGAAAGTCCCACAAAACTGATGTATCTTGTATATGGACCGCAGTAGGGCCAATGAAATTCAAAGAAATAATGGACTGAGGTAACGTTGTTGGATGGGGAATATAATGACACTCAATTAGTTTCCAAAATATATTAAAACAATTCATACACTTCTGAAATTTATTAGTAACCGTTCTGAGGGGAAAACTAGAACTAGATTAATTTGTATGCTAATGAAATCTCAGTTGAGGTCACTAACATTCACTCTATTTAAAATGAACAGGTGACGAAGAGGTTCAAACTTTAATTGTCCTGCAGAGCAAGAAGGAAGACACGGAAGTACCTTTATTTCCTTTAGCAACGGTAGCTACTGCAACTAACAATTTTTCTAAAGCCAACATGATTGGTGAGGGTGGATTTGGTCCTGTTTACAAGGTAAAAAGGTTATATGTTATGAAACACTCACCAGAAGTTGCCTTAAACCTCTTCATAGCAAATGATAAATTTTCTTATCTGTTTGACAATACACAGGGAAATCTTTCAGATGGACAGGAAATTGCAGTGAAGAGGCTTTCAAAACAGTCAGGACAGGGTCTTGAAGAATTCAAGAACGAGGTCGCTATAATCGGCAAGCTTCAACACAGGAATCTTGTTGCTCTTATTGGAAGCTGCGCTGAAGGAGATGAAAGGATACTGATCTATGAGTATATGCCCAATAAAAGCTTGGATTATTTTATTTTTGGTAGCATTTCTGAACCCTATATCCATATAATTAGTTACACATTTATTAGTTACTCAAGTTTGATCTTACATTCAAAATAGAAAATTCTAGGACAAGTTTAATTTCAATTACTGAAGTTGGCAATGATGTGCAGATCGTGAAAGAAGGAAACTCTTGTCCTGGAAAAATTGCTTTGAAATTATTATTGGGATTGCAAAAGGACTTCTCTACCTCCACCAAGATTCTAAATTGCAAATAGTTCACAGGGATCTGAAGACCAGTAATATCTTGTTAGACAGTGAATTGAATCCTAAAATTTCAGATTTTGGGTTGGCAAGAATTTTCAAAAATGATGCAAAAGAGGTGAACACAAAGAGAGTTGTCGGAACATAGTAAGTTCTACTACTATAATTAAATGTATTTTCAATTTTAAAGAACTTATATATGATCCTTTGATGCAGCGGCTACATGTCTCCTGAGTATGCCACTGATGGCACAATTTCTTTGAAATCCGATGTTTTTAGCTTGGGTGTGCTTCTGCTAGAGATAATAAGTGGAAGAAGGAATAGAGGATTCCATCACCTCGATCACCATCATAACCTTATTGGACATGTAAGTAGAAAACTTATATGCTGCTGCCTTTTGTCACACTATCTATTTTGGTGAAAACATTAAGTACACGTGTTAAAATATTCTCAGGCCTGGCTTCTTTGGAATGATGGAAGGGCCCTGGAACTAATGGATACTTTTTTAGAAGATTCTTTTATCGAATCTCAAGTTAAAAGATGTACTCAAGTGGGTTTATTATGTGCTCAAAAATTCCCAGAAAGCAGGCCAGACATCTCTTCTGTAGTTTTCATGTTAGCAAATGAAGATGTGGTGCTTCCTCAACCTAGAGAGCCAGGTTTCTTCACAGAAAGAGGTTTCAGCACAGATACATCATCAAGTAAAGATAAATCTCTTACAGGAAATTATTTGAGCGTAACCATAGAGGAAGGCAGATAATTTCATGCGCCAGTTTAGTAGTGTTTTTCGGTTGGGGAATGCAGTCATTATGCAGATGCTTTTTTCTTTATCGATGCCATAAACTTTAATGTCTTTCTACCGTTGCTTATGTGTTTGTAAAGTAGCCAGAAATTACTATATTGAGTGAAAAAAAAATCTTGATAGGAAACTAGCTAAAGAACCTATGTTCTTTAATTTCATGTTAGAAATCAGAGGAGTGTAACAAGTAGAAATTGAACAATAAAATTGCATTGAGAAGAACTTGTGTAAAAGAAGAGAAAACGTTTATTCATCATAAACACTAACAATCTCTTCTTTATTTCTGAGGAAGAGAAACAGTCTCATATCTCTCTTCACTAAGGAAGAGACACCATCTTAAAACTCTCTTCACTAAATCAAGCATACACCATACATTCCCTTTTATATGTTTAAAGGGATAACTGCCAGTAACTGAAATACAACCATTACAAAGAAGTTACAAAATAATTCAACTGAAAATAACTTCTATTTGATTTTATCTAAACCTTAAACTGTCTAAATCGTACCTAGGCATTAAGCATTCTGGAATTTTTCCAGCCTTTCGTCATCTTCTTTGCTACAGCATCTCTTTTCTTCAACCACAAAAATTTCAATTTCTACCAAAAGGTGTTCACATTCCAACATTTCAGAATAAGGGGAAGTAATTTAATGGTCGGAACATCATAGTGCAGTTTGACAAACTATCTAGGTTCCCCCAGTTAATCACTGTTTCTTGATGAAAGATGCTACTTCCACTCCTAGCACGAATGGTTTCACCAACATTTGGATCACTGAATTACTAGTTTAACCAGGCCTTTCTAAAATTGAACTAATAATTTTTGGCTGATTATGTCAACTCATAGATTGCCAAGGGCATGAAACAGGAAAGAATGTTATTCCTACAAAAAGTGACATTTCTACATATCTGTCCTCTAAATGAGATAGAAATCATCAATCAGTGACTGGTCAGTACATCAAGATTTACAGGTGTCATGTCCGCTTTAATTTGGGCACTGTCAAGGTTCTAAAATTTTCTTCTGGATCGGATAGAAGTCTTCTGATCCAGATGTTGTCGAATAATAGAAGGGCCCTGTAACTACTGGACAGGTGTCAGAAGGTTCTTTCATCGAATGTCAAGTTCAAAACATGTATTCAAGTGGGTTTATTTTGTAATTAAAAGTTCCCACAAAACAGGCCAGAAATGTCATCTGTAGTTTTCATGTTGGCAAATGAAGAAGTTATGCTACCTCAGCCTAGACAATCAGGTTTCTTCAAAGAGAGAGGTTTCAGTACTGATACAACATCAAGCATAGAAAATTCATACGGAAAGTGCACTAGTATAATCATTCAGGAAGGCAGATAGAAGTTCATGTTGTTGTTTAGTTGTCACGCCCCCTCCCAAGTATCTCTATCCCACCGGATCCGGACGCTTCAAGAGACTCAGGATTCTGAGATGCAGGTGAATATTTTGAAAACATTTCATAAAAACAAATCTGTTTATAGACGTAAATGAAAAGTAGTACATCTACATATTTAAAGTTTTGAAAGCGGAAATACACAACATAAATGCTTTGAAAGCAAGAGCTAAAAAATCCAGTTGCAGAAAACATAGTATCAGAGTCCACTCAAGTTTCAAAAAACATGCAGATTATCATGTCAATGCCACCTAAAGCATAGAGTATGCTCCACATGAACCCGATCTACAACCTTGGGTGAGGGGACATAAAAAAGTGAGTTGGGAAGCTCAGTGAGCGGATAATACATTTTATACGAAAATAACTTTTTAACTTTGAAAACGTACATGGAAAATCTAATTGCATGACACACAACACCAATGCACTCACATGATAAAGCAGCAATCATCATATATTATTCACAGATGCTATGAAATCACATACCACTATCATATTAAATAAATCAATCATCACGACCATACTAGCACCTAAGGACCTAGGTCATGACTCTCCAAATCAGTCCCAAATATAGACATAAAGCTAAACCACTTGCAATCTACCCTTGGGATGGTACCATCCATAGTCTACCCTTGAGATGGTATAAACATCACTAGATAACCATACTCGACTTGTAGTCAACCCTTAGTGCGTCATAATGATATCAAATACAATCCCCCCATGGTCTACCCTCGAGGCGTCAAAATTCCACATCGGCCAATAGTTTCCTAAAAAGGAAGTGACTGCGTTGGATTCTTATGATTATGGATGACACCCTTTTACAAGGGTAATAGATTATGTAGAACTTAAATATCAAATAGTTAGAGAGGGAGACATTGGAAAAGTAACAACTTCAACTTCATAACTTTTGCAAGTTTTATTATTATTTTTTTTTTTTTTTTTTTTTTTTGTTGACCGGGGTGTGTAGGCCAACTTACGTGTACCTAAACTAATTCTTGGGGCCTTAAGTTAATGGTTGTTTGCATATATCAAATTTCCAACAGTCAAATCACAAATAAATCTCTCATTCTATACATAGAAATAATATGGTCCACCCTGATACAACAAATACATCTAAGCTAGAAGCAAAAAAAATCCGAATTGAGTATATGATGGATTGTCTTAACTAAGCACTCAAAACATGAGCACCCGATGACCAAGTTCTTGACTTAACTAGCGAGATTATGGTTTGGGCTTTGGGGACCACAATTGGCAGTGTTTACAGGTAATTCAAAGACTTACGCGGTTTGGAAAGTTTAAGGGATTGTGACAAATGTGACGCTAAAAGTCCCCCCATAATTAGATTTTTGTATGCAGGCCATAGATAAGAGACAGTGAAAGTCTTAAGAATTTAATCCCCAATAATTGATAGATTTTTTTATGCAGGCCATAGAAAAGAGACAATGAAAGTCTTAAGCATTTAATGGCTTGAGGTAACGTTTGTGATAGGGACATAAATTAACGAACCGGGTTATCTTCTTGAAAAGATTCTGCAAAATTATGAGCTCTTTCTTAACACAGTAAAGACTTAAAAGTACAGTCAGGAACGTATATTATTGATGCTAGATTATGACACCCACTATTCGCAAGTACAAAGTGCTAAGCAGACTTATAAATTATACATAAACTGAAAAATGGAACAAATAAAAGGAAGATGATTTTTAAAGTAGTTTAGATGCTTAAAGCGAATCCTACGTCCACTGTCTTTTTATTTATGAAAGAGTACAATCAGGTCGCATGCATGGATCTAAGAGAACAGAAATACAGAGAGGGGGGAGAGAGTGTTTTTTGTTATCAGAACTAGAATCCCGAAAAATAGAGAGGAATCCTTTATTTATAGTAAGAGGTTTTTAGGTAATGATTATCGGTCTACCAATGGGCAGGTGCTGTGCAATTCCTACCCTACTTCCCATTGGTCAGTTGCATGAAAGATATTCTTAAATCGCGCAAGGCTTGGGCAAGTGGGTGACTCCCAGCCACTCACTCGCCAGGCCTTTACTTGCCAAGCTGATGATAGTCTTACTCCTTCTATCCTTGGGCGACATGGCTACACCTAGATGGCACAATGCCTTCCTGATTCTGATTAGTCTTTGCTGATGTAAGCTTGCATTAGCCATGATTTTTTAGGCATAATAGAAGCCCCCCCATTCTTAAGGTTTAAGGCTTGAACTTTGAGAACTTCATGATTATGCTATGATTTGGCTCATCCCGAGGATCGCTTGCTCGAGCTACAGGTGGAGGACGGCTGAAATAACAAGAAGTTCACGATTTTACTCGACCTGCGAATTGAGTGGAGGTCACGACATGGGCTTGGCGAACTTCACAAGCGACCTGAGATGATCATCCCCCAAAGGTTCGGCGACCTGGGGTTAGATCCTGCTCAGTGCTATACCAACATGCTTCGAACTTTGCCGATCGCTCTTGACCTAAAAACACTAGGAAAATTCTCTCTGAAAATTGGAGGTCACTTTGTTCTCGAGCTCAGTACATAGAGAAGAGTGTTTCATTCGAATAACCTTTTCAGATGTTATCCATTGCGTTTGATAGCAGGCCTATTCAATAAAGTAATATTTATCTAACAGACATGCCTTTGCGTAATAAGTGTCAGTCATGAGCATTAAATGCAAGTCATGTTGAAACGACATTCTCTTTTAAAGCATTAAATGCGAATGAGGGTGCATTCAATATAGTCAAGATAACCATGTCGACGTTTGGTTTCTCCAACGGAGGGAAATATTGAATGATCTTCATGAAGCATGAAGGTTACTCTTCATGAGGATTGGTGACATGTGGTCGCATCTAATGGCTAGGAACGCGTCTCGCCCAAACGTCGCTTGCAGAGGAAACTAAGCATCGCCTTCTTCCCTATAAAAAAACCCAACCCCACTTCATGATTTTCACAGAATTCAAATCTTCAGAGAGAAAAAATAGAGTTTTTTGCACTAAAAAAAGCAGTTGATGCGCACTCGCCTCTACGACAGAATGTTCATCCCTAACAACCAAGAGGTAAGGAATACTCTTCCCTTTCTTCTTTTCATTCTTGTTAAAAACTCGATTTTTTCACAGCAATGGTAGGTTGAACGACTGGTAAATTTTTCATGATGCACATCCTTGGTAGTGTTAAAAAAGGAACACTCTTAAAAATCAAAAACCTAGGGCACAAATGATTGGGAACTCATTCTCAAGGATGTTTAGGGTTTTTAGGGACTAAGGAGGGAAAATTAGGGTTATTCTTACACTTTTGAGGCATTGTACGAAACATTACGTATGGAGACTGAGTCATCTCTTTGTGTCGCACCTTTTCAGACTTCAAGAGTAATGGACGCTTCAGAGATGAGAGTAGGTCCTGGAACCAGCTCACAACCCCTGAGCACCTAGGCAGGTCCCGCATAGGCAGTGCTATCAGCAGCCACTGTGGATGAGATTCAAAATGCGGTAGACCAGTTGCGATCAACGTAAATGTCTATCAACATAGGCTACACACCACTCAGGACCCTCCAGAGGGAATGGCTGCGATCTCAGAGTCAATCTTCAAATGCGAGGTGATAATACATTTTCACCCCTTCATCAGATCGATCATCGATCACTTCAAGGTCGTGTCATTTCAACTGACACCCAACGCATATATGATAGCGATTGCTATGTGCATCGCATGCCGCAAACACGAACTCGGTGAGTTAACAGCATTGAAACTTGCATGTGCTTACTACTTAAAGAAAAGCAAGGACAAGGATTTCTTCTATCTCTCAAAACGATCTACGATCGAGGGAGGGATATTTGGTTACCCAAACAATGTTGGGGCTTATGACACCAAATATTTCTTCTTCAAGTATGATGGTGTTTGTAAATTTAAGGAGTCGAGTAGGTTCTTCCTTTTTTTTTCCAAACTGACTTTCTTTTCCTTTCTCTTTTGGTAGTTAAGAGTAATAGAACTTTTCTTTTTCATAGAGAACAAGACAACCAGGTTGTTGGCTCTAGCAGATTTCAGCCGAATCGAGGTGTTTGGTCGGATGCAAAACTACTTGTGACTACTGCCAACCTGCGAAAGTACTGATTCTTTAGCCTCGAGGCATCTCTAGAAGCTCCAGCCCATAAGTATCTTCATATCTAGAAGAACTTTTAGCNCATATGAACATGTTTAGGTGACATAATCAACCTGTAGAATTTTCCAGAAAGAACTGAAATCACTGATCGAACCGTACAGATTCTTTAGTCCTATGAATGCAATTTGCAATTGTTAAATGAAGCTCAAAACGGTGGTGTTTGAGGAAGTGGGAGTTTTAATCTTGGCCATTGCTTGTTAAAGAGATCAAATGGCTACCATTTGTCCAAGAAAGTCAAAGCCATAAAAGAGGCAAAAATTCTAGATTTGCATCTTTCTCCAGCTCTCTCTTTACAATCAACATAGTGCTCTGCAAGGGTTTCCAATTGAGTCCAAAGTTCTTGTAATCAGTCTTAGATTTATGTAAATCTTGGGTTGAAGGTCGAGCTTCCTTCAATGGTAGAGAATCTATGTTCTGGTTTCTTTTGTGATTAAAGGTTACAGTTAGGATTTGGGGATTGATTGTGTAAAGATTTGGAGTTGATTTGTTCTTGTAATCTATAAACTTCTAATCTCTTAGTGCAGTGAGCCCCAAAAGTCCATGGAGCTTAACGTGGATGTAGCTTATTCCCAATTTTGGAATAAGTGAACCACGGTAAAATCCTTGGTGTTCTTGATTGTGTGTTCTTGCTTCTTTGGTGTGTGATTTAGATTCTTTGGAATGTGTTTGATGTTTGTTCTGGCAGATTGAGTTCTAATTTTAGCATAACAACAATTTTATCTTATTTTATTTTTTCTGTCAGCAAGAAGAATGGAGTACCTTCCATTCTTCACTACCCTTTGTTCTTTGATCTTGCTATTGAGCATGGAGTTGTCATCTGCAGCTGATATGATAACTCCCAGACAATTTATCAGGGATGGTGACAAATTAATTTCCTCTTCCCAAAGCTTTGAGCTAGGCTTCTTTTCTCCAGGAAACTCAAACTACAGGTATGTGGGGATCTGGTACAAGATTAGTCCTGAGATAGTTGTGTGGGTTGCAAAAAGAAAAGATCCAATTCCAGATCGTCAAGGAGCTTTAACCATCAGCAACAACGGACGTCTTGTACTTATCAACCAAAAGAAGAGCATTATCTTGTCTTCAAACTCATCCAAGGAGCCTGAAAATCCAGTAGTACAACTCCTAGATTCTGGAAACCTTGTTCTCAAGGACAGTAATGACAGGAGTCCTGAAAGCTACATGTGGCAGAGTTTCGATTATCCATCAGATACATTGTTGAGGGACTTCTCTACCTCCACAGGATTCTAAATTGCAAATAGTTCACAGGGATCTGAAGACCAGTATATCTTGTTAGACAGTGAATTGAATCCTAAAATTTCAGATTTTGGGTTGGCAAGAATTTCAAAAATGATGCAAAAGAGGTGAACACAAAGAGAGTTGTCGGAACATAGTAAGTTCTACTACTATAGTACATGTATTTTCAATTTTAAAGAACTTATATATGATCCTTTGATGCAGCGGCTACATGTCTCCTGAGTATGCCATGATGGCACAATTTCTTTGAATCCGATGTTTTTAGCTTGGGTGGCTTCTGCTAGAGATATAAGTGGAAGAAGGAATAGAGGATTCCATCACCTCGATCACCATCATAACCTTATGGACATGTAAGTAGAAAACTTATATGCTGCTGCCTTTTTTTCACACTACCTATTTTGGTGAAAACATTAAGTACACGTGTTAAAATATTCTCAGGCCTGGCTTCTTTGAATGATGGAAGGGCCCTGGAACTAATGGATAGGTATTTAGAAGATTCTTTATCGAATCTCAAGTTAAAAGATGTATTCAAGTGGGTTTATTATGCGCTCAAAAATTCCCAGAAAGCAGGCCAGACATCTCTTCTGTAGTTTTCATGTTAGCAAATGAAGACGTGGTGCTTCCTCGCCTAGAGAGCCAGGTTTCTTCACAGAAAGAGGTTTCAGCACAGATACATCATCAAGTAAAGATAAATCTCTTACAGGAATTATTTGAGCGTAAACATAGAGGAAGGCAGATATTTCTGCGCCAGTTTAGTAGTGTTTTTCGGCTGGGGAATGCAGTATTATGCAGATGCTTTTTTTCTATCGATGCCATAAACTTTAATGTCTTTCTACCGTTGTTATGTGTTTGTAAAATAGCCAGAAATTGCTTTTGAGTGGGAAAAGAAAAAAAATTTCTTGATAGGAAACCAGCTAAAGAACCTATGTTCTTAATTTCATTTAGAAATCAGAGGAGTGTAACAAATAGAAATTGAACAAAAAATTGCATTGAGAAGAACTTGTGTAAAAGAGATAAACGTTTATTCATCATAACACATAACAATCTCTTCTTATTTCTGGGGAAGAGAAACAGTCATACTCTCTTCACTAAGGAAGAGACAACATCTTAAAACTCTTCACTAAATCAAGCATAACCATACATTCCCTTCTATATGTTAAAGGGATAACTGACAATAACTGAAATACAACCATTACAAAGAAGTTCTGAAAAACTTCTATTTGATTTTATCAAGCCTTAAATTGTCTAAAACGTGCTAGGCATTAAGCATTCTGGAATTTTTTCCAGCCTTTCATCATCTTTTTTGCTACAGCATCTCTTTCTTCAACCACAAAAATTTCAATTTCTACCAAAAGGTGTTCACATTCCAACATTTCAGAATAAGGGGAAGTAATTTAATGGTCGGACAATCATAGTGCAGTTTGACAAACTATCAGGTTCCCCCAGTTAATCACTGTTTCTTGATGAAAGATGGTACTTCCACTCCTAGCATGAATGGTTTCACCAACATTTGGGTCACTGAATTACTAGTTTAACCAGGCCTTTCTAAAATTGAACTAATAATTTTTGGCTGATTATGTCAACTCATAGATTGCCAAGGGCATGAAACAGGAAAGAATGCTATCCTACAAAAAGCGAATTTCTAATATGTCCTCTAAATAAGATAGAAAACATCAATCAGTGACTGGTCAGTACATCAAGATACAGGTGTCATGTACGCTTTAATTTGGGGACTGTCAAGGTTCTAAAATTTTCTTCTGGATCGGATAGAAGTCTTTGATCCAATGTTGTCGAATAATAGAAAGGCCCTGTAACTACTGGACAGGTGTCAGAGGTTCTTTCATCGAATGTCAAGTTCAAAACATGTATTCAAGTGGGTTTATTTTGTAATTAAAAGTTCCCACAAAACAGGCCAGAAATGTCATCTGTAGTTTCATGTTGGCAAATGAAGAAGTTATGTACCTCAGCCTAGACAATCAGGTTTCTTCAAAGAGAGAGGTTTCAGCACTGATACAACAACACAAGCATAGAAAATTCATACGGAAAGTGCACTAGTATAACCATTCAGGAAGGCAGATAGAGTTCATGTGTTGTTTAGTTGTCAAGCCCTCCCTAGTATCTCTATCCCACCGGATCGGACGCTTCAAGAGACTCAGGATTCTGAGAAGCAGGTGAATATTTTGAAAACATTTCATAAAAACAAATCTGTTTATAGAGTAAATGAAAGTAGTACATCTACATATTTAGTTTTGAAAGCGGAAATACACAAAATAAATGCTTTGAAAGCAAGAGCTGAAAAATCCAGTTGCAGAAAAATAGTATCAGAGTCCACTCAAGTTTGAAAAACATGCAGATTATCATGTCAATGCCACCTAAAGCATAGAGTAGCTCCACACAAGTTTGAAAAAACATGCAGATTATCATGTCAATGCCACCAAAGCATAGAGTATGCTCCACACGAACCCGATCTACAACCTTGGGTGGGGGACATAAAAAAGTGAGTTGGGAGCCCAGTGAGCGGATAATACATTTTATACGAAATAACTTTTTAACTTTGAAAACGTACATGGAAAATCTAATTGCATGACACAACAACACAATGCACTCACAGATAAAGCAACGATATCATATATTATTCACAGATGCTATGAAATCACATACCACTACATATTATAAAATCAATCATCCACGCCATACTAGCACCTAGGGACCTAGGTCATGACTCTCCAAATCAGTCCAAATATAGACATAAAGCTAAACCACTTGAATCTACCTTGGGATGGTACCATCCCTAGTCTACCTTGAGATGGTATAAACATACGGATAACCATACTCGATGTAGTAACACCTCAGTGCGTCATAATGATATCAAATACAATCCCCCCACGGTCTACCTCGAGGCGTCAAAATTCCACATCGGCCAATAGTTTCCTAAAAAGGAAGGATTGCGTTGGATTCTTATGATTATGGATGCACCTTTTACAAGGGTAATAGATTATGTAGAACTTAATTCAAATAGTTAGACAGGGAGACATTGGAAAAGTAAAAACTTCAACTTCATAACTTTTGCAAGTTTTATTATTTTATTTATTTATTTTTTGTTGACCGGGGTGTGTAGGCCAAATTACCTGTACCTAAACTAATCTGGGCCTTAAGTTATGGTTGTTTGCTATATCAAATTTCCAACAGTCAAATCACAAATAAACTTCTATTCTATACATAGAAATAATATGGTCACCCTGATAAAACAAATACATCTAAGCTAGAAGCAGAAAAAAATCCGAATTGAGTACATGATGGATTGTCTTAACTAAGGACTCAAAACATGAGCGCCGATGACCAAGTTCTTGACTTAACTAGCGAGATTATGGTTTGGGCTTTGGGGACCACAATGACAGTGTTTACAGGTAATTCAAAGACTTACGCGGTTTGGAAAGTTAAGGGATTGTGACAAATGTGACGCTGAAAGTCCCCCAATAATTAGATTTTTGTTAGCAGGCCATAGATAAGAGACAGTGAAAGTCTTAAGAATTTAATCCCCAATAATTGATAGATTTTTTTATGCAGGCCATAGAAAAGAGACAAGAAAGTCTAGCATTTAATGGCTTGAGGTACGTTTGATAGGGACATAAATTAACGAACCGGGTTATCTCCTTGAAAAGATTCTGCAAAATTATGAGCTCTTTCTTAACACAGTAAAAACTAAAAGTACAGTCAGGAACGTATATATTGATGCTAGATTATGACACCCACTATTCGCAAGTACAAAGTGCTAAGCAGACTTAAATTATACATAACTGAAAAATGGAAAAAAATAAAAGGAAGAGTGTTTAAAGTAGTTCAGATGCTTTTAAGCGAATCCTAAGTCCATTGTCTTTTTATTATGAAAGAGTAAATCAGGTCACATGTAGGGATCTAAGAGAACAGAAATACAGAGAGGGGGAGAAAGTGTTTTTTGTTATCAGAACTAGAATCCCAAAAAATAGAGAGGAATCCTCTATTTATCGTAAGAGGTTTTAGGTAATGATTATCGGTCTACCAATGGGCAGGTGCTGTGCAATTCCTACCCTACTTCCCATTGGTCGGTTGCATGAGATATTCTTAAATCGCGCAAGGCTTGGGCAAGGTAGGTGACTCCCAACCACTCACTCGCCAGACCTTTACCGCCAAGCTGATGATAGTCTTACTCCTTCTATCCTGGGTGACATGGCTACACTAGATGACACAATGCTTCCTGATTGATTAGTCTTTGCTGATGTAAGCTTGCGTTAGCCATGATTTTTTAGGCTAAACAGAAGCCCCGATTCTTAAGGTTCAAGGCTTGAACTTTGAGAACTTATGATTATGCTATGATTTGGCTCATCCCGAGGATCGCTTGCTCGAGCGCAGGTGGAGGACGGTTGAAATAACAAGAAGTTCACGATTTTACTCGACTAGCGAATTGAGTGGAGGTCACGACATGGGCTTGGGAACTTCACAAGCGACCTAAGATGATCATTCCCCAAAGGTTCGACGACCTGGGGTAGATCCTGCTCAGTGCTATACCAACATGCTTCGAACTTTGCGATCGCTCTCGACCTAAACACTAGGAAAATTCTCTCTGAAAATTGGAGGTCACTTTGTTCTCGAGCTCAGTACATGGAGAAGAGTGTTTCATTCGAATGACCTTTTCAGATGTTATCCATTGCGTTTGATGCAGGCCTGTCAATAAAGTAATCTTTATCTGAAAAACGTGCCTTTGCGTAATAAGTGTTAGCATGAGCATTAAATGCAAGTCATGTTGAAACGCATTCTCTTTTAAGGATAAATGCGAATGAGGGTGTATTCAATATAGTCAAGATAAAATGCGACGTTTGTTTCTCAACGGAGGGAAATATTGATTGATCTTCACGAAGCATGAAGGTTACTCTTCACGAGGATTGGTGACATGTGGTCGCATTAATGGCTAGGAACGCGTCTCGTCCAAACGTCGCTTGCAGAGGAAATAAGCATGCCTTCTTCCTATTAAAAAAACCTAACCCCACTTCATGGTCACAGAATTCAAATCTCAGAGAGAAAATATAGAGTTTTTTGACTAAAAAAGTAGTTGATGCGCACTCGCCTCTACGACAGAGTTTATCCCAACAACCAAGGGTAAGGAATACTCTTCCTTCTTTTCATTCTTGTTAAAAACTCGATTTTCTCACAGCAATGGTAGGTTGAACGATGGTAAATTTTTATGATGCACATCCTTTGGTAGTGTTAAAAAAGGAACACTCTTAAAAATCAAAAACCTAGGGAACAAATCATTGGGAACTCATTCTCAAGGATGTTTAGGGTTTTTAGGGACTAAGGAGGGAAAATTTGGTTTTTCTTACACTTTTGAGGCATTGTACGAAACACGCGTATGGAGACTGAGTATCTCTTTGTGTCGCACCTTTTCAGACTTCAAGAGTAATGGAATCTTCAGAGATGAGAGTAGGTGCTGGAACTAGCTCACAGCCCCGAGCACCTAGGCAGGTCCTGCATAGGCGGTGCTATCAGTAGCCACTGTGGATGAGTTCAAAATGCGGTAGACCAGTGCGACATGTAAATGTCTATCAGCATAGGCTACACACCAATTAGGACCCTCCAGAGGGAATGCTGCGATCTAGAGTCAATCTTCAAATGCGAGGTGATAATACCTTTTCACCCTTCATCAGTCGATCATCGATCACTTCAAGGTTGTGTCATTTCAACTGCACCAACACATAATGATACGATTGCTATGTGCATCGCATGCCGCAAACACGAACTCGGCGAGTTAACAGCGTTGAAATTGCCTGTGCTTACTACTTAAAGAAAAGCAAGGACAAGGATTTTTTATCTCTCGAAACGATCTACGATGAGGGAGGGATATTTGGTTACCCGAACAATGTTGGGGCTTATGACACCAAATATTTCTTCTTCAAGTATGATGGTGTTTGTAAATTAAGGAGTCGAGTAGGTTCTTCCCTTTTTTTTCCAAACTGACTTTCTTTTCCTTTCTCTTTTGGAGTTAAGAGTAATAGAACTTTTCTTTTTCATAGAGAACAAGACAACCAGGGTTGGCTCTAGCAGATTTCAGCCGTATCGAGGTGTTTGGTCGGATGCAAAACTGCTTGGACTACTGCCAACTGCGAAAGTACTGATTTTTAGCCTCGAGGCATTCTAGAAGCTCCAGCCCATAAGTATCTTCATATCTAGAAGAACTTTTCGCTTTGACCAAAGATGAGTTTTTGCCAACACATTATCATGGCGTGCATTGACCATGCCACTAAGGGTTTCGAAGCACCTACAAAGGCTAAGGGATGGTATTCCCCGGGTCAATTGACTGAGCCAGCGAGGCAACCCCAACGTCACCCCTCAAGAAGGGTATGGATTGACATGGCAAGGCAACCACCCACGGCGAGACATGCATAAGTTTGGCCTATGGTTGCTTGTGCCACGAAGCAGAAAACCATGGCCACAAGACTAAGAAAAGGAAACAGTTGACACAAGGAGGAAACAGAGTCAAAGCTAGAAGGCTTTGGGTGTAATTGGAAGGAACTTAGCCTTACCCTATCACTCGCTCAAGAGTGCCCCTAATGGACCCCTTTGACAAGTCGGCAACCCTAAGAGCTCACGCAAGGGAGCGGGAGCGACCACGACTACTCAGAAGAGAGCGAGCAAGCAACGGGTTGAGGATTACCTGTTCCATCGGGGCTAAACTAGTCTGTGTTGGTTATTTAGGGCAACTACCAAAACACTTACAAATGGTAATGTACACCCTATTAGAATGTCAGTTGTCAAAGTCTTCGAGGAGTTCGTAGCTTCCCGACCTACCGACCTAGTGGCTATGGTGTCCAATGCATAGTCAGGTAAAACGACCTGTTCTCTTTGAAACTTTTTTGTTTTATGATTTTGAGGAAAGGAAATTGACTTTTGTTCTCTTTTCCCATGCAGTCTTTGCTCGCTCTCACCGGGCCTACAGAAGTTCGATATGGACCCTGCCGACATCTCTAAGCTAAAAGAGGAGAATGTCAAGCTGAAGCAAGACTCACGGCATGGATGTAGAGGCTAAAGCAGCTCGCATACACGGATTAGTATTGGTAGAGAGAGATTCTGCACTTTAGGCTACGAACTTTTAGAAGGTCGAGCTCGAGAAGAGGGAGGAGGACAACAAGAATCTCCATAGATGGTGGCAAGACTCATCAAGGAGTTGAGTAGGAGAGAGAAAAAGTTGAAGGTGAGCACATATCATGCTAAGGTGGCGGAGGAGAGTTGGGCCAGTTGTGGGGAACTATGAGAAGCAGAAGAGGACAATAGAGGCGGACCTGAGTTGTCTCGAAAGCAGTTGTTCATTAATCAAAACGATGAATCACAAACCTTGAGTTGAGATGATGGTTGCTCATTAGGCAATATAGGCCATTTATAGTTACGGCGGGAAACCGGAGATGGACATCTTCAACTTCGGATGAAGACTAGTCATCCTTGCTTCCATGCTTCAAGCTTAAGAGGTCAAGTAGTAGGAGGAACAAGAACCTCTTTTCAGAAATGATCAGCCTAGTTTCCCAAAGATCGGCAAACGATCCGAAGGTAGGATATCCAAAGGATAAGGAGGTCGTGCTCAGGGGGCTTGGAGATGAAGCACAATGATTGCCCTTTTTTTCATCTTTGTAGTTCTCCTAGATTTTTAGCTTTGTAACTCCTTTTTTATTTCTATACATACTTTTTAATATATAAAAGGAACTCTTGGTCACACGATAACACTTTTTAATTTAAACACTTCGCAAGACAAATATGATTCTAACCATTGAACTTACAAAATGTTATAAAGAACAAAATTATAACAAAAGACTTAAGATCATGACACAAGTTTTTCTTTGAGAAGAAAAAGAACACTTATTCATAATACACAAGAAGGAAAATTTTACAAGTAAAGAAATAATCAAAGCTGTAAGTGAGTTAAGAATACTGATACTAGGGGCGAAGATGTTCAACATTCTAAACTGCGACACTTCGGAACTGTTGATTCTTTTAAGGTGATACATACCAGGTTGTATTATCTTGCAATACGGTATGGATCTCCTAGATGGGTCCCAATACACCAACTCGGTTCCCTTGTCTAAGAAGGACTCTTTCAGAACCAAGTCGCCAACTTGAAAGGCCTTCTCTTGACTTTGGAGTTGAAGAATCTTTTTGCCCACTAATAGTAGGAAGTTATCCTAACCGAGCTTTGTGCGTATTCTTCAGCCAAGTCCAGATTCGCACGCAAGAGTGCTTCATTATCTGCCTCGTTAAAAAATTCTTCCAAAGTGAACCATTTCTACTCCCTGGGACATTGTCTCAACCATACGCTAGCGAGAAGGATGTTTCTAAGTAGAGGTTATCAAAGTGTCCTATATGCCCATAGGACTTCTGGGAGGTCGTCAACCTATTCCTTGGTGCGCCAAGTTTGCCACAATGTATGCTATATAGTCTTGTTGATAGCTTCAACCTGACCATTGGCTTGTGGTCTTGCATTAAGGCAAACTTTTATGAATCTCAACTCGTCGCAAAACTGCTTGAATCCCTCATTGTCGACCTGTTTCCCATATCAGGATGAGTGTATGAGGAATCCATAGCGGCATACTATATTTTTGAAAACAAAGTCTTTGAGCTTTTGGTAGTGATCGCGGCCAAAGGCTCAGCTTTGACCCATTTAGTGAAATAATCCACTATGACCACTGCATACTGACGTCCCTTTACCGATTTGATGGGCTCAATGAGATCAATTCTCATAGAGAATGGCTAGGGACTGGTCATTGTCATTAGCTGTGGGAAGAGCGTCGTAGAACATTCGCGAACTTCTGACACTTATCATACCTTTACAAAGTTGAAGGTGTCCTCGTGAAGTAGGGGTCAATAATATCCCTAATGGATAATCTTATTGGCGAGATTGGATGAGGGGAGTGCTAAACCCTCGCTTGACAGCTAATTCCTAATAAGTGTGTAAAAGAGCAGCTCTGTGTCTACAGGATTCTTGTCTCAGTTTATCGTTAGGCAGAGTCCTATCTTGGAGATATTAAATAATTGGAGTCATCTAGGAAGTAGACTCGGTGCTAGTATGGTGCTCAAAGGAGCTAATGCTGGGAACTCAATGTACGAACAAGAAGTTGTTGGGACATCGGAGTCTAGCAATGAGGTTTTTTTAGCCAAAGCATTCGTGACAAAGTTACTCTCTTTCAAAATTGACTGATCATATAATGCTTGAAAGGCTTAAACGCGGCCAGCTTTCCTCAGATAGTTAATCATATTCTCTCTTTGACTTTCTCCCGGGATCTGATTAACAACCAGTTGGGAGTCACTATAGATGTCAATTATTTTCGACCACATTTCTCTGTTAGTAGTAGACTAGTAAATAACACTTCATATTCGACCTGATTATTCATAGCTTTGAATATGAACCTAAGAATTCCATGGATCCGAGTCCCTTCAGACTAAGGAGTAGAAGAACAGCTCCGGCTCTTCTTATTCAAAGACCATTACATAGAGGATCCCAGTTGGTAAGTTCTAAAAGTTTCCTAGACAAATTCGCTGGCTGTCTGTTCGGGTTCTTGATCTGGCTAATAACAGAACTCGAAAATAAAATCAGCAACGCCTGCCCTTTGACTACTATCTCGGTTGTAATACAGATTGAATTGGCTTAATTTCATAGCCCATTTAAGCAACTTACCCCAAGCCTCCAGCTCTTGAAGAACTTGTCTAATGGGTAGTTAGTCAGAATATGGATGGTTTGGCATGAAAGTAAAGTTGTAACTTCCTAGAAGTAATCAGTAGGGCATAGGCAATAGTTCCATCTCTGGATATCGTGTCTCGACATCCAGCAGCCGCTTGCCCCCTATATACATTGGCCACTAAACTTTGCCCTCTTCTCAGATGAGAGTTGTACTGAACGCATACTAGGAGACGGACAGGTAGATATAATAAGTTCTCCTTGGGAAGAGGCTTGGATAGAAGAGGCAGCTTTCCAGATATTCCTTTATGCTGGAAGGCTTCACATTCGGAGTCCATTCGAACTTCTTGTTAGCCTTGAGTATATTAAAGAACGGCAAGCAATGATCGTGTTGCTCTCATATGAAGCGACTGGGAGCCATTATCTTCCCATTCAAGCTTAAACTTGCTTTTGTTTACGGGACTTGTATATCTAATAGAGCGCGATATTTTCGAGGTTGATTTCAATCCCTCGATGGGTGACCATATACCCTGAGAATTCCAAAGGATACTTTGAACGAACACTTACTTCGAAGTAGGACGAACATTTCAACAAGATGTGTTATGTGATTTGAAGCGAAATGCGAAACCGCATGTCATCGATATAGATCTCCATGATTTTCCAATCTACTTGGAAAACATATAGTTAAAAACGTGGTAGGTTGCCCAAGCGTTCTTTAGAACGAAGGGCATGACCTTATAATAGTACAGTCTTTGATTGTGATGAACGGGTATACTCCTTATCATGCTATACATGGGATCTGATTTACCTCAAATAGTGTCACAGAAGCTCAACAATTGTGCCCAGAGGTGGCATTGATGAGCTTACGATCCTGGGCAAAGGGAAACTATCCTTCGGATAGGTATGTTGAGGTTAGAGAAATCAACGCCAGTTCGCAACTTGTCTTGGGTTTCTTCACCAAAACCAGATTGGCGACTAACTCAAGTAATGAGATCCCGAATGAACCCGTTTGAGAGGAGTTTTTCCCTCAACTTTAAGGCAACCTAGCGCTCCGAGTCCATGGCTTTTCTTTCTGGGAACTAGCTTGACTGCGCTGTTGATGTTAAGTACATGACATATTATTTTTGAACTGATCCCGACCATATCAGCATGAGTCTATGCAAAAACATCGATATTTTGTCTGAGCAAGCTTGTTAAATCTATATAGTAGCTGTGGGCTAAGATACTCCTGATTCTCAATGCTCGCGTTGACTCATTCTGTCAATAGATACGTCTGAAAGAGACTCAACGACCCCACATGGGAATACTCCTCTTGAACTTGAGGATCTATGCAATTTCCACTAGACGAGTTATGGCTCGATCTACTGATCGCCATTGCTTACTGGGAATGCATCGGCATCCCTTTCCCTTTGCAGTGCATCTGCACTGCCTTTACATAATAGTCGCGAGATTCGCTCTAAGACCCTTTCATTTCCCCACACCCCGTCGGAGTGGGAAACTTCATCTTCAGATGATAAATAGAGGTGATGGCCTTAAAACTTCATAGTAATACTAAAAACTCCATCATCTGATCACTTCGTTGGTCCATCACAAAGTGACGAGAAGTGCGATGTTCCTTGGGGAATTAGATGATACCTCGTAAAACCATAGAGAGGAATAGAGGCAGGCTTATACTACCTCGTCTAACTGCATCTCCTTAAAAGTCGCTGAAATAGATATTCAAAACGCTACCAGTACACAACCTGTGAACTTCATACGACGACTTCAGGCACGATGACAAGTGCATCCTCATGGGGAGATGCAGTCGCATCACATCTTTCTCTAAGAAGGTAATCTTTTCTTCTCTGTGAACCTTAACAGGCCACATATGTCATGTCATACAATCACAGAGGTCATGGCGAGCTTTCGAGTGTACCTTTCCTCGGCACTCGAGAATTCCCTCGAGATGCGGTCCTTCAAAATAATCTCACAAAGTAAAGACCCTTGCAACCACGACATTCTTCCCCAGTTTTTGATCTCTCCCGAATGGGTCGCTCTTGATCCTTCTCCCGAATGGGAGTCGGACCGTTAACATACTCCTTGAAGTGCCTCTGCTTGATGAGGTCTTCATTGCTAGCTTGAGAGTCCGACACTCATCGTGTGTGGTGCCTATATCTCGATGATAACAGCAATATTCCTTTCTGTTTTTGCTAAAGAAGGATTATTCATCAGCGCTAGCTCACCAAGCAGGCCGACCTCTTTGACTTGTATAGAATAGCCGATACTAACATGTTTAGAAAAGTATACTAATTCTTGTCGCTATTGCGATAAGGAAATGGGCATAGGATTATTAGGGCTTAAACAACTGTTTTCTCCCTTCGCTGATCGTCATTGGCCACTTGCAATCAGCTCTTCTACTACCTCCACTGGTTAGGAGCATTGGTCAAAGTATTGGGGTCATGGCAATGGAGCGGCCATGGAATTCTCTATTCGGAGATAATTCTCTGTAAGGTCGTGGAAGCGGGGTGAGGGAAAGTCATCCTTGGATTGCAGCTTTTTCACAGGTTGGTCTACGGGTGGACTTCTACAATAATGAGAGTCTGAACAGATTCTTCAGATGTGTTAGCCACCTTGTGCAACTCCCTGTGGAACCTGTCAATGTAGGATTGGAGGGATTCATTCTTTTCCTGCCATATGTTGCTTAGATATCTCAACGGCATTGAGAACTTCCTGTTCACCTGGAAGTGTCTCAAGAATAATGAGCTCATCTGTGCCAGGAGTTAATAGATCTTGGTGGAAGTGATCTAAACCAGCTCTTGGCATGGGCAGTCAGGATCACTGCGAAACAGTGCCATTAGCCAAGTTGGAAACTTGTTGAAGCTCCATGAGGTCGTAAAATCATAGAGGTGGTCTTGCAGATTAGAATTCCATCGAATTCTTGCATGTCAAGCATTCTAAACCTCAATAGGAGAAGAGCAGCTAAACATACTAGAGAAGGGAGACGCCTAGGACTCCTCGTGCTATTTTGTTGAGCTCTAAGCTGATCTAGAGCTCATTGTAACTCTTTAATCTGAGGCAACACGATGTCTAGTGATATTTTTGCAACATGGGTTCGACCTCATGATTACGGTTGAGAAAAGACCACATATCGGACTCTTCCTCTCCTCGGTCAGAGGCTTGACATATCTTGACACACGTTGAGTGAAGCCATGTGAAGGCAATGAAGGTTAGAGGAGTTAACCCAACCCCTCAGTGGTCAGAACCGACCCAAGTTGCTAGGGGTTCCTTGCCTTGCACTTGTAAGGGGTGCCATGCAATATGGCGTAGGACGGTTCATGATGCAACATGTAGCCAAGTGTAAAGCCATAGGTATTCTACATGTTTCATGGCGGTAATCGTTGGTCCTTTGGAGCCCTTCGGTAATTATCTGCCCCCTATTTCCCTTTCCTTTCACGTGCACAGTGTGCGTGACATGGGCTATCGCCCGTTTTCTGCTTTAGCGTGACCTATAGGCGTTTTTGTGGTAGCATCGCCTTATTAGACTCAGGTGGTACAATTTGATCAAAATGGTCTACCTTCAGTTAACAGTTTGGAGAGTATTGTTGAACCTCTCTAAGTAATCCATCACCACTGGGTCGAGCTATGAGCTCGAAGGAATGTCCGTTGTGGTACTATACTGAATCAGGGGCACTTTGGGAGAAGTGTTATCCGTACCCTAGGGACCTCCTCGTTGCGGGGCTAGCTTGCTTGGTTTCGAAACCACGGGCCATTTGCTAAGGAACATCGATTGATCAGAGATTCCTGATGAGAGATATACTAAATCAGGCTCCTTTAGTGCTAAATTGTGATGCTGATTTTGACACCAATACTTGCACATGCAAGTGCTAAGGAACTTAGAAATTGCACGTGAACTGGGAAATAAAACAAATAAAAGGGAGACGATTTTTAAAGTGGTTCAGAACCTCAAAGAAAATCCTAAGTCCACTACTTTTTATTATGAAAGAATACAATCAGGTCGTATGCAGTGATCTAAGAGAACCGAAACACAAGAAAGGAGGGAGAGAGTGTTTTGTTATCAAAACTACAATCCCGAAAAATAGAGAGGAGCCCTCTATTATAGTAAGACGTTTTTAGGGAATGATTATGGTTGCCAGCAGGCAATGCCATGCAGTTCCTACCCTGCTTCCATTGGCTGATTGCATGGAAGATAACCTAAATATGTAGGGCTTGGGCAAGTGGGTGACTCCCAATCGTTCACTCGCCAGGCCTTATCAAAGCTGATGACAGCCTTACTCCTTCTATCCTTAGGCGACATGGCAGTGTCTAGATGGCACAATGCCTTCGAATTCTAATTGGTCCTCGCTGACGTAAGCCTACATCAGCCTAATTTTTTAGGATCACAATATGGAAATTTTTCGGACCTTCCATTCTTCACTACCCTTTGTTCTTTGATCTTGCTATTGAGCATGGAGTTGTCATCTGCAGCTAATATGATAACTCCCAGACAATTTATCAGAGATGGGGAGACATTAATTTCGTCCTCCCAAAACTTTGAGCTAGGCTTCTTTTCTCCAGGAAAATCAAACTACAGGTACGTGGGGATCTGGTACAAGATTAGTCCTGAGATAGTTATGTGGGTTGCAAACAGAAAAGATCCGATTCCAGATCATCAAGGAGCTTTAATTATCAGCAACAACGGAAGTCTTGTACTTATCAACCAAAATAAGAGCATTATCTTGTCTTCCAACTCATCCAGGGTGCCAGAAAATCCAGTGGTACAACTCCTAGATTCTGGAAACCTTGTTCTTAGGGACAGTAATGACAGGAATCCTGAAAGCTACATGTGGCAGAGTTTTGATTATCCATCAGACACATTGTTAGAAGGCATGAAGTTGGGATGGAACTTAAAAACTAGTTTTGAGCGACAATTGACCCCATGGAAAAGTGAAGATGATCCAGCCCCAGGAGAATCTAGCCTCAGACTTGACATTAGTGGGGTGCCTCAACTAGTCATTGGTACGCCATCAAGGAAATCAGTTCGTAGTGGACCATGGAATGGTCTTCAGTTCGGTGGCATTCCCATGATGCACAACAAGGTCTTCAAACCAATGTTGGTGCACAAAGAAGATGAGTTGTATTACGCATATGAGCCTTTTGACAAGACAGTTATCACAAGATTAATGGTGGATCCAACAGGTCATATGCAGCGTCTTGTATGGAATGAGAAGTTTAGGGGATGGCGTATTGTGTACTCTTGGCCATAAGACATTTGTGATAATTATGCACAGTGTGGTGCTAATGCTTACTGCAGAATTAGCAAGACACCTAATTGTATATGTTTGAAGGGGTTTGAAATTAATTCAGAAGATGAATGGGACACACCAGACACTATGAAATGTGTAAAGAAATCACCAACAGAATCAGATTGCAGAAATGGAGAAGGGTTTCAAAAGCTTGCACGAATGAAATTGCCCGATATTAATTGGTTAAACCAAAGTATGAATATTAAGGAATGTTATGCAGAGTGCTTGAAGAACTGCTCGTGCAGGGCTTATGCAGACTTAAATGAAGGTGGAGGAATTAGTGGCTGCATGATGTGGTTTACTAACCTGATTGATATGAAAGAATGCTCAGACCGATTCACTTGGGGACAGGATATCTTTATACGAGTACCCGCTTCAGAACTAGGTAAGGGTGTTATTTTATTTACAGTTGAACAAGGAAATGCAAAAGAACTGCTGCATTCCTAATGGCGTGGCTTTGGTCCACCTACGTTAGGAAAACCAATCTGTTCTGTTTGTACATTTTATTACTCTGAAAAAGAATTAAATTTCAACAAATTGATTAAGTATTTTCATGCTGCCTACTCTAAAATCAGTTAATGATTCGAGCAAGAAGAAAAGAATAAAAATCATTGCATCGGTCTCGACTACTTCTGGCATCCTTATATTCGGACTTGCGTTCTGGAAAGTTTGGAAGAAAAGAAAGAACAAAGGTACTACATTCATCTCATCTTGCTCATTTTTTGTTAGATTTCATGAAGTTCATTTGGCAATATCTTAAATTCAGTTTATGATATAATGACACTCAATTAGTTTCCAAAATATATTAAAACAATTCATACACTTCTGAAATTTATTAGTAACCGTTCTGAGGGGAAAACTAGAACTAGATTAATTTGTATGCTAATGAAATCTCAGTTGAGGTCACTAACATTCACTCTATTTAAAATGAACAGGTGACGAAGAGGTTCAAACTTTAATTGTCCTGCAGAGCAAGAAGGAAGACACGGAAGTACCTTTATTTCCTTTAGCAACGGTAGCTACTGCCACTAACAATTTCTCTAAAGCCAACATGATTGGTGAGGGTGGATTTGGTCCTGTTTACAAGGTAAAAAGGTTATATGTTATGAAACACTCACCAGAAGTTGCCTTAAACCTCTTCATAGCAAATGATAAACTTTCTTATCTGTTTGACAATACACAGGGAAATCTTTCAGATGGACAGGAAATTGCAGTGAAGAGGCTTTCAAAACAGTCAGGACAGGGTCTTGAAGAATTCAAGAACGAGGTCGCTATAATCGGCAAGCTTCAACACAGGAATCTTGTTGCTCTTATTGGAAGCTGCGCTGAAGGAGATGAAAGGATACTGATCTATGAGTATATGCCCAATAAAAGCTTGGATTATTTTATTTTTGGTAGCATTTCTGAACCCTATATCCATATAATTAGTCACACATTTATTAGTTACTCAAGTTCGATCTTACATTCAAAATAGAAAATTCTAGGACAAGTTTAATTTCAATTACTGAAGTTGGCAATGATGTGCAGATCGTGAAAGAAGGAAGCTCTTGTCCTGGAAAAAGCGCTTTGAAATTATTATTGGGATTGCAAGAGGACTTCTCTACCTCCACCAAGATTCTAAATTGCAAATAGTTCACAGGGATCTGAAGACCAGTAATATCTTGTTAGACAGTGAATTGAATCCTAAAATTTCAGATTTTGGGTTGGCAAGAATTTTCAAAAATGATGCAAAAGAGGTGAACACAAAGAGAGTTGTCGGAACATAGTAAGTTCTACTACTATAATTAAATGTATTTTCAATTTTAAAGAACTTATATATGATCCTTTGATGCAGCGGCTACATGTCTCCTGAGTATGCCACTGATGGCACAATTTCTTTGAAATCCGATGTTTTTAGCTTGGGTGTGCTTCTGCTAGAGATAATAAGTGGAAGAAGGAATAGAGGATTCCATCACCTCGATCACCATCATAACCTTATTGGACATGTAAGTAGAAAACTTATATGCTGCTGCCTTTTTTCACACTACCTATTTTGGTGAAAACATTAAGTACACGTGTTAAAATATTCTCAGGCCTGGCTTCTTTGGAATGATGGAAGGGCCCTGGAACTAATGGATAGGTATTTAGAAGATTCTTTTATCGAATCTCAAGTTAAAAGATGTATTCAAGTGGGTTTATTATGCGCTCAAAAATTCCCAGAAAGCAGGCCAGACATCTCTTCTGTAGTTTTCATGTTAGCAAATGAAGACGTGGTGCTTCCTCGACCTAGAGAGCCAGGTTTCTTCACAGAAAGAGGTTTCAGCACAGATACATCATCAAGTAAAGATAAATCTCTTACAGGAAATTATTTGAGCGTAACCATAGAGGAAGGCAGATAATTTCATGCGCCAGTTTAGTAGTGTTTTTCGGCTGGGGAATGCAGTCATTATGCAGATGCTTTTTTCTTTATCGATGCCATAAACTTTAATGTCTTTCTACCGTTGTTTATGTGTTTGTAAAATAGCCAGAAATTGCTATATTGAGTGGAAAAAGAAAAAAAATTTCTTGATAGGAAACCAGCTAAAGAACCTATGTTCTTTAATTTCATTTTAGAAATCAGAGGAGTGTAACAAATAGAAATTGAACAATAAAATTGCATTGAGAAGAACTTGTGTAAAAGAAGATAAAACGTTTATTCATCATAAACACTAACAATCTCTTCTTTATTTCTGGGGAAGAGAAACAGTCTCATATCTCTCTTCACTAAGGAAGAGACAACATCTTAAAACTCTCTTCACTAAATCAAGCATACACCATACATTCCCTTCTATATGTTTAAAGGGATAACTGACAATAACTGAAATACAACCATTACAAAGAAGTTCTGAAAATAACTTCTATTTGATTTTATCTAAGCCTTAAATTGTCTAAAACGTGCCTAGGCATTAAGCATTCTGGAATTTTTTCCAGCCTTTCATCATCTTTTTTGCTACAGCATCTCTTTTCTTCAACCACAAAAATTTCAATTTCTACCAAAAGGTGTTCACATTCCAACATTTCAGAATAAGGGGAAGTAATTTAATGGTCGGAACATCATAGTGCAGTTTGACAAACTATCTAGGTTCCCCCAGTTAATCACTGTTTCTTGATGAAAGATGCTACTTCCACTCCTAGCATGAATGGTTTCACCAACATTTGGATCACTGAATTACTAGTTTAACCAGGCCTTTCTAAAATTGAACTAATAATTTTTGGCTGATTATGTCAACTCATAGATTGCCAAGGGCATGAAACAGGAAAGAATGCTATTCCTACAAAAAGCGACATTTCTAAATATCTGTCCTCTAAATAAGATAGAAATCATCAATCAGTGACTGGTCAGTACATCAAGATTTACAGGTGTCATGTACGCTTTAATTTGGGGACTGTCAAGGTTCTAAAATTTTCTTCTGGATCGGATAGAAGTCTTCTGATCCAAATGTTGTCGAATAATAGAAGGGCCCTGTAACTACTGGACAGGTGTCAGAAGGTTCTTTCATCGAATGTCAAGTTCAAAACATGTATTCAAGTGGGTTTATTTTGTAATTAAAAGTTCCCACAAAACAGGCCAGAAATGTCATCTGTAGTTTTCATGTTGGCAAATGAAGAAGTTATGCTACCTCAGCCTAGACAATCAGGTTTCTTCAAAGAGAGAGGTTTCAGAACTGATACAACATCAAGCATAGAAAATTCATACGGAAAGTGCACTAGTATAAACATTCAGGAAGGCAGATAGAAGTTCATGTTGTTGTTTAGTTGTCACGCCCCCTCCCTAGTATCTCTATCCCACCGGATCCGGACGCTTCAAGAGACTCAGGATTCTGAGAAGCAGGTGAATATTTTGAAAACATTTCATAAAAACAAATCTGTTTATAGAGTAAATGAAAAGTAGTACATCTACATATTTAAAGTTTTGAAAGCGGAAATACACAACATAAATGCTTTGAAAGCAAGAGCTGAAAAATCCAGTTGCAGAAAACATAGTATCAGAGTCCACTCAAGTTTGAAAAAACATGCAGATTATCATGTCAATGCCACCTAAAGCATAGAGTATGCTCCACACAAGTTTGAAAAAACATGCAGATTATCATGTCAATGCCACCTAAAGCATAGAGTATGCTCCACACGAACCCGATCTACAACCTTGGGTGGGGGGACATAAAAAAGTGAGTTGGGAAGCCCAGTGAGCGGATAATACATTTTATACGAAAATAACTTTTTAACTTTGAAAACGTACATGGAAAATCTAATTGCATGACACACAACACCAATGCACTCACATGATAAAGCAACGATCATCATATATTATTCACAGATGCTATGAAATCACATACCACTATCATATTAAATAAATCAATCATCACGACCATACTAGCACCTAGGGACCTAGGTCATGACTCTCCAAATCAGTCCCAAATATAGACATAAAGCTAAACCACTTGCAATCTACCCTTGGGATGGTACCATCCATAGTCTACCCTTGAGATGGTATAAACATCACTGGATAACCATACTCGACTTGTAGTCAACCCTCAGTGCGTCATAATGATATCAAATACAATCCCCCCACGGTCTACCCTCGAGGCGTCAAAATTCCACATCGGCCAATAGTTTCCTAAAAAGGAAGTGATTGCGTTGGATTCTTATGATTATGGATGACACCCTTTTACAAGGGTAATAGATTATGTAGAACTTAAATATCAAATAGTTAGACAGGGAGACATTGGAAAAGTAACAACTTCAACTTCATAACTTTTGCAAGTTTTATTATTTTATTTATTTATTTTTTTGTTGACCGGGGTGTGTAGGCCAAATTACCTGTACCTAAACTAATTCTTGGGCCTTAAGTTAATGGTTGTTTGCATATATCAAATTTCCAACAGTCAAATCACAAATAAATCTCTCATTCTATACATAGAAATAATATGGTCCACCCTGATACAACAAATACATCTAAGCTAGAAGCAGAAAAAATCCGAATTGAGTACATGATGGATTGTCTTAACTAAGGACTCAAAACATGAGCGCCCGATGACCAAGTTCTTGACTTAACTAGCGAGATTATGGTTTGGGCTTTGGGGACCACAATTGACAGTGTTTACAGGTAATTCAAAGACTTACGCGGTTTGGAAAGTTTAAGGGATTGTGACAAATGTGACGCTGAAAGTCCCCCAATAATTAGATTTTTGTATGCAGGCCATAGATAAGAGACAGTGAAAGTCTTAAGAATTTAATCCCCAATAATTGATAGATTTTTTTATGCAGGCCATAGAAAAGAGACAATGAAAGTCTTAAGCATTTAATGGCTTGAGGTAACGTTTGTGATAGGGACATAAATTAACGAACCGGGTTATCTCCTTGAAAAGATTCTGCAAAATTATGAGCTCTTTCTTAACACAGTAAAAACTTAAAAGTACAGTCAGGAACGTATATTATTGATGCTAGATTATGACACCCACTATTCGCAAGTACAAAGTGCTAAGCAGACTTGTAAATTATACATAAACTGAAAAATGGAACAAATAAAAGGAAGATGATTTTTAAAGTAGTTCAGATGCTTAAAGCGAATCCTACGTCCATTGTCTTTTTATTTATGAAAGAGTACAATCAGGTCACATGTAGGGATCTAAGAGAACAGAAATACAGAGAGGGGGAGAAAGTGTTTTTTGTTATCAGAACTAGAATCCCAAAAAATAGAGAGGAATCCTCTATTTATCGTAAGAGGTTTTTAGGTAATGATTATCGGTCTACCAATGGGCAGGTGCTGTGCAATTCCTACCCTACTTCCCATTGGTCGGTTGCATGAAAGATATTCTTAAATCGCGCAAGGCTTGGGCAAGTAGGTGACTCCCAACCACTCACTCGCCAGACCTTTACCTGCCAAGCTGATGATAGTCTTACTCCTTCTATCCTTGGGTGACATGGCTACACCTAGATGACACAATGCCTTCCTGATTCTGATTAGTCTTTGCTGATGTAAGCTTGCGTTAGCCATGATTTTTTAGGCATAACAGAAGCCCCCCGATTCTTAAGGTTCAAGGCTTGAACTTTGAGAACTTCATGATTATGCTATGATTTGGCTCATCCCGAGGATCGCTTGCTCGAGCTGCAGGTGGAGGACGGTTGAAATAACAAGAAGTTCACGATTTTACTCGACTAGCGAATTGAGTGGAGGTCACGACATGGGCTTGGCGAACTTCACAAGCGACCTAAGATGATCATCCCCCAAAGGTTCGACGACCTGGGGTTAGATCCTGCTCAGTGCTATACCAACATGCTTCGAACTTTGCCGATCGCTCTCGACCTAAAAACACTAGGAAAATTCTCTCTGAAAATTGGAGGTCACTTTGTTCTCGAGCTCAGTACATGGAGAAGAGTGTTTCATTCGAATGACCTTTTCAGATGTTATCCATTGCGTTTGATAGCAGGCCTGTTCAATAAAGTAATCTTTATCTGAAAAACGTGCCTTTGCGTAATAAGTGTTAGCCATGAGCATTAAATGCAAGTCATGTTGAAACGACATTCTCTTTTAAAGTATTAAATGCGAATGAGGGTGTATTCAATATAGTCAAGATAACCATGCCGACGTTTGGTTTCTCCAACGGAGGGAAATATTGATTGATCTTCACGAAGCATGAAGGTTACTCTTCACGAGGATTGGTGACATGTGGTCGCATCTAATGGCTAGGAACGCGTCTCGTCCAAACGTCGCTTGCAGAGGAAACTAAGCATCGCCTTCTTCCCTATTAAAAAAAACCTAACCCCACTTCATGTTTTTCACAGAATTCAAATCTTCAGAGAGAAAATATAGAGTTTTTTGCACTAAAAAAAGTAGTTGATGCGCACTCGCCTCTACGACAGAATGTTCATCCCCAACAACCAAGAGGTAAGGAATACTCTTCCCTTTCTTCTTTTCATTCTTGTTAAAAACTCGATTTTCTCACAGCAATGGTAGGTTGAACGACTGGTAAATTTTTCATGATGCACATCCTTTGGTAGTGTTAAAAAAGGAACACTCTTAAAAATCAAAAACCTAGGGAACAAATCATTGGGAACTCATTCTCAAGGATGTTTAGGGTTTTTAGGGACTAAGGAGGGAAAATTAGGGTTTTTCTTACACTTTTGAGGCATTGTACGAAACACTGCGTATGGAGACTGAGTCATCTCTTTGTGTCGCACCTTTTCAGACTTCAAGAGTAATGGACTCTTCAGAGATGAGAGTAGGTGCTGGAACTAGCTCACAGCCCTCGAGCACCTAGGCAGGTCCTGCATAGGCGGTGCTATCAGTAGCCACTGTGGATGAGATTCAAAATGCGGTAGACCAGTTGCGATCAATGTAAATGTCTATCAGCATAGGCTACACACCACTTAGGACCCTCCAGAGGGAATGGCTGCGATCTCAGAGTCAATCTTCAAATGCGAGGTGATAATACCTTTTCACCCCTTCATCAGATCGATCATCGATCACTTCAAGGTTGTGTCATTTCAACTGACACCCAACACATATATGATAGCGATTGCTATGTGCATCGCATGCCGCAAACACGAACTCGGCGAGTTAACAGCGTTGAAACTTGCATGTGCTTACTACTTAAAGAAAAGCAAGGACAAGGATTTCTTCTATCTCTCGAAACGATCTACGATCGAGGGAGGGATATTTGGTTACCCGAACAATGTTGGGGCTTATGACACCAAATATTTCTTCTTCAAGTATGATGGTGTTTGTAAATTTAAGGAGTCGAGTAGGTTCTTCCCTTTTTTTTCCAAACTGACTTTCTTTTCCTTTCTCTTTTGGTAGTTAAGAGTAATAGAACTTTTCTTTTTCATAGAGAACAAGACAACCAGGTTGTTGGCTCTAGCAGATTTCAGCCGAATCGAGGTGTTTGGTCGGATGCAAAACTACTTGTGACTACTGCCAACCTGCGAAAGTACTGATTCTTTAGCCTCGAGGCATCTCTAGAAGCTCCAGCCCATAAGTATCTTCATATCTAGAAGAACTTTTCGCTTTGCACCAAAGATGACGTTTTTGCCAACACATTATCATGGCGTGCATTGACCATGCCACTAAGGGTTTCGAAGCCACCTACAAAGGCTAAGGGATTGGTATTCCCTCGGGTCAATTGACTGAGCCAGTCGAGGCAACCCCAACGTCACCCCTGCAAGAAGGGTATGGATTGACATGGCAAGGCAACCACCCACGGAGAGACATGCATAAGTTTCTTGGCCTATGGTTGCTTGTGCCACGAAGCAGAAAACCATGGCCACAAGACTAAGAAAAGGAAACAGTTGACCATCAAGGAGGAAACAGAGTCAAAGCTAGAAGGCTTTGGGGTGTAATTGGAAGGAACTTAGCCTTACCCTATCACTCGCTCAAGAGTGCCCCTAATGGACCCCTTTGACAAGTCGGCAACCCCTAAGAGCTCACGCAAGGGAGCGGGAGCGACCACGACTACTCAGAAGAGAGCGAGCAAGCAACGGGTTGAGGATATACCTGTTCCATCGGGGCTAAACTAGTCTGTGTTGGATTCTTTAGGGCAACTACCAAAACACTTACAAATGGTAATGTACACCCTATTAGAATGCCAGCTTGTCAAGGTCTTCGAGGAGTTCGTAGCTTCCCGACCTACCGACCTAGTGGCTATGGTGCTCCAATTGCATAGTCAGGTAAAACGACCTGTTCTCTTTGAGAACTTTTTTTGCTCTTTATGATTTTGAGGAAAGGAAATTGACTTTTGTCTCTTTTCCTATGTAGTCCTTGCTCGCTCTCACCGTGGCCTAGCAGAAGTTCGATATGGACCCTGCCGACAATCTCCATAAGCTAAAAGAGGAGAATGTCAAGCTGAAGCAAGACCTCACGGCCATGGATGTAGAGGCTAAAGCAGCTCGCATCCAACCGGATTAGTACTTGGTAGAGAGAGATTCTGCACTTTAGGCTACGAACTTTTAGAAGGTCGAGCTCGAGAAGAGGGAGGAGGACAACAAGAATCTCCAATAGATGGTGGCAAGACTCATCAAGGAGTTGAGTAGGAGAGAGAAAAAGTTGAAGGTGAGCACATATCATGCTAAGGTGGCGGAGGAGAGTTGGGCTCAGTTGTGGGAGAACTATGAGAAGCAGAAGAGGACAATAGAGGCGGACCTCGAGTTGTCTCGAAAGCAAGTTGTTTCATTAATCAAACAGATGAATCAACAAAACCTTGAGTTAGAGATGATGGTTGCTCATTAGGCAATATAGGCCATTTATAGCTTACGGTCGGGAAACCCGGAGATGGACATCTTCAACCTTCTGGATGAAGACTAGTCCATCCTTGCTTCCATGCTTCAAGCTTAAGAGGTCAAGTAGTAGGAGGAACAAGAACCTCTTTTCAGAAATGATCAGCCTAGTTTTCCCAAAGATCGGGCAAACGATCCGAAGGTAGACGATCATCCAAAGGATAAGGAGGTCGTGCTCAGGGGGCTTGGAGATGAAGACCAATGATTGCCCTTTTTTCTATCTTTGTAGTTCTCCTAGATTTTTAGCTTTTTGTAACTCCTTTTTTATTTCTTATACATACTTTTTTAATATATAAAAGGAACTCTTGGTCACTAACGATAACACTTTTATAATTTAAACACTTCGCAAGACAAATATGACTTATCTAACCATTGAACTTACAAAATGTTATAAAGAACAAAATTATTAACAAAAGACTTAAGATCATGACACAAGTTTTTCTTTGAGAAGAAAAAGAACAATCTTATTCATAATACTTACAAGAAGGAAAATTTTACAAGTTTAAAGAAATAATCAAAGCTGTAAGTGAGTTAAGAATTACTGATACTAGGGGCGAAGATGTTCAACATTCTAAACTAGCGACACTTCGGAACTGTTGATACTTTTAAGGTGATACATACCAGGTTGTATTATCTTTGCAATACGGTATGGATCTTCCTAGATGGGTCCCAATACACCTACACTCGGTTCCCTTGTACTAAGAAGGACTTCTTTCAGAACCAAGTCGCCAACTTGAAAGTCCCTTCTCTTGACTTTGGAGTTAAAGAATCTTTTTGCCCACTACTAGTAGGAAGTTATCCTTAACCGAGCTTTGTCGCGATATTCTTCAGCCAAGTCCAGATTCGCACGCAAGAGTGCTTCATTATCTGCCTCGTTAAAAAATTCTTTCCAAAGTGAACCATTTCTACTTCCACTGGGATCATCGTCTCACAACCATACACTAGCGAGAAGGATGTTTCTTAAGTAAAGGTTATCAAAGTTGTCCTATATGCCCATAGGACTTCTGGGAGGTCGTCAACCTAATTGCCCTTGGTTGCGCCAAGTTTGGCCATCAATGTATGCTTAATAGTCTTGTTGATAGCTTCAACCTGACCATTGGCTTGTGGTCTTGCTATTAAGGCAAACTTTTTATGAATCTCAACTCGTCGCAAAACTGCTTGAATCCCTCATTGTCGACCTGTTTCCCATATCAGAGATGAGTGTATGAGGAATCCCATAGCGGCATACTATATTTTTGAAAACAAAGTCTTTGAGCTTTTTGGTAGTGATCGCGGCCAAAGGCTCAGCTTTGACCCATTTAGTGAAATAATCCACTATGACCACTGCATACTTGACGTCCCCTTTACCGATTTGTATGGGCTCAATGAGATCAATTCCTCACATAGAGAATGGCTAGGGACTGGTCATTGTCATTAGCTAGTGGGAAAGAGCTCGTAGAACATTCGCGAACTTCTGACACTTATCATACTTCTTTACAAAGTTGAAGGTGTCCTCGTGAAGTAGGGGTCAATAATATCCCTAATGGATAATCTTATTGGCGAGATTGGATGAGGGGAGTGCTAAACCCTCGCTTGTACAGCTAATTCCTAATAAGTGTGTAAAGAGCAGCTCTTGTTCACAGGATTCTTGTCTCAGTTTTATCGTTAGGCAGAGTCCTATCTTGGAGATATTAAATAATTGGAGTCATCTAGGAAGTAGACTCGGTCGTAGTTATGGCTTGCTCAAAGGAGCTAATGCTGGGAACCTCAATGTATCGAACAAGAATGTTGTTTGGGACATCGGAGTCTAGCAATGAGGTTTTTTTAGCCAAAGCATTCGTGACAAAGTTACTCTCTTTCAAAATTTGACTGATCATATAATGCTTGAAAGGCTTAAACGCGGCCTTAGCTTTCCTCAGATAGTTAATCATATTCTCTTCTTTGACTTTCTCCCGGGATCTGATTAACAACCAGTTGGGAGTCACTATAGATGTCAATTATTTTCGACCACATTTCTCTTGTTAGTCGTAGACTAGTAAATAACACTTCATATTCGACCTGATTATTCATAGCTTTGAATATGAACCTAAGAATTCCATGGATCCGAGTCCCTTCAAGACTAAGGAGTAGAAGACCAGCTCCGGCTCTTCTTCTATTCGAAGACCCATTTACATAGAGGATCCAAGTTGGTAAGTTCTGAACAGTTTCCTAGACAACTTCGCTGGCTGTCTGTTCGGGTTCTTGATCTGGCTAATAACAGAACTCGAAAATAAAATCAGCAACAGCCTGCCCTTTGACTACTATCTTCGGTTTGTAATACAGATTGAATTGGCTTAATTTCATAGCCCATTTAAGCAACTTACCCCAAGCCTCCAGCTCTTGAAGAACTTGTCTAATGGGTAGTTAGTCAGAATATGGATGGTATTGGCATGAAAGTAAAGTTGTAACTTCCTAGAAGTAATCAGTAGGGCATAGGCTAATAGTTCCATATCTGGATATCGTGTCTCGACATCCAGCAGCCGCTTGCCCATATAATACATTGGCCACTAAACTTTGCCCTCTTCTCAGATGAGAGTTGTACTGACCGCATACTAGGAGACGGACAGGTAGATAAATAAGTTCTCCTTGGGAAGAGGCTTGGATAGAAGAGGCAACTTTCCAAGATATTCCTTTATGCTTTGGAAGGCTCACTCACATTCCGGAGTCCATTCGAACTTCTTGTTAGCCTTGAGTATATTAAAGAACGGCAAGCAATGATCTGTTGCTCTCTATATGAAACGACTGAGAGCCATTATCTTCCCATTCAAGCTCTAAACTTGCTTTTGATTTACGGGACTTGTCATATCTAAAAGAGCTCGGATATTTTCGAGGTTGATTTCAATCCCTCGATGGTTGACCATATACCCTGAGAATTCCAAAGGATACTTTGAACGAACACTTACCTTCGAAGTAGGACGAACATTTCAACAAGATGTGTTATGTGATTTGAAGCGACATGCGACTTAACCAGCATGTCATCGATATAGACTTCCATTGATTTTCCAATCTACTTGGAAAACATACAGTTAACCAAACGCTGGTAGGTTGCCCAAGCGTTCTTTAGACCAAAGGACATGACCTTATAATAGTACAGTCTTTGATCTATGATGAACGAGGTATACTCCTTATCATGCTCATACATTGGGATCTGATTTTACCTCAAATAGGTGTCCATGAAGCTCAACAATTCGTGCCCAAAGGTGGCATTGATGAGCTTATCGATCCTGGGCAAAGGGAAACTATCCTTCGGATAGGATCTGTTGAGGTTAGAGAAATCAACGCAAGTTCGCAACTTGTCTTTGGGTTTCTTCACCAAAACCAGATTGGCGACCTAACTCAAGTAATGAGCTTCCCGAATGAACCCGTTTGAGAGGAGCTTTTCCACCTCAACTTTAAGGGCAACATAGCGCTCCGAGTCCATGGCTTTTCTCTTCTGGCGAACTAGCTTGACTGCGCTGTTGATGTTAAGTACATGACATATTATTTTTGAACTGATCCCGACCATATCAGCATGAGTCTATGCAAAAACATCGATATTTTGTCTGAGCAAGCTTGTTAAATCTGTAGTAAGCTGCGGGCTAAGATTACTCCTGATTCTCAATGCTCGCGTTGACTCATTCTGTTGATAGATACGTTTGAAAGAGACTCAACCGACCCACTATGGGAATACTCCTCTTGAACTTGAGGATCTATGCAATCTTCCACTAGACTGAGTTGTGGCTCGATCTACTGATCGCCATTGCTTACTTGGGAATGCCCATCGGCATCCCTTTCCCTTTGCATGCCATCTGCACTGCCTTTACATAATAGTCGCGAGATTCGCTCTAAGACCCTTTCATTTCCCCACACCCCGTCGGAGTGGGAAACTTCATCTTCAGATGATAAATAGAGGTGATGGCCTTAAAACTTCATAGTACTACTAAAAACTCCATCATCTTGATCACTTCGTTGGTCTCATCCAAAGTGACGAGAAGTGCGATTGTTCCTTGGGGAATTAGATGATACCTCGTAAAACCATAGAGAGGAATAGAGGCAGGCTTTATATCTACCTCGTCTAACTGCATCTCCTTAAAAGCTCGCTGAAATAGATATTCACAACGCTACCATTGTCCACCAACATCTTGTGAACTTCATACCGACCTACTTCAGGCACGATGACAAGTGCATCCTCATGGGGATGATGCAGTCGCATCACATCTTTCTCTAAGAAGGTAATCTTTTCTTCTCTGTGAACCTTAACAGGCCACATATGTCATGCTCATCACACTCACGAGGTCATGGCGAGCTTTCCGAGTGTACCTTTCCTCGGCACCTCGAGAATTCCCTTCGAGATGCGGTCCTTCAAATATAATCTCACAAAGTAAAGACCCTTGCAACCATGACATTTCTTCCCCAGTTTCTCTTGATCCTTCTCCCGAATGGGTCCGCTCTTGATCCTTCTCCCGAATGGGAGTCGGACCGTTAACATACTCCTTGAAGTGCCTCTGCTTGATGAGGTCTTCAATTGCTAGCTTGAGAGTCCGACACTCATCGGTGTGGTGCCTATTATCTCGATGATAACAGCAATATTCCTTTCTGTTTCTTGCTAAAGAAGGATTGTTCATCAACGCTAGCTCACCAAGCAGGCCGACCTCTTTTGACTTGTATAGAATAGCCGATACTAACATGTTCAGAGAAGTATACTAATTCTTGTCGCTATTGCGATAAGGAACCTGGGCATAGGATTTATTAGGCTTAAACAACTGCTTTTCTCCCTTCTGCTGATCGTCATTGGCCCACTTGCAATCAGCTCTTCTACTACCCTCCCACTGGTTAGGAGCATTGGTCAAAGTATTGGGGTCATGGCAATTGAGAGCGGCCATGGAATTCTCTATTCGGAGATAATTCTCTGTAAGGTCGTGGAAATGGGTGAGGGAAATGTCATCTTTGGATTACAGCTTTTTCCACAGGTTGGTCTACGGGTGGACTTCTACAATAATAAGAGTCCGAACAGATTCTTCAGATGTGTTAGCCACCTTGTGCAACTCCCTGTGGAACCTGTCAATGTAGGACTAGAGGGATTCATTCTTTTCCTGCCATATGTTGCTTAGATATCTCAACGGCATTGAGAACTTCCTGTTCACCTGGAAGTGTCTCAAGAATAATGAGCTCATCTGCTGCCAGGAGTTAATAGATCTTGGTGGAAGTGATCTAAACCAGCTCTTGGCATGGGCAGTCAGGATCACTGCGAAACAGTGCCATTTAGCCAAGTTGGAAACTTGTTGAAGCTCCATGAGGTCGTTAAACTCATAGAGGTGGTCTTGCAGATTAGAATTCCCATCGAATTCTTGCATGTCAAGCATTCTAAACCTCAATAGGAGAAGAGCAGCTAACACTACTAGAGAAGAGGGAGACGCCTTAGCGACCTCCTCGTGCTCATTTTGTTGAGCTCTAAGCTGATCTAGAGCTCATTGTAACTCTTTAATCTGAGGCAACACGACTGTCTAGTGATATTTTTCGCAACATGGGTTCGACCCTCATGATTACGGTTGAGAAAAGACCACATATCGGACTCTTCCTCTCCTCGGTCAGAGGCTCTGACATATCTTGACACACGTTGAGTGAAGCCATGTGAAGGCAATGAAAGGTTAGAGGAGTTAACCCAACCTCCTCAGTGGTCAGAACCGACCCACAGTTGCTAGGGGTTCCCTTGCCTTGCACTCTTGTAAGGGTGGCCATGCAATATGGCGTAGGACGGTTCATGATGCAACATGTAGCCAAGTCGTAAAGCCATAGGTATTCTACATGTTTCATGGCCGGTAATCGCTGGTCCTTTGGATTCCTTCGGCCAATTATCTGCCACCTATTTTCCCTTTCCTTTTCACGTTGCAGTGTGCGTGACATGGGCTATCGCCCGTTTTCGTGCTTTAGCGTGACCTAGAGGCGTTTTTGGTGGTAGCATCGCCTTGTTAGACTCAGGTGGTACAATTTGATCAAAATGGTCTAACCTTCAGTTAAACGTTTGAAGAGTATTGTTGAACCTCTCTAAGTAATCCATCACAACTGGGTTGAGCTATGAGCTCGAAGGAATGTCCGTTGTGGTACTATACTGAATCAGGGGCACTTTGGGAGAAATGTTATCCTGTACCCTAGGGACCTCCTCGTTGCTGGGGCTAGCTTGCTTGGTTTCGAAACCACGGGCCATTTGCTAAGGAACAGACTCGATTGATCAGAGATTCCTGATGAAGAGTATATACTAAATCAGGCCCTCCTTCTAGTGCTAAATTGTTGATGCTGGATTTTGACACCAACTATTCGCACATGCAAAGTGCTAAGCGAACTTAGAAATTGCACATGAACTGGGAAATAAAACAAATAAAAGGGAGACGATTTTTAAAGTGGTTCAGATCCTCAAAGCAAATTCTACGTCCACTATCTTTTTATTTATGAAAGAATACAATCAGGTCGTATGCAGTGATCTAAGAGAACAGAAACACAGAAAGGGAGAGAGAGTGTTTTTTGTTATCAAAACTACAATCCCGAAAAATAGAGAGGAGCCCTTTATTTATAGTAAGACGTTTTTAGGTAATGATTATGGGTCTACCAGCAGGCAATGCCATGCAGTTCCTACCCTGCTTCCCATTGGCTGATTGCATGGAAGATAACCTTAAATCATGTAGGGCTTGGGCAAGTGGGTGACTCCCAATCGTTCACTCGCCAGGCCTTTACCTACCAAGCTGATGACAGCCTTACTCCTTCTATCCTTAGGCGACATGGCAGTGTCTAGATGGCACAATGCCTTCCTGAATTCTAATTGGTCCTCGCTGACGTAAGCCTACATCAGCCCTAATTTTTTAGGCATAACACATATGAACATGTTTAGGTGACATAATCAACCTGTAGAATTTTCCAGAAAGAACTGAAATCACTGATCGAACCGTACAGATTCTTTAGTCCTATGAATGCAATTTGCAATTGTTAAATGAAGCTCAAAACGGTGGTGTTTGAGGAAGTGGGAGTTTTAATCTTGGCCATTGCTTGTTAAAGAGATCAAATGGCTACCATTTGTCCAAGAAAGTCAAAGCCATAAAAGAGGCAAAAATTCTAGATTTGCATCTTTCTCCAGCTCTCTCTTTACAATCAACATAGTGCTCTGCAAGGGTTTCCAATTGAGTCCAAAGTTCTTGTAATCAGTCTTAGATTTATGTAAATCTTGGGTTGAAGTTCGAGCTTCCTTCAATGGTAGAGAATCTATGTTCTGGTTTCTTTTGTGATTAAAGGTTACAGTTAGGATTTGGGGATTGATTGTGTAAAGATTTGGAGTTGATTTGCTCTTGTAATCTATAAACTTCTAATATCTTAGTGCAGTGAGCCCCAAAAGTCCATGGAGCTTAACGTGGATGTAGCTTATTCCCAATTTTGGAATAAGTGAACCACGGTAAAATCTTCGGTGTTCTTGATTGTGTGTTCTTGCTTCTTTGGTGTGTGATTTAGATTCTTTGGAATGTGTTTGATGTTTGTTCTGGCAGATTGAGTTCTAATTTTAGCATAACAGCAATTTTATCTTATTTTGTTTTTTCTGTCAGCAAGAAGAATGGAGTACCTTCCATTCTTCACTACCCTTTGTTCTTTGATCTTGCTATTGAGCATGGAGTTGTCATCTGCAGCTGATATGATAACTCCCAGACAATTTATCAGGGATGGTGACAAATTAATTTCCTCTTCCCAAAGCTTTGAGCTAGGCTTCTTTTCTCCAGGAAACTCAAACTACAGTTATGTGGGGATCTGGTACAAGATTAGTCCTGAGATAGTTGTGTGGGTTGCAAACAGAAAAGATCCAATTCCAGATCGTCAAGGAGCTTTAACCATCAGCAACAACGGACGTCTCGTACTTATCAACCAAAAGAAGAGCATTATCTTGTCTTCAAACTCATCCAAGGAGCCTGAAAATCCAGTGGTACAACTCCTAGATTCTGGAAACCTTGTTCTCAAGGACAGTAATGACAGGAGTCCTGAAAGCTACATGTGGCAGAGTTTCGATTATCCATCAGATACATTGTTAGAAGGCATGAAGTTGGGATGGAACTTAAAAACTGGTTTTGAGCGACAATTGACCCCATGGAAAAGTGAAGATGATCCAGCCCCTGGAGAATCTACCCTCAGACTTGACATTGGTGGGGTGCCTCAATTAGTCATTGGTATGCCATCTAGGAAATCGGTTCGTAGTGGACCATGGAATGGTCTCCAGTTTGGTGGCATTCCCATGATGCACAACAAGGTCTTCAAACCAATGTTGGTACACAAAGAAGACGAGTTGTATTACGCATATGAGCCTTTTGACAATACAGTAATCACAAGATTAATGGTGGACCCAACAGGTCATATGCAGCGTCTTGAATGGAATGAAAAGTTTAGGGAATGGCGTATTGTGTACTCTTGGCCATATGACATGTGTGATAATTATGCACAGTGTGGTGCTAATGCTTACTGCAGAATTAGCAAGACACCTAATTGTATATGTTTGAAGGGGTTTGAAACCCAATCAGAAGATGAATGGGACACACCAAACACCATGAAATGTGTAAAGAAATCACCAACAGAATCAGATTGCAGAAATGGAGAAGGGTTTCAAAAGCTTGCACGAATGAAATTGCCCGATATTATGTGGTCAAACCAAAGTATGAATATTAAGGAATGTTCTGCAGAGTGCTTGAAGAACTGCTCGTGTAGGGCTTATGCAGACTTAAATGAGGGTGGAGGAAGTAGTGGCTGCTTGATGTGGTTTACTGACCTGATTGATATGAAAGAATGCTCAGAACGATTCACTTGGGGACAGGATATCTTTATACGAGTACCCGCTTCAGAACTAGGTAAGGGTGTCATTTTATTTACAGTTGAACAAGGCAATGCAAAAGAACTGCTGCATTCCTAATGGCGCGGCTTTGGTCCACCTACGTTAGGAAAAACAATCTGTTCTCTTTGTACATTTTATTAATCTGAAAAAGAATAAGTTTCAACAAATCTATTAAGTTTTTCATGTTGTCTACTCTAAAATCAGTTAATGATTCGAGTAAGAAGAAAAGAATAAAGATCATTGCATCGGTCTCGACTGCTTCTGGCATCCTTATATTGGGACTTGTGTTCTGGAAAGTTTGGAAGAAAAGAAAGAACAAAGGTAATACATTCATCTCATCTTGCTTATTTTTTGTTGGATTTCATGAAGTTCATTTGGCAATATCTTAAATTTAGTTTAAAATATAATGAAACTCAATCAGTTTCCAAAATATATTAAAACAAATCATACACCTCTGAAATTTATTAGTAACCGTTCTGAGGGGAAAACTAGAACCAGATTAATTTGTATGCTAATGAAATCTCAGTGGAGGTCACTAACATTCACTCTATTTAAAATGAACAGGTGACGAAGAGGTTCAAACTTTAATCGCCCTGCAGAGCAAGACGGAAGACACGGAAGTACCTTTATTTCCTTTAGCAACGGTAGCTACTGCAACTAACAATTTCTCTAAAGCCAACATGATTGGTGAGGGTGGATTTGGTCCTGTTTACAAGGTAAAAAGGTCATATGTTATGAAACACTCACCAGAAGTCGCCTTAAAACTCTTCATAGCAAATGATAAACTTTCTTATCTGTTTGACAATGCACAGGGAAATCTTTCAGATGGACAGGAAATTGCAGTGAAGAGGCTTTCGAAACAGTCAGGACAGGGTCTTGAAGAATTCAAGAACGAGGTCGCTATAATTGGCAAGCTTCAACACAGGAATCTTGTTGCTCTTATTGGAAGCTGCACTGAAGGAGATGAAAGGATACTGATCTATGAGTATATGCCCAATAAAAGCTTGGATTGTTTTATTTTCGGTAGCATTTCTGAACCCTATATCCATCTAATTATTAGTTACTCAAGTTTGATTTTACATTCAAAATAGAAAATTCTAGGACAAGTTTAATTTCAATTACTGAAGTTGGCAATGATGTGCAGATCGTGAAAGAAGGAAACTCTTGTCCTGGAAAAAGCGCTTTGAAATTGTTATTGGGATTGCAAGAGGACTTCTCTACCTCCACCAAGATTCTAAACTGCAAATAGTTCACAGGGATCTGAAGGCCAGTAATATCTTGTTAGACAATGACCTGAATCCTAAAATTTCAGATTTTGGGTTGGCAAGAATTTTCAAAAATGATGCAAAAGATGTGAACACAAAGAGAGTTGTTGGAACACAGTAAGTTCTACTACTGTAATTACATGTATTTTCAGTTTTAAAGTACTTATAAATGACACTTTGATGCAGTGGCTACATGTCTCCTGAGTATATCACTGATGGCACATTTTCTTTGAAATCCGATGTATTTAGCTTGGGTGTGCTTCTGTTAGAGATAATAAGTGGAAGAAGGAATAGAGGATTCCATCACCTCGATCACCATCATAACCTTATTGGACATGTAAGCAGAAAAATCATATAATGCTTCCTTTTCCACACACTATCCATTTTTGTGAATACATAAAGTACATGTGTTGAGATATTTCAGGCCTGGCTGTTGTGGAACGATGGAAGGGCCCTTGAACTAATGGATAAGTCTTTAGAAGATTCTTTCGTGGAATCTCAAGTTCGAAGATGTATTCAAGTGGGTTTATTATGTGCTCAAAAATTCCCAGAAAACAGGCCGGAAATCTCATCTGTAGTTTTCATGTTAGCAAATGAAGACGTGATTCTTCCTCGACCTAGAGAGCCAGGTTTCTTCACAGAAAGAGGTTTCAGCACAGATACATCATCAAGTAAAGATAGATCTCTTACAAGAAATGCTTTGAGTGTAACCATGGAGGAAGGCAGGTAGAATTTCATGCCCCAGTTTACGAGTTTTTTTTTTTCCATTGGGGCATGCTGTTATTATGCGGATGCTTTTTCCTTCATTGATGGCCTAAACTTTGATGTCTTTCTACAATGGTTAATGTGTTTGTAAAGTAGCCAGAAATTAACATATTCAGTAAATTGATGCTTAAGCGTAAACTAGCTTAAGAATCTATGTATTTTAATTTCTGAATAAGTGGAAGTAATTTAATGGTTGGAACATTAAATTGCAGTTTGACATACTACCTAGGTCCCTAAGGTAATTACTGATTCTTGACGAAAGATGCTATTTCTGCTCCTAGCATGAATGGTTTCACCAAACATTTGGATCACGGGAGTACTAGTTTAACCAGGCCTTTTAAAATTGCCATAATATTTTTGGTGATTATGTCGAATGACAGATTTCCAAGTAAGGCCATGAAACAGGAAAGAATACTATTCCTACAAAAAGCGACATTTCTACATGTCCTCTTCTTAATGACACGGAAATCTTCAATAGTTGCTAGCAATATTATGACTCCTTTCTCTATTTGTTCTCATGTAAAATTGTATGTCTTTAAGAAACTATTTATTAAACAATACAATTATAAATATAAATAGATTTTAAGAGTTCTACTAAGAATTGAAATATGAATTCTATTAGAAATAGAATATCCCATATACTACCTATAAATATAGGGATGATAACCAATTTAAAGTTATGAGAGAATGTGAGAACACAAGGTATTTAATGTAAGTGTTATTAAACACCATGGGGAGAGTGTCTTAGAAACTGGGATAGTTTCCACTCTAGGTATTGGGTTGAGTATGGTTAGAAACTAAGATGTTTCTGCTCTGTTTTATGTACCGAGTTTATGGTGTTGTGTATTCTTGTATATTGTGTTCATGAAACTATAGTGAATTTCTTTCATTCGTGGATGTAGACCGGTTATGTCGAACCACATAAATATTATGTCTCTTTGTGTGGTATGATTTTATTCATATGTTATTTATCTCGAATGTATGTTTTCTGTTGTACGATCTCCTAACAAGTGGTATCAAAGCTCCAAGTTGCAACCTAGGTGATGAGTTCTTTCGAGATGGTAGATGCATATAAGAGACGAATTACAACAAGTTTAAGTTGTATGTGGAGTGGTTCAAATCTTGGTAGCAAAATTTGGCATGGTTACTGTGTGATCTGGATGCTAGCATAATTTGACATGGTTACTTTGTTACTTGGATGCCGTGATATTGGACGTTATCTTCATCATGTTTATCGTTGTGATGGAAAACTCTCACGTTCATTAGTGTGATTGAAAACTTGCCAAGGTGGAGAGTCTTGAGATATTGTGGTTTGCTTTCTTATTTGTTCCCATATGAAATTGTATGTCTTTGGAAAAACTATTTAATAAAGAATATAATTGTAAATATGAATAGATTTCAGGAGTCCTATTAGGATTGAAATATAAATCATATTAAAAATAAAATATCTTATATACTACCTATAAATATAGAGGTGAGAACCAATTCAAGGTTATAAGAGAATGTGAGGACACATGATATTTGATGTAAGGGTTATTAAACACCATGCAGAGAGTGTCTTAGAAACTGAGATTGTTTCCACTATAGATACTCGGTTGAGCATGGTTAGAAACTAGGATGTTTCTGTTCTGTTTTATGTACTAAGTTTATGGTGTTGTGTACTGTTATATGTCGTATTCATAAAACTATAATAGATTTTTTCATCCATGGATGTATACGGATTATACTGAATCACGTAAATATCATGTCTCTTTTTGTGGTGTGACTTTATTCTTATATTATTAATCTCAAAGGTATATTTTCTGCTAGGCAATCTCCCAACATCATTGACTCGTCAGTGCATTAAGACTTACAGGCGTCATGTATGCTTTAATTTGGGAATTGTCAAGGTTCTAAAAATTCTCTGCCATCAAAGTTTTCTTCTCAATGAGATAAAAGTCTTTTGATTTCGATGCTGTGGAATGATGGAAGGGCCCTGGAACTAATGGGTAGGTGTTGTTGGAAATGAGATGGATAACAATTAAAATCTTAGACTATAAAAGATGAAAACTTGTGTGGTGAAGAAAGAAACAAATTTTATTCAATGAAACATATTGATACATTCTCCACAATTCATAAAACTCTAACTCCCTTTTTATACGTTTATAAAGGGATTAGATTACATAACCATCTTAATTGTTNTGTATGTTTTCTGTTGTGCGATCTCCTAACAAGTGGTATCGAAGCTCCAAGTTGCAACCTAGGTGATGAGTTCTTTCGAGATAGTAGATGCATATAAGAGACGAATTACAACAAGTTTAAGTTGTATGTGGAGTGGTTCAAATCTTGGTAGCAAAATTTGGCATGGTTATTGTGTGATCTGGATGCTAGCATAATTTGACATGGTTACTTTGTTACTTGGATGCCGTGATATTGGACGTTATCTTCATCATGTTTATCGTTGTGATGGAAAACTCTCATGTTCATTAGTGTGATTGAAAACTTGCCAAGGTGGAGAGTATTGAGATATTGTGGTTTGCTTTCTTAGTTGTTCCCATATGAAATTGTATGTCTTTGAGAAAACTATTTAATAAAGAATATAATTGTAAATAGGAATTGATTTTAGGAGTCCTATTAGGATTGAAATATAAATCATATTAAAAATAAAATATCTTATATACTACCTATAAATATAGGGGTGAGAACCAATTCAAGGTTATAAGAGAATGTGAGGACACATGATATTTGATGTAAGGGTTATTAAACACCATGCAGAGAGTGTCTTAGAAATTGAGATTGTTTCCACTATAGATACTGGGTTGAGCATGGTTAGAAACTATGATGTTTCTGCTCTGTTTTATGTACTGAGTTTATGGTGTTGTGTACTCTTATATGTCGTGTTCATAAAACTATAATATATTTTTTTCATCCATGGATGTATACGGGTTATACTGAATCACGTAAATATTATGTTTCTTTTTGTGGTGTGACTTTATTCTTATATTATTAATCTCGAATATATATTTTCTGCTACAAGATCTCCTAACATCATTGACTCGTCAGTGCATTAAGACTTACAGGCGTCATGTATGCTTTAATTTGGGAATTGTCAAGGTTCTAAAAATTCTCTGCCATCAAAGTTTTCTTCTCAATGAGATAAAAGTCTTTTGATTTAGATGCTGTGGAATGATGGAAGGGCCCTGGAACTAATGGATAGGTGTTGTTGGAAATGAGAGGGATAACAATTAAAATCTTAGACTATAAAAGATGAAAACTTGTGTGGTGAAGAAAGAAACAAATTTTATTCAATGAAACATATTGATACATTCTCCACAATTCATAAAACTCTAACTCCCTTTTTATACGTTTATAAAGGGATTAGATTACATAACCATCTTAATTGTTCATACAGCAGTAAAGAAAATTTTAAACACATAATTAAAAATAACTGCAAATTGATTCAATCTAAAACTGAAAATAACAGAATTTGAAAAGAACTAAATAACTGCAATTTACAAGTCATGCCGTGGCATCCATTTTTGTGTGCCGCGGCATTGAGCATTCTGGATTCTTTCGGTCTTCTGTTTTTGCATTTCTGCCGCGGCATACATTGTTCCCTGCCACGGCATGTCTTCTTCTACCAAAAAGGGTCATCTTCAACAGGTGTTTAGATGATTCTTTCATCGAATGTCAAGTTCAAAGATGTATTAAAGTGGGTTTATTATGTGTTCAAAAGTTCCCACAAAATAGCCTAGAAATGTCATCTGTAGTTTTCTAGTTCGCAACTGAAGAAGTTGTGCTACCTGAGCCTAGACAACCAGGTTTCTTTACAGAAAGAGGTTTCAGCTCTGATACAAGATGAAGCAAAGAAAAATCTCATAAAGAATAACGCATTGAGTATAACCATTCAGGAAGGCAGATAGAATTTCATGCTGCTGTTTAGTCATCCTTATTCAACAATGGATGTTGCTCAATATTTTCATGGTCAATGTTTGCAAACACCATGTTATCCCTGAGAAAATAGTCAGTCACATGGGTCCTGTCTAGTAAATTTTGGCTACAGCGGTTTAGAATCCTAGCCGATGGGCAATTTGAAATCGTTAATGAGCGTCTTAGCTGTACTTGTAAAGCATGATGAGAGACTAACCATGTCTCTGCAACTTGTAAGAAGAGTCCTTAGGAGGATTTCTACTATCTTTCTGTTTATACAAACTGGGAATATCTTTTCGAATCACATTTTTGTGTTAGGGAAATATTTATTGGGAAATACTAGATGTACAAAGACTCTTAACAAAGTGAAGTGACAGTTGCCACACCACCAGTTTGTAAAAAAAAAAAAAAAATTGATGTAAAACTGATGGTATGACAGTTACCACATCACTTTGTATAGAGTCTTTGTACATTTAACATTTCTCTATTGTATATTGTAGTATTTAAGTTGTTAAGTCAGTTGTTTACAGCTGCATAACTATGGTAAATGTAAACCATAATTAAAGTAAACCATAGTTAAAGTAACATCAGGATAAAAGTTGTATATGTCAAAAACTTCAAGTATATTGAATATACAGAGAAAAGTTTTCTTCCATTTCTTTGATTCTCTAAATCTAATCAGGTGCAATCACAGCAATCACAAATGTCAGAATCATCATCAAAGAGTATGAAGAGTGCAACCAGTTCGGAAAATGTATTGTCAGTAGAACAATATAGCCAATTGTTGCAATTACTGGGTAAAGAAAATATCACAGCTCTATCAGCAAATTTGGCAGGTAAACTCGCATCTTTATACTTCAGTATTGATCGTGATAATTGGATATTAGACTCAGGGGCCAATGATCATATGACTTATGACTTTCATAATCTGGAATCTCCAATTGCTGTTAATTCATCCATGAGAACACTTGTAGGTCTTCCCAATGGCACTAAAACACCAATTGAACACATAGGTTCTGTTACACTGGAAAATGATGTGTCTAAAAAAAATTTTCCATTTACCAAATTTTAAATACAACCTTTTATCAGTATCAAAATTAACTTCATCGGGTAATTATTCCATTACCTTTTAAGCTGATTTATGTCTAATTCAAGATCTTTGGAGTGGCAAGGTGAAGGGGATTGGTAAGCATATATAGCCTAGGATTATACTATCTTTTACCTTTATCAAAAATAAATTCGAAAATTTCAGACTTAGGAAGTAAAAATAAAACTGTTTGTAATTCATCTTGTGGTATTCATGATGTATCTGTTACTTCAATAAAAAAGAAACATTGTTTTTCCTCAGTCTTCTACATGTTCTATGAATAATAAAGCTGCACTTTGGCATAATAAATTAGGACATGTAGCTTATTCTATTCTGAGAATGATGCACAATGGTTTAAATGGAATGGGTACACCTCATTGTCCTATTTGTCCCTTAGCCAAACAAACTAGGATACCTTTTACACTAAGAACTACAAACACTCATCATATTTTTGAACTTTTGCATTTGGATGTTTAGAGACCATATAGAACACCAACACAGGGAAATGTTAGGTACTTTCTTACCATAGTAGATGACTATTCTATGACCACTTGGTTATTTCTCATGCAATATAAGTTTGATGTTTTTCAAAATCTTAAAAATTTCCTTTTTGGTTCCGTCACTAGAACCTAAAACACAAGTTTTGGTTCCAAGTTTTTTGGAACCGTAATCGTCGGTTCTGATTCTAGTTCCATTTCCAAATCAAAGAAACCGGCTAGTTCCCGTTCCCGTTTCTGTTCCTTAAAAAAAAGGCGGGTACCTAGAACTGTCCACTCCTAAGTCCTAATAGTAGTTAAATTGTTAAGTCAGTTGTTTACAACTATATAACTATTGTAAATGTAAACCATAGTTAAAGTAACATCAGAATCAAAGTTATATATGTTAAACTTCAAGTATAATGAATATACAGAGAAAAGTTTTCTTCCATTTCTTTGATTCTCTAAATCTATTAACATTATCTTCACAAATGGGTTATCGTTAAATGGGAACTGAGCTGCATGATTAAGAATTTGATGAAACGTGATTTTGACTCTGTTGATAGGAAGCAGGACCCAGGTGTAAAATTGATATTTCACAGATGGAAAATACTGCTTCAGAGAATTGGCTTATATTAAATTATTATATAAATGTGAATGACATGAGATTCTGTTAAAATAAAAAGAAGAATAAAATGAGAGAAGGCCAAGAGAAAGTTAAAGAAAAGCTTTTACTTAAATGAGAAAATACAATAAAAAATCTTTGTGAGAATAATGCGAATTTCATCTCAATCACATCAGCTATTTAAGGAACTGTTCCACTAAGCCACTTTCCACAAATCTCTCCGATCACTCACATCACCACTCCTAAAATCCTATCTAAATAAAAACAAAACAACCCAAGCCACTTGTTTCTATGAACAACCTCACGTGATAGCTATTTGACTTGTACGTTAAGTTCCACTAATTTTTGACACTGTAGACCTTAAATTCCAAATTATAAGTTTCCAAAAGAAGATGATTGTCATGAGTTTGCACAATTTTGAGTCATTCAAGTATTGCTCCACAAATTGTTTGTGTATATAAAAATTCCAGGGGTCACAGAGAAATGTCTCATTTCTATACGTATAATTGATACAATCCACCTTGGATTACCTGAATCGAGGACGGTTGCAGAGACCCTTAAAGCATGAATTTTATAAGACTTGCAACATTCAGAAGACTTGAGTCATTGACTTTATGGATTTAAAATTATAAGCTCTTTCTGACCCCAGTAAAGACTTAAACCCTAAAAAGCATGAATTTTATAATACTTCCAACATTCAGAAGACTTGAGTCATTGACTTTATAGCGAGTATGATTTTGGGTCCCCAGATGGGAATTGGAAGACTACCGTGTTTCAGAATCTTCACGGGATGGTGACAAATCTGATGCTGAAAATTTGCCAATAATAACTGTATTTTGTACATGGCCCCCAGACAAGTGACAATGAAAGTCTAAAATCCTTGACAAAATTGGTTTCTTATGTCCTTTAAAATCCTTTAAAATTATATAAGCTCTTTCTGACCCCAGTAAAGACTTAAACGTATAGCTGGGGATGCTTAAGGAGGCCCATAACCAACTTCTAACATTTTCCAGCAAGGACTGAATCCACTCAGTTGAATCCTACCATGTCTTGGTGCAACTCTACTTTGTTGCCATTGGTTTCTTTCATAGTTATTTACTCCTATGTGTAATAAACTTTAATTAAAAATATGATACTGAGATTTTCTGACTCTTAATAATATTCCTTTCATTTTCCTTCTAACTATTGAGTTCTCAATGAAGACTACGTGTAAGAAAAATACTTGTCCATATAGTCAACTATGGGAAAACTTATCAAAAGGGGTTGATTAAAAGGTTAAAATTTTTCAACATGGAGGCAACTGGCAATTTTGTTCTTTTTTTTGTCAGGAATAAGAATGGAGTACCTTCCGTTCTTCACCATCTTTTGCTCTTTGATCTTGTTATTGAACACAGAGTTGTCATTTGCAGCTGATATGATAACTCCAACACAAATTATCAGAGATGGGGAGACATTAATTTCCTCATCCCAAAGCTTCGAGCTAGGCTTCTTTTCTCCAGGAAACTCAAACAGCAGGTACGTGGGGATCTGGTACAAGATTAGTCCTAAAACAGTTGTGTAGGTTGCAAACAGAAAAGATCCGATTCCAGATCGTCAAGGAGCTTTAACCATTGACGACAATGGAATTCTTGTACTTATCAACCAAAATAAGAGCATTATCTTGTCTTCCAACTCATCCAGGGTGCCAGAAAATCCAGTGGTACAACTCCTAGATTCTGGAAATCTTGTTCTAAGGGACAGTCATGACATGAGTTCTGAAAGTTATATGTGGCAGAGTTTTGATTACCCATCAGACACATTGTTACCAGGCATGAAGTTGGGTTGGAACTTAAAACCTCTTTTTGAGCGACAATTGACCCCATGGAAAAGTGCAGATGATCCATACCCTGGAGACTTTACTTTCAGACTCGACATTAATGTGGTGCCTCAATTATTCATTACTGCTGCACCATCAAGAAAAGTGGTCCGCAGTGGACCATGGGATGGTCTCACCTTTGGTGGCGTTCCCATGATGCACAACAAGGTCTTCAAACCAAGGTTTGTACACACAGGAGATGAGTTGTACTATGCGTATGAGCCTTTTTACGACACAGTTATCACACAAATATTAGTGAATCCATCAGGTCAGGTGCAGCGTCGTGTATGGAATGAGAGGATTAGGGGATGGAGAATTATGTTCTCTTGGCCGTTTGACATTTGTGATAATTATGCAGAGTGTGGTGCTAGTGCTTACTGCAGAACTAGCAAGACACCTAATTGTGTCTGTTTGAAGGGGTTTGAATCAAAATCACAAGATGAATGGGACACACCTGAGACTAGGAAATGTGTAAAGAAATCGCCAACAGAATCAGATTGTCGAAATGGAGAAGGATTTCAAATGCTTAAACGAATGAAATTGCCTGATGTTAATTGGTTCAACCAAAGTATGAATATTGAGGAATGCCATGTAGAGTGCTTGAAGAACTGTTCCTGTAGGGCTTATGCAAACTTAGATGAGGTTGGAGGAAGTAGCGGCTGCTTGATGTGGTTTAGTGACTTGATTGATATGAAACAATGCTCTAACCCATTAACTGCAGGACAGGATATCTTTATACGAGTTCCGGCATCAGAACTTGGTAAGAGTGTTATTTTACTTACAGTTGAACAAGGAAAATGTAAGAGCACTGCGGCTTCCCTGATGGTTTTGGCTTTCGTCTGCCTGTGCCAAAAAACCAATTTCATTTTATTTGTATATTCTTTTTTTAGTAATTTTCTCTCTGAAATAGAATTTGTTTTTCAATGAATTGATTAAGTTTCTTCATGTTGTCTATTCTAAAATCAGCTAATGATTTCAATAAGAAGAAAAGAATAAAGATCATCTCGTCGGTCTCAACCATTTTTGGCAGCTTTACATTGGGACTTGTACTCTGGAAAGCTTGGAAGAAAACAAAGAACAAGGGTAATAAATTCATCGGATCTTGATGACTTGTTTTAGGATAAAATTTCATTTTGAGACCTCGTAACCTTGGTTAAAATATAAATAGACTCAATTAGTTTCAAAATTTCTTAAACAGAACTAAAGTAATTTTTATCTTGAGAAATCTTGGTGGAGGTAGAAATTCATGCAGTGGTTCAATGATCAACAGGTGTTGAAGAGGTTCAAACTTTAATAGGCCTGGAGAGCAGGAAGGAGGAAACAGAAGTTCCTTTATTTGATTTAGGTACGGTAGTTGCAGCAACTAACAATTTCTCTAAAGCCAACATAATTGGCGAGGGTGGATTTGGTCCTGTTTACAAGGTAGCAGAGGTTATATGTTATGAAACACTAAATAGAATCTGCCTTAAACCTCTTGCCAGCAAATAATAAACTTGCGTTTGTCAATGCTCAGGGAATTCTTCCAGAGGAACAGGAAATTGCAGTAAAAAGGCTTTCAAAAAAATCAGGACAGGGTCTGGAAGAATTCAAGAACGAGGTTGTTATAACTGGCAAGCTTCAACATAGAAATCTTGTTACGCTTATTGGAAGCTGCACTGAAGGAGATGAAAAGATACTGATCTACGAGTATATGCCAAATAAAAGTTTGGATTACTTTATTTTTGGTAGCTTATCTGGACCCTATACCCATATATTAGTTACACAAGTTTGATCTTACTGTCAAAATTGAAAATTAGACAACAGGTCTAAAACCATTACTGAAGTTGGAAATGATGTGCAGATCGTGAAAGAAGGAAACTGTTGTCCTGGAAAAAGCGCTTTGAAATTGTTATCGGTATTGCAAGAGGACTTCTCTACCTCCATCAAGATTCTAAACTGCAAATAGTTCACAGGGATCTCAAGACCAGTAATATTTTATTAGACAGTGACTTGAATCCTAAAATTTCAGATTTTGGGTTGGCAAGAATTTTCAAAAGTGATGCAAAAGAGGTGAACACAAAGAGAGTTGTCGGAACACAGTAAGTTCTACTACTGTAATCATATATATTTCTAATTTTATAGAACTTATGTTTGAGACTTTGATGCAGTGGCTACATGTCTCCTGAATATGCCACTGATGGCACATTTTCTTTGAAATCTGACGTTTTTAGCTTTGGTGTGCTTCTGTTAGAGATAATAAGTGGAAGAATGAATAGGAGATTCCGTCATATCGATCACCATCATAATCTTCTTGGACATGTAAGTAGAAAAATTCATATAATGCTTTTTTTTTTCCACACAATATCCATTTTTGTGAATACATAAAGTATGTGCTGAGATATTTTCAGGCCTGGCTGCTGTGGAATGATGGAAGGGCCCTAGAACTAATGGATAGGCATCTAGAAGGTTTCTTCATCGAATCTCAAGTTCGAAGATGTATTCAAGTGGGTTTATTATGTGCTCAAAAGTTTCCAGAAAACAGGCCAGAAATGTCCTCTGTAGTTTTCATGTTAGCAAATGAAGAGGTGGTGTTTCCTCAGCCTAGAAAGCCTGGTTTTTTTCACAGAAAGAGGTTTCAGCACAGATCCATCATCAAGTAAAGATAAGTCTCTGACAGGAAATGCTTTGAGCGTAACCATAGAGGAAGGCAGATAGAATTCATGCAGATACTTTTTCCTTCATCTTATAAACTTTATGGTCTTTCCACAATGTGTTAATTTTAAGTGTAGACTGGTCTTTTAACAATTGTAGGAATAATTTTTTGGCTTATCATGTGATAGAAGTTATGTGTATAGAGTTAAGGGTATATGTGTAAATGTAACGTAGTGAAAATATATATAGGGTGTAATATTATTTTATTATATGATTGAATAAACTACAATAGAATATTTTATCACATGGAATTAAAGCACCGGTCTTAGGGTTTTGTTTTGGTGGCCAATTGCATTGTTCACGTGACACTGTTCGCGGTTGTTACTTTTTCCGATGACTAAGTCTGTCGTGTATCCTGTTTTCTAGTCGTGGTTTCTAGTTGGTGATCAGATTCTATTACTCTGTAGTTTTCAGTTATTGTGTTTCTTTTTTCTATGTTTATTTTATGACTGTTCTGGTTGTAGTGTTGGATTTGAGTTGTGAATTTTTGTGAATTGGTGATTTGGGTTTGCTGGATATTGGTGATTGAAAGTGATTTTGTCTGTAAGCTTAGTAGAGAATTCATTGTTGGTTTGATTAAGCTATGGCAGTGGAAGGTAAACAGATGATGATTGAAATTTCAGTTCCCTCATCTGTAAAGATTACTGATAGGAAGTTACTGGGAAAACATAATTATGTTCAATGGAGACGAACTAATAGGAGATATGTTTCAAGCATTGACATGGGGGATCATTTGACAAAGGATCCACCTATGCATTCACTTCCACAAACAGAGAGTGATAAGCAACCAGAGGATAGTGATAAGAGATTAGAGACTGTTAGGAGAATTCAGAAGAAATTGCTCATGAAGAATGATAAATTGTTTAATTAGATCTAGAATAATCTAGCTTCCACAATGGATGATGTTACTAATCATTGTGATACAGTTAAAGAGTTATGGGAGTATCTAGAGTATGCTAGTAAACAGGACTTGTCTCATGTTCATAAGCTATTATTGCGGATTTATTGAGCAAATATGCCAGAGAAGACATTACTTGAATACTAAACAGAGGTGAAGCAAGCCTTTCAGGAAAAAAAAGCTATATTCCCTCTGATTGCAGATGTTGTGCAAATGAAAGAATAAAAAGAGCAAGTGATGGTGCAGTGTTTTCTGGTGGGCTGAAACCAGAATATGAGATAGTTCAGACACTAACTCCTTACAAGTTACAAACTTCCTTCTCTAACGAAGGTTTATGCTCCTTTTCTTGGGGTTAGTAAAAAGGAGGATAGAGGAGCATCTAAAGCTAGGGAGACTCTCCAGATCATGCGGCTCTTGCTAGCATGAAGTCTAATAGTGGTAGAGGGAATAAAGATGCTAGTCGGGATATCGAGTTACTCGTGGTAATGGTAATGGTAATGGTCCTCATACTTGCTTCCATTATGGTGTTGAAGGTCATGTCAAAAGGAATTGTTGAAAGTTAGATGGAAAGCCTCCAACTATGTCGAGCAACCATAAATATGCTCATGTTGTAGGTCAAAATGGTATCAGAGCTCCAAGTTGCAACCTAGGAGATGATTTCTTTCGAGATGGTGGATGCATATAAAAGACGGACTACAACAAGTTTAAGTTGTAGGTGGAGTGGTTCTCAAATCTTGGTGGCAAAATTTGACATGGTTACTGTGCGACCTGGATGGTAGCAGAATTTGACATGGACTCTGTGACCTGGATGCCGTGATGGTGGACGTTATCTTCATTATATTCATTGTTGTGATGGAAAACTCTCACGTTCATGGCTATGATGGAAAACTCGCCAAGGTAGAGATTATTGGGATCTTTAGGAAAACTATTTAATAAAGAATACAATTGTAAATAGGAATAAATTTTAGGAGTCCTATTAGGAATTGAAATATAAATCCTATTAGAAATAGAATATCTCATATACTACCTATAAATATAAGGGTGAGAACCAATTCAAGATTATGAAAGAATGTAAGAACACAGGGTATTTTATGTAAGGTTATTAAACACCATGGGGAGGGTGTCTTAGAAACTGGAATTGTTTCCACTCTAGGTACTGGATTGAGTGTAGTTAAAAACTAGGATGTTTCCGCTCTATTTTATGTACCAGGTTTATGGTAGAAAAAATAAACGAGCTATTGCTCCTTTTGATGTTATACATTCTAACATTTGGGGTCGTTGTCCTGTTTTATCTAAATCTGGTTATAAACATTTTGTTACTTTTGTGAATACATGGCTATATTTTATGAAAAATTGTTATGAATTATTCTCTATATTTTGTGTCTTTTATGCTGAGACTTTTATGTTGAGATGCAAAACCAATTTGCTTCATCTATCAAAATTTTACGGAGTGATAATGTCAAAGAATATTTTTCTGCTTCTCTCTCTTCTTTTTTGTCCAATAGGAGTATTATTCATCAGTCGTCTTGTGTGTATACACCTTAGCAAAATGGAGTTGCTGAACGAAAAAATTGTCATTTCTTAGAGGTCGCTCGTATACTTCTCTTTCATATGAAACTCTCTAAAGAGTTTTGGACAGATGCCATTTCTACAACCTGTTACTTAATTAATCATATGTCTTCATCTATTCTATCTAGCTAAATACCCTACTCCATTCTTTTTCCTTCTCAACCTTTGTTCCCTCTCGCTCCCAAAATTTTTGGGTGTACATGCTTTGTTCAAGACGTTCGCCCTCATCATTCCAAATTAGACCCTAGATCCCTCAAGTGTATATTCTTGGGTTACCCACGGTATAAAAAGGACTATTGTTGTTTTTCTCCTACTTTGGGTAAGAATATTGTCTTGGTTGATGTTTCATTTTTTTAAATTACTTTGTATGTTGACGATTCCATTCCATCTTCTTCTTTAGTCACTGATGATTTTCTTATTTATACCATTACTCACTATAGTTTTCAACATCTGCCTCATCCTCTTGTCACTTAGATATACTCTCGCCGCCCTCCACCACAGCAAGTGGCACCAGCACTAGCACCAGTATCGACATCTGAGACACTTGAGACATTGCCCCTACTGCCTGCCTCACCCTTGGATTCGGATCCTCCTCCTTCTGACCTAGATCTTCCCATTGCTCTATGTAAAGGTAAGCGCTTTTGTACTTATTCGATTTCCTCTTTTGTTTTTTATAACTCATTGGCTCTATCTTCCAAGTCATTCGTTGCCTCTTTAGATTTCGTGTCTGTTCCCTGCTCAATCTCTGAAGTAGTTGCTCATGATGGATGGCGAAGGGCTATGGAAGAAGAGATGTTAGCTCTTGAGCATAACAGTACATGGAATCTCGTTGATTTACCTGGTGACAAAAAGGTCATTGGGCATAAGTGGGTTTTCACGGTGAAGGTTAATCTTGATGGGTCTGTGGCCTAGTTGAAAGCTCGATAGGTTGTTAAAGGTTATGATCAGACATATGGTATTGATTATTCGAAGACATTTTCTCTTCTTGTTAAGATGGCCTCTGTTCAGTTACTTAATTCTCTTGCAGCTTCCTACGGTCGGCCCTCTCACCAACTTGATGTCAAGAGTGCCTTTCTTCAAGGTGATCTTCTCGAGGAGGTTTACATGGAGCAACCACCAGGGTTTGTTGCTCACGGGAAGTTTGGAAAGGTATACAAACTAAGGAAATCTTTATATGGTTTGAAACAATCTCCACATGCTTGGTTTGGAAGATTTAGTAATGTAGTGATTGAATTTGGTTCGCATAGAAGTGCTTATGATCATTTTGTCTTCTATAGGCAATCTAGTTCTAGTATTCTCTTCCTTGTTGTTTATGTTGATGTCATTGTGATCACTGGTAGTGATAGTGTTGGTATTCATAGCTTGAAAATCTTTTTGGCTTCCAAATTTCACACGAAAGACTTGGACTCTTTAAAGTATTTTGTGGGAGTTGACGTTTCTCGAAGTAGGAGAGGGATTGTTTTGTCTTAATGCAAGAATGTGTTAGATTTGTTGACTGAAACAGGTCTAACTAGAGCCAAGCCTTGTGATACTCCTATGGTTCCTAATGTAAAATTCAATACTGAAGATGGAGAGGTGTTTGATGATCTAGAGTGATACAGTCGAATAGTTGGAAAGTTGAATTATCTTATAGTAACTCGTCCAGATATTACTTTCTCAGTGAGTATGGTAAATTAGTTTATATCATCTTCTAGGACACCTCATTGGATGCGGTTTTTCATATTTTGAAATATCTGGAGGGGCTCCTGGACGTGGGATCATTTATAGTAATCATGACCACAGTAAAATAGAAGGATTTTTAGATGCAGATTGGGTAGGATCATCTATAGACAGACGTTCTATAACTAGATTTTGTGTTTTTGTTGGAGGGAATCTTATTTCTTGGAAAAGTAAGAAACAACCTGTTGTAGTTAGATCAAGTGTAGGATCTGAGTACGGAGCTATGACACAAGTAACTTGTGAGCTTATATGGACAAGATATCTCCTTGGAGAAGTTGGAATTGGTGATCCAAGGATTATGGACTTGTGGTGTGATAACCAAGCAGCCATACATATAACCAAGAATCTAGTTTTTAATGAGCGGACAAAGCATATAGAAGTCGATTGTCATTTTGTGCAAAAGAAACTTGAACATAAATTAATTTCCACTAAGCATGTTAGAATGGGAAACTAGCTGATTTCTTTACTAAATCTCTAATTGGAAAAAGGGTAACTTATATTTGTAACAAGCTGTGCATGATAGATATATATGCTCCAGCTTGAGGGAGAGTGATAGAAGTTATGTGTATGGAGTTAGGGGTAAATGTATAAATGTAAGGTAGTGAAAATGTATATAGGGCGTAATATTATTTTATTATATTATTGAACAAACTACAGTTGAATATTTTATCACATTATGTAAACTCATAGAATTCCGAATAAGGCCATGAAACAGGAAGGAATGCTTTTTCTACTAAAAGCAACAAGTCAACATGCCTTCTTTTCAATGAGATAAAAGTCTTTAGTCAGTGGTTCATCAATACATCAAGATTGGTAGGTGTTCATGTATGCTTTAATTTTGTGATTTATAGACTTCTAAAAATTCTTCTGTAATAAGCCTTTCAATATGGTCAAGATATTAATCGTTTGACAGAAATCTTCATTCTGTGAAAAATCAAATTTTGCTACAATCCCCGATTTCTATGAATTGTCAAAGATGCATATACATTTATAATATATCAGTTGGTTAAAGAAAAGAAATGACAAGTAGTCAAATAGAGTCAAAGTCAGCATGAGTTAAGAAAGAGGTAAGCCATGATGCAACAAAAGAATCTGAAAAGGCATGAGGAACTTACACATATTTAGGAAATGGAACATCACTTCATATACTAGAAAATTCTCTGCAATTACTCATGAGATCCTGCCAGTTGTCACTTTCCTGGAAAAAATATATAATATAAGAGGTAATATTCACCTACTCTGATATGACTTAATTGTTTAATCAATGATTCCAATTTCTTGGACAGGTAAATGATATTCCTTCTCTTTTCCTTGCGATTACTGAGTATTGAACAAAGCCTACCAATCATCAACGTTAGAACCAATGAAGAACTACTGATGTCAACAGGTATCTAAAGTATTGGATAATACTACGCTCACAAACCTTTCTTATTAACTTTCTTTCACAAACGAAACGTGACAGTTTGTAGTAGGTCACAACTGATCAATTGAGAATTGAAACGTCGAGTTTATGAGAGAAAGTTAATGAAAATAATTTATTGGTCTATCTTTATTGCTAAAGTATTATTTTACTAGAAAGGAGAAAGAAAAAGCAGTGGAATTGAGTAAGAAAGCTACAGAAAACCAAAACGGAAAATGCTACTTAATAGCTATAGTCTTATAGACTAGTCAACTTCTAAAACTACCCTTGAAGTAGCATTGCTAGAATCTTACCCCCAAGCAGTGAGGAAGATGCTGCTTCAAGACTGATGTTGTTTCCAAGGAGAGCCGGAGTAATTCTTTTCTCGATTTCTTATTTTAATCGTTCTTGGACTTACACGCATGTTGTTTGAACCATCCAGTTGTTTTCTCTTTAAATAAAATAATTCCTCAGGTTCCTCAGAATTTCATACTAATAAAATATACATATTGTAGAGCAGATATCATCATCAAGTTCAACCATTCACCAATAGAAGGTCAACTGTGATTAAACTTATGAAACAGTTGAAAACTCCTTGTTTAACATGCATACAGTTTGCAATTTTTCTCTCATAAACAAGAATGAGCCGCCTTCTACTCCGGATCTCCGTTTGGTCTTTGATCATTCTATCAATCGGGGAGTTGTTATTTGCAGCTGATACAATAACTGCAGGCCAATCTATTAGAGATGGTACTGAAACATTAATTTCCTCATTCCAAAGCTTTGAGCTAGGCTTCTTCTCTCCAGGCAACTCAAACAACCGGTACCTCGGAATATGGTACAAGATTAGTCCTGGAACAGTTGTATGGGTTGCAAACAGAAACAATCCAATCACTGATAAGAATGGAGTTTTAACAGTGAACAATGATGGAAACCTTGTACTTCTCAATGGAGAAAAGAGCATTATTTGGTCTTCAAATTCATCAAGTGTGCCAGAATATCCAGTGGCACAGCTCCTAGATTCTGGAAACCTTGTTCTTAGGGAAAATACTGACACGAGTTCTGGTAGTTATGCGTCGCAGAGCTTCCATTAGATACATTGTTATCAGGCATGAAGTTGAGATGGAACTTAAGAACTGGATTTGAGCGATATCTAACGTCCTGGAGAAGTGCTGATGATCCATCCCCTGGAGACTCAACTTACAGACTTGATATTACTGAGTTACCTCAATTGATTCTTCGAACAGGATCAAAAAAAGTGGCCCGCAGTGGACCATGGAATGGATACAGGTTTGGTGGCATTCCCCTGATTCAGAACTCGATATTTATACCGAGATTGGTGGATAACCAAGATGAGTTGTATTTTACGTATAACCCATTCAATACTACAGTTATCACACGTTTAGTATTGGATCGATCAGGAACCATACATCATTATGTTTGGAATGAGGGGAGAAATGAATGGTGTGTCATGTACTCTTGGCCATTTAATCTATGCGACAATTATGAAGAGTGCGGTGTTAATGGCAACTGCAGAATTAGTAAGACACCTATTTGTGGGTGTTTGAAAGGGTATGTGCCCAAATCTCAAGATGAATGGAATACACCTCAAACAACGGAGTGCATAAAGAAATTGCCATCAGATTGCCCAAGGGGAGAAGGGTTTCTGAAGCTTCCGCGAATGAAACTGCCTGACATAGATTGGTATAACGAAAGTATGAATCTCAAAGAATGTAAAACAGCATGTACCAAGAACTGTTCATGCAGGGCTTACGCGAATTCCAATCTAACTAGGGGAGGTACAGGCTGTTTGATGTGGTTCAAGGACCTGACAGATATGGAAGAGTGCTCAAAACAATACACCTGGGGACAAGATATTTTTCTTCGAGTTCCAGCATCTGAACTAGGTATGTGTGTTATTTGATGTACTACTGGCTCATTCATTTTTAAGGCTATTTGAGAATTCGTCACCCCAGCTGATTCTCTATAGCCAATAATTTGTGTTAAAGGAATCTAGGATTAGGGTTTCTGTGGCAAAATCTACAAAAATAAATAAATAAATAGAAATTAGTAATCTGAACAATTAACTAACAACAATAAAGCTAAAGCAATCTACTTGACCTGTGGCTTTAGTCCACCTTGCAGGAAAACCAAGCATGGAAATGTTGTCCTCTTTGTTTACTTCCTTTCCCTTTTGATGTCTTAGACTGAAAAAGAATTAGTATCTTCTCATTAATCAGAGTTGCAAGTGCACAATCAAGAAAGAAGATGTTTGCTTTGAAAGATCTTTATGTTCATAACATGAATAAATCCTTCTTCCAGCATTTCAACATTCTTTTGCAGATCTATGAAAAGAGAAACTTCCTTTCTTCTTCATCTTTGGCTTTTTCATCGTTTATCAGCTAAATTACCATTGGAAGCTTCTTCCACAAGTTCACCAGGATTTATCCATCATAGGGAGATGTTTGATTAATCATCTCAAAGGTTTGAGCTATGCTCCTCTCCCTTAAACTCCAACAGGCATCAGCCAAAATGGTACAATAAGATCCCTGAGAAAGTTGAGTAGGCTAAAATATAAACTACCCCATCATTGATCCACATGGAGTCCAAACATTAGCAAAGGGCACTAGCTGGTCTTGAACATGCCCAGAGAATTAGAAAATCCAGTTCAACTCTTAGACAAGTAGGAAAGCTTTTTCATATACATGATTTTAGCATCCAAAAGTTATATGTGGCTGAGCTTTGACTAGACAATTACCAGGCTTGACATTTAATGTCATGGAGAAATAATATTGATCCATTGACCGTTCCCTGGGGACTTTACTTTCAGATTTGATGTTCATGTATTATGTCGAATGTCCATATACTTGGGACAAATGAAAGTGGCTAAAGTAGAAACTATAATACAGTTTACTGTGAAGGCATTCCTGCAAAAAGAAATAAGCCTGATAAATCAACCAGATGAAAGGTAATTTTTAACAAATTTATTTTCTTTATTTCGCTGTTGTTGAGTCAGATAATGAAAAGAAAAGAAGGATAACTATCCTTGTTGTTTCGCTTGTTTCTGGATTGTTGCTCTTGGGCCTAGTACTCTTCAAACTTTGGAAGAAAACAAAGAAAAGAGGTAACAGTATTCATCCAATCTTACCAAAAACAAAGAACATAATATAATATGGCGGAGATATTATGTATTGATAGTCAGTTTTTCTTTCTGTAACCCATTGAACAAGCCATGAAAACAGTGAGGAGATTGAGGTACCTCTAGTTGAACTCTCTACTGTTATGACTGCTACAAAAAATTTCTCTGAGGAAGACTTTATTGGAGTTGGTGGCTTTGACAGCGTTTACAAGGTAAAAACTATTTATATTTTTTCCACTGTCAGCTGAAAGGTTTCTTCTCCTTTCAAGAATCTAGGGATTTTTTTTTTTTTTTTAATGTCATTAATCTTCTGTATAAATATAAGCAGGGCATTCTTTCTAATGGAGAAGAAATAGCAGTCAAAAGGTTGTCAAAGAATTCTAGGCAGGGAGGCAAAGAGTTTAGGAATGAAGCAACTTTAATTGCCAAACTTCAACACAAGAATCTTGTAGCACTTTTGGGATGCTGTAGTCAAGGAGAAGAAAGGCTTTTGATCTATGAGTACATGCCTAATAAAAGCTTGAATTATTTTATCTTCGGTTAGAGCCTCTTTGACCATTAAGCATCTAGTACGTCAGATAAATTTTGATTACTCAGGCTTAATATGATATTAAGACTTCCTGTTTTCTGAAACCATAATGTAAAAGATCTAAATATGACATTAACTTGATGTGCAGATCCGAAGAAAAGAGAATTATTGACATGGCCAAAGCAGTTTGAGATAGTTATGGGGATTGCAAGAGGACTTGTCTATCTCCATCAAGATTCTAAACTTCAAATTATTCACAGACATCTCAAAGCAAGTAATATTTTACTAGACAAATATCTAAACCCTAAAATCTCAGACTTTGGCTTGGCAAGAATCTTCAGAGATGACGATGAAGATGCAAAAACAGAGTCATGGGAACATTGTAAGTTCTATCAACTATTAACATATGTATGTTAGTGAAATGGTTTATAATTAATACTTCTTTATGCAGTGGCTATATGTCGTCTAAGTATGCAACCGATGGAACCTTTTCAGCAAAATGTGATGTTTTTAGTTTTGGTGTACTTCTGCTAGAGATAGTAAGTGGCAAAAAGAATAGAGGGTTCTCTCACCCAGCTCACCATCACAACCTCCTAGGACATGTAAGTAGAAACGTGTAAGATATATATATATATCCTCTCTCTGGCTATGACTCATTTCTGTGCGTATGGGATATGGGTTTCCAATTGTGCAGGCATGGTTGCTTTGGAATGAAACCAAGGCCGTAGAACTTATGGATTCATGTTTGGAGGATTCATGTGTTAAATTTGAAGTACTACAATGCATTCAGGTGGGTTTATTATGTGTTCAAAAGTTTCCAGAGGACACACCAGACATATCATCTGCAGCTTTCATGTTGGCAAACGAGGGAGCAACATTGCCTCAACCGAAACAGCCTGGTTTCTTCATTGAAAGAAGTGCTGCTGATACAGAACCATTATCAAGACAAGAAGAATCAAACACTGAAAATGTGGTAACCATAACTATGATGGTAGGTAGATAAATAATTCATGCTATGCCCATCATGAAAATATACTGTAGAATACTCATGTAAATCATAGACGATTACAATCTAAAAGTTGTACATATGTTTTAGGAGTTAAATTAATATCAGTTTAGTTTTTATTTAACTTTTTTATTCAAATATTTGTTATCTTAGTATAATTGTATGTAAATACTACACTAATGAGAGGAAAACTAGTTGAACAATTTCTAAATTAGAGTCTCATTTTGAAGAGTGATCAAAACATCCATACACTTCTATCATTTATCTGATATATTAATGTCTACAGAAGATAAATTATCAGTTGTTAATCCATGCAATGCTAAACCCCACCTGACATTTTCAAGGTATTTGTTTTTATATACCCCCAACATTTTTAAAGGTAATTGCTTTCATAAATTCAACATCCCAATTAAGTGGGTGATCCCCTAGCTATAGGCAAACGACTAGTTCAATGCTATAGAACTGATGCGATTTTCATAATGGCCTCATATAGAGCTTAAGAATAATTTAACCGCTTTTGAAGTCTATCTGTTTAAAATTCAGTTAAAAATGCCATTATTCTCTGAAAGAATACAAATTCAAATAAATATTGAGGTGTTCTGCTTTTAAGTTCACTTTGGCATTTAACCAAACACTTAATTAGCTATTTGATCAAACCCCTTCAGCACTTCTTTCCCAATATCTTGTTTCAATAAATTAAAACAAAACAATAAATTAGCAAGCAATATAATGCCAACAAACATGAAAAAACAAGCTAAATATATTTACATTTGCTAGAAAGTAAGTCCGCAAGATACATATATAAATAGAGTCAAAGTAAACCTGGTCAATAAAATGCCAAGCCATGCTGCAAGAGAAGATCTCGAAGCTGTTACATGGATGACATTCGAAAATGCTATAAGAAATAGTCAATAGAGGAACTGGAACATTACAACTCATTTACCAGAAAATTACCAGCAAATGCTGAGAGCCTGTCACTGTCCTGAAAATATAAAGAAACATACAGTGAATCTTCACCCATATTTTGTCTAGTGAATCAAAAGTAGAGCTGGGAATTCATAGAGTTACATCAGGATGGAAATGAATGTTAGGAATTTAATCAAATACCTTGCGAACATCATGTTTGAAAAATATGAAGTTAAGCAAACAATCAATGATATTTTTTTCATGTCATGGTTCGCCAAAAGTGACTACGAGCAGATATGCTATCAATTTCATCAAATAAAAAAGAAAACAAATTGATTCACACATTTTTACCTTCTAAAATTTGAATATACTCTACTTGCTTCCAATTGAGAAAAATTTGTAAGAAAATCCTTCAAATTTAAGAAATATAAACGACAGAAAAAAAAATTTTAACGCTGAAAGACGGACGTTAGTTTACTGTAACGGTAAGTTAGTGGGTTATGGGTATAAACGGTAGTACCGAGTTAACGGTGAATTCATGGGCATTAAATTTAACAATGATATAACAAATGCATTATATTTACCGGTAAGATAACGAGGCGTTACATTAACGGTTTATAACGGCATTAAACGTAAGGACAATCTGACTAATGACGAAAATCAGCGGTGTAGATTAAGGCGTTAAGCCGTTAACCTGAAGGTGTGTTGATTTGACGATGAATTGACTGTCCTGATTTCAATGGACGGTAAACGTAACGGCATTTGACACATATTACAACTAACGTCTTTATAACGGACATTTACAGTGATTTAACGTCCATTAAATTTAACGGGCAATTAACTGAAAGTAAATTACTAAATTATAACATGATCCAAGGATTAACGTAACTGATATTCCGATGTCTATCCACTAAAAAAACATTAGTTGAAAATGATTACTAAGTGAGCCTCATAATGTCAGATAGGAATTTAATTAAAACTCTGCCAACATCATGTTTGAAAGCAAACATTTGTTTAAAAATAAATAACAGGTATTAAGTTGGAATCTTTTCTCGAATGCTAATAGAAGTAATCATTGAAGTTTTTATCTAATCCATAGTTTTAAGGTCGTAAGCGCTCATAAGCTGACCTATCATAAATTAAAAGAAAAAAAAAAAAAAAAAGATTTTCCATGGTTCTCCTAAAATCGACTACAATCCCATCTGTAGATCTGCTATCTGTTGGGACAAATTCAGATGCCCAAGGCCCAAAAATGACTGAAGAACATTTAATTAGGTATGATGGATTTGTTTCAGAGAGGAATTAGAAAGATGGGTTTAAGTTGGTACGATTTTGATGCTGGAAGAACAAAAGTCTTAGAAGAAATTACGAAATGAAACTCAAACCATCTTAACATCTCTGTTCAAAATTGCCGGGTTGGCGTTAATTGGGAGTTAGAATGTATGACAAAGAATTTTATCAAATGTGAATCTGACTTTGAATGATTTGTCATTGTCAATGATGTTTTACACACATCCAAATTCCACCAGAAGCTGGACCCAACTGTAGACATGATATATGGAAAAAAGTTGCTCCAGAAAATTGACTCTATGGGCTTATCTTGTATGTGTATGAAACCTGGCATTTTGCAAACATGTTCAACAGGAAGATTGTCTATGACAGCAACTTCCAAACTTTGAGTTTGACTGGAAAATAGAAACTGTTATGAGTCATTCAACTTTGCTGAACAAGTTATCTGTATATATATGAAAATTCCAGGAACTGTCACAAACACAGTCCATCATGGACCCTATGATACATTAAAGCTCCCAAGATTGCGATGTAATAGCAGAATTCTGGCTTATCTGATTATTTCCAACTGAAAACCTGTTGTGTTGCAATTGGCCATGAAAATTTTACCGTAACTCAAGACAATCGTGTTGAATGCCTTTCCAAGATTTTGGGACCATGAATGGCATGGTTTACGGGGGGAAATTAAAAGAATAACGCGTCTTAGAAAGTTCAAAGGATTGTGACGAGCCTGATGCTGAAAGTCCATTAATAACAATTACAGCTGTATTGCGCACAAGTAGTTCAAAGAAGTTAAGGAAATGCTTTTGGTGTTGACATTGATTAACAAACTTGATTATTTCCTTTAAAATCCTTCAAAATCATCGGTTCTGTCCGACCATAGTAAGAGATGTAAAAAGAAAAAATGGGAATGACTTAAAAGAAGAGCTCGGAAATGGTACTGTAGACACCGTGAAGTGACTCCGAAATAAGCTCTAGAATTGTTCAAGCTAAAAATCAATCCCAAACCATTCAGTAGAATTGCTCAGATTCTTTAGTCCTATACCCTTTTTCCAAGTCAAGCATGGATTCCCTTGAATATTCTCTCATGGTCAATTAATCCAATTGGAAAGAAAGGTTAACCTATGAAACTATTCCAGTTTCTTTCAATTTCCTTGTAATTAATGAACATTATTGTTGATGCGTGATTTTTGCACCAACGAAACGCACGTGTGAAATGCTGTGCTGACTCAGAAAACACACGTGAATGTAATGGATAAAGAGATAGTAAATGCAATGAGGACAGTTTTTAAAGTGGTTCGGATGCTAAGGTATCAATTCCTACATCCACTAATGCTTATATTGATGATAAAGGTCAGGTCGCTTTTAGCTGACTGACTTTACAATAATATTACAAGGTATTGAATGCTAAGAATTCTAGGAAAGAGAGGATAATTAATCAAGTGTAAAATGTGCCAATCCCCTTCAATGAGAGATGAGCTTCCAATTTATAGTGAGATGTAATGAGGCAATGATCACTAAATCTGTAAGTTGGTGGGATTATTCATGCAAATCCTTCTTTATGTCACATTGCCCACCTTCCAGAGTGATTTGCGCGATTTAGAGCAGGGATTGAACACGTGGGAGCACCACGGCTCTTGACTAGCCTGACGTGCACCCACTATCCTGACGGGAACAGGCGGTGGTTGTCCCAATGTTTTGACTTTTGTGGGCTAAGTGGACCTGACGTTAGCCCTTATATTCTTTAGGCATAACAAAAGTACCCTAGTTTTTAAGGTTTGAGAATTGAACCTTGGAAACTATAAGTCATGCCACAACGGGATGATTTCTGGAAATTCTGGCCAGTTTGAAAGTAGGTTGGGATGGCATTTTTATGAGCGTGACCTCGCATGTTCATTGTTTGCAGAGGGCGGGCGGCCTGATCTTGTCTGACGTCACACGTTGTTCTGGTGATAGGGATGCATTTAATGAAGCAATCCCAGCGCTGACAGGTGTGTTTTTTGCGTGATGAATGACAGCCAATCACATTTAATGCGTTGCATGCTGGAACAGTGCACTTTACCAGAACATTAAATGCATTTTACGTTGGAACAACGCCCCTTATCAGAGCATTAAATGAGGATTTGAGACGCAATTAATGCTCTGAGAGAGGTATGGCCGTCGTTTGAGCTTTTCAACTAGAAGGATGAAAGTTTGACTTTATCCAATCGTTTCGTTCACCCTTCTCTACTGATGAGTGACATGTGGTCGAGATCAACGGCAGAAACCTTTGCCGCCCAAATGTCGTTTCAATTCCGGGAGGTCCAAACACCGATTCACACACTATAAAAACCTCAAATCGTTATTAGGCAATGTCACCAGAGCCTTTTTCACAGACAACAAAAGACTTTCATAAACCAGGAACCTTTGTCTTCCAAACCTGCATTTTTCCGGCATTTGAAGCAGAAACAGTCGTCATACTCCAAGAGGTAAGAACTTCTCTGCCATTGTTTCATTATTTTCATGAGTTAATGGCGTCAGTCTTTCGATAACCCATCAGAGACGAAACGTTTGCGTCGGGTTCGAGCCATGAATGGTGGCTCGAATCGGGCTGTTAGGGTTTTCTTTGACAATTGGGGAGTCTGTGTTCTCCCACGTCATCGTACGACATAGCGTACAGAGGCCAAATAACCATTTTCCTTGTCGCTTTTGCAGACTGGGAAAATGGACTCCTCAGCAGCCAGTTCCGAGCAGGGAACCAGCTCGTCCCCGCAGGGTGCTCCTAGCACCCCTCTCGAGGTTTTCTCGGTACTTACCGAGGAAGAGCTCAAGAGGGTAATAAGCCAATACGGTATCGAGGTGGACGTTTTCCACGACCTGACACATTCGTCGCGATACCCGTCAAGCGGCCTGGCCACGATCTCCGAGGAGATTATCAAGGGTGGAGGACTTATCCCCCTATACCCTTTCATCAAGCCGTTTCTAGACTACTTCGGGGTCGCGTCGATGCAGTTGACCTCGAACGCATACGTCATTGCTGTTGCAATGTACATTGCATGCTAGGAAAATGGGCTGGGCGAGCTGACCGCCTTGGAGCTCGACTGCTCGTATTTTCTGAAAAAGAGCAAGGATAAGGACTCATATTACTTGTCCAGGCGACCAACCATTGCCGACGGGATACACAGTTATCCCAGCAACGCGGGGGCCTACGAAATGAAGTTTTTCTTCTTTCGTTACGATGGTCATTGCCGCTTCCAAGAACCGAGTATGCCTCTTTCTCTTCGTTTGCATTTTTGCTTTGTTTTGGCGAACTCATTGCGTTCGAAGCGTGTCCGTTCTAACGACCTAATTTTTTCTTTTTGATAGTTAACAAGACGATCGAAATAGGGCTGCTCCACGATAAGAGAAGAATCCTGCACTTCGGCTCCCTACCAGAGGACAAGCTCGACGCGAAGAAACTTGTGACGACCGCGAATTTGTGAAAATACAGTTTCTTTAACGCAAGCGCGTCCACCGAGTAAGCTCTGCTAACTGATTCTCTTCCTAGTCATGGAATAGAATGCCTTCACTAACGTTGTCTTGTATGCAACAACCATGCCACCAAAGGAGCCAGAGCAGCCTCGGCGAAGGCCTCTTAATTTTCCTCGGTTGAAGAAAGCTAAGGCGGCCAAAACTGCTCAAACCGTCCCCTCGACTGAGGGCATGACCTCGGGCCAACCAGCACGACCTTCCGAAACTTCTCAGCAGCCGCCGGCGGAAGACGCGCCAATGCGAACCATGAAGGTCTCCCAGCCGTCGCCTACTCGCCCAAAGATGAAAACAATGGCTCAGCGAAAGAAGAGGAGGCAGATTCAGGTCAAGGAGTCAAAGACCGAATCTGAGGGCGAGCAGCTGAAGAGGTCGAAGAAGGATGTTGAAAGGAGGTCGGGCAAGGAACCGATGGTCGACGCGGCCGCTACTGAAGGCACGAAGAAGGATACCCCAGTGTTGGACTCGCTGGGGAACCTTCCAGAGTACCTGTAACCGGTGGTTTATACCTTACTGGAATGCGGACTCTCGGAATCATTCGAGTAGTTCACAAATTTCAACAATGTCGACCTAATGTCCACATCGGTCCAGCACTTAAGCAAGGTGAGCGAACTGTCCTTGGTGAGGACTATCCTTAGCTTCTTTTGATTTACTAACTCTATCTTTCTTTATTCGTAGGCCCTTCTCTACATGCGAATGTCTTTGGAGAAGGCTCAACTGGGAGCCGCAACTGGGAGCCGCAAAGGGGGAGGTTACATTGAAGGAATAGAACATAACACTCAGGCGAAGACTGGAAGCCGCCGAAACGGAGAGAAACTTATCTTCCGAATCGGCGAACAGGTTCCAGAACGAAAGGGACGCGGCTCTTCTCACAGTTGATTTCTAGAAGACGCAGCTCAAGAAGCAGTGAGAAGAGATAAAGGAGCTGCAAAGGACCATAGCCAGACTCTCCAAGCAGGCCGAGAAGGAGGACCAGGAACTGAAAGCGACCTCCCTGCAGGTCTCGCGAGCAGAGTAGGAGAGAGAGGCTTCTGAGAAGCTAAGGCAAGCTCTTGAAGTTGAACTTCAGGAAAGTCAAGGGAAAGTTGCTTCCTTGACAGAGGAGATGTAGAAACAGACTGCGGAGGTCGAGGAGAGGGCTGCCGAATGGGCGATCGAGTCTATCTATGCCCTACGACCAAGGAATCCGTGACTCGACATGTCCAACCTCCCGGAGGACTGACGCGAAACCCTTATGACAATGGCGCGGGAGGATGATGAAGCAGCGACCTCCCAAGCGGGTGGTTTGGGACATGCTTCAGACAAACCTCCAACTGACCAGCCTTAGGACGTCGAGGTCGCCTCTTTAGGAGTCAATTTAGGGTTCTCAGCCATATCTTTTTGCCTATGTACTCCTTATTAATAAAATTCACATTTTTGACTTATACAATTTCTGTTCGTTTCATTATACATGAGTACTTTCTGATTGCTTACATTCATTGAGTCAAAGATAACATATCTCACATACAAAGATTGTTACAAACGCTCGAGATAAAATTTTACAAAGAAACGACTTACAAAAATCAGAAATTAATTTACAAGGAAAGCTGGGTTTGGAATTACTGATAGTATGCCCGAAGGTGCTCAGCATTCCAAGCTCGGGATAACTTGGAACCGTTCCACCTTTTGAGATGATAAGTCCCTGGTCTGATTACTTTATCAATGCGGTACGGACCTTCCCAGTTCGACCTTAAAACTCCTGCACTTGGTTCCCTGGTTCTGAGAAGAACTTCCTTTAACACCAGATCGTCGACCTGGAAGTCTCTTCACCAGACCTTTGAATCGAAGAACTTCTACGTGCATTGCTGATAGGCTGCTATCCTTAGCGAAGCCTTGCTGCGATGTTCTTCAACAACGTCTAGGCTCACCCTTATGAATGCTTTGTTGTCGGTGTCATTGTACAAGTCTCTCCTACATGAACCAGTTCCTCCCTCAACGGGAATCATTGCTTCGCACTCATATGCCAGCGAAAAGGGTGTTTCCGAGGTGGAGGTTCTTGGAGTTGTTCTGTACACCCATAGTACTTCGGGGAAGTCGTCGGCCCAATTTCCTTTGGCTGCGTCAAGTTTGGCCATCAGATTGTGCTTGATGGTTTTGTTGACAGCTTCAACTTGACCATTTGTTTGTGGTCTTGTGACAGAGGCGAATTTCTTATGGATGCCCAGCTTGTCGCAAAACTGTTTGAATTCCTCGTTGTCGAATTGTTTTCCATTATCTGAAATGAAGGTGTGAGGAATTCCAAAGCGGCACACAATATTCTTGAAAACGAAGTCTTTGAGTTTTCTGGTCGTGATTGCGGCTAGCGGTTTGGCTTCTACCTATTTGGTGAAGTAATCTACCGCGACCACGGCATATTTGACTCCCCCTTTTCCAACTGGCATGGGGCCGATGAGATCGATCCCCCACATAGAAAAAGGTCAAGGGCTAGTCATAGTTATCAGTTCGTGGGAAGGAGCTCACGGTATATTGGCGAACTGTTGACACTTATCGCACCTCTTTACAAAGTTGTAAGCGTCATCTTGAACTCGGGGCCAATAGTACCCTTGACGAACAACCTTGTTTACAAGAGATCGAGCGGCGGTGTGATTACCGCGGATCCTTTCATGAATTTCCTTCATGATGTAGTCTGCTTCTTTGCTGGTTACACATCGGAGAAGAGGGGCACTAAATCCTCTCCTATACAGCTGGTCCCTCATGAGGGTGTACCGAGCATATCTTGTTCGCTGGACCCTTGCCTTGACCTTGTCGTATGGCAAGATCTCATCCTTGAGGTACTGGAAAATGAGAGTCATCCAGGAATCTGATTGCATCACATTCACGGCCTGTTCGGTCGGGCTGATACTTGGAGCCTTGACGAACTGAACAGGAATGTTATCTGGTGCTTCTAAATCCAACGATGAGGCTATCCTTGCCAGGGCGTCCGCCACAGAGTTACTATCTCTGGGAATCTGAGTGATTTCAAAGTGTTTGAACGGCTCAAGTGCGGCCTTAGCTTTTTTCAAATAACGGACCATGTTTTCTTTCTTAGCTTGATATTTCCCCAAAATTTGGTTGATGACCAGCATGGAGTCACTGTAGACACTGATCGCGGTTGCACCCATTTCTCTGGCCAACCGCAACCCGGCGAGCAGAGCTTCATACTCAGCCTCATTGTTGGTTGCTTTAAATTAGAACCGAAGAATGCCATGAATGTGAGCCCCTTCGGGGCTCACAAAGAAAAGACCTGCACCGGCCCTTTTCCTGTTCGATGACTCGTCAACGTAGAGGCTCCAGGTCGACAGGTTCTGAATATTTTCCTGAATGGCTTCGCTAGGCTGTTGCTCACTCGGAAGATAGGAAAATTCTGAGATGAAGTCAACAACTTCTTGCCCTTTGATAGTCAATTTTGGCTTGTACTTCAGATCGAACTGACTCAATTCCATGGCTTATTTAAGCAATTTACCTAAGGCCTCTGGCTTCTGGAGAACCTGCCTGAGTGCGTAACTGGTCATCACATGTATAGCATGGGCGTGAAAGTAAGGTCGCAGCTTTCTAGAAGCGATCAGTAGGGTATAGGCTAATCGCTCCATTTTCGGTTACCGTATCTCGGCATCCGTCAGACACTTGCTCATATAGTATACTGGACATTGTGCCTTTTCCTCTTCCTGAATTAGAGTTGCACTAACCGCGAACTGAGAGACGGACAGGTACAGGAGCAGGATTTCATGTGGAAAAGGCTTGGACAGGAGAGGTGGTTTCCCGAGGTGTTCTTTTATGCTTTGGAACGCCTGTTCGCACTCAGGTGTCCACTCGAACTTCTTGTTGGCCTTTAGGACATTGAAGAATGGTAAGCAGCGATCTGTTAGCTTCGATATGAAGCGACTAAGTGCCGCTATTCGCCCATTAAGACACATGACCTGTTTTTTGCTGGTCAGGCTCTCCATATCGAGTAGAGCTTGAATCTTCTCGGAGTTTATTTCCATCCCTCGCTGGTTAACCATGTACCCTAGGAATTTTCCTGACGATACTCCGAACGAACACTTGAGAGGATTCAGTTTCATTTTATACAGCCGGAGGATGTCAAACATCTCAGCGAGATGCGCAATGTGCTCTGAGGCGACTTGGGATTTGACCAGCATGTCATCCACATAGACCTCCATTGTCTTTTCGATCTAGTCAAAGAACATTCGGTTAACCAATTGCTGGTAGGTCACACCGGCATTCTTGAGGCCAAAAGGCATGACTTGGTAATAATACAGCCCCTGGTCTGTAATGAAGGACGTATGCTCCTCGTCTGGCCCATACATCGAAATTTAATTGTATCCCGAGTATGCGTCCATGAAACTTAGCAGCTCGTGCCCTAAGGTGGCATCCACGAGCTAGTCAATGCTTGGCAGAGGGAAGCTGTCTTTAGGGCAAGCCTTGTTGAGGTCGCTGAAGTCGACGCAGGTTCACCACTTGCCATTTGGCTTCTTTACCAGAACCAGGTTGGCAACCCAGGTTGGGTAGAGCGCCTCTCAGATGGACCCATTTTGAAATAGGTTTTCCACTTCTAATTTCAAGGCGGCATACCGCTCCGGATCCATTGCTCTTCTTTTCTGGCGAACTGGCTTTGCTTTACTGTCGATGTTTAACGCATGAAAAATGATATCCAGGCTAATCCCGACCATATCCGTGTGCGACCAGGCAAACACATCGATATTTTCTCTCAGGAAACTTATTAATTCGAACGCGAGTTGAGGGTTGAGACTGCTCCCGATTCTTAACACTCGGCTCGGCTCGGCTCTTTCAGATCGACTGATACCTCGGACAAATCCCCAACTGGGCCGCTGGAAGGGATTTCCTGAATTCGAGGATCCATATTATCCTCTGCTAGGCCAGGCTGTTGCTCGATCTAGCTAATCGCCATAGCCTGTCGGGGAGTACTTCGCGAAATGCCCTTTCCTTTATATGCCATCTACACCGCTTTTATGTAGCAGTCGCAAGATGCGCTTTGCGATCCGTTCACTTCCCTTATCCCCGTTGGGGTGGGGAACTTCATCTTGAGATGGTATATGGAAGTGACTGCCTTGAAGCTTCTCAATAGGGGTCGCCCCAGGATTCCATTGAAGGCCGATGGGCAATCCATGAACAAGAATTTAGTTACCTTAGTCACCTCGTCGTAGTCACTCAGTGTGACTGGGAGTTGGATCATTCCTTTGGGGATCAGGTGGTCCCCTATAAAGCCGTAAAGAGGGATTGAGGCGGGCTTCAGGTTGGCCTCGTCCAGGTTCATTCTTTCGAAAGCGGTCTGGAACAGAATATTCACAGTGCTTCTGTTGTCCACGAGTATTCTGCGGATGTTATGGTGCCTTATGAGGGGCGTGATCACAAAGGCGTCGTTGTGAGGATGATGCAAGCGAGCTGCCTCCTTCTCGCAGAAGGTGATCGGCTCCTCCTTTCGAGCCTTTTGTGGTCGCTGCGATGTGTTCATCACCCTGATCGGGTCGTGATGAGCTTCGCGAGCGTACCTTTCCTACGCACCTCGCGTGTTTCCCGCGAGGTGCAGTCCTCCAAAGATTATGTTGACGCTACTATACCCTCTACGATCACGACGCTTTTTCCTTTGTTCCTCTTGGCTCTTCTCTTTTGCGAGAGCGGAGTCATCAATATACTCCTTGAAGTGCCCTTTCTTGATGAGCTCTTCGATTTCTTGTTTTAGAGTTCGGCGCTCATCGGTATGATGCCCATTGTCCTGATGGAAGCGACAGTATTTTTTGTTGTTTCTAGCCGTCGCAGGAGTTTTCATGGGTTCTGACTCACCGAGCAGACTGGCCTCCTTGGATTTATCAAGAATGGCAGATACAGACACATTTAGTGGAGTATATTGAAGTCTATCGCGATCGCGACGAGGAACAAGAGCATAGAACTTTTTGTGCTCGTAGCGGGGTTTCTTCCCTTTTCGCTAATCATCAGTGTCTCCTCTACGATCAGCTCTTCTACTTTCCCCCCGACCAGACATACTGCTCGAAGCGCCGGGGTCTCAATGGCGGAGTGCCGCCAATGAATTTTCTATTCGAAGGTACTTTTTTGCAAGGTTGTAGAATCCTGTGAGGGAAACATCGTCCTCAGCTTGTAATTCTTTCCACAGGTCGGTTTGTGGGCGAACCCCGGCTATGATGAGAGTCCGAACAGACTCTTCGGGAGTATGAGCCACCTTGTTGAGTTCTCTGTGGAAACGGTCAATGTAAGACTGGAAGGATTCATCCCTTTCTTGGCTTATATTACTGAGGTAGCTCAAAGGCATCGAAAATTTCTGGTTCGCTTGGAAATGCTTTAGGAACGTCGTGCTCATCTGAGGCCACGAACTGATCGATACTGCTGGGAGTGACCTGAACCATCACTTGGCATGGGAGGTCAATGTCACTGCTAGACAGCGGCATTTTGCCAAGTCCGAGACCTGGTGAAGCTCCATCAGGTCATTAAATTCATATAGATGATCCTGCGGATCAAAATTTCCATCAAACGCCTGCATGTTGGGCATCCTGAATCCCAGTGGGAGTGGAGCAGCTAACACTTTGGGAGAGAAGGGGGACGCAGATGCGACCTGTCCCTGCTCATTTTGTTGAGCCCTTAGCCTGTCTAGAGCTCGCTACAGCTCCTCAATTTTCGACAATGGAGCCACTTGGGGGTTGCTTTCACCCATGCGAGTTCGATTCTCGCGATTACGATTGAGGAATGTCCGGAGGTCGGGTTCCTCTTCGCCTCGGCCGGCGGTTCCAGCCACTCTTGACATACGCTGACTAGAGGCATGTGATGGCGATGAAAGGTGCGGGGTATTCTTACAACCTTCGTGGTGGTAAGAACTGCCCTGCGAAGTGTGGGACCCTCTCCCACGGTGACGACCAGGATTGCTTTGCTGACGGTGATAAGAATCACCCCGTCCAGCACTTTTATAGGTGTGTACCTGCGACGTGGCATGGGACAGCTCGGGCTGCGTCTTTTCACCGAGTCTCAACGAGACTGGTATTTTGTTTGGGACGCGATCGGTGTTTGTTGGCCCTTTGGAGCCCGTGGGCTTGCTTTTTTCCACTTGCTTACCCTTTTATCTATGCGCTGCAGTGCTCGCGACACGGACTATCTCCCTTTGCCGCACTTTCGTGCGACCTGCAGGCGTTTTTTGTGATTGTACCGCCGTAGCTGACTTAGATGGTGTGCCTTGGTCCAAACGGTCCAACCTTTGGTTGACCGTCTGGAGAGTATTGTCAAACTTCTACAGGTAGCTTCTTATAGCAGGGTCAAGCTGTGAACTTGACGGGATACCTCCCACGGCATTTTGTAGGGCTGAAGGTTTTTTGGAAGAAGTATCCCCCTGAACTTGATATTTCTTAGATGAAAATGTTTGCTTTAGAAAATGACTGCATTGGATCATTATATAAATACGTATATAACCATTTTTCCAGGCTAATAATAACACTCTGTGGACCTCAAGTCCTTCACTAAAGCGAGTGTTAATATAGGGCCATGAATGGTAGCCGTTTACAGGGACGATTAACTTACAAAATTTCAACGGATTGTCACAAATTCGAAGCCAAAAGTCCTAAAATAAAAGTGTGGTACGTATATGGACAACAGACTAGCAACATAGAAGCTCCAAAACAATTTAAGGACTGAGGTAACCTTTTCGCTGGCGACACTGATTAATAAACTTGGTTATCTGATTGAAAATTCTTCAGAATTTCAATCCTATCTGACTACAGTAATTGTTGAAACTAGGAACCTAAATAACCTCTCAAATTTTCCAGCAAGAACTGAATCCCAGACTATTCATTAGACTAGACCTGTACAGAATCTATATCCTTATTACGGTTCAACTTTGGATGGCCTTATTCATTTTTCATAGCAAATTACTTCTAGTACGAAAGAAATGTTAATTTTAGAAATAATTCCAATTTATTTGATTAATAATATCTCTTTCATTTTCCTTGTAATCATTCAGTTTTTAACAAAGCCTATGAGAGGAAAAAAAAAAAAAAAAAAATCTAGTCTGGGTTGTCAGCTAGGAGAAGACTTTTATGAAAGCTCTAAAGGACATTCTTTTCCAAAATTTATGCAGGAGGCAATTTTCTCTCTGAAATAATTATGGAGATCCTTTCATTCTTCACTTTCTTATTTTCTTTGACCCTTTTATCAACCTTGGAGTTATCATTTGCAGCTGATACGATATCTTCTGGACAATCTATTCGAGATGGTGAGACATTAACTTCGTCATCCCAGAGATATGAGCTAGGCTTCTTCACACCAGGGAACTCAAACAACAGGTTCTTAGGAATATGGTACAAGATAACTCCTCAGGTAATTGTGTGGGTTGCCAACAGAAACAAACCCATTCCTGATAAAACCGGAGTTCTAACTATTTCCAGTAACGGAAGCCTTGTACTCATCGACGAAGGAAAGAGAATTCTCTGGTCCTCTAATTCATCAAGGATTCTAGCAAATCCAGAGGTACAACTCCTAGATTCTGGGAACTTTATCCTCAGGGAGAGTACTGACAGGAGTTCTGAGAACTACATGTGGCAAAGCTTTGATTATCCATCAGATACATTGTTAACAGGAATGAAGCTTGGATGGAACTTAAAAACCGGTTTTGAGCGATATCTTACATCATGGAGAAGTGTTGATGATCCATCTGCTACAGACTTTAGTTTCAGACTCGAGATTAATGACGCACCTCAATTATATATTAGCTCTTCGTCAAAAAAAGTGGCCCGCAGCGGACCATGGAATGGCGTGCAGTTTGGTGGTATTCCCATGACCCACAACAAGGTCTTCAAACTAATGGTGGTGCATAACGAAGATGAGTTGTATTACATGTATAAGCCTTTCGACGACACAGTTCTCACACGATTAATTGTGAATCAATCTTCCGGTACAATGCAACGTTTTGTTTTTAATCAGGGGAGCGGAGCATGGGAAATTCTGTACTCTTGGCCGTTTGACACATGTGACCATTTTGAGCAGTGTGGTGCTAACTCCAACTGCAGAACCAGCAGGACACCGATGTGTGAATGCTTGAAGGGGTTTGTGCCCAAATCACAAGATGACTGGGGCACACCTCAGACTACAACATGTGTAAAGAAATCACAAGAGTCAGATTGCCCCGATAGAGAAGGGTTTCTGAAGCTTGTTCGTATGAAAGTCCCTGATAATAATTGGTCCAACCAAAGTATGAATACTCAGGAATGTTGGGCGAAGTGCTTGAAGAATTGTTCTTGCATGGCTTATGCTAATTCAGATATAAGCGGAAAAGGTAGTGGTTGTTTGATGTGGTCTGGAGACCTGACTGATATAAAAGAATGTTCAGGAAGTTTCAGTTGGGGACAGGATTTATATATACGGGTTCCAGCTTCAGAACTAGGTAAGTTTTTTTCCTTTTTTATCACAACTAAATTAAATGCTAAAGTATTCCTGAAGGTTAGGTTTTGATGTACAGTTTAACAGTCTGAGAAATATATATATATTTTTTTTTCAATTTGTTTCTTGCTTTATTTTTTATTTTTAAAATCTAAAGGATTGATCAAGTTTCTTGATGTTCTCTGCTCTAAAATCAGTTAATGATTCGCATAAAAGGAAAATAATAAAGATCGTCGTGGTGGTCTCAACCATTTGTTGCTTGTTAATATTGGGCCTTTTAGTCTACAAAGCTTGGAAGAAAACGACGAGCAAAGGTAATACATTCATCACTCTTTGCAGATTTTAATTCTGATAAAGTCTGTATTAGCAGGAATATTATGAATAAAATTAAACAACCAGATCTGTCAAAGCTTTATTCAATTTTTCAGGGAGGTCTCTGTTGTTATTTGTGTTAAAAATCAATAAATAAATAAAAGTGATGTGTTTGTTCATGGTTGAGCAGGTAAGGAAGAAGTTCAAACTTTAATATGCGTGGAGAATAGGAAGGAGGACATAGAAGTACCTTTGTTTGATTTGGCTACCATTGTTGCTGCTACTAACAATTTCTCCAAAGCCAATATGATTGGTGAGGGTGGATTTGGTCCTGTATACAAGGTAACAGAAATTTTATATGTTTGTGAAACTCTCAACAGAAATTTATATGGTATCTTGAACCTCTTGCTAAATTATGAATGGTCAACAGGGAACTCTTTTGGAGGGACAAGATATTGCAGTGAAGAGACTTTCGAAAAAATCAAGACAGGGTCTGGAAGAATTCAAGAATGAAGTAGCTTTAATTGGCAAACTTCAACACAGGAATCTTGTTGCGCTGGTTGGGAGCTGCATTGAGGGAGACGAAAGGATACTGATCTACGAGTATATGCCCAATCAGAGCTTGGATTATTTTATTTTCGGTTAGCACATCTGGATCCCTTGCCCTTCTTGCTAGTTACACATATATTAGTTAAGCTTAAAGCCATTCATTATTATGCATTGTTTGAACTTACTTTCAAAATTAAAGTTACTGAAATTGGCAATCATGTTCAGATAAGGTAAGAAGGGAACTACTGTCATGGAAAAAGCGCTTTGAAATTGTTACTGGAATTGCACGGGGACTTCTCTACATCCACCAAGATTCTAAACTTCAAATCGTTCACCGAGATTTGAAGACGAGCAATATTTTGTTAGACAATAACTTGAATCCTAAAATTTCAGATTTTGGGTTGGCAAGAATTTTCAGAGGTGATGACACAGAAGTGAACACAAAGATAATCGTCGGGACATAGTAAGTTCTACTACTATAATCTATAATCATGTATATTCAAGTTGGAAGTTCTTATGCTCGTATAATTTGTTGTAGTGGCTACATGTCTCCCGAGTACGCAACAGAAGGTATATTCTCACTGAAATCAGATGTTTATAGCTTTGGAGTGCTTCTGATAGAGATAATAAGTGGAAAAAGGAATAAAGGGTTCTGTCACCTGGATCACCATCATAATCTTATCGGACATGTAAGTAGAACTGATAAGTCTGATATGCTTCTTCCTTTTTCACACACTATCCCTTTTGGTGAATAAATGAAGTATATGTGTTGTAATATTTTCAGGCCTGGTTGCTATGGAATGATGGAAGGACCCTGGAACTAATGGATAGGTGTTTAAAAGATTCTTACAACGAATCTCAAATTCAAAGATGTATTCAAGTGGGTTTATTATGCGTTCAGAAGTTCCCAGAAAACAGACCAGATATGTCGTCTGTAGTTTTTATGTTAGCAAATGAAGATGTAGCGTTGCCTCGACCAAGTGAGCCAGGTTTCTTCACAGAAAGAGGTCTCAGCACAGATACATCATCAAGTAAAGACACATCTAATACAGGAAATGCATTGAGTATAACCATTCCGGTAGGAAGATAGAATTTCATGCCGAAGTTTAATAGTAGTTTCCTGTTTGGGCATAGAGTAATTATGCAGATATGTTCTATTTGAATCATAAGCTTAAAGGACTTTATTGTCATTGAATAGTTTCTTGGAGATATTATACAAATGTTTGATGTAAAGTGGAGATTTGTTTCAGGGCAATTCTCGTAACAGTGATTGGTTATGTTATGCCTTAAAGTTAGTAAAATTATATATTTATATAGAAGGTTGAGTTGATTCTTAAAAGGAAAACTAGCCACTGACCTATGTGCTTAATTTCAGGCTGTTGCTCTTCCCTTTCTTAAGCCAGAAAGTGCATATTTTTTCAGACATGAAAGTGCTCTTTAACTATGCATGGTTAATGGATGAGCCCAAATAAAATATAAATGACTGGATAACCATTACGTAAAATTTTTCCTTCTTTAAGAAAGCTGGTCAACAATCCAAAATCACTTTTCATATTCTTATCTTTAATTGTTCCAAAGATGAGTTAAAAGGATTGATGCCGAAAGAAATGTTAGGAGTTGTATTTATACCACATCACCAAATTGGTTGGTTAGGCTCCCTCTTCTCCTTAGCTAGCTTTTGAGGGTGAGTACTCACATTTGTTTAAGACGATGATTGGTTTGGACCTCAGTATTGCACACCGAGCATGAGAGAGAGTGTTATAACTTATAAGGTTGTATTTGTTTTACATTGCCAAGTTAGTGGGTTGGGCTTCCTCTTCCCCTAAGCTAGCTTTTGAGTAGACCTGGCAAAACGGGCGAGTGGGCTGGGTTGGGGTTGGGTTAATAGGGGTACAGGTCTCACAGGTACGGGCCCAATATGGGTTGAGTTATACGTACGACTCTAAAATATTGGGCCTGTACCCTATCCTATGCGGGTACGGGTGGAGCTGCGGGTGCCCTTTTTTCTCTCTCTATTTTTCATTTCTTGCAGTTTCACCCCTAATAGTTTTCAATTATGACAGTTACACCCCAAAATTTCTGCAGTTTTAATTTATTACAAAATTCACAATGAGTTCTTTTAGTTGCCTTGAAATGATCACCCATATCCAAATTTCATCAAGCAGCCAGTTTAGGATGCGTTTGTTTTAGTATTTTTGAAAAAGTAAGAGTTTGGTTGTTATTATGAGGTAGGATTTGAAAATTAACAAAAACACCCCATTAGGTTTGTTAATTTACTAAACACCCATGTAATAAAACATTAAAAATTAACAAAAACATCCCCACCCACCGATTAAATACCGACAACCGACCACCACTGACGGAGGGTGGCCGAAGTCGTCGTATAGGTGCATGACCGACAGGATCTGGCCGGTTTGCGCCAATATGACATTTTCCAACTAGATCCACCATAGATTTGGCTGAAAGGTCAGATCTACGACTAGATATGGTCATTGACAGCCAAACCATGGATCTGGCTGGAAAAGCCAGATCTACGACTAGATCTGGCCATTGACGGCCAGATTTGGCAGCGTTTAGTCATTAACGACAGCCATATCTTGGTCAGCGTTGACGACTAGCTACAGCCAAAGATTTAGCCGTCAATCTATGGCCGTAAATCTGACCTTTTTTTACCAGCTCCATGGTGGATCTGGCCGAAAAAGTCTAAATCAGTGCACTACTGATCAGATCCAGCCGGTAGTGCTCTATTATACCAGATTCCGGCTACCTTTTGACGATGGTGGCTAGAATCTAGCAAATGTGGGTGGGTGGAGATGTTTTTGTCAATTTCTAAACATTTTTTTTTTTTTGGAGGTGTTTAGTTAAATTAACGAACTTAAGAGGTAAAAAAATAATTGAATAAAATATAATAATATTTTCAAAATAGGGAAACAAATGTGTATTTTGGAAATAATAGGAATATGGCAAAAATAGGGAAACAAACGCACTTTAAATATTTTGATATTAAATTGAAAACTCAAAAGCACTTCGCAACAGCTCCGCACTAAAAGATGGGTATGTTCATTCATATGACAGGAGATAATTTATGCTCTTAATTATAGGTAATGCTATTCGTACAAACTCTGATTGGACAGAGCAGAACAAACTTCTCAAAAGACAATTTTTCTTTCCCATAAGAAGTGTAATACTAAGATAGTCCAACTCATCTGGAAGAGATCCAATTAACAACATAGCCTTAGCATCTTTGAATGTTTCATCCAAATTTAACAAATAGCAATTAATTGTTAATGTATCAATATGGCTATAATATTCGTACTGGTCTCAACTGAAGACAAACAGTCTTTTCATCAAATAGAGCCGTTTCTCATTACTTCTCATGTATTGTTTTTTCCAGGCGTCCATAACTTTTGGCAGACGTTCTTTCATGAATGGATATTTCTGTTCTACAAAGACATGAGCGAATCATCCCACACGCTTTTACATTCAACCTCACCAGTCTTTCTATAGACATCTTTGGTTTTCCTCCTCCAGAACGATATCTAGATCTGCTGATACAAGCTATCCATACCTCACTCTGCCACAAGCCAAAATTATTTGCCATCAAATTTTTCAACATCAATTTTTGCATTTGAAACCGTTCATCTTTACTGGTGCGGATGGTGGTGCGCGGACTGATGCCTCGACGATGAATCCTCGGACAAGATGCCTTTAGCTTACTCAATTTGCTTGGTAAAAAAGTTCCCAATAACCAAGCTCCACAAATTATTTATTCAAAGCTAACCAACAAATCAACAATAGCCCTAGGTAGTAGTAAGTGCTGAAATGATTAAATACGCACCAGGAAAATTCCCAGGAAACAATGGAGGGGGACAAATGGTCCCATTAAAATCCAGTCCCTTAGACTTTTATCGTTCTTTTGACAAATTTCTAGACATGCATATAACCATACAAATAGATACTCACTGTCTAAACCTAGGCTCGATACCAATTGTTATGCAACGGAAACATAAACTCATACGTCGCTATTGAAATAATAATACAAGTAATAAAGCATAAATAATTGCCAAAATTAAATGCAAAAATAAAGAATACCAGAATTAGCAGGTTCGGTATTGAAAACTACTCCTCGGGCGTTGCAAAAGAAAACTCCACTCTCCAAAACAATTACAAATTTTGGGCAATACAAAAAATACCCAAAACAAAGGGGAAGATAACAAAACTTGCAAACTAAAGAGTCTTAAGAGAAGAACCTTACAAAAGAAAGTAATGGAATTACAACTTGGGATCGTATTGATATGGTCCTTATATATAGGCCCAAAAGTTTCCACTTTTCATTCTAACAATGTGGGACAAAAACATTTTTGGCTATTACATAAGTCCCTAAACCTTTCTCCATTATCATTTCTACCCATGTGATTTGCTAAAAGCCATTTTTCAACAGTATTCCATGACCACAACAAGGTCTTCAAACCAATGGTGGTGCATAACGAAGATGAGTTGTATTACATGTATAGCCTTTCGACGACACAGTTCTACACAGATTAATTGTGAATCAATCTTCGGTACAATGCAACGTTTTGTTTTTAATCAGGGAGCGGAGCATGGGAAATTCTGTACTCTTGGCCGTTTGACACGTGACCATTTTGAGCAGTGTGGTGCTAAATCCAACTGCAGAACCGCAGGACACCGATGTGTGAATGCTTGAAGGGGTTTGTGCCCAAATCACAAGATGACTGGGGCACACCTCAGACTACAACATGTGTAAGAAATCACAAGAGTCAGATTGCCCGATAGAGAAGGGGTTCTGAAGCTTGTTCGTATGAAAGTCCCTGATAATAATTGGTCCAACCAAAGTATGAATACCAGGAATGTTGGGCGAAGTGCTTGAAGAATTGTTCTTGCATGGCTTATGCTAATTCAGATATAAGCGGAAAAGGTAGTGGTTGTCTGATGTGGTCTGGAGACCTGACTGATATAAAAAGAAGTGTCAGGAAGTTTCAGTTGGGGACAGGATTATATATACGGGTTCCAGCTTCAGAACTAGGTAAGTTTTTTTCCTTTTTTATCACAACTAAATTAAATGCTAAAGTATTCCTGAAGGTTAGGTTTGATGTACAGTTTAACAGTCTGAGAAATCTATATATATTTTTTTTTCAATTGTTTCTTGCTTTATTTTTTATTTTTAAAATCTAAAGGATTGATCAAGTTTCTTGATGTTCTCTGCTCTAAATCAGTTATGATTCGCATAAAAGGAAAATAATAAAGATCGTCGTGGTGGTCTCAACCATTTGTTGCTGTTAATATGGGGTTTTAGTCTACCAAGCTTGGAGAAAAACGAAAAGCAAAGTAAACATTCATCACTCTTTGCAGATTTTAATTCTGATAAAGTCTGTATTAGCAGGAATATTAGAATAAAATTAAACAACCAGATCTGTCAAAGCTTTATTCAATTTTTCAGGGAGGTCTCTGTGTGTATTTGTGTTAAAAATCAATAAAAAATAAAGTGATGTGTTGGTCATGGTGAGCAGGTAAGGAAGAAGTTCAAACTTTAATATGCGTGGAGATAGGAAGGAGGACATAGAAGTACCTTGTTTGATTTGGCTACCATTGTTGCTTACTAACAATTCTCCAAAGCCAATATGATTGGTGAGGGTGGATTTGGTCTGGATAAAAGGTAACAGAAATTTATATGTTGTGAAACTCTCAACAGAAATTTATATGGTATCTTGAAACTCTTGCTAAATTATGAATGGTCAAAGGAACTCTTTTGGAGGGACAAGATATTGCAGTGAAGAGACTTTCGAAAAATCAAGACAAGGGTCTGGAAGAATTCAAGAATGAAGTAGCTTTAATTGGCAAACTTCAACACAGGAATCTTGTTGCGTGGTTGGGAGCTGCATTGAGGGAGACGAAAGGATACTGATCTACGAGTATATGCCCAATCAGAGCTTGGATTATTTTATTTTCGGTTAGCACATCTGGATCCCTTGCCCTTCTTGCTAGTAACATATATTAGTTAAGCTTAAAGCCATTCATTATTATGCTTGTTTGAACTTACTTTCAAAATTAAAGTTACTGAAATTGGCAATGATGTTCAGATAAGGTAAGAAGGGAAACTACGTCATGGAAAAAGCGCTTTGAAATTGTTACTGGAATTGCACGGGGACTTCTCTACACCACCAAGATTCTAAACTTCAAATCGTTCACGAGATTTGAAGACGAGCAATATTTTGTTAGACAATAACTTGAATCCTAAAATTCAGATTTTGGGTTGGCAAGAATTTTCAGAGGTGATGACACAGAAGTGAACACAAAGATATCGTCGGGACATAGTAGTTCTACTACTATAATCTATAATCATGTATATTCAAGGTGGAAGTTCTTATGCTCGTATAATTTGTTGTAGTGGCTACATGTCTCCCGAGTATGCAACGGAAGGTATATTCTCACTGAAATCCATGTTTATAGCTTTGGAGTGCTTCTGATAGAGATAATAAGTGTCAAATTCTTGATTTAGTTGAGCCTTTAACTTCTCAATTTCTTCTACATTCTTTGAAGCAATCAACATATCATCAACATATAAGAGTAGATAAATGAGAGTATCACCTTGTAGCCTTTGAAAATACACACAGTTGTCAAATTTGCTTCTTGTGTACTCCTGACCCATCATAAACCTATCAAATCGCTTGTACCACTGCCTCGGAGATTGTTTCAAACCATAAAGCGATCTTTTCAGTTTACAAACCCAATCTTCTCTCCTAATAATCCTAAATCCTTTTGGCTGAGTCATACAAATTTCTTCTTCCAAATCACCGTGTAGAAACGCGGTTTTCACCTAAACTAGTTCAAGATTCATCTAAGCAATCAAGGCCAACAAAATTCTAATGGAAGAATGCTTTACAACTGGAGAAAATACCTCATTGAACTCTATTCCTTCCTTTTTAGCGTAGCCTTTTACCACCAACCTTGCCTTGTATCGGATGTCTTTCAAATTCGAAAATCCTGCTTTCTTTGCATGTACCAATTTGCATCCAATTGCCTTCTTATTCTTTGGTAATTGAATTACCTCCCAAGTATCATTCTTATGGAGAGACTGCATCTCTTCTTTCATGGCTTTCTCCCACTTATAATTTTTGGAACTGCTAGCTACTTCATTATAAGTGGAAGGAATTTCACCATCTTCAATTGGGAGTGCATAGGCCACCGTATCAACAAAACTAGCAAGCTTGCAAATTTCTCGTCTTGGCCTATTAACGGCAATTGATTCTTGTTGAGGTTCTTTGGAAGAATCCTCTTCTTCATCTCCAATGAACTCCTCTATCATAGGAATCTCATTTCTAGCTGGGCTAACTGATGTTGTTTTAAACTCCACCTGTTGCTGAGTATGCTCCACCTGCTGCGGAGTACTGATAACCTTCATCTGGCTTCCTATTTTCTTTTCTAACATAGAAGACTCATCAAATGTCACATCCCTACTAAACAGTATTTTCTTCAAACTTGGACACCAAAGACGGTATCCTTTCACACTTGAGGTAATCCCCATGAATACTGCTTTCTTTGCTCTAGGATCTAACTTAGACTCTTTTACATGATAAGAAGCAATGAAACTAAAAACATTTAGAGAGTCATAATCAGAAACAGGTTTTCCAGACCATACCTCAATCGGCATCTTGCCATCAATTGCAGTTGACGGTAGATGATTAATGAGATGACACGCATATGTAACTACCTTAGCCCAAAACTCTTAGCCCAACCCAGAATTGGACAACATACATCGAACTTTCTCCAGTATAGTTCGATTCATGCGTTCTGCCACCCCATTCTGTTGTGGTGTATTTTTTACTGTAAAGTGACGTACTATACCTTCATCTTGGCAAACTTTAAAAAACGGATCACTACGATACTCCCCATCATTATCTGTATGTAGCTGCTTGATCTTTCTGCAAGTTTGAGTCTCAATCATCTTTTTCCATTTAAGGAAAACAACAAGTACATTATCTTTAGTTTTTATCACATACACCCAAACTCTTTTGGAAAAATCATCTACAAAAGTGAAAAAATAGTGCATACCTCCCAAAGATGTTGTTTTGGTAGGTCCCTACACATCAGAATGAACATAATCCAAAATAACTATAGTATTATGGATTGCGGTGCTGAATTTCACTCTTGTCTGTTTTCCCAGAACACAATGCTCACAGAAATCCAGCTTACAGGTCTTTGCACCTTTCAATAAGCCTTGATTTACCAAACTAAGTAAGGCTTTTTCACCTGCATGCCCCAAACGCATATGCCACAGTTTGAGCATTTCTGAATCTCCATCTTTTTGTACGACTGCAGCTGTCATTTCAATAACCGTACTACCATTATAGTAATACAAGTTGTTTCTCCTTGTGCCTTTCATTATCACAAGAGCGCCTAAAGAAACTTTTAGAGTTCCATCTCGCATATTCACTGTGAAACCTTTAGATTCCAAAGCTTCAAAAGAGATAAGATTCTTTTTCAACTTCGGTACATACCGAACATCTGTCAGAGTTCTAGTTAAGCCATCATGATTCTTCAACCGAATTGAACCTATCCAAGTTGTTTTACAAGCATTATCATTGCCCATATAAACAACTCCACCATCAAGTTCTTCAAAATTAAAGAACCACTTTTTGTGAGGACACATATGATAGGTACAACCTGAATCCATAATCCACTCATTTGTTCCAGAGGTGGATGGTAGGCTAACTAGACAGAAATCTGACTCATCCTCTTCACGCTCAACAACGTATGCATCAGAAGCAGCTTTGCCCTCTTTCTTTTGCAACTTCGGACAATCTTTCTTCTAATGCCCTTTCTCACGACAAAAGACACATTGATCCCTATTGAGTTTTCCCTTTGAACGAGATCTTCCTCTTCTCTCCATCTTATGACTCTGATTTTGACTCCGCCCTCTTGCTACAAGAGCTTTTGCTGACTCATTTCTATTCTCCTTCTAATCCTTCTTCCGAATTTCATGATTGGACAGAGCAGAGCAAACTTCTTCAAAGGACAATTTTTCTTTCCCATTAAGAAGTGTAATACTAAGATAGTCCAACTCATCTGGAAGAGATCCAATTAACAACATAGCCTTATGTTCATCTTTGAATGTTTCATCCAAATTTAACAAATCAGCAATTAATCTGTTAAATGTATCAATATGGCTACTGATATTTGTACCTGGTCTCAACTGAAGACGAAACAGTCTTTTCATCAAATAGAGCCGATTCTCATTACTTCTCTTCATATATTTGTTTTCCAGCGCCTTCCATAACTTATTGGCAGACGTCTCTTTCATGAATGGATATTTCTGCTCTCTACAAAGACATGAGCGAATCATCCCACACGCTTTTACATTCAACCTCACTTAGTCTTTCTTATAGACATCTTTTGGTTTTTCCTCCTCCAGAACGATATCTAGATCCTGTTGATACAAGCTATCCATTACCTCACTCTGCCACAAGCCAAAATTATTTTGGCCATCAAATTTTTCAACATCAATTTTTGCATTTGAAACCGTTATCATCTTTACTGGTGCGGATGGTGGTGTCGCGGACAATGATGCCTCAGACGATGAATCCTCGAACAATGATGCCCTTTATGCCTTACTCAATTGGCTTGGTAAATAAAGTTCCCAATAACCAAGCTCCACAAATTATTATATTCAACAGCTAACCAACAAATCAACAATAGCCCTAGGTAGTAGTAAGTGCTGAAATGATTAAATACGCACCAGGAAAATTCCCAGGAAACAATGGAGGGGTTACAAATGGTCCCACTTAAAATCCAGTCTCCTTAGACTTTTATCGTCTTTTTGACAAAATTTTTCTAGACATGCATATAACCATACAAATAGATACTCACTGTCCTAAACCTAGGCTCTGATACCAATTGTTATGCAACGAAAACATAAACTCTAACGCTAGCTATTGAATATAATAATAACAAGTAGTAAAGCATAAATAAATAGCCAAAATTAAATGCAAAAATAAAGAATACTAAGAATTAACGAGGTTCGGTATTGAAACCTTCATCCTCGGGCGTTGCAAAAGAAAACTCCACTATCTCCAAAACATTACAAACTTTTGGGCAATACAAAAAATACCTAAAACAAAGGGGAGATATAACAAAACTTGCAAACTAAAGAGTTCTTAAAGAAAGAACCTTAAACAAAAGAAGTGTAATGGAATTACAACTTGGGATCTGATTTAGGTCCTTATATATAGGCTTCAAAAGTTTTCCACTTTTCATTCCTAAGCAAGATGGGACAAAATAACTTTTTGGTCTATTACATATAAGTCCCTAAACCTTTCTCTATTATCACTTCTACCCTATGTGAATTTGCTAAATGAACCATTTTTCCAACAACATGATTCCCAAATCAGCACAAAATTGTAGATTCAATAATTTTTGTAATGTTCTTCCATCACTTTGCAAATAGAGTAGCGATAGACAATCTGAAAGGGTGAGATGAATTAGAATAATGGCTGATTGAGCAGGCAAAATTTGTTTTCATCAAGAACAAAAGTGAAAGGTAATAAAGGATATAATTACCGTTCAGGTTTTGAATGCCAATTGGTGTAAACGGCAATTCAACAAATTCTGAGACGTGTACAAGCAATGTATTTCATGATTCACTGACCATTTAGGATAGAATAAATCAACTGTCAAATTTCAGATTTTTAAATCGAGCGTTTTTGGATTCAATAATAGAAATTTTAAATATGTAAAAAAAATTCCTTGAAAAAGTTAAAGAATTGGAATAAATTAATGAATTAGTAAAGATAAGTACCATCCAATTAATTACAAATTACAAGCCATTTGCCCCTATCACGCAATTCTATATTGAAAATATAAGAAATTAGTTATGATAAACGGATAAAACAAAAGACTATTTTTGGCTCATAAACAAATAAGAAAGTAGTCAATTACAATAAGAAAGACTTATTGGTTACTTTCAAGAGAAGTAATTTATTTTTATTTGTTTTAGAAAGAGTGAAAGTGAGAGGCTTTAGGGTTCGAGAAGGGAAAATCATGGGAGAAAATGAGGTATATAAGCCAATTTATTTGTTTAGTGTTTTTCCGTTAATATATTTATGATATGATATTACGTCAGCATTTGCACTATGTATAATGTTTATTGGACCACTAATTTTCATTTTTCTTTTTCAATTGATGCTAGATTAAATTTTTAAAGATGACATTTGTAATATTTTATAATATAAACCATAAAATTATAAGACATATAATTTATGATTTTTATACTCAGTATCAACATTTTCATGTGTATTAGTAAAATGGGTAATTAAGTTGTTTAAAATCTATGTTAAACTAATGAAAACGGACTGCAAAGTTTATTTTTATTTTTATTTTAAAATCCAATTAAACTAAATTTTTAAATCCCTTCAATAGACCTTTCCTTTCCCATCAGTTAATTAACTAGAAAAAAAACTTATGGATTTAGTCGCAACTCAGAAAATAGAGCCATTATTGCATAACATATACATGTTGTCTGATATAAAGTCTAGGCCAAAATGGCACACCAGTCTCAGGGATCCATGTCTCCCCCTGAATGAACTTAGTCACAGTAAAATTTTCAGGTTCCTGGGAACTATTAAGCACATGAAAACCAGGCCATTTCACTCTATCTTTATTAAGAGCACCATCGCGTGTATTTAAATGCTCTGCATAATAACAAGTGCTAAGTTCAAGTTTTCTCTCATTCCATTCTCTCCAACCTTCTGGATCAATAATTCCATCAATGTCTGTCTTCGTTATCGCTGTCCTGGAATATTCTTTCCCTGGCCTCCCTAAGTAACTCTTGAACAAATGTTTGACAGGTTCCAATTCAGGAGATGGCCTAATGGCGGTCCTTGTGCTGTTATCGTATTTGGTTGGCCATCCTGTGGTCTTCTTACAAAGATGTCGCAGTTCTGGAATTGTCTTCCGGTCTTCACATAGAGTGTATCTTGGTAACCCATAAAACTGCAACGATAAAAAACTGATCGTTCTGAGCCCACTCGTAGACCCACTGCTTGTTCTTTATAGGGACCAGCCGTATTCATAAATGTCATATCTCTTGCCCAAAACCCCTCTGCCCATGAAAACGACCCAATTACTAAAATCGAACTACTTCTTACCAAATGTGGCCGACTTTGAGGTCTCAGTACCATCTGCGTGATTTTCGCTGCCATTAACAATGGTCCTATTGATGCCATCACCAACAAACGTCATGTTCTTCAAGCTAGATTCGATCTCCAATCTTTCATTATACTTTCCGGATTTTACGTAGATTATTACTCTTGAGGGTCGCTTACCCTTTTTGCGAAGCGCATCCAATGCTTCATTGATTGTTTTGTATGTACCAGAGCCATCCCGTGCCACAACATAGTCTGCCTCGGAAGTCGGAAATTGGACTCCACGAATTTAAATTTCCACCATGTTGTTCCTTGGCATTTGCTTTACCCGTTAGTCCAAAAAGTCATCAAGTCAATAAGAAATTAAATCTTTTGCTGTATAGTGTATTAGTTAATTCCATCAGTAAGAATCTATTATCAACTATGATCATAAAAGAGTTGTTCTTTTTTTTAGTGATTTGACCCTTTTCATTTTATCTCAGGTCTATAACACATAAATATATTTACATAATGAAAAAGGAAATTAGATCTTTTTACCGGCCTTTTTACTGCTCTTACGCACAGAACCCCGAGCCCAATCCTCACTTGTGGGACTGCGGATTGGGCCATCTCTAGTTGTTGTTGAGCGCAAGAGGTGGTAGGCTGGTAGCCATGTCTACAAAGAGGATAAAGGCAACAACACAAGTAGACATTTTGCTGTGAAGAGTAATATGTCATGCATCAACTTAACTGTCTTACTTGTAAGTGTTTATTTTCATTTATGGAACTAAATTAAGTAGCAAACACAATAACATGGACCGTCACAGCCAAGTTTCTGCTTTAATTTGGACGAGATCAGCTGTCATTAATAGAATGGTTAGTAGCATTTTAGTGTTTTGTTGATCAAAAATAAATCTTTGGCTTTCGTGTTGTGTTAGTGGATTATGAGTTTGTGTATGGGGTGGAGGGTCAATTACGTTTATGATACCGATATGAAGACGAAGTAATGACACTTGATCTCGTCCATGGATGAATAAAAATTATGTCGAATCACATAAAATATCGTGTGTCTTCAGTAGCGGATCCATAAATTTTTGTTAGGGTGGACCAAAATTAAAACTAATTACCCATGAGTATTTTTGTCCATTAATATTTTTGTTAGGATAGGCCAAAATCTAGAAATTATATATATTATTATTTTTTAAAATAAAATTGAGGGTGGGTCAAAAGTAGGCTGAATCCGCCCCTGTGTGTCTTTATGTTGTTATGTGTTATTCTTTATTTTATACTTTTTTTACTCCTTCGATTTTCAATAGTCCTGTTGCTGGCAACCTGTTGATTGATTAATATGCTTTGATATGAATGTCTGTTTTTGCAGAATAATTTTTAATTTTTGTATTGAAACATAATTCATCTGCATGACTATATTTGCTTATTTTGCAGTGTTTTCCCTTGCAAATCTAATGAATTTGAAAGATTGTTGTAGCTTAAGAAATAATCAACCAAGTTTTAAGCTTCAGAGATAAATGTGTTTGGTAATCAACTTTTACAACTATTAGTTTGAAACTAATTATAAATAATCAGATTTATAAAAGGAATTTAAAAACTCCATTTTGTAGCTTTTAAAATAGATTAATTATAAAAAGAAACATTTAATTCATTGAATAAATAACTTCATATTTTAATTATAATTTAAAATGAAAAACTGAAATGGTAATGGTAGCTGGACCACCGTCGGTCAATGCCAAAAAGAGGTGGCACTTTGGCGACACCAACGGTCCCATTGGGAACGGTAGAAGAAGATCGAGAAAATTTAACTGCCCGGCCATCCCAAGTTTCAATTTAAGAAAATGGCCTTGAAAATGTTTTTCTTTTTTTTTTTAATTAGAGAAGATGACGTGGCATAGTTAAGATTAATTAAACACGTAAAATGGGTTAAAATGAAAAGATTAAAACATATGTGGGCCGAATCATAAATAATGAAAGTTTTTAAAATTTGAAATTTCTCAAAACAAGCCCCACCTATTCACCTTGCTTAATCAAAATTCATTAGGGCAAAAAGCGATTTCTTGAACCAAAGGGAGACTGCGATTTTTCCGATCGAACATGCAAATTTGCACCCTAAAATCAATTTCTTGAACCCTAAACCGAATACAGTCGCGATTTTCGATCGATTTCTTGAACCCTAAAATCGATTTCCTTAACCCTAAACGGAATCTGTGCGATTTCCGGTGATACAGTCCACATTTCCGATCAAAACTGCAAACTTTGACACCAAATTCAATCCAAAACCATGGCTGACACTCACAATGAGGAGGAAAACCCAATGCCACTTCGAATCCTAGATTCTGGTGGCACAAGTAGTTCAATGGCTGCTCTAGTGGATCATCCGATCAGTGAAGGTGGTCCACACGCAGAGGAGACGCCGACGACACAAGAACAGAGGGAAGAATCGACAAACGGTTCTAAAGACGAGGAGTCAGGCGAGAATTCAGGCCAGAGGAGTCGTCCGAGGATTTAAGCGACGAGAAGGAGGCCGACGAAGAAAGGGTACGTTGTTTTGGGAATATTGCTTGTACTGTCGCTTAAGCGATCATTTGTATCGCTTAAGCGATTAATCTGTTTTACTCATGATGGCACTCATGATCGCTTAAACGATCCTTTGTATCGATTAAGCATTGATTCAGTTTACTCTTGGTCGCTTAAGCGATCTGAAATCGCTTAAGCGATCTTGTCGAGGCAGAATCACAGATATAAGATCGCTTAAGCGATCTTTTGTATCGCTTAAGAGATTCTTTTAGTTTACTCTTGGTCGCTTAAGCGATTTTAGATCCCTTAAGCGATCTTGCACGAGGTAGAGTCAAGATCTCTTAAGCGATCCGAAATCGCTTAATCGACTACAGTGGTAATTTTTTGTTGCTGATATTTTGTTTATTAGTTGTTTTGGTTTATTTTTGTTGCTGACATTTTGTTTATATCGATTGTGCAGATTGTACGGACTGTAAACTGTAGAGACTACAAGTTAGAGCTTGTAAGTGAGAAGGTACCTTACTTCCTTGCAAGGGTGATAGTGAGGTCGAGTTGGGATGTTTTTGACAGAATAAGGGACATTTTAGATGGAATGAGGCATGGTGCAAGATTTTCGTTGCACTTGTTTCGGTCAGTTTTTAAGAATCAAAACAAATTGGAAAAAGGCATTTTGGGGGTAGGGAGTGAATTACATGTTGCTGCACTCAGTAAAATGCAATAAAAAAAAATAAAAGAAATGTGGTTCGTGGTGGACGGAAAGCCACTACGGTTTGGGATGATGGAGTGTGCCTTGGTGACGGGCTTAGGATGTGGGGAAGTGCCAGATAAGGCAAAGGCAGATGCAATAAGGACGAGTTCGGGAGCCATAAGGTTTCGTAAGAAGGTTTTGCAGGGGGCAAAGTCTATTACAGGACACGTTTTAGAAGAGAGGCTAGAAACAGTTCAGTTTAATGATGGAGAGAAGATAAAAATGTGCTTGCTATTGTTTTTACATTCTATCTTATTGGCTGGTGACTCAACAAAAGCTGTTGAGAATGATTGGTTGTTATTTGCAAGCGACTTGGAGTTCTTTAATTCTTATCCGTGGGGATGGATATCATTTGAGCGAACTATCAACAACCTAAAAAAACCAGACATGGCATTAAAGCAGGCCCAATGGGCTGGGAAGGATAAACCAAACATGTATAATTTGTTTGGCTTCCCATTGGCAATGCAGGTAAATATTAATAACTTTCTGTTATATTTTTTTATAATATATGTGTTTGAATTATGATATGAACTGTTTTTTTACAATGTAGGCTTGGATGTATGAGGCCATCCTTATCTTTGCTCAGGCTGGGGGGAGGAGCAACAGTTTGGATGTGCAACAACAATTTCCTAGGATGTTGCGGTGGCATGTCGAGAGGTGCACCCATTAGGACTACGACCAAATAGACATTAAGATTGAAGCGGCTAGGGTAAGATTAAAGGATTAAGCTTTTGAATATGCAGTTGCTTTAAAATGTCGCTTCAATCTGATTGATTTTGTTTCTTATTGTAGGGAGTCGTTCGTCCCTTTCTCACCGCTACTGGGGATGAAGCGGAAGAGGACTAGGTCACATCTTTCAAAGCACTGGAAGATGAAAGGGATGAATGGATAGACCGCCTGATGCGGGACCTAAAAGGGGTCACGCATGTGATGGCAGTTATAGGGCCACTGCTTGACAACGTAGTTGATGCCGAGGATTATGAAGCTCCAATGGACGGGAGGCCCGAGGATGAGAAGGAGAAGAGGAAGGAAGAGGTTCGTATGCCTCAGCAAACCGGTACAACAAGTACCACTTTGCTGAGACATCAGCATCGGGAGAATAGGTGGTTGACCTCATAAACGGCCTGTTTGAGAGTTTTACAATAGCTGTTTGTGATAGGTTTGACAAGATGGAAGAGTGCATAAAAAGGGTGGAGGAGAAAGTGGATAAGCTGGTAGAGAAAGTTGGTACAGTGGAGGAGGAAGTTGGTACAATGAAGGAGGAAGTTGGTGGAGAATTAAAGGCGGTTGAAGTGCAAACTAGGCTGAAAAGAGAGAGCCGAAAGAGCAAGTTTGTGAAATCGCCTTATCTTGGTAGTGACATAGGTAAAGAAGAAGAAAATTAAGAAACAAATGGAGGAAAAACCAGAAATGGAGGAGGTTAAGGAGTTGGTAGAGGAGGTAGGGCGGTGATAATGAAGGAGGGCAAGGTGGGAAGCGAAGGAAGTGGGGATGTAAAAATGGAGGAAGGGGGAGGAAGTGGGCAAGCGAAAATGGACTCAAATGTAGATTTGTATAGGCCAATAGAGGAAAAGAAAAAACTCTTCTATGCCTATTACAATGGATCAGGAAGTAATGCCCATATAAAGTGTAAGATAGGGGATTATCCCCGGGAATGGTTTGAGAAGTTGTTAACGATGGGCACGTGGCTTGAGGACTCGGTGAGTTATTTTCGCTTAATTTTCCTTATTTTTGCCTATGTTTTCCATACTTATCTTGTTGTTTTTATTTGATGCAGCACATCGATGAGATATTGGCACTGATGAGGCTACGACAGACTACTGATGGTGATCTATTTTATCCCGACTATGCCATCACCGATGTGGCATTTGACCAAACGCTTGTTTTGGCATATCGCACTTTAATTAAAAATGCTGTTGCTAGTGGTGTAGCAAAAGGACTGAAGTGAAAAAGATTGGCCCCACTACAGTTGGACTACATCCCTAATGATTTTCATTTTGATGATAGAATTATGCAGTATATACGGGGGGATCAGCCAAAATATGGCCACGGTTGGGCCTTTGTTAAAAGAGTGTACTGCATCATCCTCGTCAAACAGATGCACTGGATAGCAGTCATCGCGCATCTAGAGGAGGGGTTGCTGAAGATCCTTGACTGCAACCCAACTATTTGTCGAGACAAGTAGTTAGAGGTCGAGTTAGACCCACTGTCCAGGTTGTTCCCGCGGCTGTTGCGTGACAGCGGGATGTTTGGGCACTTGGGTGATCAAGTACTAACCGGAAAGTGGCCAATTAAGCGCTCTACCAGCCCAATAAATGAGTCAAGGTAAATTTTGTATAAAACTAACTTACATAATACAATTGTTCTATAAGTTTATTCTAATGCTAATGTCTTTTTCCTATTGTAATGCTGAATGTGGGGCATATGCCCTGAAATTTATTGAGTTCGACATGACCAACACCCCGATGGATGACTTGAATGACGAAACAATGAGAGACTATCGAGAGGGCTGGGCTGTCGACTGCTTCCATGGGCAGATGGATCCGTTTTGAGTGAGCAGAACCCAATCAAAATGTATGAAAGTTGGACTTTGAATTTTGTAGTTTATGTGATGTTGATGTGATACTTGGGTTGTGGTGTTGATGCTGCAGGTGTTATGCTTATATGGAGCTTTACCAAAAGACACGGACTGAGTGAACTTCTCATCTACCCGCTCTGTAACTTTTTTACCTGTTTTTATTTATTTACAAAACTTGACGTGTCTGCAGGTGTGTGTCGGATAATTTTGCAGGTTCCTGGCAAACAATGAGAGGAAACTTCTCAAAGGCTAGTTGGCAAAAGGAGGCATCTGCAATAAAGGCTGCTGGGAAGGCATGGTACCAAACAATGATCTCAGAGAGGTTGCTAGCAAACAGAATTCAAAAACTTCTCAAAGGCTGGTTGGCAGGAGGAGGCATCTGCAATAAAGAGATTGTGCAAAGGTGTTAGTGACATTAAACTCTTTAGCATCAAAAAGTAAATTAAAGGTAGTGTATAGGAAATTCTTGTGCTATGGCTCTTCTTGCGGCAACCAAAAGCCTTGTGCCTGCAGAATCATTGTAAAGAATTAGATCTGACATTTGGGAGATATTTTTTCTTTATTGGTTAGCTTGATCATGAAATTTTTAACATAATTTTGCATTTGAAACCGTTATCATCTTTACTGGTGCGGATGGTGGTGTCGCGGACAATGATGCCTCAGACGATGAATCCTCGAACAATGATGCCCTTATGCCTTACTCAATTGGCTTGGTAAATAAAGTTCCCATAACAAGCTCCACAATATTATATTCAACAGCTAACCAACAAATCAACAATAGCCTAGGTAGTAGTAAGTGAATGAATGATAAATACGCACCAGGAAAATTCCAGGAAACAATGGAGGGTTACAAATGGTCCCACTTAAAATCCAGTCTCCTTAGACTTTTATCGTCTTTTTGACAAAATTTTTCTAGACATGCATATAACCATACAAATAGATACTCACTGTCCTAAACCTAGGCTCTGATACCAATTGTTATGCAACGGAAACATAAACTCTAACGCTAGCTATTGATATAATAATACACGTAGTAAAGCATAAATAAATAGCCAAATTAAATGCAAAAATAAAGAATACTAAGAATAACGAGGTTCGGTATTGAAACCTTCATCCTCGGGCGTTGCAAAAGAAAACTCCACTATCTCCAAAACATACAAACTTTTGGGCAATACAAAAAATACCTAAACAAAGGGGAGATATAACAAAACTTGCAAACTAAAGAGTTCTTAAAGAAAGAACCTTAAACAAAAGAGTGTAAGGAATTACAACTTGGGATCTGATTTAGGTCCTTTATATAGGCTTCAAAGTTTTCCACTTTTCATTCCTAAGCAGATGGGACAAAATAACTTTTGGTCTATTACATATAAGTCCCTAAACCTTTCTCTATATCACTTCTACCCTAGTGAATTTGCTAAATGAACCATTTTTCCACAACATGATTCCAAATCAGCACAAAATTGTAGATTCAAAATTTTTGTAATGTTCTTCCATCACTTTGAAATAGAGTAGCGATAGACAATCGAAAGGGTGAGATGAATTAGAATAATGGCTGATTGAGCAGGCAAAATTTGTTTTCATCAAGAACAAAGTGAAGGTAATAAAGGATATAATACCGTTCAGGTTTTGAATGCCAATTGGTGTAAACGGCAATTCAACAAATTCTGAGACGTGTACAAGCAATGTATTTCATGATTCACTGACCATTTAGGATAGAATAAATCAACTGTCAAATTTCAGATTTTTAAATCGAGCGTTTTTGGATTCAATAATAGAAATTTTAAATATGTAAAAAAATTCCTTGAAAAAGTTAAAGAATTGGAATAAATTAATGAATTAGTAAAGATAAGCCATCCAAATTACAAATTACAAGCCATTTGCCCCTATCACGCAATCATATTGAAAATATAGAAATTAGTTATGATAAACGGATAAAACAAAAGACTATTTTTGGCTCATAAACAAATAAGAAAGTAGTCATTACAATAAGAAAGACTTATTGGTTACTTTCAAGAGAAGTAATTATTTTTATTTGTTTTAGAAAGAGTGAAAGTGAGAGGCTTTAGGGTTCGAGAAGGGAAAATCATGGGAGAAAATGAGGTATAAGCCAATTTATTTGTTTAGTGTTTTTCCGTTATATATTTATGATATGATATCGTCAGCATTTGCATATGTATAATGTTTATTGGACCACTAATTTTCATTTTTCTTTTTCAATTGATGCTAGATTAAATTTTTAAAGATGACATTTGTAATATTTTATATATAAACCATAAAATTATAAGACATATAATTTATGATTTTTATACTCAGTATCAACATTTTCATGTGTATTAGTAAAATGGGTAATTAAGTGTTTAAAATCTATGTTAAACTAATGAAACGGACTGCAAAGTTTATTTTTATTTTTATTTTAAAATCCAATTAAACTAAATTTTTAAATCCCTTCATAGACCTTTCCTTTCCCATCAGTAATTAACTAGAAAAAAAACTTATGGATTTAGTCGCAACTCAGAAAATAGAGCCATATTGCATAACATATACATGTTGTCTGATATAAAGTCTAGGCCAAATGGACACCAGTCTCAGGGATCCATGTCTCCCCCTGAATGAACTTAGTCACAGTAAAATTTTAGGTTCCTGGGAACTATTAAGCACATGAAAACCAGGCCATTTCACTCTATCTTTATTAAGAGCACCATCGCGTGTATTAAATGCTCTGCATAATAACAAGTGCTAAGTTCAAGTTTTCTCTCATTCCATTCTCTCCAACCTTCTGGATCAATAATTCCATCAATGTCTGTCTTGTATCGCTGTCCTGGATATTCTTTCCCTGGCCTCCCTAAGTAACTCTTGAACAAATGTTTGACAGGTTCATTCAAAGGAGATGGCCTAATGGCGGTCCTTGTGCTGTTATCGTATTTGGTTGGCCATCCTGTGGTCTTCTTACAAATCTGTCGCAGTTCTGGAATTGTCTTCGGTCTTCACAAGAGTGTATCTGGTAACCCACAAACTGTAACGATAAAAAACTGATCGTCTGAGCCCACTCGTAGACCCACTGCTTGTTCTTTATAGGGACCAGCCGTATTCATAAATGTCATATCTCTTGCCCCAAGCCCCTCTGCCCATGAAAACGACCCAATTACTAAAATCGAACTATTCTTACCAAATGTGGCCGACTTTGAGGTCTCAGTACCATGCGTGTGATTTTCGCTGCCATTAACAATGGTCCTACTGATGCCATCACCAACAAACGTCATGTTCTTCAAGCTAGATTCGATCTCCAATCTTTCATTATACTTTCCGGGTTTTACGTAGATATTACTCTTGAGGGTCGCTTACCCTTTTTGCGAAGCGCATCCAATGCTTCATTGATTGTTTTGTATGTACCAGAGCCATCCCGTGCCACACTAGTCTGCTCGGAAGTCGGAAATTGGACTCCACGAATTTAAATTTCCACCATGTTGTTCCTTGGCATTTGCTTTACCCGTTAGTCAAAAGTCATCAAGTCAATAAGAAATTAAATTTTGCTGTATAGTGTATTAGTAATTCCATCAGTAAGAATCTATTATCAACTATGATCATAAAAGAGTTGTTCTTTTTTTTAGTGATTTGACCCTTTTCATTTTATCTCAGGTTTATAACACATAAATATATTTACATAATGAAAAAGGAAATTAGATCTTTTACGGCCTTTTTACTGCTCTTACGCACAGAACCCGAGCCCAATCCTCACTTGTGGGACTGCGGATTGGGCCATCTCTAGTTGTTGTTGAGCGCAAGAGGTGGTAGGCTGGTAGCCATGTCTACAAAGGGATAAAGGCAACAACACAAGTAGACATTTTGCTGTGAAGAGTAATATGTCATGCATCAACTTAACTGTCTTACTTGTAAGTGTTTATTTTCATTTATGGAACTAAATTAAGTAGCAACACAATAACATGGACCGTCACAGCCAAGTTTCTGCTTTAATTTGGACGATCAGCTGTCATTAATAGAATGGTTAGTAGCATTTTAGTGTTTTGTTGATCAAAAATAATCTTTGGCTTTCGTGTTGTGTTAGTGGATTATGAGTTTGTGTAGGGTGGGAGGGTCAATACGTTTATGATACCGATATGAGACGAAGTAATGACACTTGATCTCGTCCATGGATGAATAAAAATTATGTCGAATCACATAAAAATCGTGTGTCTTCAGTAGCGGATCATAAATTTTGTTAGGGTGGACCAAAATAAAACTAATTACCCATGAGTATTTTTGTCCATTAATATTTTGTTAGGATAGGCCAAAATCTAGAATATATATATTATTATTTTAAATAAAAATTGAGGGTGGGTCAAAAGTAGGCTGAATCCGCCCCTGTGTGTCTTATGTTGTTATGTGTTATTCTTTATTTTATACTTTTTTTACTCCTTCGATTTTCAATAGTCCTGTTGCTGGCAACCTGTTGATTGATTAATATGCTTTGATATGAATGTCTGTTTTTGCAGAATAATTTTAATTTTTGTATTGAAACATAATTCATCTGCATGACTATATTTGCTTATTTTGCAGTGTTTTCCCTTGCAAATCTAATGAATTTGAAGATTGTTGTAGCTTAAGAAATAATCAACCAAGTTTTAAGCTTCAGAATAAATGTGTTTGGTAATCAACTTTTACAACTATAGTTTGAAACTAATTATAAATAATCAGATTTATAAAAGGAATTTAAAAACTCCATTTTGTAGCTTTAAAATAGATTAATTATAAAAGAAACATTTAATTCATTGAATAATAACTTCATATTTAATTATAATTTTAATGAAAAACTGAAATGGTAATGGTAGCTGGACCACCGTCGGTCAATGCCAAAAAGAGGTGGCACTTTGGCGACACCAACGGTCCCATTGGGAACGGTAGAGAAGATCGAGAAAATTTAACTGCCCGGCCATCCCAAGTTTCAATTTAAGAAAATGGCCTTGAAAATGTTTTCTTTTTTTTTTAATTAGAGAAGATGACGTGGCATAGTTAAGATTAATTAAACACGTAAAATGGGTTAAATGAAAAGATTAAAACATAGTGGGCCGAATCATAAATAATGAAGTTTTTAAAATTTGAAATTTCTCAAAACAAGCCCCACCTATTCACCTTGCTTAATCAAAATTCATTAGGGCAAAAGCGATTTCTTGAACCAAAGGGAGCTGCGATTTTTCCGATCGAACATGCAAATTTGCACCCTAAAATCAATTTCTTGAACCCTAAACCGAATACAGTCGCGATTTTCGATCGATTTCTTGAACCCTAAAATCGATTTCCTTAACCCTAAACGGAACTTGCGATTTCGGTGATACAGTCCACATTTCCGATCAAAACTGCAAACTTTGACACCAAATTCAATCCAAAACCATGGCTGACACTCACAATGAGGAGGAGGAAAACCAATGCCACTTCGAATCCTAGATTCTGGTGGCACAAGTAGTTCAATGGCTGCTCTAGTGGATCATCCGATCAGTGAAGGTGGTCCACACGCAGAGGAGACGCCGACGAACAAGAACAGAGGGAAGAATCGACAAACGTTCTAAGACGAGGAGTCAGGCGAGAATTCAGGCCAGAGGAGTCGTCCGAGGATTTAAGCGACGAGAAGGAGGCCGACGAAGAAAGGGTACGTTGTTTTGGGAATATGCTTGTACTGTCGCTTAAGCGATCATTGTATCGCTTAAGCGATTAATCTGTTTTACTCATGATGGCACTCATGATCGCTTAACGATCCTTTGTATCGATTAAGCATTGATTCAGTTTACTCTTGGTCGCTTAAGCGATCTGAAATCGCTTAAGCGATCTTGTCGAGGCAGATCACAGATATAAGATCGCTTAAGCGATTTTGTATCGCTTAAGAGATTCTTTTAGTTTACTCTTGGTCGCTTAAGCGATTTTAGATCCCTTAAGCGATCTTGCACGAGGTAGAGTCAAGATCTCTTAAGCGATCCGAAATCGCTTAATCGACTACAGTGGTATTTTTTGTTGCTGATATTTTGTTTATTAGTTGTTTTGGTTATTTTTGTTGCTGACATTTTGTTTATATCGATTGTGCAGATTGTACGGATGTAAACTGTAGAGACTACAAGTTAGAGCTTGTAAGTGAGAAGGTACCTTACTTCCTTGCAAGGGTGATAGTGAGGTCGAGTTGGGATGTTTTTGACAGAATAAGGGACATTTAGATGGAATGAGGCATGGTGCAAGATTTTCGTTGCACTTGTTTCGGTCAGTTTTTAAGAATCAAAACAAATTGGAAAAAGGCATTTTGGGGGTAGGGAGTGAATTACATGTGCTGCATCAGTAAAATGCAATAAAAAAAATAAAAGAAATGTGGTTCGTGGTGGACGGAAAGCCACTACGGTTTGGGATGATGGAGTGTGCCTTGGTGACGGCTTGGATGTGGGGAAGTGCCAGATAAGGCAAAGGCAGATGCAATAAGGACAGTTCGGGAGCCATAGGTTTCGAAGAAGGTTTTGCAGGGGCAAAGTCTATTACAGGACACGTTTTAGAAGAGAGGCTAGAAACAGTTCAGTTTAATGATGGAGAGAAGATAAAAAGTGCTTGCTATTGTTTTTACATTCTATCTTATTGGCTGGTGACTCAACAAAAGCTGTTGAGAATGATTGGTTGTATTTGCAAGCGACTTGGAGTTCTTTAATTCTTATCCGTGGGGATGGATATCATTGAGCGAACTATCAACAACCTAAAAAAACCAGACATGGCATTAAAGCAGGCAATGGGCTGGGAAGGATAAACCAAACAGTATAATTTGTTTGGCTTCCCATTGGCAATGCAGGTAAATATTAATAACTTTCTGTTATATTTTTTTATAATTATGTGTTTGAATTATGATATGAACTGTTTTTTTACAATGTAGGCTTGGATGTATGAGGCATCTATCTTTGCTCAGGCTGGGGGGAGGAGCAACAGTTTGGATGTGCAACAACAATTTCCTGGATGTTGCGGGTGGCAAGCCATCATGATTCTTCAACCGAATTGAACCTATCCCAGTTGTTTTACAAGCATCATCATTGCCCATATAAACAACTCCACCATCAAGTTCTTCAAAATTAAAGAACCACTCCTTGTGGGGACACATATGATAGGTACAACCTGAATCCATAATCCATTCATTTGTTGTAGAGGTGGATGGTAGGCTAACTAGACATAAAGCTGACTCATCCTCTTCACGCTCAACAACGTATGCATCAAAAGCAGCTTTGCCCTCTTTCTTTTGCAACTTCAGATAATCTTTCTTCCAATGCCCTTTCTCACGACAAAAGGCACATTGATCCCTATTGAGTTTTCCCTTAGAACGAGATCTTCCTCTTCTCTCCTTCTTACGACTCTGATTTTGACTCCGCCTTCTTGTAACAAGAGCTTCTGCTGACTCATCTCTATTCTCCTTCTGATCCTTCTTCCGAATTTCATGATTGGACAGAGCAGAACAAACTTCTTCAAAGGATAATTTTTCTTTCCCATGAAGAAGTGTAATACTAAGATAGTCCAACTCATCTGGAAGAGATCCAATTAACAACATAGCCTTATGCTCATCTTTGAATGTTTCATCCAAATTTAACAAATCACCAATTAATCTGTTAAATGTATTAATATGGCTACTGATATTCGTACCTGGTCTCAACTGAAGACGAAACAATCTTTTCATCAAATAGAGCCGATTCTCATTACTTCTCTTCATGTATTTGTTTTCCAGCGCCTTCCATAACTTATTGGCAGAAGTCTCTTTCATGAATAGATATTTTTGTTCTCTACAAAGACATGAGCGAATCATCCCACACGCTTTTACATTCAACCTCACCCAGTCTTTCTCATAGACATCTTCTGGTTTTTCCTCCTCCAGAACGATATCTAGATCCTGCTGATACAAGCTATCCATTACCTCACTCTGCCACCACTCATTGCTACTTTTTATTTTTATCTATTTAGCCCTAATTATATTATAGTTAAATAACGTAAATACTTGATGCGCTTGAAGCCTAAGAGACGCATTGGGTCCAAACAATTACGATTCAGCCAATGTGAAATGTCGGGCCTAGTACACACCATCGAATACATCAAGCTACCAACCGCATTTGAATACGGACTTTTGACATATACTCTCGTTCTTCATGCGTTACTTGGAATAAAGACGCACTAAGCTTTATATGAGGGCAAGTGGAGAACGTCTACAGGGTTTGTACTTTCAGTTATGCCAAAACGTTGTAAACATTCTTTAGATACTGCTTTTGTGTCAGACAAACCTTGTGCCATTTCCTCTATCTCTAATTATCTCCATACCGAGAATCTCTTAATTCCCCTAAATCCTTCATCTTCAATTCTGATTAGTTTGAGCTTTTAATTCTCAATTTCTCTAGTTCTTTGAAGCAATCAAATATCATCACATATAAGAGTAGATAAATGAGAGTACACCTTGTAGCCTTTGAAAATACACACAGTTGTCAAATTTGCTTCTTGTGTACTCCTGACCCCAGTTCATTACCCTATCAAATGCTTGTACCACTGCTTCGGAGATTGTTTTCAACCATAAAGGATCTTTTCAGTTTACAAAACCCATCTTCCTTCCCAATAATCCAATCCTTCTGGCTAAGGTCATATATAGATTTCCTCTTCCAATCACCGTGTAGAAAACGCGGTTTTCACATCAAGTTGAAAGTTCAAGATTCATCTGACAACCAGGCCAATAAAATCTAATGGAAGAAGCTTAACAACTGGAGAAAATACCTCATTGAAATCTATTCCTTCCTTCTGAGCGTAGCCTTTCGCCACCAACCTTGCCTTGTAGCGGATGTCTTTCAAATTCGAAAATCCTTCTTCTTTGCATATACCCATTGCATCCAATTGCCTTCTTATTCTTGGTATGAACAACCTCCCAAGTTTATCTTAGGAGAGATTGCATCTCTTCTTTCATGGCTTTCTTTCCACTTTACCATTTTCGGAACTGCTAGCTATTTCATTATAATGGAAGAACTTCACCATCTCAATTGGAGTGCAAGGCCACCGATCAGCACAAACGAGCAGGCTTGCGAAATTCTCGTCTTGGCCTATAATACACAATGGATTCTGTTGACGTTCGTGGGAAGAATCGTCTTCATCTACAAAACCTTTATGTAAGGAGTCTCATTTCCAGCTAGGACTAACTGATGTTGGTTCAAACTCACACGCCTGCTGCCTGATGTCTCCAGCCTGTGTCGGAGTACTTGAAAACTTCATTGCTTCTCTGTTGTTCTGCTCCAACCATAGAAGAACTCATCAAAGTCACATCCCTACTAAACAGTATTTTCTTTGAACTCCGGACACCAAAGACGGTATCCTTTCACACCTGAGGTAATCCCCATTAGAATACTTGCTTTCTTGCTCTAGGATAACTTAGACTCTTTTACATGATAATAAGCAGTTGGAACCAAAAACATGAAAGAGTCATAATCAGAAAACACGGTTTCCAGAGCATACCTCAATCGACGTCTGCTTCAATTGCAGTTGATGGCTAGACGATTAATGAGATGCACGCATATATAACTGGCCTCAGCCAAAAACTGCCCAACCCAGAATTGGACAACATACACCGAAATTCTCCAGTATAGTCGATTCATGTGTTCTGCACCCCATTTGCTGGTGGTTGTATCTCACTGTAACGTGACATATATTCCTTCCTCTTGGCAAAAGTTTCAAAAACGGCGATCACTACGATACTCCCCACCATATCTGTAGTAGCTGCTGATCTTTCTGCCAGTCAAGTCTCAATTATTTTTCCATTTAAGGAAAACACCAAGGACGATTAGTTTTTACACCATACACCCAAACTCTTTGGCAAATCATCTACAAAACGTGACAAAATAGTGGCATACTCCAAAGATTGTTGTTTTGGTGGTCCCCAACATCAGAATGAACAATAATCCAAAATACTCTTTTAGTTTATGGATTGCTGGGCGGTACCGAATTTCACTCTTGTCATTTTCCCAGAACACAATGCTTCACAAAAATCCAGCTTCAGGTCTTTTGCAACTTTCAATAAGCCTTGATTCACCAAACTAAGTAGGCTTTTCACCTGCATGCCCCAACGCATATGCCAGCCGTGAGCATTTCTGAATCTGCAGCCTTCTGCACGACTGCAGTGTTAGTTGCAATAACATGTACTACCATATCAGTAATCCCAGTTATTCTCCGACGTGCCTTTCATCTCACGAAAGCTACTGAGAAAAAATTTATGAATTTTTGTTTCCATCCGCATATTAACGTAAAGCCTTTAGATTCCAAGGTCCCAAAGAGATGAGAGTCACTTTTTCAATAGGTACATAACGAAAATCTGCAGATTTTCTAATGGAGCGGGAAGAAGAGAAAAAGATGGATTTGAATCCCCATATATTTGTTCAACATTTTGCCAATTGAGCCCTTCTAGGCACTGTCAAGTAATTATTTCCACAGTTTCCATATTCATTCTCCCCCAACAGAGCATTATCGTTCAATATTTCTGAATACCATAAGATGATGATAAATGGTTTTGTCTGCTACTTGGACAGACAATGACGAAGCCATATTCCATTCATTGACTGCTTCTATTAGAACTTAGATTTTATTAACTTATCTTTTCGATCGGTTTGTTTTTTGTAGTAAGCTATGTCTAAGTTGGATCCATTGAGATGGTGTCTGCATAACATCCACACCACATTAGACATAAATAAAAACTTTGAACATTCATTACAACATTATGTATTTCTAGTTATGACGGTTTATTGTAGCTAAAAAGATGAATTTGCGTAGCTAAATGGTTTAGCTAAAAAATGCAATATTTTGTAGCTTATTAGTAGCTAACAGTTTGTATTTTTTTGCTATGGATGAAATTAATATGTAAATAAAAACTTAAATATGTTTGTCATAACAATAATAATCTTGCTCGGGAATTCTTCCAAAGGTTTTAATCGTTTGCTGCTCCTTGTTTTTTATTTCCTCATGTTTATGGTAAATTAAAAGCTTTGAAAAAAAAAAAAAAAAAAAAACCTAAAAGAGGGCACAATATGAAAATTGAGGGATTAAAACTAAATAGCACTTTTATCCTATATGAATTTTAATTAAAACAACAACAATGGACTTGACCTAATTAAATAATAATAAGGTCCATCGGCTTAAGCTAATTAAATAACAATAATAAGGTTTATCATGACTAAGGTTAAACAATTATCTTATTAATTAATCTTATAATTAGTAATGTATATAAATTATTTATTAAATTATTCAAATTTAAAAGACAAATTACATAAATTATGATGAAGAAAATTAAATTCTACATATTTAAGATAAATATTTTGAATTATAAATGATGAATAAGATAAAGATAAATAGTCTTTATATAGTGGAGTTGTTACATAAGCTAATTAACCATAATCTTATGTGATTCACTAAGTTCAATTTTTATAAGTAAGCTTATATTCTTATTATAAATAATACGAAAAAATATTGTGAATTAAATCACGAACAGTTTGAATTAATTACAATTTATACTTTGTATGGGCTTGAAGCCTACGTAGACACATTCGGGGTCCCACTCTTATGAAAATGAAAATCGGTGTGACGAAAGAGATAAAGAATGAAAGAACATACGACCACGCCCTTATAAGTTTCTTGTTAGCTGTTCCTAACCATATCCTTTTTATATTTTTACTTCAAGTTTTACTTAACGGCATCGTTTCTATTATTGTTTTTTTTCTTTTTTCCGATGGCCTCAATCTTGTTAAAAATGGATGGTGTTTAGATCATATTAGATTAAAATAGTTATAAATCAATTAAGGAAAGTTTATTATTAAAATAGTATTTCTCTAAATTAAAATTCAATTCAATTTTAATATTTCAAATCAAATTTAAAAATTTTATTGAATGGATGGTACATCCCACATGAATTTTCTTTTTCCCAAACTTTATTGCTTTTCCTATTAAAGTCACAAAAATATAAAATTTTGATCATATTATTAAAGATAATAATTAAAATATTAGCAAAACCCTTTCCACCAAGGGAAGATATGATATGATATGATGAAAGCCTTTCCAACACGTGGTAGCTCAAACACTAACATGAACTTTTTTCCTTGTAGTTTTAATATCTTTCCTCTGTTTTAAAAACTGGACCGGACCAGCCGAACCAGGACCCGACAACTTCTTCGGTCTGGTTCAGGTCTTAGGAGGGTTTTTGCAATATTTCAAAATTATAAAGGTTAATTGTAATTTTATAGGGGTGTTTTGGAGATATATCAAAAGTTTAGGGATTAGTTGGTAATTTTTCGGGGTATTTTTGAAATAAATAATAAATTTAGGGACTAATTTAAACTTTTAAAGGGGAATTTTTGTAATATATTAAAATTTAAGGGATTAATATGTAATTTTTTAAATATAAAATTGTCACGGACATCATTGGTCCAACCGGCTGGACCGGTTGACCCATAACCTGGGTAGCAAAACAGGTTATCCTCCGATTCCGGTTTTAAAACAATGTATCTTTCACCAAAAATAGACAGCAATTTGACTAGGTTCAATTTTAGGTGGCTTGACTTGAAGCAACGGTCTAGCGACCAAGTTAAATGGACCTCCTCCTCCACATTGGGCTCCAACTCTCATGCTCACTTGAATCCGATTATATTTGTCTGAGTAATACTAGTCTTACAAAGAGGCATACAAAGAGACAAATCCAGTCCTTAAAATTCATGATTGCCTCTCTCTCTCTCTCTCTCTCTCTCTCTCGCTTTTTCCTTTCTTTTAAGGGTTAAATTTGTCTCTTTGTATGCCTCTTTGTAAGGCTAGTATTACTCTATTTGTCTTGGTTGTCCACTCAACACCTCCTTGCTACTTTAATTTTTATCTATTTAGCCCTACATTATATTATATGTTTAAATAACGTAAATACTTTGCATGGGCTTGAAGCCTAAGCAGACGCAGTCAGGTCCAAACCAAATTACGCATTCGGCTTCAGCTCATTGAAGAGTTCTTTTAAGTTAGCTATTGGTTGAAGGTTACAATTTACTATTGACCTTAGCGGCGTGATTAACACTATGTTTGACTATAACTATTTAATTCATAAGTAATAACAATATAATTACTCATGGGATAAATTAGAATATCTACAACGCATACTATAAGGATTGTAGCAAATTAATTTTCACATTCTTTATTTGCTACAAATTCAAATGATTTATAACTATTACACACATATTAGCTATATATTTAAACTAGTAGCTAGTAATGATACTATAATATTGATATTATCATGAAAATAAAATTTGTATAGCTAAATACCTTAATTAGCTACAAATTTCAATGTTTTATAGCTAATGCACAAATAATAACTATATAATTAAACTCGTAGCTAATAATGATATTATATGCCATGTAAATAAAATGTTTATAGCTAAATACATTAATTAGCTATAATGTTTTACTATAGCTAATACATTGTATCTAAATGACTAGTTATTGTTACGATTTTAATAAGTTAAAGCAAAAGATGAATATTAGCTTCGAACGAGCTACAATGTTTTACTATAGCTACTACATTGTAGCTAAATGACTAGTTATTGTTACGATTTTAATAAGTTAAGGCAAAAGATGAATATTAGCTTCGAGCGAGAAAGTCTTATCACTAAAATTATTTCAATTAGCTATATATATTGACTTTTGTAGCTGTAAGTATGTATTTGCTACAATTTTCATTTCTGTAGCTAATTTTCGTAGCTATATATGTCTATAATGTTGTAGTGATTCTCTTGTGAAATAAAGAAATTAGAAGGATCAATTAAATTGAAAAAAATATAGAGTTACATATAAATCAGACAACAATATCAACCCCGGATTATTATTTTTTTTCCGAACAATCATCAACATTTGACTGGTCCAAATCCAAGCTGTTAAAATAAAGATAACCCAGGTCGTCACTAAAGATCGAGGTTGTTGATTGAGGAGAAAATCCAGCGTAGCCATTGTCTATCTTTGCTAAGCATAAGTCATTCATGTACTTGAGAAGCTCAGTCTTCTGAACGAAAGGTTGAGCTGCATATTCCTCAAATGGCATCCACTGTGGAGGAGAGGGTGAACATGTGAAAAAAAACAACATTATCACGAAGGTAAGCTCTGATCTAAAATTCACTAAAACTTTCATCGGTTAAGAGAATCAGATGCCATTAACAGTTAATGGTCAAAGTCTCAAACTATGAATGGTAGCCTTCATGTCCATAACAAAAATTTATGATTCTGTCAGCTTGAATCCTGCACATCATTCAAAGATGATTGATTCTCATATCATCAGAAAGAAGTACCTGGGCAGCCTCAATCTCTAGTTCTTGTTTTGGATGTCGAAGGATGAAGGACGCAACATGCACAAGAAGAATAAATTTGATTTCTCAAAGAATGACTTGTGTGATTGCCTGCAAGTGAAAAACTATAATCATGTGACAAACCCTGTGATCAAATTTTGGGCTATGGAAATGAAGTTGTTCTTGAAGATGGCAACGATTTGTTTTAAGTTATGTTTATAATTTCAAAATGGTAAAATAAATATGCCTTTTAAAGCATTCTGCACATCATTCAGTACAGCAAAATTTACCTGAATGCTAAGATCTCCATAAACTCGTGTCAATTGAATAGTCAAAAGTAGCACTATTAAGGCCATCACCATGGACTTATAAAATACAAGTACGAACAACACATTTATATGCACTCATCACTTACTCCTGGCTTCTTTTACTTCTCTTATGGCGCCTTGAAGATATCCTCGCCCTACATGTTGAAATTTTACTTATCCTCACAAACGTGTGTAATTGGTTTCAGAAAAATGAAGAAACTGCTGGTGTTAGTCACAACCTCATCAACACTCCAGTAGGAATTTTCCACAAACTATTACTTGGAAACTGCCACTCTTTTCCTGACTACAAGCAACTTCCACCCAAGAAAATTCCATATAGAGACAGCACCAAAGAACAACAATGTGTGCAGTCTGAACACAAACTGATACCATTGCATGTGGTTGAGAACATGATACTTTTAAATACTTTGTTGAGTTTCACGAACGGATCAAAAAGAGTAGACTAATTTGTGGAAGAAAATTGAATAATAACAGAAGTGATCTAGTTCTAGAAATTCAAATTGCTAGATCAGGTTGAAAATTCTGGTTAAGTTGCTTTCCATTTGAGGATCATAAATATCCTCTGAAACAAGTTTTGCATAGTAAGATGACAGTAGTAAGACATTTCATCAACATTTATATCTGCATCATGGATCTAAACTAACTTAGAATAATAAGGTGGCTTATATTTGATCAATCCCTGGGAATACGAAAATAATAAAAGATATCCTGACCAAGCCGTTGTAAATCAGCATGGAGCTATTCCCTAAACATACAAGACATTTTAGAACTTAATCAGATTCAACAATGTTCATAGATTTGGTTTGGTCACTTAAAATGTGCAGAATAAGCAAACCCAACGCTTGGGTCTAATGCCTCAGTCAAAAGATTAAAAAAAATAAAAATTAGAATAAGAGTAAAATGAATCAGCAAGCGAAGTTAACAACTGTAAAGGGGAGTACCTCTTTCTATCATTCAAGACAAAAGCACCAAACACCTACTTGATGCGTGGCATTTGCAGGTATAGTGTTGCAGTTTTGGGAATCCAGTAAACAAGCATGAGATAGTTTGGCTCAGCATGGTGATACAAAATCCCTATAACAACTTATCCAAAGAAAAGTCAGCAGTCAAGGAAACAGAACCAATTGAATTCATTGGAAGCTCACAACAGAAGCCAGTCAACAAACTAGAGTTGATCCCTTTTCAAATGAAACTAAATTCTGTTATAAATATGACTCTACGAGCTGAGACAAGAGAATGTTAAAGATTGGAGAAGCATCTTTCCTTTGACCGTGAACAAATTACTTATTGCTTCCAGGCCTCAAGTATTTAGTTAGCTTGTGCCCTTCCTTATATACACAAGGTTTATTCAACAAAATATGCCCAATTTTGTGAAACATTTTTGATCAGTATTCATTCGTCTAATCGGCTTTACAGGGCATACATATGAGGAGAAAAAGTAGGTGGATAACTGGATTTTCTCTATTACTCCGTCACCCCAAGGGTGATCAGGCAAGGAGAGTAAATTACCTTGACTGCAGTTTCAACAAGATTTACCAGTCCAATAGGCATTTTAATCCAGACTCCTTTTTTACCCTGCAAAGAAAAAATCATCATGATATTTTTCAAAAGCAGCCGCAGACTTAATGTAGAAATATGGAGCCCAATAAATGTAATTTTAGTTCACATAAAAATCACGTTATCCACCTAAACAAATTAGCAATAATCATTTACAGGATGAATTATTAAATGGTCTTTTCTATTAACATGTCAAAAGGGCAAGCAATTGACCAAAATTTCCACTAGCTGTTGTGGAAAATCTTGAACCCAAAATGAAAACAAAACATTGATCCAACAAGGCACATTCATGTAAAGCAAGTTCTATAAAATAAAACACCTGATGTTCCACTGCAACAATGAATCTCTCAGCACAGTAACAAACATCGGGGGCCATTGGCTCCTTCATCTCCCAATCACTCCTCCATGCTCATCATGATCCTTTAAGTAGCTTGATATGTTCAACTCCATTCTCAAACACTATATCCACATGCATCACTGAACTTGCCAAAAATGACATGGATACAATTAAATCCGGCGTTGGGGCCAGCAAGTGCACAAAAGAACATTGCCTAACAAAACTACGCCTAGAACAACAAAAAATACGCACAAAACAGAAAATTATTTGGTTCCTCAATTGCTAGCCTACTTACGACTCTCATTCTCACAATCATAAGAAAAGAGATAAGCATATAGAGGAATACAAAAATGGCCACAATAGAGCGCATATACAGCATACACACATACACATACATACATACATGACTATTAAGTGAACATATATATACATATATATATACTTTCACGTCGAACACATATACATAAATACATTGATACATATATACATAACCACATACATATATGCATACATACATACATACTTTAGGGTCGAACACATAACACAAACATACATGATACAACAAAAACGGTACAAATATATGTATAACAAAGAATACATACATATATGCATACATACATACAAACGTATACGCATTAATTGATGCGTGATGAAATACTACATACAAATAACAATTACATTTATAAAATGATTTTCAACAAAATGAAGCTCGTGAGTTCAAAATTATGCAGAGAACTAGTTACACGACATACTATACAAACACTCCAGCTCAAGCCCAAAATTCACAAAGAAAAAAAAAAAGGTCTGATAGCAATTAATTCACTGTCAACAAGCAATTAAGCTTAGATTACAGAGTAAAAGCACTGAATCAAGCACTGAGAATAATATAATTAAACGATATAACAACTAATCAGCAAAAAAAAAAATTAATAAATTAAGCTAATGAAAGTCGAAATGAGCGGCTGAAGCGCACCGTTTCAGTGTTTCTGTTGGCGGTGTTTATTATGTTAGTTTAAATTTTGCGGGAGGTTGAAGACGAAATGGCTGCTATTTATAGAATTGAAAAGTGTGATCAGTGCTTCGCTGACGCTCTTCCACTCACTGGATCAGCCAATGGTATTAGTTGGACGTCAGATCGGACCCGCGTGAAAAAGCAGCCGTTTAGTTTTGTAACGTGGCGGGGATTGAGGGACGGAAATTGTATGCACAGAATCGTAATGGATTTTGGGTCCCATGGTATAATTGCGATGAGGCCTAATTAAATTAAGTGGATATAGTACGGATTGGTGAATGGTGACTTGGTCTACATATCTTTTTGCATTGTTTTAAAACCCGCCCGGCCGGTTTAACCGATTAAACTAGGACCCAGAAGCTTCAATAAGCCGGGTTTATGTTTTTTCTATTCACTAAAATCCTAAGATTTGGGAGGATGATCGATGAACAATTGCCGGCTAGGATGTTAGAACTTTTGAAAAGAAATTGCTGGTGAATGCAGTGGTAGTGGCAGCGTTGATTTTCGGTGAGTAAATCGATCAGAAATCGAATAAAACTGGCAGCAGCAACAACCGGCTTTTGCCAGCAATTGGCAAGACTAAGGGGGGGTGGGGTGTGGTGGGTTTTGGTCGAGAGGAAGAGGGGAGTAATTTCTGGGTGATGGGGAGGGTTGTCGACGCCGACGTCGATGAGATCTGGCGTGGAATGCGACGCCGACTTTAGTGAGATTTGGCCAAAATCAAATATATTTATGCCAGATCTTGGGTATATTTTAAGGGAATGTGCTCAAAGGATGATTGCGGTTGAATCTGGGGTGTCACCGCTGCCAACCAGTCGCCGGCCGATTTGTATTTGGGGTATGTTTGCTAAATTTCAAACCTATATGGATGTACTTGTAATTTTTAAGGGTGCATTTGCTAAATTTTAAAAGTTTTTGTCAACCGGATTGACTGGCGGTCAATCCAGTTAAACAGGTCACCTTGGGACCCGGTAACTTTGCCGGGTTTCACCCTAGGTTGGGTTTTAAAACATTGTCTTTTGGGGGGCTGAAATTGTAATAAAGAAAAAAGATCCAATTGAGGGATAATCTCAAGAAGCACCTCTAAGGTTGTTGAAACTCTAGAGTATAGACAAGTTTCAATCTTACATCACAACCCACCCTCTTTTCAAATGAATAATTCTAAAGGAGCTCTCTTGAAGTTCGAAGAAACACCAACTAAACTCAAATCTATCATAAAATAGTCACCTCCTTTTTGAGTACTTCTCCTCCAACGTTCTTATAAATGTTTGAAAGGACGGTATCAAAGAAAAGGTGTAGTTTTTCTTGTTTAGTGGTGTTGCTGAAACTGACGATGACAAAGTGTTTGAAGCGGGCTGATTGATAGTAGAACCTAATGACAATGATGACTAACATGAACTAACTATAAGATTCACGAGAGAATATTGACTTTTTTTTTTTAAATCCCATTAATATCATATTTCAAACCTAAAAACTAAATTAATCATATTTTTTTTTTTTTTTAAAATAGGGTGTCTAAACCAACTTACACATACTTCGATTAATCCCTGTAGGTGACTTACAACATCCATCACCTTGATCATTTGGTAAATCTTGAGAGCTAAAGAGATTTGAGCCTTAGGACCTTACGCGTTAACCACACCTATTAGCACTCGTCCTACCAATTAATACGATAATATTGCCATGCTAGTATCAAAGGATGATTCCGTTATCGATGTCACCTCGAAAACTACACCATGTAAAATAGAAAGAGTGCAAGTAGTTATATACTTATATGTCACATAAGTTTGGCTAGGAAAGAAGTACAAAATGCTTTTCCTAATGGTCATGCCCCCTTTGAAATGCCTAATCTAATTGACCCCCCATTATGAAATCCACTTTAAAGAAAGAAATAGTACAACCCCCCCATGCACCCTTTATTTCAAAATATGGTCACCATATTACTAATGATGAAGCTAACTTGATTTGAATTTTGTGAACATCTAAAACTCAAAGTCAAATTGCCACTTATATATTTTGGCACTTACATCAATCTTGCCTTATTTTTCTCCCTTCAATTCTAGTCATAAATAATGAGCTTATGGTGGTATAGTATATTATTTGTATAGTATATTATTGGTTCTCAAGATATTTTGTCACTATTTGGGTGTAGCTTTTAGGTTAGTTACACAAGTGATTTAATTTGTTTATGTATAAATATTATTATAATATATATTTAATTTGTTTTAGGTGATTTTAGTATATGTATATATAAAAAGAGTTGTTTACCTCAAGATTACTAAGAAAAATACATAATGTTGTGCTGCGATTTGCTACGTAAGATTTGTGATGAAGTCTACGTAGAAGTTTACATGAAACTCGTGATTTCGATGTTGGATCAATGGATGAATAAGAAATCAAACAATAACACAAGAAAAAAAAAAAAATTTGAGTGGTTCGTATGTTAGGTGCAAATTCTATGTCTATTGTTCTCATATTGCTTTTTGTGTTTTCTCTGCGCACAAGTACGGCTTACAAAGTATGAATCAAAACTAGACTCCTAATTTAGTAAAAAGTAAGCTTATACATTGTTACAACGACAAACTTGTAAATAAAGTTAACTTAAAAAGAATTACACGTGGTGTGAATCCATGCTTCAATGATTTACTACACAACTCATAATTTTCAATATATTGATATGATCAATTTTTCATTTGTTGTTTTAACGTGTGGTCTTACATACAAGTTAAAACAACTCATATAAAAATGGAGTTTTCTCTCTAACATAGTTCTTTCTTGATTTGAGCAGTATTTTATGACATAAAACTTTTTTTATTTAAGCAAAAGCCCGGAGAGGATTCTGATCCCGATAAAAACACTCATTTCTTTAAATCTCGAAAAATACTACGCTCACAACCTTTTCTCACAAACTTTCTCTTACAATTCTAACGTAATAGCTCGTCATTGGTTAACTCGCAAAGAGAAAAATGAGACTCATACAAGCAGGTGGGACCAATTATACAAGTTAACAAATGAAGAGCTGAAAAATAAGGATAAAAAAAAAAAATTTATGAGAAGATGTTGTTGGTGTAACATTACTCTTAAAACTCAACCCTTTCAAAACTACCCATCAATCTTATTTATTTGAGCAATAACTATACATAAGAGAAAGGATCAAAAGCAATAAATAAGGATCATAAATGGCTTCCTAGGCTCATATGCAAAGAATTAATGACAAATAAATACCAAGTAAATTCCCATTTAAAAAACAATAAATACCAAGTAAATTCCCATTTAAAAACAATATGTGTGTTTGTTTTATTATTTTGAGTAATATTTAAAAAATATTATTGTTAGGTTGAATTGGGTTATTATCACGAGGTCAGATTTGAAAATTAACAAAAACATCCTTACCCACTCACAGTTGCCAGATTCCAGCCACCACCACCGGGCTAGAATGTTGTTTCATTGCTCATGACCGGCCAGATCTGGCCGATCGTGCGTCGCTATGGTCTTTTTGGTGGATTTGGCCAAAAAAGGCTAGATCTATAGTTAGATTTGGTTGTTGATGACCAAAGATATGGTTATTGTTGACGATTAACGACGGCTATACATTAGCTGTCATTGACGATCAGATGTGGCCATGGATTTGGCCTTTTCTAGCCAGATCCACAGTGAATCTGGCCGGAAAAAGCCAGATTGGCGCACTACTAGACAGATCTAGCTGGTAGTGCGCCATTACGCTAGATTCAAGCCACCTTCCGGCGGTGGTTGCCGGAATCTGACAAATGTGGGTGGGTGAGGATGTTTTTATCAATTTATAAAACTTTTTTGTTGGAGTGTTTAATTAAATTAACAAATCTATGGGGATTTAAAATAGTTGAATAATATAGGATATGATTTTGAGAATAGAGAAACAAACATGCATTTTATTCATAATAGGGATAGAGTATTTTAAAAATAGTCAAACAAATGCACAATTGTATATATATATATCAAAATCTTCCAATTATGGACATTCTTGAAACTTTGGTTAGGTATCTTGCTTGGCCCCTCCAAAATTTGACCCTTATTTTACAATTATAGGAGCATGCCCAATTACACTTCTATCTCTTTGACAACATGAGGAAGTGCCTCATGGGCATTATTGTCACAAGTAAACTTTATATAATTAGAAAAAATAAAAAAAATATCTGCAAAGAAAATATGACACAAGTTATAAGCCATTGGATCAAAGCACTTTTAATGGCTGAGATTTAATATAATTTGCATAATTAATGCACCATATTTAGATGCAATCTCAACCATTCAAATACATCAATCTAACAACTCAAAAATTCTATGAAAACTTATGTAAAAAAAATGGGGCTCTTGAACTTTCCCCTTTATATATAAATTTTTGTCTTACTCATTTATTTTTGTATTTAATATGATTGGTGGTCGACGAATTGAATATCTATGTGATATGCATATATTGACTCGTGAGTCATGACCCACCCTTGGATAACTTAAGTGGTAAGACGAACGCTCGTGGTTAAGACACACAGTTTTAGGTTCGAATTTCTTTAACTCCCAAGATTTAAGCGGTATATATATTGACTAGCGTTATCGATATAACCAATGTTCTAAACCATGTTTACCAAAAAAAAAAAAAAAAATACAAATTAAAAAGGGGTATAAAGTAATTTCCCAAAATAGTAAAAAAGGAAAATTCCTTGTATGCAAGGTGAAGCTTAGTGGGTATTTTTGCTTTGGGGTCTCCTTAAAAGGAGCAAATGACTTCTAATGCAAGTGCTTTTAAGCAGTAGGAAAGAAAAGAAGAAGAAGAAGAACAAAGAAAAAATATATAAGGAAAAAAAGTTCCTTTCACTCTCTCTCTATCTCTCTTTTATCAACTTTGTATAGAGAGACTCAACAACACTCTACAAGTACAATACAAACAGCCATGTCTTTGGGCTACGCGGAGAAGCTCTCTTTTATAGAAGATGTGGGCAACGTTGGCATGACTGAATTCTTTGACTCACCTCAACTTCTTCAAGAAAAAGTTAGCTTTCTCACTCTTTTTCCCATTTGGGTTCTTGTTTCTGTTCCCCTTTTTTAATGTAGTTTTGTTTAGTTTCATGATTTTTTGTTGTGCTTGGAATGGTGCCGTTAATGTTACTTAGGTTTTAAAGGTTGGAAGTTTGGTTGAAGTATTGCTGCAATATGGGGTTTGAGAGTTTGCTTATTTGTGTATTGAGTTGTTTGTGGAGATCTGGCATCTGGGTATTGGCGTTTGTGATGATTAGAAGTGAGTTTGTGGGGTTGGAAATTTATGGCTTTTTTGTGTTGTTGTGGTGGTGGTTGTGGTGTGTTGATTGGAGTAATGTTGATTAATTGCAGGGAAGTTAGTGGAAATGTGTATTTGGGGAAATGTATTGACTTGAGAAATAAGTTGTGGTTGAAGAATTATATTGGACAGAATTGAATCATGCTTTGAGGGAAGCGTTGATTTGAGTATTGTTGATCAACTTTATGGAAGTTAATGGAAATGTGTATGTGGGGAGATGTATTGACTGAGACATAAGTTGTAGTCGAAGACTAATCATGGACTGAATTGAGTTATGCCTTGAGTCTTTGATTGTGAAAGAAATGCATTATAGGTTTGCTTGAGATTTTGCCTAATGTGGATCAAAAAGTGTTCTGTGCAGAGATGAGACTAGTGCATTGAATGGTTATGCTGTTTATATGTCTGCTATAGGTAATTACCTAAGGTAGAGCGGTTTTGTCTCCAGTTTTAGGTTCAGCTGGTTAGGTAATATGCAGTGAAGTATAATGAAAATAATTTAGTTACCCCCCACACAAAAAAGAAAAAAAAGAAAAAAAAAACAAAAAAAAAGTTAGGACGACACTATGCTTTCATAATTAGCTGTTTTCACTCAACATGCTTGTGGTTCTTCTCCAAGGTTTTTGATTCTCTGTAAATGAATGATATGTCATGCTTGCTTGTTATGTTAACCTCAGTGGTTTCATGTTGTGATGGCAGATTGAAAAGCTTGCCAAATTAATACAAAAGGTTTGAACACAATAACCTGCTTATGGTGGTGGTTATGGATGTTTATCTGCGATCATCACAATCAGCCTCTTTAAGTTTTTTGTTGTATTTGCAGAGTAAGCATCTAGTAGTGTTTACAGGTGCAGGAATATCTACTTCTTGCGGTATACCTGATTTTCGAGGTCCCAAGGGAATATGGACGCTACAGGTGAAAATTGTGAATTTTATTGCTCACATGAATTGAATGAAGCTCTTTTTGAGAGGAATATATATGTTTTATAATGATTTTCTCTTCAGTATTTTATAGAAATAATGGGATAGGCGTATGTGACAATTGTTGATGGGTCTGTTCAGTCGAGATCTATATAGGTGCACTTTTAGTTATTCCAGTTACAGATGGCTACTTCTGTATATATCTATGTTTTTGTCAAACCTATAAGTTGATGATGACATGTTATCATCCACTTGATTACAAACATCTGAATGGCAACCATTTTGAAAATCAGTGTGTTATGGATTTGAGCATTGTGCGGTTACGATGTTGAATGATGAAATTATCTGAAGTTTTATCTATTTCCTGCTTGTTCACTTTGTATGGCTCTTAGATTAATACATCTTTCATATATCTTATAAAGAAAAAAGAAGAAAAGTAATATGATAAAGTAGAAGAACTGAATATGATATAGTAAACAATAAGTTCTTTTTCAAGAAGCTTATGAAATTATATTGTAAATCATTCTCAATCACCAACAAGCTGTCTGCAAGTTAGTGTTGCTTGCATGGCTGTGCAGATGATCATTCTATGTTAACTTCTTTTGACATTTGTGTTCTTCTGATTTTCAAATATAGCGTGAAGGCAAACCCTTGCCTGAAGCATCCCTACCATTTCATCGCGAATGCGAGCATGACTCATATGGCTTTGGTTGAGTTAGAGAAGGCAGGCATTTTAAAGTTGTTTAGTCAGGTAGATCTTTGTTATTCCTTTCTTTAGGCTTATGCTGCATATTTTCTGCAGATAGCAGGACATCAAGTTTGATGATGGAGTCATTTATAACCTGCTGCCGATCATGTTAGTGTTTAGGTTTTCCATTGAGTTGGGAACGTGGTTGGGATGACATCAATCATCATTTATTGTACCACAGCCAATGACTCATTAATTCTTCAGACATGTAACATCTCAGCTTGGTTTTCTGATTCAGTATGTTATATTGCTTCAAATGTTAGAATATAGATGGTCTCCATCTTCGCTCTGGAATACCTAGAGAGAAACTTGCAGAATTGCATGGGGACTCCTTCATGGAGGCTTGTCCATCATGGGAAAGAGTAAGACATGATCTTTATTTGAAGCACATGTTCTAAATATATATGTAACCTTTCCTTACAAAAAATATTTTAAGTCCTTTTGTTGGTCAGTTTATATTCTGCTTTTGAAAAGCAATGACTTGTTTCAAGACTGCTGTTTCATTATTTGAAATTTGAAATATAATTATTAACTTTGAAGGTATTTTCGTGACTTTGAGGTGGAAACAATTGGATTAAAAGAACATCACGACGTTGCCTGAAAAAAATTGTGGAGGAAAACTTAAGGTACAGTTCTTGACTGGGAGGTAATTTGGTTGTCTTTTCTGAGACTGAAGGAATATATGTTCCTAGATGTGTTATCATTTAATCTGGTCATTTCTTCTGGTATCTATTGGTGAACTTCTTTCAATGAAGCATAGTAAATCAATCTTTTCCTTCATAGTTCTTTCTTATAAGCAAATTAAAACATAGTCAAATTGTGGAGCATTCGTTCAAATATTAAATTTTAATAGACATGAAGGGCTTAATAACGTAGCTTTCAATGTTAGCAAAATTCTTGGGACAAATTACTGATTTATGGTCCTGTTTTAGATCTTTAAAATCTTTCAATATTAAAATAATATATTTTGAAGAGGTCTCTCTCTGTGCAGGATGCGCTGCCTCCCAAGGAGATGAATCCAGCAGAAAGGCACTGTAGAAATGCTGATGTCGTACTATGTCTGGGAACTAGGTAGTAAAGATTCCCTGATTAATAGGTCTATGATTAGTTTGTTTAACTAGTCTTTATGTTGTGGTACCTGAATTAATATATGTGTAGCATATTAAAGACAAATGCAGATTTCTTTCGTATACTTACTTTGTATGTTGTTTGTTGCATGTTCTGCTCTATGGTCATAATGTGATTACTTATGCAGTTTGCAGATAACTCCTGCATGCAATCTGCCACTTAAATGTCTTCGTGGTGGGGGAAAGATTGTGATTGTGAATCTTCAGGTACTTGCTTTTTTTCTTAATTGCACATTTCCATTAACAGCTTTTGAAGCATTTTCTACTTATCAGATATGGAAAAGAAATATTTTGTTATCTAAATATGATCTCCCAATTATGCTATTATGCTTCGATGAGCCTCACATAAGAATTTAAGGGGGTACTCAATGAAGCCAGATATTGGACAAAAATAAATTTGCCCTTTGACTATGAGAATCCTCTCCCATAAATACCTTTAAGAGACTTATTTTACCACAATCGGGATTTATGTTTTTTTTGCATACTGAATAAACATATAAAAATCTGTTATATTATGAATATTGGAATGTTGCTTTTCTGGTGTTATAATATTTAAATAATATTCTGGTTATCTTTGATTTTGTGCTCAATTTACAGAAAACACCAAAGGACAAGAAAGCAAGTTTGGTGATCCACGGGTTTGTAGATAAGGTACTGTGGTTTGAACTTTGAAGTTCTTAGTGCCAAGAGATCTTAATTTCTCTATCTCCCTTCTTATTCGCCTTCATCCTCTCATGATTTATACTTTCACTACAGCTGAGCTTCTTCAAAATCCACTATATGCTTTATTAATTTGAACAAGAACAGGTTATTGCAGGAGTCATGGACTTGCTGAATTTGCGTATCCCTCCATATATCAGGATTGATCTTTTCCAGATCACTGTAACTCAATCCTTGAGTGCAGGTATGCTTTGCTAGGCTTGTGCTTGATATATCAACCATTCAGTCCAAGACACACCGTGTAACACGTATACATGAGTGTTATACATATGAGGCCATCCACTAGACATAATGCCTTTCTTGGAGTGTAAATGGGACCTTTGGTTCTCTATTAGATTTGCCAATAAAGCCTACCCTTTGGATTCACCAGCTTAAATGAGTCTCGTACCACATCCTGTGTAAACAATGTAGTGTAATCTGTAGCTCAAAATTTTGGATGTCTATAATTTAAGTATGAAAATGCGTCCTCAGCCATGTTTGAATGTGAGAACTTTTCAAGACCTTGAAAGAAGAACCTTTGCAAGCATCTCACCTTACTCAAATGAACTGGGCCAAGATTGGTGGCAATCTGAAACATATACCATAAAATTTATTTGTAATGTCTAGCAATTTTGGTTTCGTCTATTGCTTTCTCACATGGTTCATTCACTTGCATCACAGATAAAAAATTTGTTAACTGGACCATCCGAGTAGGAAGTGTGCATGGACAAAATGCGCCACTGTCATTCATCAAATCTGTGGAGGTAAATTCACTTTCAGACTACATTCTGATCATTTTCCTCCAAAATCAATGTATGAAGTCCTTTGATATGCGTCAAGGACTTTTTAATTTTACCAAAATTTATTCTGCGGTGGGCTTTAGTAATCAAGCAATAACTGGCTCTAAATGCTGATTTTACTAGTAACTGTCTACACTGGGTCACTTTATATTTTTTGTCTTGCTGCCTGTTTTAAGTGAGGCATTGCAATTGCCAATTCATTTTTTTTAAGCCTATTCTTCCAACTTTCTGCTTTATCTGCATCACAGGTTTCCTTCTCCGACAAGATAAAGTACAAACTAGCCAGTCTAGATAAGCAGCCGTTTCAGCTGAAGAGGTAACTTTAATCCTATTGGATGATACATGTAATGGGGATCGAAAATATGTCAATTAAAATTTTGTGTAGGACTGCAATACGGAAATTTTTTTCCACCATACTCAAATCCCAGCTAGGGAATATTATTTAGGTTACACAAGTGATGGGAATCAGACAAAGGTTAACTCAATGTTTAGCTTCTGTGAGAGTTAAACCATGGAAGTGTTCCCCATTCCACTTTATCATACATACAAAAATCTTATTGCTTTTAGCTTCTGTAACAAGTCTCCTTTCAAAATTGTGTTGTCCCAGTTCAAATTGAATTTTACCAAGCTGGTTAGAGTGTATGGAGAAGATGTAGTTGATTTCATCTGAGCGCATAATACTTTATTTACCTGGGAATCGTGAGCTTATCGATTTGAATTACTACTTTCTTAGCTTTGCTTTCCTAGTAAGGTCCAGTGGTTCGCATGTCATGGCATACATTTTATTCCAACTTACTTATCCTCTTGTTCTTTAATGTATATCAGGAGAACCATTACTACTGAAGTATTTGACATCATGTTGAAACTCAATTTTAGTGATGGTTGTGGTTGTCAGTGCACCCAAATCACTATCCCTTTTGATTTTAAGGTGAGAAGAGCGATTACTCTCAATTCATCAATTTTTTTAATTTATCCATTTAATCGTCGTCTATTATTCATCGTTATGTTAATCTTGATGGTAAAATTCAGCACAGCACTTGGAATAACAGGTTTTATCACTTGTGCAGGTTTCAGCGAAGAGTTTTGAACCTGACAAGGAGGAGATATTCCAAAAGCTAAGCGAGGCTGCAGTGGAAGAATTTCGGTGTGGGCAGAATTCACTCATTGAGAGGAAGGTTTTTTCATCCCCCAAAAGCGAGGCCACTGTCTATGCCATTGTAACCAACATCAAAGGTTTCGAATCTCATCCTCTGAGTAACAGCGATCTCAAATGGCAAAAGGGAAGTGTGAATGGTATTGAAACATCTCGGAAACGATCAAACAGTCGTAAGCGTAAATCACGACCATAGACAACAAAGGCTAGCGATTCGAGTTTTGTATATACGTTACTCTTCGTTAGAATGATTATAACTCACAGGTCACAACATATTTTGCTGAGTGAATTTTGTTAGATGTTACACTCAGTCTCCCCAGCTATGGAAAGGATACAGCCAGCTACTTGTTTCAACAGATTATGAATACATTTAGTTCTTCATAGCAGGCATTTCTCTATGTATAGTTTTAGTGATGACTAGGATCATTTCCTGATTGGAGCTCTTTTAAGTTTTTAAGGATCTCGTGACATATGCGTTTAAATTTACTTATGGTTGAATTAATTTTTTTTATTTTTGGGAACAATTGTCAGTCAAGCCCGTCTAATCTCCAGGGTTACGAAACATCTTACAAGTCCAATGGATCAAAGTAATTGCATTGTTTTAAAACTCAAACAGGAGGACAACCTGTTTTGGTGTCCGAGTCACGGGTCAACTGGTCTAATCGATTGGATCGATGAAATCTATGACAATTTTATTTTGAAAAAATTATATATTTATCTCTTAAATTTTAATATATTACAGAAATTTCCCTAAAAAGTTTAAAGTCGTCCTAAAGTTTTTATTTATTTCAAAAATACCCTTAAAAACTCAATTAATCCTTAAATTTTTGACATTTTTCCATAATACCCCTATAAAATTACAATTAACCCTTATAATTTTAAGAAATTACAAAAACCCCCTAAGACCTGAACCAGACTAGAAAAGCTGTCGGGTTCCGATCTAACCGACCGGTTCGATTCGGTTTTTAAAACAGAGAGTAATTGCACAAATGTAGTAGGTGTTTTTCTTGCAACTCGAACAAAAAGCCCTTAGATATAGCTTCTAGAAACCATAGATGTAAAATCTACTCTTTTGGAAACCTCATATGTAAAATCTTCTCTCATTTAATGAATGGATTGTAAGGAATCCATCTAAATAAGGTAAAACAATTACACCTACAAATTTAATTCTCTTTCCAAAAAGTCCACCTTCTCTTGTTCACATTTGAGTAATGCTTTACACATCAGAATTCGGGTAACGTTACTTCTTACATGTACCTTTGAATTACCGGCTACAAATTGTATCACTCCATTAATATTGTGTATTCGTGTTGATATTGTTAATATGATTCATTAAATCAACCATATTTGGATTGACTAAAATTTTATTATATTCCTACCCGACGTAACCTTGAGTCAAATACATTCTTTAACTGAAAAACATAAGGGCTATATATATATATATAAGTTAATAAAATAATCCTTTGAAGTTTAATTAAATAATAAAGTTTGTTTCCGTTACGCCTAAAAAATCAGGGTTGACGTAGACTTACGTCAATGAGAACCAATCAGAGTTCAGTAAGTTATTGTGCCGTCCAATAGCTGTCACCTCATCCAATGACAGAAAGAGTAAGATTGTCATCAGCTTGGCAGGTAAAAGTCTGGCAACTGAGTGGTTGGGACTTGGGAGTCACCCACTTGCCCAAGCCCTACGCGATTTAAGGATATCTTTCGTGCAACCGGCCAATGGAAAGTGGGGTAGGAACTGTACGGCACTTGCCCACTGGCAGACCCATAATCATTACCTAAAAACGTCTTACTATAAATAAAGAGTTCCCCTATCATTTTTCGGAATTCTAATTCTAATAATATAAACACTCTCTCTCTCCCTCTCTGTATTTCTGTTCTCTTTGATCGCTATATGTGACTTGATTATACTCTTTCATAAATAAAAAGACATTGGACGTAAGATTCGTTTTGAGCATTTAAACCACTTTAAAAATCGTCTCCCTTTTTATTTGTTTCATTTTTCAGTTCACGTGTAATTTTTAAGCGCTAATAGTTGATGTCAAAATCGAGTATCAACAGTTTCATAAACAACATGAGTCTCTTTGTTATTAAGTTTTTTGTGTTAAAATAAACAGTAAAAAGACAATTATGTAAATATTTATAAACTCAAAATATTGTAAGGTCTAACAACTCATTAGCAGTTCACTAATAATAGGGCATTTTTGTTATTTTAGAAACCTCGAAGAAAGTTTGTTATTCCATTGTACCTTTGGGGGTTGATGTTTTAATTTTTTTTTTTTTTTTAATCATAGTATATTCACTATATTGTACCGACAATGACAGAGCTCATTAATNGATATAGCTTCTAGAAACCATAGATGTAAAATCTAAGCTTCTGGAAACCTCATATGTAAAATCTTCTCTCATTTAATGAATGGATTGTAAGGAATCCATCTAAATAAGGTAAAACAATTACACCTACAAATTTAATTCTCTTTCCAAAAAGTCCACCTTCTCTTGTTCACATTTGAGTAATGCTTTACACATCAGAATTCGGGTAACGTTACTTCTTACATGTACCTTCGAATTACTGCCTACAAATTGTATCACTCGATTAATATTGTGTATTCGTGTTGATATTGTTAATATGATTCATTAAATCAACCATATTTGGATTGACTAAAATTTTGTTATATTTCTACCCGGCGTAACCTTGAGTCAAATACATTGTTTAACTGAAAAACATAAGGGTTATATATATATATATATATATATATATATATAATAATCCTTTGAAGTTAAATAATAAAAGTTTGTTTTTGGTATGCCTAAAAAATCAAGGCTTACGTCAGCAAGAACCAATCAGAGTTCAGGAAGGCATTGTGCTGTCTAACCACTGCCATGTTGTCCAAGGATAGAAGGAGTAAGACTGTCATCAGCTTGGCAGGTAAAGATCTGGCAACTGAGTGGCTGGGAGTCACCCACTTGTCCAAGCCCTGCGCGATTTAAGGATATCTTCTGTGCAACCAGCCAATGGGAAGCTGGGTAGGAACTATACGGCACCTGCCTGCTGGCAGACCCATAATCATTACCTAAAAACCTCTTACTATAAATAAAGAGCTCCCTTCTCATTTTTTAGAATTCTAATTCTGATAATATAAACACTCTCTCTCTCCCTCTCTGTATTTCTGTTCTCTTTGATTGCTACATGCGACCTGATTATACTCCTTTATAAATAAAAAGACAGTGAATATAAAATTTGTTTTGAGTATCCGAACTACTTTAAAAATCGTTTCCCTTTTTATTTGTTTCATTTTCCAGTTCACGTGTAATTTTTAAGTCTGCTTAGTACTTTGCACGTGCAAATAGTTTGTGTCAAAATCGAATATCAACAATTTCATAAACAACATAAGTCTCTTTGTTATTAAGTTTTTTTGTGTTAAAATAAACAGTAAAAAGACAATTATGTAAATATTTATAAACTCAAAATATTGTAAGGTCTAACAACTCATTAGCAGTTCACTAATAATAGGATATTTTTGTTATTTTAGAAACCTCGAAGGAAGTTTTGTTATTCCATCGTACCTTTGGGGGTTGATTGATTTTTTTTTTTTTTTTTTTTTTTTAATCATAGTACATTCACTATATTCAGTATATTGTACCGACAATGACAGAGCTCATTGATAGTTGGGTTGAATTGAAATTACACAAAAATTTCTCTTCACACCCTGGTGTTTATAAAATTATCAATGGGATGATAACTATGGCACTTTTAATCAACGTTCCCACGAACATCTTAAAAAATTATCGATTACATGCCACTTGTACCCGTTATGTATATTTTAATTATAAACAGTTTAATTAGGTATAAAATATATCTTGACAGTTATGTTTGACACGCGTCAATCATAATAAATCTTAGTAAATGAATCATGATCATATGAATTAGAACAAAACATAAGATTCGGTTTTGTCACTTCATTTAATGAACTATGAAAAAACATAATTTCTCACGATAAAATCACACCGATCCAATTTAGATAATGATAAATATCATTTTTTCGTCAAGAAACATATACGAGAAACTCGTGATACATAAGTTCTTCAATTATTCTTATATCTTTCAATTACTACAATTAAATAAAATATATATTTATTTAAACATTTTAAAGATTGAATTCATAAGAGCACCCTCACATATACATATATATATATATATATTTTTTTTTTTTTTAATTATGAAAACACAATAAATAATTTTTACCAAATAAACCCATAAAAATGCTCATAAATGAATTACAATAATGTATTCACAAAGTGACCCTATATTTAACCAAAGTTAATATATTCTTTGTCCCAACTCTCCATCTTTAGGAATCATTTAATTAGTCACTAATGCTTTAAATTGTAACTCTTTAAAACAAATCTGTTTATTTGATGTACAAACAAAGTATTATTCAAACTTGCTCGAGAAAAACCCTGATTTGACATTAGTGATTTATCACTAACAAGTCTCTAAAAATTAACTCGACCAATTGATAGGGTTATCTATTTAAATCATATATGGTAATTTTTTCTAGTATTATTTAGACTTCTTCGAGAAAATCCCTTATTTGGCATCTGAGAACACTTAGAAATCTTTATAAATTAACTCAGCCAATTGTGAATAGTGCACTTTTCAAGAGACGAAAGCCATAGAGAGGGTTAGCCTTAGCTTCTCTACATACAAATATCATAAACAAATTCAATTAGAAGAGAGATTAGTAGTTCAAAAATCAAATCCATGGAAGGTCAAGATGATGGATTCAATAGCTATCCCAACAAGCTTGCAAGAACAAGCTCTGGTATAAACTTCTTTCTCTTTTGCTTTTAATATGCTATGTTATTTAATTGATTTTTTGTCTTCATTTTTTTTTTTCATATGATTTTCATAAGATTTTATATATAAATTTCAAAATCAAGTATATTTCGACTAAGTTGTAATGAAAAAATACCATGATATTTTGGATGTCTTATTGAGTCTCATCTTGTTTTATTGAGCTTTTTCATTGTAACGGTTGGTGGGTTTCTTCTTTTTCTCTTATTCCTTTGATCATATATTATATTTATTTGATCTCTCTTATTTCGATATCTCGTGAGATATAATAATAAAGAATATTATTATATATCTTAAATATCTAAAAATCTTGTTTTAGATGATAATTAAATTATTTTTTCTTTGCCTTCATTAACTTGGTTTTCAAATAAAAAATAATATACAAAATCTCACATGTTTATTTTCAAAATACAATATTTAATCCCTTATTTTAAATTTTTCATTTCCAAAAAAAATTTTCCCTCAAGACTTTCTTGTGATAATAAATTTTCTATCTAAACAAACACAATTTATTTATTATTTATTATATTTTAAAAATTCGCAACACTTTCGACTTTGAGCCCAATAAAAGACCAAAGAATATCAACAGTGGTAGTGGTGGGGCCCACACCCTTGTGCTTGGCATGCCCTCCTGGCTGCCACGTTTGCCATGCAGAGTATGACGTGGCACTTCGATATTTCCTATGACAAAAGCTGAAAAAAGATGCTTCTAAAGTTTGTAACCGTCGTGGGTTTGGGTCCACCCAGATGTTTTCATTTGACACGTGGCGCCTGATCACGTGTTTATCTGTATGATAATCACATGGTGATGATGCAACTATCATGTGATGACCAAATCAACAAAAAGTCAAAAATATAAAATGAGCTCATGACGTGGCAGTGGATTCCACGTCATCCATCCAATGAGTTCAGCCGATTTGGCAAGCTCAGACCTCATGCAAAATTAATTTAAATTATTTAATTCTTATTATTTTATTGCTATATAAGGGCCTATACATTTACTACATTTTCTCACACATCTTCTTTGATTTCAGCCTTGCCCGTTCATCTGAGGGATGACTCCGCCGCCGAGGCCGCCACCCCCGCCTCCGCCACCGTAAATACCACCATCAACGATGATAACATCCGCAACGCTAAGAACAACGACAATAACCCTAGTGAACGACAAGAAGTCCCCGAACCACCGCCATGCATTACCCGCGATCACGACCGGTACTTGCCGCTAACCAACGTGACGCGCATCATGCGCCGAATACTCCCTCGCAATGCCAAGATATCCGACGATGCCAAGGAGGTCGTCCAAGAATGCGTCACGGAATACATTAGCTTCATTACCGGTGAAGCTAATGATCGTTGCCACCGTGAGCAGCGTAAGACCGTGACGCCCGAGGACCTTATCTGGGCCATGGGAAAGCTGGGCTTTGACAACTACGTTGAGCCTCTCACTCTCAACCTGAACCGCTATCGAGAGAGTGAGAGCCGGCGTACATCAATGCCCACACAGCCCACTCCAAGGCCCGACCTTCTGGATCATGGGCCGGTAGGGATGCCCGGGCCGTATGGGCCTGTTTATAACATGGGCTCCCAACAAGGCTTCTATGATCCCTCGACTGGGCTATACTTGAGGGACGACTCAGGTTCCGGTTCCGGTTCAAGTGTAAGTGGATCCTCCTTCCAGGCTGATTTAGATCCTTTTGCTCAATTCAAATGATATTGTAAATTGAAACTATTAATAGAAAAATTGGGATTATTGCCATATCGGTGTTCTTATTAAAGATTGAATTAGATAAATGGATGCATCCACCCACACAATCACTCACTCTTGAACTCACAGTTTTGTTTAACGGTCGATCGGATAAACCTTTCAGTGGTTGCCCTTATTAACAATAAAAAACGGGTAAACCCTCAGCTACCCTTATTAACAATCGAGGGGAATCGAACTCAAGATCTTTTAAACAATACACCCAGAGTCTCTATTACCCCATCTGACCACTCGGTATAATTTTGAGCTCACATTTTGGTTGATAGTTTTGTGCCTGCTCATGACCTCTTTATATACAAAGAGTGATACTATGGGTACTAACGGATGGGTACTAATCTGTGTACTAACTAAAACATAGTACCCGTATTATGTGTATAGTACCCGTACTATGCTTTAGTTAGTAGACAGATTAGTACCTATCCGTTAGTACCCAAAGTATTATTCATATACAAAATTGGGCTTGCATATACAAGAATAAAAAAACCAGTGTTGAAATGAAGTGAATGATGCATGGTTGTCACTTGTCAGTTTGGCAGCTTATAAATTTTCGTTGGACCAAGGGGTAATCCTCAAAATAATATGGTCAACAAAACCCTAATAACATATATGGTCAACAAAACCCTAATAAATATTAATAAATGTATGAGAGTAGCTTTTCCTGCATGGTGACATAATGCCAATGGTCTGGCAATGGAAAACACCTCACATTATAAGACCATCAACATCATAATGCATGCACGCAACGTGTCGCAATCACGAAGCATGCATCACGAGCACATAACACAAGTCCATGCATGCATCATGATGTGATCATCAATTGGCTTTCAGTTATATGACAGTTTCAACATCAGGCATGCAGGCCATGTGTTACAATGAAGAAGCATGCATGATGGTTGATGAGTCATATTGATGTGATCATCAATTGGGTTGCCGAATAAAGAAGGAAAGATGGTTAATGGGGTTTCACTGTCACCATACCTGGCAGAGTAATTGCAGAAATGCTTATATAGCTAAAACCTCTGATAAATTTGACAATTATACAATTCATTAAGCCATTACCATTTCTGGAAAAAGTTTCCATTTCTGCAGAAAACTGCCAGTTCTTGATGATGATGACGACTTGGACTTCCTACGTCTCTCTTTTATATAAAGAACAAATTCATTTCATTACTCAAATGAAGTTCTTAGCCGATACGTTTCTCTGATTTTTTGTTTATTTTTTTATTTTCTGTCATTTCATTNTCGAGAGAGTGAGAGCCGGCGTACATCAATGCCCACACAGCCCACTCCAAGGCGCGACCTTCTGGATCATGGGCCGGTAGGGATGCCTGGGCCGTATGGGCCTGTTTATAACATGGGCTCCCAACAAGGCTTCTATGATCCCTCGACTGGGCTATACTTGAGGGATGACTTAGGTTCCGGTTCCGGTTCAGGTGCAGGTGGATCCTCCTTCCAGGCTGATTTTGATCCGTTTGCTCAATTCAAATGATATTGTAAATTGAAACTATTAATAGAAAAATTGGAATTATTGCCATATTGGCGTTCTTATTAAAGATTGAATTAGATAAATGGATGCATCCACCCACACAATCACTCACTCTTGAACTCACAGTTTTGTTTAACGGTCGATCGGATAAACCTTTCAGTGGTTGCCCTTATTAACAATAAAAAACGGGTAAACCCTCAGCTACCCTTATTAACAATCGAGGGGAATCGAACTCAAGATCTTTTAAACAATACACCCAGAGTCTCTATTACCCCATCTGACCACTCGGTATAATTTTGAGCTCACATTTTGGTTGATAGTTTTGTGCCTGCTCATGACCTCTTTATATACAAAGAGTGATACTATGGGTACTAACGGATGGGTACTAATCTGTGTACTAACTAAAACATAGTACCCGTATTATGTGTATAGTACCCGTACTATGCTTTAGTTAGTAGACAGATTAGTACCTATCCGTTAGTACCCAAAGTATTATTCATATACAAAATTGGGCTTGCATATACAAGAATAAAAAAACCAGTGTTGAAATGAAGTGAATGATGCATGGTTGTCACTTGTCAGTTTGGCAGCTTATAAATTTTCGTTGGACCAAGGGGTAATCCTCAAAATAATATGGTCAACAAAACCCTAATAACATATATGGTCAACAAAACCCTAATAAATATTAATAAATGTATGAGAGTAGCTTTTCCTGCATGGTGATATAATGCCAATGGTCTGGCAATGGAAAACACCTCACATTATAAGACCATCAACATCATCATGCCTGCACGCAACGTGTCGCAATCAGGAAGCATGCATCACGAGCACATAACACAAGTCCATGCATGCATCATGATGTGATCATCAATTGGCTTTCAGTTATATGACAGTTTCAACATCAGGCATGCAGGCCATGTGTTACAATGAAGAAGCATGCATGATGGTTGATGAGTCATAGTGATGTGATCATCAATTGGGTTGCCAAATAAAGAAGGAAAGATGGTTAATGGGGTTTCACTGTCACCATACCTGGCAGAGTAATTGCAGAAATGCTAATATAGCTAAAACCTCTGATAAATTTGACAATTATACAATTCATTAAGCCATTACCATTTCTGGAAAAAGTTTCCATTTCTGCAGAAAACTGCCAGTTCTTGATGATGATGACGACTTGGACTTCCCACGTCACTCTTCTATATAAAGAACCAAATTCATTTCATTACTCAAATGAAGTTCTTAGCCGATACGTTTCTCTCATTTTTTGTTTATTTTTTTATTTTCTGTCATTTCGTTGGAGAAGAACATGATCAGGTACTGTGTATTATTCAAATGAATTTCTTGATAAGATCAAACTGTTGTTTTAAGAAGGCATGCGCATTGCTATATTTTAATATATATATATAGTTTTTTCTGGATCTGCTCTGTACTGACCAGGGTTCTTCCTCCATTGAAAATGGCGTCGGTATACGGTGTCTCTACCATTGCAATTGTCTGTCTCATGACAGGGGTTACCATATATAACTGGGAAGAAGAAGCTAAGGCTGGCCAGCCCTTAATGGTGGATGAGAATGAGATGGTAAGAAGATGTTGACAGAAGAGAGAGAGCACAACCCGCCATTGGCTAAAGAAAGTCTTTGCTCTTGTTGGGAGTGTGCTTTCTCTTCTTCTGTCATCATCATGTCCATCTTCTACATACACTCTTCTTCTATCAAACATAATATCAAGTCAAAGTAAGTTTTTCTTGAACCTGAAAACTAATAATCATTGGATTTTATATTATTTGTTTTTGGCATAAGCATTTTATGATTCAAAAGCTTTTACAAAAATATATGACTGGGAGAAAGAGATTAATGTAGAGATCATGAAAGAGGGTGTTGTTGAAATCTCTTTTTCACTAAAATGAGTTCCTATTTCTATCTTTGTATTATTGTTTTGGATTAAACAATGAAAATGTAGCCATCAATTCATAGACAGAAGTGAGAAAATGAAGCACCACAAGTATCAATAACTTGGCTTTGGGCTTGGCATTACAGGTAATATGTTCAGAGAATATAGATGTTGACTCTCTGAACATTATATTTTGTATCCAGTTTTAGCCACTGAAATTAATGGTCCCAATACCCTTTTACAGATAATTTCAGTATGGCTTTGCTCTGATCCTTGCAGCACACAGAGAGCTTATGTGTTCAGGAGTGTCTGTTTCAAGAAGAATAATTACCATATATAAAAAGCACTAGGGAGAATGTTCTGCCATTTTTTTTTTTTTTTTTTTGGTTTCTGTTTTTGGGGTTGTTTAGTCATGTGGAAAGATGAAGCTCAAATGGTTAGTCAATATAGTGATCTAAAAATTTTCAATGGAAAGAAGGCTCTATTTTTTATGACATATTATGATTCAATCTTTACAATTGCCTATAGAATTGTTAATGATGATTACTGAGGATATTTGTCCTTACTGTCCTTCCCACCTTAAAGAGAAGGAAAAAGAAAATGCAAAACATTCAAGTACTGAAAAACCTAAACAATTAAGTCTAAGTTTAAGTGCATTAAAGAGGAAATTTTCTGCTTATCCTAGAACTGTCTAAATTTAAGCATATTGAAGAGGAAGATTTCTACTTATCCTAGTACTGTATGACCAAAAGTACAGAAAGCACAGAAGCTAGCATAGAGAGCTTACAATGGTGTTCATGAATGTCTAGGTTAGAAGCCATGACCAATTTCAAAAACAATTTGCCAGATCTTCAATTGCTGTTATGAATATAGAGATAGAGATAGTACAGAGGGAAACTTGTTAGTTGGTTGTATGAGCTATGGCTGAGACCACATAGTTCAATAGAATAGCTTTGAACTCAGGCCACTGAACTCCTACAGTCTCTAATTGCTGAATCACAAACTAACCAGAATACAATGAAGGGAATACAAAATGAAAGAATCAAACAATCAAATTAAAAATTTTGCATAACTAAAGAATGGATGTTACGTCAGTCAATTTTATTAATCTGACCAGCGGTCGTCTTCATCCGAAACAATGTCCTCTAGTTTCAGTGACATGTCCCTGGAAAATGTGAGACTTGGCTTCATCTTAGGCACCATTACTGGTGCTGCCTCATTGTTCAAGATCTGAAGAACTCTTCTCATTGAAGGCCTCTCTGCACTATCTGGGTTCGCACAACTTAACCCCAGAAGTAACAGCTTCTTCATTTCTTCCTCATTAAACTCCCCATTCAATCTTTTGTCAGCTGCTTCAATGATCCTTCCCTCCGCATGCAATCCCCATACCCAGTCAACCAAATTCACCATTTTGTTACTATCTCCTTCCCTCTCTATTGGCCTTCTTCCACAAGCCACTTCAAGTACAACCACACCATAGCTGAAAACATCAGTCATATCAGTTGCTTTCCCATACTGAAGATACTCTGGCGCAAGGTATCCCATAGTTCCTGCTGTCAGCGTCGAAACTGGACTTTTATCATGATCCATCAGCCTTGCCAATCCGAAATCACCAAGCCTTGCATTGAAGTTTCCATCCAGCATAACATTGCTGGCCTTTATGTCTCTATGAATGACTTGCTGCTCACACTCTTGATGCAAGTAATTGAGAGCAGAAGCCAGTCCAACCACAATGTTAATCCTATTATACCAGCTCAATAACACTCCATGGTCAGGTTCTTGGTATAGAACCTTATCAAGGCTACCATTTGACATGAACTCATAAACAAGCAACAATTCACCCTTCTCAGAGCACCAACCAAGGAGCTGAACCAAATTCTTGTGCCTCAAGCAAGCTATAATGGATAATTCAGCAAGGAATTCAGTTTTACCTTCATGGGAATGCTTTGATCTTTTCACTGCAGCAATGGAACCTGTAGAGGCAAAGTAGGCCTTGTAAACATTCCCAAAAGAGCCGCGGCCTAAGATTCTACTCGAGTGAAACCCCCTTGTTGCTGAATGTAAGTCTTTGTAATTAAACTCTTTTGGTCCTGGCACAAGCTCTGCTTTTAGGCACATTCCTGGTCTCATACCCCTCCATTTCTTGACAGTAATGTAACCAAAAACTGCAAGAGCTACACAAAAGAAGGCTGGACCGGCAATTCCAAGACCTAAACCGACCTTATTGTGATGTTTACTTGTAGAATTTGATATAGGCAAATTAGGAACTGTATTCACTGAATTATCAGACACATTGTGAGGATGTGATCGCGGTCTCACCGGCTGGAACCCAAAAGTCTTGAAACTCCAATTCTGAATCAAGTGAAGCTCAGTACTCCCCTCAGTTGAAGCAGAGAACCCTACATACATAACCTCCTTTAGGTACTCAGAGAGGTCAATATCCACCCTTAACACCGGCTTTTCAGGCTTCGAAATCGAATAACTCATGAAAACTTGCAAGACCCTCAAATCATTCTTGTAATCAATCCAAACTGTGGTCAAATTGCCACTCTTTAAATCAATCCCTTGCAGGATTGGATCAGCAGTCTTGATTGAGTTAAGACTATTAATATCCAAACCAACATGGTTCTCATTTGGATCATTAAAATGAGCATCAAGCCTGGTATCAAACTCAATAGCCACAAATTTATTCTCAGTCAATTGTGAAGAATTCACAAGGCCAAGATACCCTCCAGGGCTGCCAAGAATCTGATCATCAGGAGAAATAAAAAAGGCTAAACCATCACCATAAGAACCCGGGTTCACATTATTGATAGAAAAAGTGAACTTCGTGTTAAAAGAAGCTGAACTGTTGGTTTCTTGATCAAAAAATGTAACTGGGTTGTTGTACACAAGAGTGCCAGAGCTTGAAGAAGGCACACCAAGCTCTCTTGTGAGGCCAATTACGCCGTTGCGAAGATAGGCGTCGCCGAGGAGCGTGAGGTTTCGGAGAGTCAAAGAAGGGAAATTGAAGCTGACATTGATAGCCAAGACAAGATTAAAGCTTAAGAAGTTGAGGAAGAAGAACAGTAACATGAAGAAATCAAGAAACTTTCTTGGAGGCATTGACTTTGTGGGGAACTTTAGTTACTTGTTTCTCAATCAAGTTGAAATTTTGGTGAGTGGAGATGATGAAGAAGATGCAAAATCACAAGGGTTTAGATTTTTTCCTTGAAGAGAGAGGTGTTTGGATAGTAGGAAAAAGGGCTTTCAAAGTTAGTGAGGTGTTTTAGTTGCCTCTTTTTCATGAAAGTTGAGAGTTTGATGAGAGGAGGTGATGAAGAAGAAGCAAAAAACACAAGGGTTTAGATCGTTTTCTTGGAGAGAGAGGTGTTTGGGTGGTGGGAAAACGGAAATGGGGTTTAAACGGTTGATAATAATGGGCGCGTGGGAGTGGGGAATTGAAGAAGAGAGAATTAACTAAAAAGACTTGTAACGGTTATCAAATACCAAGAAAACAAAAATATATGAGATAAAACGACGGCGTTTAAGTGGTGGAAGCATGTGGGTTTTTGTTTTTGTTAGGCGGACTTGGTCAGAGATCAGATGTGGTGGGTCACATGGAGAACTTTCTAAGGACACAAATTCAAAAATGACCGTTTTAGTGTCTTGTGTCTGGGCGTTTTTCCCCTTTTAATTATGTTACAATAAAACCCACATTCACACTCACCCACTAACAAATAACTACCCTAAATAATTAGAAAAAAAAATCTTAAATGTGTCATATATTACAAATCATTTGTTATATTATAATCAAGCCGATATTATCAAATTAATTATTATATTCGTGTAACATTACCTTAAATTACAGTACATCTTATCTATATAAGGTGACGTTTATTTTTTTTGTCAAGAAAATTGAATGTATATTTTATCTGAATACGTTTAAATATACTGGTCTCATTGATGAGTTTATTTTTTAAATTTTAATGTCTAATTATAATATTGAATTGTTTGTTTTTATATAATATAAATATCTTTAAACCAATGTTTTGAAACATATATTTATTAAGTATTATATAATTTTCCGTCAGGCTTTCGCTCATTGCAAAAATTTCCTCACTATTGTCCCCTATACAAGTATGAGCTGTGTTTTAGTTTTAGTCATTGTATTAAAACCCGGATCGGAGGTAACCCGTTTTGCTGCCCAGGTCACGGGTCAACCAGTTGGACCGATGACGTCAACAATAATTTTATTTTTAAAAAATTATATGTTAATCTCTTAAATTTTAATATATTACAAAAATTCCCTTAAAAAAGTTTAATAAGTCCCTAAATTTTTTATTTATTTAAAAAATACCCCAACAAATTACTACGTAATCCCTAAACTTTTGATATATCTCTAAAACACCCCTATAAAATTACAAAGTAACCCTTATAATTTTAAAATAGTATAAAAACCCCTTAAGACCTGAACCAGACTGGAGAAGCTATCGGGTCCCGGTCAGACTGATCCTGTTTTTAAAACAGAGATTTTAGTGTGACTGATCATCCTCTCGGACCAACTACTAATCATCACCTTGATAAACTATTAACTCATCAACTAGCTAATCAGACACAAATTCTTCCTTTCCTTCGATTCTAACATTCTTATACATAAATAATGAGTTGAGTTCTTATAGGCATTTTGAGCCCTTCTTTCGGCTACTCCACTTTATAAAATAAAATATACACAAGAATGATTAAGCCCTTCAATCTTCAAGGTATAAAGCTTCTCACTTTTCAAGAGTTCTCTTGAAGCGATGGATAATTAGAATCTTGTAAAAATCGATGCAAATGTAAGAATCATTTGAACAATCTTTTGTTACTTTCTAGTATTATATTATAAAACATTTTTCAATTTCAAATCTTAAAATAATGAACTAGCACGGCATATAGCCATATAGTATACCCCATTTGGTGGCGTTTCAGGTGGCACTAAATTTCACGGCCTATACTTTATTATCGTCCTTTTTTTTTTCATAAAAAAAGATGGCTAATAAAGAAGGGTGATGATGATTTTATGAGTCTTAAAGGCTTTGTTTGAATTGTTTTATACAGATTTGGAATCTAAACGGCAAAAGTTGGTCTGAAAACTTTGGATAAAGGGTCATTGAGATTTTGAGTGGAGAAAGCAATAATGTAATTGAATTCAATATAAAGAGGGAAAAAAAAAAAAAAAAACGCATGTTAGTGTTGGTCTGGTCGGTCCAAATTGAATAATTCATAGAGCCGTTATAACGATTAAATAATAATTTTACGTTTAGATCTCAGTCTGGCCAGCCTCGTTTTATCACAAGATAATGTGTTTAAACTTTTACTTAAACCTACCCAAGGTTTGGCGAAACTTTCAAAAAGTTTGAAAACAATAAATAAGTACCTTCTGTCATGTTCTGTTAGTGATTTCCGTTTGTTAATAATGAAAAGACTAGAATACCCTTTGAGAAGTATTAGTCTATTTTTTTAATTATTTTTAGACCCCTTAAGTTTATTAATTCATCAAATACGCCACAAAAAAAGTTTAAAATTTAACAAAAACACCCCCATCCACCTATACTTGCCAGATTTCGACAGTCGCCACCGAAAATGGCCTGTAATTCATCGATCTGTCACAACTGTCTACACCGCCACCGAAAATGGCCGGTAATTACTGATCTGGCCTTTTCAGGCCAGATGGAGTGTTACGGTCGTGGACGGCCAGATCTTACAGTAGATCTGGCCAGAAAATGCCATATCAAAGCCCTACGCACCAGATCCAACCGGTCTGTGGTGTAATGCAATTTTTCGGCTAGATTCTGGCGGTGGTGGCCGGAATCTGGCACTGCGAGTGATGGGGTTATTTTTGTCATTTTACAAAATTTTTATATATTGGGGTATTTAGTTAAATTAGCAAACCTAAGGGGTTTTTTAGAAATTTTTAAAAAACTAAAATATCGAACTTTCAAGGGCATTCTAGTCTTTTCACCATTAATAAACGAAAATCACTATCATCACATGACAGAAGGTACCTATTTGTTGTTTTCAATCGTCGTTTTGCCAAACCTTGGGTATGTGTAAGTCGTTTCCCCTAAACTTTATCGGTAAACTATATTCCACGCTGTTCATATGTGAATTACATTGTCACCCAAATTTCAAAATCAAAAACTAATAAAATCACTCATTTGCTTATCAAATTTGAGGTATAATTTTAATAATTAGGGATGATGTTATTGATATATAAAATGAACGGGTGAAATTATCGTTATACGTAAGTATTAAATTCGATATAAGAAACCCGAAAGAGGTATTCAAAACATTCTATTTTTTTAATCCTTGGAATTTCCTAGTTTCATATAATTTCAAAAACAATAATATTATACTTACAAAACTTTCTATACAAAATTTGATTACGAAAAAAGAATGAAACGAAAAATCAAACTCATTATACTTACTATTTCATTCATTTTTTATCACATTACTCCTTCAAAACACTCATCTTTTAGCTCTTTATATTGTTCAGGAAAAATCAGATTGTTTGAGAGAGCTGAGGTGAGTAAAACAGTGCTCATCAATCATCATGAAATTGATCAACAGCATTGCCAAAGATCACAGGAGTGTTTTCGTATTTGGCAGAGTCGATGAACGTATTCACGAAGGAAATGACCTTTACATTGAAATGAAAGAATCTATTGTAATTAATGAACAAAATATGGCAGAATAATAAATGGCTCTAGTCTGTCATAGTTAGGGCAGCCAAACCAACTCTCATGCGAACTCCCGACGGTTCAGACGGTTCATTCATCTCATCGTAGAGTTTTTTCAAAGTCTCTTGTTGTATTTCTTATCAAAAGATGCTTATTTAGCTTACCTTCGTTAACCCAAACGCATATTCAAATATTTGTCCTACATTCATGTTACAAATAAAGCATACAATGTAAGTGTGATACGATGTTCATTGGTAAAAATAAATAAATAAATAGATAACCCACTTTGTTTGAGCAAATTAAATTTTATAATGCTTTGGCTAGGAAGATATGAGCCATAGTTAGAAACTAGATACAATCAAAAGGTTCATGAGAGTTCATGAACTTGTTGAATTGTGTTAGATTCACGACATCTGAATTCAGACGTTATAGAGAATTATGTACATTTCTAAGTTCCCCCAAATATTCTCTGCTGATTTGCTTAATAAAAAAACGTACCTGGTCCTCAACTCTTCACAGTAAGTCGCCACAAAATCTGTCGCATAAAAAGATGACAAAAACAGTCAGTTGCTTCCAGTCTTAAAACAACAAAATGTAAGTGTTTTCTCACCAATTTTCTCACCCAAATGGACAGTAAATGGGAAACTGTACCTTTTATTGAGTCAACTGAACGCAGATTATGCATATTGGGAATCGAATGTGATCTAAGATCTAATATAATTTACATGTCCTTATCTTGGATGTGGCTGTTTTTTACGGGGCTGGAGTACTGCAAAAAGAAAATGTGATTTTGATTATTTAGCCGACCAGTAATGAAGTCCATAGCGATAGAGGGATCTATGAGCAGTACCTTCAATTACTCTGCAAAAACTTTGTCGGGGGAAAATCGTTTCTGGGTTTAGTTTTTGCTGGGAAGCAATGGCCTCCGCCACTCGATTTTTACTGCAGAAAGCAAGTGTAGATGTGAAAGGCCTCTCGACAAGTACACTCCTAAGAGCAGACATGATAAATTTCAGTAACATACCTGGCCCATGAAGGAATGAATTTAGTATTAGGTATGTCATCTTCGTCTTCATCTTCATCATCGGAACCTTTATATGGGGAAATGTCGTAAGATTCTTCCTGGTATTGGTTGGTACCAAGGTTGTGATCTTCTGCTGCTTTCTGTACTACATTGCTCATTACCTAGAAAAAGATTTGAAGCCTTAGCTGTGTGCATGATGCACTATGAATAATAATCCTTTTAAAACCAAGCATTCTAATAAATCTTTTACCTCTGTATTATCACCGTAACCAGTCGAAATCTTACAAACTTCAGGGACAATGCTAGCTTTCTCAGGCTTTCCCATTTCTTTTTCCTTTCTGTTATCCTTTCCTGTTTCATCCTTAGAAACCTTCATCTCATTTGCTCGCTCATCCTGTGATGGATGCCCAAAGTTAATCCTATCCCTAAAACAGCAAGCATGAAAAAAGATTTAAGTTTGGTTAGAATTTAAGTGATCTTACAATGGACCGGCCTTTCACTTCATTCTCTTTCTTCATGCGTAGCTTTTCCTCGTTTTCTCGCTGCTGCTTAAAAGATTCAACAAGACGCTTTCTTTTGCGCTCCTTCTCCTTTCTTTCTTCTTCTTCTCTCTGTCTCTTTCTGGCAGCCATTTCAGCTTCTTTCTTCTTTCGTTCCTCTTCTTTCTTTTTCTTCTGAGCTTCCACTTGCTTCAGATTTTCTTGCTCCAGTCTTGCTCGTACAGATTTCATGGCTTCCTTCTTCATCTTACGTTCATTCTCTTTCTCTTGTGCAAGACGCTTTGCGGCCTCAGCAGCCTCTAGGGCCTTCACTTTAACATCCCTCTTTCCTGGAAGGAAACACCGGAATGCTCAGGAGACATACACAGTCATTCAATCAAACAACCAATAACAATCGAAGTTCGGAAATGGTCAAGGCTGTAAACATAGTTAACCAGCCAACATCAAGAAATACTGTATAGGGAATACAAAATCATATTATCTGAAACTGGAATCAGTAATCTCGTAGATAAACTTAAATATGTAATAATATCTGTAGAAGTATAAGAAATTACCTGTGATAATTGCGGCTGCTTGTTTTCGTTGAACAAGCGGAATAAAGGAAGTGAGATTGGATACAATATTATTATGCTTAGTTTCCTTTTCTGCTAAACTTGGGCCTCCTTTTCTCAAACTGGGTTTTCCAGATACTTTTGGCTTACTGAACCTATTACGAACCGATTCTCTTAACCTGTAGGTACCCTTTTCTCCGGGTGCTATACTAGCGCTCACTTTCATCTTCTTTGTAAGTTGTTTCTTGCTGCTGTTATGGTGTTCAAGCTTCTGGTTGACCCTATTGCAAGTCCCAGTGAAGCTGTAATCTGTTTTTACAGATTCTATACTATCTCTAGCAGCAAATATCTCACCTCTAGAAACAGATGCTGGAAGGTTTGGATCTTCGGTGATGTCAGCAAGCGGTTCTCGTTTGACTGGGGAAATCACTTCTGAAGTTATGCCTTCTTGAAATGCATCAGCAACCTCATGTGTGTTCTCATTTTCTTCAATAATGCAGGGAAGCTCTGCATTTAAGCTACCTCGCTTCTCTGAACTTCCAGAGCTTGATGAAGTTCTATCCCATAGTTTCCCAACTGGAGATGTAAAAGGTTTCCTGATATCCCAGGCAGATTGAACACTAGAAAATGGTAAGCAATCAGAGTAGGATCTTCCTTCCAAAGCATTATTGACATCCACATCGAAGCTGCTGGACTTAAATTGCTTGCCTATATCATCAATCGTAAAAAAGTTGCTCCTCAGGTCACACTCTAGCAGCCCATTTGGAACTGACTGATATAAATTTGGCGCTCTCTGTAATTTATAAGTGGTAGAAAAATGGGATAGTGGAGTATGCATGGACGCAGATTTGCAAAGCCGCTCAAGTAAACTAGCACGTTCTATTGTAGATTTTGTTAGGTTCAATTCGTCGAAGTTAATGCTCTCTTCCGTGCATGATTGTTCATTATCTGTTTGCACAATGAAACCCTCAAACTCAGGAATGGCTTGGTCAGCATAGGTCAACTCCATGGATTTTCTACTTTTAAATTCAGCTGAACAGTATAGAAATTCACCATTTTCTTCCAGATGAGATTTCCTTTCCTGCTTGCCTCTTTCAGTACAGGTCAAGTTTTCAATATTTCCCGGTTCAAATTTAACATCAAGATGTGGTAAGACTTTATTCTCTTCCAGGGTGCACTGTTTACTTGAATCAGGAACACTAATTGGAACTGATACTCCTGCTTCCACATTTGAACACCCTTCAGAATCTCCAGTACCTTGATCGGCCAAACTTGAGATAAAGGGCACTTCTGATTCTTCTATTGCAAAGGTGAAAGGGGTGTGTGCACTTCTTTTCCTCTCTTCCAAGCAAAGCTCACCCTGTCAACCACAAAAATAATCATATATTCTTCATCAGAAGAGCTCAAACTCCAATAGAAACTAACAAGCATAATCTGTGAAAAACCTGCAGCAAGACTTTATTCTCTCCCATAGTGCACTGTTTACTTGAATTTAAGACACTGCTTGGATCTGTCTCTCCTGCTTCAACATTTGAACATCCTTTAGGATCTCCAGTAGCCTGATCGGCCAAACATGAGATAAAGGGCATTTCTGACTCTTCCTGTACAGAAGGGAAAGGGGTGCGTACATTTCTGTTTTTCTCATCCAAGCAAGGCTCACGCTGTACACCATAAAATTAAAACAGATATTCTTCATCAAAAGAGCTCAAACACCAATAGAAACAGACTAGTTCAGATTTTCAAACTATCTGACTGTTAGAATAAGATAAAAATACGTTATCAACAATCCATAGACAATCAACCAGCATTTAGCCCCCTCGATAATTGATTAACTAAGGTTTGTGTAAAAATGCAACCAAAACTCGACAATACAAGAAATAAACAACATAGTGATTGGATGAGAAGAACAGAA